>NC_091686.1:115393500-116602000 GCF_041296265.1 Equus caballus
TTGAAAAACACAACTAAACCCACTGAAGAACATAATGCTCAAGGAGATGCTGCTGTTGAACATTCCACAAATTTAGACCCCTCACCATCCTTAAGTTCAGTGACTGTTGTGCCTCAGAAACAATCTCATGATTCAGATGCAATTCCTTTAGTGGACAAAAGAACTGTTTTAGAAGGTGGCACAGCTAGCACCTCACCTGTGGACCACCCTCATATTCCTAGTCAAAGTTTGGCTGTTAGGGAATCAGAAGCCCCTGGGACAAGTGACAGCAAAGAAGGAGGTACAGTTTCCACAGTAGATACACCAGCAAAAGCAAGCATAGATAGCAAAAGACACATTCCAGAAGGTTACCAGGCCACTGTACTGGAGAATAAACAAGGGAAAGTAAATATGCCTCTTGGCAGTGAGTTCACAGACGTGATTATGGAAAATGAGAATGTTCACAAAGTACGTGGCTTGATGGACATGGCCCAGAAAGATGACTTAATTACAGAGCCCAGTTCAAAGCAGACATTTAGAGCTGCAGTAGAAAATGGTACAAAGAATGGCATTGCTGTTGACCATGTGGTAGGCATGAGTACAGGAAAAGATACTGAAACTATTGAACTGAGGCATAGTCGAGGCCCAGGTGAAGTAGAAAACATGTCAATTGATGTTGAAAGACGGAATGAAAACAGTGAGGTAGACACCAGTGCTGGAAGTAACACCACATCGTCTGTTTTAGAACAAAGGAATGGAAAAACTGAGAATGTGACGACTGGGTCTGGTAGAGCAGAAAAGACTTCTGTTGCCACTAGCACTGAAGGGAAGGACGACAATGTTAACTCAATTCCGGTAAAAGCAGGGGATGCTACAACCACTTCCTCAGAAACAGGAGAGGGTGAGGTGGCTGTGCCTTGCACAAGCATTGAGGCAGATGAAGGCTTCATAACAGGTGCCTGCTGCAGAAACAATCCTCTTCACATTGGGGCAGAAGCCAGCGAATGCACTGTTTTTGCTGCAGCTGAAGAAGGTGGCGGCATTGTCACAGAAGGATTTGCTGAAAGTGAAACTTTCCTTACAAGCACCAAGGAAGGAGAAATTAGAGAGTGTACTATGGCTGAATCTGAAGAAGCTGCAGCAGACCCAGTGACTGCTCACACTGTTAAAATTGAAGACAATGTCAATAGCGTTGTGACAGAAGAGAAAGATGATGCCGTAACCAGTGCAGGCTCTGAAGAAAAATGTGATGATGGTTCTTCAAGTAGAGACTCAGAAATAGTTGAAGGAACTGTTACTTTTATTAGTGAAGTTGAAAGCGATGGAGCGGTAACAAGTGCTGGGACAGAAATAAGAGAGGGATCCTTAGGCAGTGAAGAGGTAGACGGATTCCAGAGAAATACAATGAGAATGGGCTGCACAAAAGAAACTGAAGGGACTGTGACGTGTACAGGAGCAGAAAGGAGAAGTGATAACTTTGTTATGTGCTCAGTAACTGGTGCAGGGCCACAGGAGGAGCGCATGGTTACAGGTGCAGCTGTGATCCTGGTAGATAACAACACACCACCAGGAACAAGTGCCACCCAAGAAGGAGATGGTTCCGTGAATGATGGTACAGAAGGTGAAAGTGCAGTCACCAGCACAGGGATAATGGAAGAAGATGGAGAGGGGCCAGCAAGTTGCACAGGTTCAGAAGAGAGCAGCGAAGGCTTTGCTATAAGTTCTGAGTCAGAAGAAAATGGAGAGAGTGCGATGGACAGCACAGTAGCCAAAGAAGTCACTAATGTACCATTAGTCGCTGCTGGTCCATGTGATGATGAAGGCATTGTAACCAGCACAGGTGCAAAAGAGGAAGATGATGAAGGCGAGGGTGTCGTGACTAGTACCGGAAGAGGAAATGAAGTTGGGCACGCGTCAACTTGCACGGGGATAGAAGAAGAGAGTGAAGGGATATCAATTTGTGAAAGTGCAGAAGAAGGAGACAGTCAGATTGGTACTGCAGTAGGGCATGTGGAAGCTGAGGCTGGAGCAGCCATCACCAATGCAAATGAAAGTAATGTTGATAGCATGACTGGTGCAGAGAAGGAAATTAAAGATACAGAGATCTGCTCCAGTGCAAAAGGCATGGTAGAAAGCAGTGTGACCAGTGCAGTTTCAGGAAAGGGTGAAGGGGCACCAGTGCCTGAAGGTTGCGAGGGTCCCATGACTAGTGTGGCTTCAGATCAAAGTGCCAGTCAGCTCACCAGAAAAGAAAAAGTTGAAGATACCCCTATTTCCACTGGCCTTGTCGGGGGCAGTTATGAGGTACTTGTATCTGGTGCAGTCCCAGAATATGAAGTTCATCACACATTGCCAAGTGAGAAAGAAGATGAAGGTATCATCACCTCTGTGGAAAATGAAGAATGTGATGGCCTCATGGCTACTACAGCCAGTGACAGTATTACCAACCAAACTTGTTTAGGTGGGGGCAAAAGTCAAGGCAAAGGCTTGATGATTTCCACCAGTACAACAAATGATTGCATCACTCAGTTAAGCATGATTGCAGACGTGGAAGGTCATTCAAGTGCTCTGAGAACTGAAGAAAATATGGAAGGAACCAGAGTAAACGTGGAAGAATTTGAGGCCCCAATGCCCAGTGCAGTTTCAGGAGATGAGAGCCAGCTCCCTGCTACAAGAACTGAAGAGAAAGATGAGTGTGCCATGATTTCCACAAGCATAGGGGAAGAATTTGAAGTGCGTATTTCCAGTGCAACAACCATCAAAGATGCTGAAAGTCAGCAGACAGTTGCAACAGTTGAAGAAAGAGCTAAAGGTCCAATGTTGGCAAGCACTGATGACTTTGAGGGGCCCATGCCCAGTGCACCCACAGAAGTTGATAGTCCTCTTGCCTCAACCAGCAAGGAGGAGAAAGATGAATGTGCTCTCATTTCCACCAGCATAGCAGAAGAATGTGAGGCCTCTATTTCTGGTGTAGCTGTAGAAAATGAAAATGAGCAATCTCTTACAGTCATGGAAGAAAAAGATGGGAGTGCTGTCATCTCAACAAGCTCAGTAGAAGACTGTGAGGGTCCAGTGTCCAGTGCTGTCCCTCAGGAAGAAGTTCATCCCTCAGTCACACCAGTGGAAGAGATAAGTGACACCACCATGATTTCTACAAGCACCACTGAAGGATGTGAAGCAGTCATGATGGGTGCTGTCCCACCAGATGAAGATCAGCCCACTGTTGCAAGAATGGAGGACTTGAGTGATGCTGCCGTCATCTCCACGAGCACAGCCGAATGTGTGCTGATTGTCACTGGCCTAGACAGACACGAAGAGAATCGGCTGACTGCAGACAACCCAGAAGGAAAACATGACCTGTCGGCTGCAAAGGCAAGCAAGTATGAGGTCCCTATGCCCAGCCTAATTGCTGAGAACAACTGTCAGCATCCTGGGCCGTTCACGGGAGGAAGAGAAGTGGGCCCTGTGATGGCAGTGAGCTCCAAGGAAGGGCGTGACAGCACATCAATCAGCGTGCTCTCTGCAGAGGGAGGCCAGCCAGGTGCTGTGTGTACACAAGAGAAAGAGAGGCATGGCAAAGACTGTCTTGGCAAAGTATCTCCTACAGGAAGAGGACAGAATGCAAGCACCTTGCCCCTCGTAAATGCAGAAGAGAAGAGTGTCCAGTTGAGCTCTGTTGAGAGGGAAGATAAAAGCCCTGAGGCAGGGACAGCAGGGGACAGTACCACAGGGAGCTGTTCAGCAGAGAGGGGCGAGGAGAGAAGTGCTGACTCACCTGTCCATCTGAGAGGACCTGAGCAAACATGTGGGCAGATGGCTGAAGACTCCGCCGTCAGTATTGGCTGTTTGACAGCAAAACATACTGGTGCTATAGAAGCTGGTGACATGCCACAAGTCAAAGACGCTGCAGCGGAGCCGTCATCACCTCCTCCTGACCAACAGAGGCCTGAGGGCAACTTGAAAACCACCGTCACTGAATGTATTAATGGCCAAGAATCAGAAGTTGCTCCTTCCCACACAACAGTCCTTCCAGCTGCCTTCGATGTAGCTCTTTCAGCTCCTAAATGTGAGCAGAACCTGACCATAGAGAGTGATCACAGTGGCACATGGACTGTTCAAGTGTCTGCTGAAAAAACTGGAGATGGTAACGGCATGACAAAGTTACTCCAGGAGGAAGGAGACCTGGAGGTCACTGTTTCTTCTCAAGAAAATTTGTGCAACAAAGGTGAGAATTTCTAATTGTAAATTTTAGCATTTTCCAAAAATGATTGTATGTGGAATACACTTAAGACAATCTTAGGAAAGATGGTTTTGGTGCTGGAATGTCACACAATAACTTTCATCAAACTTGAAGGTTGACCTTCTCTAAAAGAAAGTTGTGTTTAAATGCTTAAGACCTTAGACCCGTTTCTCCTGTGCAATAAGAAAAGAGGCAGGAGGCCAAGGGACAGGAAGTCAGCTAGCCACGTGTCACCTGCATGACTGTTGCATGTTACTAAAGCTCTTTGACCTTCAGGTTCTTGTCAATCAAATTGAAGAATACCTTACAACCACCCTGTGAAATGAGTATTTTTTTATCATTTTCATTTTACAAATGAGGAAATGGGTTCAGAGAATTTAAATAACTTACATAGTACTTGGGTGCTTTTTAGAAAAAAGTTGCTTCTGAGGCTCAGTTTTCTGTTGTATAAAATGGAGGTAATAGTACAAAAACAAACATCATTCCAGCCCTTGTCTGACTTAGTATAGATTTACAGTATGTGTCAGTTCAGTCCAGCTGGCTACTTCTAATCAAGGCAGCACATTATTATTTATGAACATATGTATGTATGTATTTGCTTGCTAGCTTGCTAAGGATGATTCAGCAAGCATCTGAATGTTTGCCCTGAGCTAATATCTGTTGCCAATCTTCCCCTTTTTCACTTGAGGAAGATTCACCAAGCTAACATCTCTGCCAGTCTTCTATTTCGTATGTGGGTCACGGCCACAACATGGCTGCTGACGAGTGGTATAGGTCCACACCCACGAACCAAACCAGGGCCACCGAAGTGGAGCATGACGAACTTAAGAGCTAGGCCCTGGGGCCAGCCCCCACATTATTATATTTTTTAACTGAGTTTATTGTTCAGTTAAAATGAGTTAGTTTCTGGTTTAGAATATGTTTTAAAGAGAAAAGAAATGTGTTCTCTCCCAATTTCAGAGAGTGCTAGTCTTGTTAGAAATAGTTGGTAATTTTCAAAGCTATAAGCTTTGAGCTTAGTCATTCCTTATACCTTCCAATTTTGGACACTTGTACTAGCTACTGCTGTGCTAGACTCTGGGGATACAAAGATAAAGTCAAGATGAGAAGATAGCTGGGAATCCAGCCATGCGTTATAAGTAGGCAGTGACAGGTGCTTAGAGTGGGGTTAAGCACAGGATGCTGTGAGAATTCAAAGGGAGCACATGGGCTAGGCTTAAGGGGGTCAGGAACGTTGACCTCTTTCCCACTCCGGCTGTATAAAATGTAGCATCTTGGACTTTAAACTGGAACAGACCTTAGATAGCACCTATTGCAGCCTCAGAAAGCTGAGACTATTAGCTTTAGTCCTGTTCATTATGGGGACTTAAATAGGAGACGTCTAAGAAATGTTGTTGAAATAAGTCACTTTAAATTTTTTCATTGGATGCAGCCTGGGGTAAATTGAATGCTCTGAAAGTTTTTATGACTTAAACATTGCTACAGTCTGTTACTCCTTCCTCCCCATTGCTTTCTTCTGAAGGAGCAAAAATACAAAGGCTATTAGCAAGGATAAGCCTGCAGCCTCTTGGAGGAAGGAAGGATTTTCTTTGGAGGCTTATGTGTGGGCAGGTGAGGGAACCTGGAAGCCACGAGTCACAGAAGGACAAGAGAGAGAAAGAAAGAAAGGTCCAAAACAAGGGATGGAATTGAGTCTCCACCAGAGAAAATTCCATTTTCTTTTTGTCTGCCTCACAGTTCTTTAACTTTACGTTCACCTTTGCTGTGTCAGCGTGAAGCAAGGGAAGTGAGTCTATTCGTAAATCGCCTTCTTTATTGAGAATATACCTCAGTGGCCCAGAATATTTTCTTATAGGGACAAACGATGCAGATCACTATAGAAAAATACTTGGAAATGTCACCACAAATAATATTTTATTCTTTCTGGGCAGCCATCTTAACAGTAATAAACAGCTTCACTCAAAACCAAATGAGTAAATGACTCCTGGCTTTCATCCCAGATTTTTCATACATATTCCTCTTTATTATTTTCTACTGATGGCAAAATGAAACAGCAGAGGAAGGGGGCATGGTGTGCTAGATAGCAACATTCTGTTACCTTGTGATTCAGGATATATTTTGCAAGCATTCTTAAATTGGTCTCATGGTTTGAATTTCATTAGGCAATGAAGAGTCTCCAACAAATGTTTTGGGAGGATTGGAACTGAAAGCCAACTTGAAAACTGAGGTATGGCTGATAATTCAGTTATGCTGAACTGTAAGTGGTACCATTAAGTACCATTTCACCACATATATACATATATACACTTAAGCAGTATATAGCTCCTGTTCTCTTTGTATTTAAGACATTTAAGTATTGTTAGTGTCACATCCTATTGGGGGGAAGCTAAGAACCTCAATAATCTCAATGGGCAGTGCCATCCTCGATTCCATTTACTCAAACCAGAAACCTGAGTCATCCTCAGTTTCTCCTTGTCACCCACATTTAATCCATCGCCAATTCTTATGGTTTCAATTTCCAAAATTAACATGAATCCATCTGTTTTTGTTTCTACAGCTGCCATCCTAGTCTAAGCCACTATTTCGTTAGTGTCCCCATTGGACTTCCTTCCTCTCCAGCCCCTCCCTCTTCCAGTCTGAGAGTTATCTTTAAAAACATAAATTAGGTCATGTCATTACTCTGTGTAAAATTCCCAATGGCATACCATCATACTTAGAATAAAGTCTTTTTTTTTTATCATCATGGCCCATGTGCTTTACATAATTTAGTCTCCGCGCCCCCTTTCCAGCCTGATCTCATGGCACCCTCCAAGTCTGCATAACAAAATAGCTGTAAACAAGGGGGCTATGAATAGTGCAGAGGAGCCTCAACTCACCAGCAGGAGCCATAAGTGAGCACACAGAGGGCTTGCAAGGAGGACATATGAGTGGAATTTTGCAAGTTAAAGTTTACCAGAGAAGGAAAAGAAAGAGCCTTCCAGGCAAAGAAGCATACTCTAGACACAGAGAGAGCAGGGCCAGTGGTGAGTCCCAGGCCCTGCAGGGGTTCAGGGGGAGCTGTGGTGAGACTTCAGCATGGCAAGGGAGTGGGACCTGATCAGGAAGGGCCTTGTGTGTTGTACCAAGTTTGGGTTTTACTTTAAAGCAATAGGAGAGCTACTGATGGATGAAATATGGGATTAGATTGATTTCGTTTTTTTGTTTTTAAAGGTTGACATGTATTCAATTTTAAGTTTTCCACAGACTTGAAAGTAGGCTTTTATATTGTTACAAGATGCTGAGTGTTTTTGTTTGACTCATTTGAGTTTAGCCTTGCCTTCTTATAAAAACCTCAGTTAACTTATATTTTTTGGTGCTTTGAACTTTTTAGACATTTGTACCAACAGAGGAAGAGAAAAATCCTGAAATTCTAGCACCACCGGAAAGTCCACGTGGGAAAAAGTCAAGTGGACTAGGTAAATTCCTTTTAACGGTTGTTCACATTATTTTTTCCTTGCATGTGGTTTTGCCTTTCATTGCAGCTTAAAATCAATAGCCAATTAGTAATAAAACACTGACAGGCTATATGAATTTGCCTCTCACTTTTTCAATAGGTTAGAGAGAACTCGTTACTATTTCATTTTAACGTATACTTTTTCTTATCAAGTGTCAATCTATTTTATGTAAAGTAATTATTTCAATCTGTTATCTCCAAGTAATTATAGCAAAAAGAAAGTTACTTTGGAGCAATTGCTTGCTCTGTCCCAAAAATGTGTCTATGTGTGCCTTCCTGCCCTTCCAGGTGGTATCAAAGCTCATTTCCAAAAGGCTAGTCTGCAGCCTATTTGCCCACTTCTTTAAACCTCTTCTGCTCTTACCCCTTGGACTCTGGCTGTTGCCCCAGTGACTGCACTGAAGCTGCTCCCAGCTTGTAGGGCCTTTTCTCAGTGTCTCTGTACAGCAGTCTTCATGATCTACTGCAGATTTTTTAAGGGAGAGCCCCAATATCAGAAAGGATTAGGGCAGCAGCTCTCTACCTCTTTGGTCTCAGGACCACTTTACGCTCTTAAAAATCATTGAGGAGAGGCCGGCCCCGTGGCATAGTGGTTAAGTCTGGCACACTCCACTTCAGTGGCCCGGGTTTGCAGGTTCAGATCCCAGGAGTGGATATATACCACTTGTCAAGCCATGCTGTGGCAGTGACCCACATACAAAATAGAGGAAGACTGGCATATATATTAGCTCAAGGCTAATCTTCCTCAAGCAAAAAAAGAGCAAGATTGGCAACAGATGTTAGTGCAGAGTGAGTCTTCCTTACCAAAAAAAAAATATTATTGAGGATCCTTTAAAGAGCTTTTGTTATATGGGTTATGCCTGTTGACATTTATCAAATAAGAAATTAAAACTGGGGAAGTTATAAAATATATATTAATTCAGTATTGTTAACTCACTATGAGTTAACATAAATAAGATTTTTTCATGAAAAATAGCTAGATTTTCCGAAACAAAATTTAGTAAGTGAAATTGTTTCACATGTTTGTAAATCTCTTTGTCTAGCTTAATAGAAAACAGCTGGTTTCTCATATCTGTTTCTATGTCCAGTCTGTTGCTGTTTGTTGTCTTGGTTGAAATATATGAAGAAAATCCAACATCCCACATATATGGCTAGATTTTAATAGCCTTTTCAGCTAATTTTGGGTACATCATATGACCTCTGGAAAACTCCATTATGTACTCATGAGTTTAAAAGGTGACTAACGTCTTAGTATTATTATGACAATAGTTTGGACCTTGTGGACCTCTTAATGGAAGGTCTCAGGAATTCCCAGGGGGTCCCTGGGCCACACTTTGGGAACCACTGGGTTAGAGAAATGGAAATGAGAATTGTGACAATGCAAAATTATTTCTGGTTTGTACTCCATTCACTATTGTAAGTTTTCTTCTGATTCTCACATTAACTAGGAAAAAGGCAATAAGAACCCCAGAGTATGTGACCAAGTTTCAACCAGTTGTTTTTCTGGCAATGTTGAAATGGCTGTGAAAGTCAGGTGGAACAATCAGGGTGATTTTTGGTTGCAAGTAAGAGAAACCCTTCAAGTATTTACTTAAAGGGAATTTATTAGGTCACTGATTTATCAGTTCAGGCTGCTCTAATAGAATACCATAGACTGAGAGGCTCAAACAATAAGTATTTATTTTTCATGGTTCTAGAGGCTGGAAGTCCAAGTTCAGGGTGCCCGCCTTGTGGGATTCTTAGTGAGGGCTCTCTTCCTGGTTATGTCCTCCCATGGCCTTCCTTGGTGCTTGTGCAAAGAGAGAGAGATCTCATGTCTCCTTCTCTTTTTATAAGGACGCTAATCCCATCACCAGAACTCTACCCACATGACCTCATCTAAACCTGATCACTTCCCAAAGGCCCCACCTCCAAATACCATCTCATTGGGGATTAGGGTTTCAGTATATGGGGGACGATATAGTCACTTTTTGGGGGACGCAAACATCCAGTCCATAGCATTCACAAAACTGAAAAGTTTAGGCAAAGCATGAGCCAAGAGCAGGATGATGTCCCCAAAGAGACATCCTACAAGGGCCTAGTTTCTTATTTTCTCCCTTAGCCTCTGACAGGGGTAATTGCTTTCTCATTCATGGCCTCTAGAAAAATATCTTTGTCCTATCATTCCCAGCCTAAATCCTGAGATTTGTTCTGATTCAGTTTAGGTAACTGTATTCACCTTAGACTGATTGGTGTGACCAGATGAATATAACTTGCTGGTTGACTTAAATTAAGTCAAGTGCTCTGTTCATTGGGCAAGAATAGAATTGGTGTCTCTGGAACCACGTTGTGCCCCAGACCACAATCTGGGCTCTGGGGAAGGTGCTAGGAGACCAGCCCCAACGTCTGCTCTAGTCAGCTTAGCTTTAAGTTATTCCCCTGACAGATGTTAGTAAGCCAGGTACTAGTGAGTAGTAGGGAAATGAAGATGGAGCATGCAGTTCCTTCCCTCAGGGAGTTCGCCGAGATGGATGTACAAATGAGGAAAGTGCTACCTGTAATAAAAATACATTCATGTCTTTTGGGGTCAGCTTTGCTAGGTAGGGCCTTGGGGAAGGCTAAGCTGAACCCGTTTCTCTATCTCCTTTAGTTAGAGAAAGTAAGATACATAGAAGTGCATGATAAAGTTTCCCACTCCTCATGAGTGCCCACCTTAAATACAATTATGTATTTAAACAAAAGTGAAATCATATTTATCTTGTTCTATAATTTCTTTTTTGTACTCAGCCATATAATGTAGGCTCCTTCAGTGTCAGTGTATACAGATCGACCGTTTTTGTTTTAATAGCTCAATAGTAGCTATAATGCATTTTCCCATTTGTTAGATCTTCCAGTGGTCTCCAGTTTTTGTACTTTTTGCTGTTAAAAATAAGGCAGCAGTGAACTCCCATATGTGTGTAACTACATGTTTCCCCAAGGATTTCCATAAAACTGAATTGAGAGATCAAAGAATATGTAAGTTGTGAATTTTGGTAAGCACTTATCACTCCTAATTTGTAGCCAAATATTGAAGGATGTGAATTAGGTGGACAAGGCAAAGAAAAAGGCAGTGTATGAGGAGTAGTGTGTATAAATCCTCACCCAGGACTATCTGGGGCATTCAAGGCAGGGACCTTCCCAGGCAAAACCATCTGAAAGGGCAGCCTTCGAAGTATGTGACCTCATGAACCTTATAAGCACAAATATCAGGCAGTCCTGGAAGACCACACCAAGACCTGGTAAGCCATTCATGCTGACATGTTAAAACCCTAACCCTAACGATGACTAATCTGTCCAGAACTTGGACACATGTGTTAGTTAAAATCTGTATGTGTGTGTTATAGTACAAATAATTAACATCTCATTTGTTAATTGCCAAGAAGGTAACATTTTTGGATTCTAAAGTCCTTTGTTCCCAGAGTTATATTTCAGATTACTTTACTGTGTTTAGGTGTGGCTCAGTAAGAGATCTACTTACGTAAAAGGAAGTTGTTTAAAAGAAAAATGTGTCTTCTGTCATTGTTGAGTAGAAACAGTAGACCTTGTACTTCAAGTTTCCAAAGAATATAAATAGACCATCGCTGTTTGAGGGGATAGGATCTAACTTTTCATTTGATGGCATTATTTTTAAATGAACCAGTGTTATACTGCAGCTTGACAGTTACAAATAAAGGTCTTCCACCTCTCTTCTAAGCTTCAGATCACCGACATAGTTCAATTACTTTAGTGATTTCTTGTACCACTGGCATTATTTTAAAAATGCGGGCAACATTAGTTTCTGTTATTTTTCTGGTAGTATGACAAAACGTGGATTGTAGAAAATAATTGGTCAGAACTTTATAATTCACAGAGGCTGCTAGGCCACATAACGACATAGTCCTACTTAACTACCCTAAAAATTTCTAAATTTGTTTCTCTGTGGTTCAGAAACAATATTCAATGTCCCTATTTCTCATTTTCGTTTTTGAATAGCCAAACTACAGAGGGAGCCTTCTTTGGTGAATGAATCACTGAATGTAAGTCGCTGTAATGGTTTGGATTTTGTTATTGTTGTTGGGGTTGTTTTGGTTTGGTGTTTTGAGAGCACTTGGTCGGGGGACAGTTTGGGGGAGCTGTCTCTTCATTTCTTTGGGTGACAGGAGACAATTTGTAGCACGTTGTCCACTCGAGTTCAACATATGGACCAGAGCTTTTACTTGTTCTTTTCCACGTTCAACTATACCCACTGATGTCTTGAAATTTAGTTGTTTGCCTCAGAAAAAAAGTATCACTCTGAATTCGTCAGCACTGTATTCTAGTGGCTCTTTAGGCCAATGTCATGAAACAGAACTAAGGAAATAGGTGAACTCCCAGGTCCTTCAGACTAGGAACCTTAACCTGGTTATGCTAATGAAATTCTTCAAAGAACTATGAACTTTCTATTTTTATTACTATAATGCGATTGCAAGTTGGATTGTGATGTCTTAACTTATTGTGATGCTTTAAACAAAACATTTTATTTTGAAAAAAAGTTCACTTTATGTTTTTGGAAAGCTTTTCTGAAGATACTAAACTATAACTGCCATATATACATATTTTTTCCACATGTGGCTCTCATAATCCCTTTTGTACTTGAAAGAATTTTTTTTTTGTATTTCTGAGTGCATTTATAGGGGACCTAATATCATACCGAAGTGAGCGTTTTGTAAAATACTTGCAAATTTCAGGCAGCCACATTCTTTCCAGGATTCAAAAGAGCTTTGCTTACTACCAGCAACTAGCATCAGAGGGCTTCCCTCACCCTGTTGAAACATCCGTTTTGTAGCTAAAAACTCAGTCTGATGTAAGACGGAAGAGAAAAGCCCACTTAGTTTGGTTCAGCTTCACCCTCCAGAAGTTAAAAGGATTCTAAAAGTGACTGAAACCTCCGGTGCCAGCCAAGGTGATTGTGAGGTCCCCAGCATGTGCTTCATCCTGCCTTGTTTCCCCAAATCCCCAGCAACTGCCTTTTCTCCATCTGAGCATACCATCCTTTCCAAATATGCATGAAATTCTGGATCTGGAATTTAGAACGTTGTAGAATATTCTGAGACTTCCCTCAGTAAAAAAAACATACAACTGACAAGATTTGCCAAAGGGAAATCTTATGACCTAATGACAGAATCCTTCAGCATTTTTAAGTAAAGAAACAAGAAAATCATGAGGGATTGTTGAATGGAAAGAGAATTTACAGAAAATTCTTCTCTCATTTCTTGCTCTTTTGCCATAACCGTGTTAAAGACAAGGAGAACAAACACAGTGGGATGATAATCTGTTAAACCGAAACTTCTTCAAAAGGAAGATACTCTATGCACTTGAGCTTCCGGGTGAAATTAAAAAGAACATGTATTGCAGTTCCTTTTAGCATTCTCACAAATAACCAGGTTATGTAAATTACCTTCTTTTTTTTTTCTGCCTTCAAGACTTTTGTTTGACTATCCATAAATAACCTCTTCTGTTGTGTGTTTAGGTCGAAAATTCAGGCTCAAGAACAAATGAAGAAATTCATAGCAAACCTCATAACAAAGAAGGTAAGTTAATGAATTTCATACTAGTAATTTTAATATTTATTACAATTACATTTGTTGTATACCTTCTATGTGCCAGGCCCTATGCTAATTAGTTTGCAGATTTTTTGCTCATTTAATTCATATAATCCAGTCAGGTGAATAACAGCATCACATCTGTAGTTTAGGAACTGAGGCTTAGAGAGGTCCAGTGGCTTGTTCAAGGCCATGCAGCTTGTAAGCAGTGCTTCACCTTAAATAGCTACCAGAACTTTACCAATAAACTAATAATAGACCAATCCAATGTGAATACAAAATTTATAGTCCCCTGTGGCTTGTGCCATAGGAGAAGTGCTGTGCTAAGTACTTAACTCTGTTAACTTCTGACAGGCAGTCACAAATTGGTAGCAGATCACAGATGTCACATTTATGTGGGTCTTCTTCTAGAGGTCAGATCTTATTCCATGCAACCTGTGGAGGCTGCCACCTCCAGAGGGACGATTCTCTTCTCAAACAGAACATAGAATTTTGTTAGTTTCTATTGATTTCGTTGATTCCCTATTCCAAGAATGGAGAAAGAGGTCTTAATCCTCTATACGGTTATTTCTATAATGTGTCATTCCGTGTTTCAAACCAAAGTAACGCAGCAGTAATTATAAACACCCATGTACCCATCACCTAGTTTTGTCATATCTTAAAATATAGTGTATTTGCTTCATACGCTTTTTTAAAAATGTTACAGATATCGGTAAATCCACATTATACTCCTCCTCACTCCCATTCTCTTTCCCTTTTATCCCACTCCAAAGGGAACCACTCTTCTGCATTTGCTATGTATATGAATGTGTCCATAAACAATATGTAGTACTATGTTGCATGCTTTAGGAAAAGGGTATCACATAGAACTGTCTCCACCTTATTTGTGCATTCAGCATTATGTTCTGAAATTTGTCATGTTGATGTATATAAGTCGTTACTTTATTTCAATTGCTATTTATATTTTTATATTCCATTGTATGACTATATATCAGTTACTTTCCTTGCTTCTTTTGTTGGTGGACATTGAGGGTTTTTGCAAATTTTTCCAATTATGAAGATTGCTACCATGCATGATCTGGTACCTATTTCCCAGTGCATATGTAGTATACCTGGAACTGTAGGTGTGGAATTGCTAGGTAGATAGCTACCTCTTCAGCTTTACCAAATGTGCCATATTGTCCCCAAGTGGCCTACCAATCATCACTCCATGCCTTCTCCTATTATTTGATATTGTTGGACTTGTGATATTGAATGTTTGCTAACCTTGTGACCGTGAAACGACATTTGCTTGTTTTTCTTGGACACTTCTTCACACTGTGCTGCTAGACAAGCTGAGGGAAATTGTTTTGAAGTCTGCTGTGTAACGTCTGGTGATCCTCTTCCCTCCCGAATCCCATTTACTCACATCTAGAAATGGAAATCATGGAACTTACCTGACATAGTTGTGAGGATCCTGTCACAATCAGTAGTGACGTATTCTTCCCTCTTCCTTCTCCCTGCCACACATACCCATAAAATAAGTATTGGAATGAATGCATACTTAAAGGTTTTTTTTTGTATTTATTTCTCAGAGATATCCAGTGGTAGAAAAGATAGCACAGAAGTCGTAAGGGGTCATAGTGTTGAAGCAAATCCTAAAGAGGTGGGTTTTCATGAGAAACTCCTCACGTATTTCATGTTTTATACATAGTGTTTTCACCTGTGTGCAAAGGCTTTACTTCTTTGTATGTATTAAAAATTAAATGGATGTATTAAGAGTTCTCCATATTACTTTTATCTATTTGTGTTCTTATAATGTTTAGGAAGTTTGGCAGGTCCCAGGATTATTTGTACGTATCCTTGTACAGTCAAGAATGTTTCATATACTGCCTTTCATCAACCCTTTAATGGGCCACTAAGAAAGGAGAAAAACACTCCAATTAATTTATGACATGCCATCGATTATAAGACTTAGCTTGACTTCAGAGATGGTAAAATGACAAATATTTTTTTAATATATTTTCAAATTGTTGAAGTACAGTATGTAACCAGAAACAGATTTGGATATTTTGTAAGGATTTATATTCAAATCCCAAAAAAAAGGACCCAAGCTTACAAAATGAGTCTAATCAAAATCTAGATGCCAAAAGTATTATTCTATATTTTTTTCTAATTTAGATAAAAACTTATCCCAAAGACTAGAAGCTATGTGCCCCCATTTCAGTAGATTTTGATCCAAATTCTATTGCTTTTAATATAGCCATTCTTAATTCCAGGTTGAAGAGGAAGAAAGGCATATGCCTAAAAGAAAAAGAAAGAAGCATTACCCCTCTTCAGAAGATGAACTGGGTATTTAGAATATATGTGTTCCTGTTTTAGACATCTTTGAAAATCGTATTATTTTCATATCCAATATGGGCCAATAACGTAGAAAATTCTTGGGGGTAGTATTTGTTTCCTGTACAACTCTTGAGTCTAGTTTGTTTCTGGACTCACTTAACACCTTCCGGGTCTTTTCTGGACTTGATCTAGAAACTAGATTGCTCTCTGTGGAAGACCCAACCCTGGAACTCACACAAAGCCAGGTTCCCTCTGTAGCCTGGGCCTGGCACCTAGCCAGGTGCCTCCCAGTTCCTTATTTTATATCATGAACAGATGCCCTGCAGAGCTGGCGAAGCACGGCAGTAAAGGTGCGTGTATTAGCCCTTCTGTGCTTCATAGTGTGATTCTCTCATGGTCTAGGACAGTTGCCATCCAATAGAACTTGCTGCAGTGATGAAAATGTTTTGTCTAGTACAGTAGCAACTAGCCATGCCTGACTATTGAGCACTTGAATGTGGTCAGTGTGAATAAAAGATTGAATTTTTAACTGTATTCCATTTTAATTAATTTAAATTTCAATAGCCACATGTGGCTGGTGGCTACTATATTGGACAGTGCAGAGACTTTTATACTTTACTGCCTGGCACAAAGTACAGATCTAATAAATATTTATTAAATAATATTTGAGAAAGAATGGATAGCTAAATGCTTTCCTTTTATGCTTAGGAACGTGATTATTTTGTAATTATTGACTTCATACTCTAGGTACCATCCATGGTACTTTGTACATATTTACAATAGTTATGCGTGTTAGGTATTATCGCCATTTTATGAATAAAGAAATTAGGATTCCAAGAGATTGTGGGTTTATCTCCACCACATAAATCTGATTCCCAAGCCCTTGGTCTTCATCATTAAGCTATACCTCTTAGGTGGTAACCTGTTCAGGAACTTAAAAGTGTCTCTGGGAACTCTGTATGCACTGAGCCTGTTCCATGGAACCTGCTGCTTTGTTAGTGGCATTGTGGCATTTGTGGATTCTTTATTTTATTTTCTATTTTTTGGCTTTGCCAGGGCCAAAGCCCATGTTCAGTGCTCAAATCACATGACATTATAAATATATTTAGAATAACTTTGGCTTCGCTGTATGACAAGCCTAAGAGAGAAGGCTTAAACTGTCTTAAAATAGAACTATGCATTTCATTTTTCGTTGAGCTTTTATTCCTTTGTGATTCTGTCCAAACTGATTTACAGATGATAATCCAGATGTCCTGGATTCCAAAATAGAAACAGCACAGAGGCAGTGTTCTGAAACTGAACTACAAGATGCAAAGGTAGTTTTTCCACATATTAATATTAAGTTGTAGGGGAAACCTAATGACATCACTGTGAATACTTATTTTTTTTTGTTCTATTATCCCTTTTACTTTAGGTATCTCTGATAATAATCACTTTATTATAAAAGGTGTATTTTTTTTAGGCTTTCTCAAAAAAAATAAATGTTGAACTTTATAGTCTTAAACTACAAGATTGTATTAATAGCACAGTTTAGATATGATCATTGCTTTGGTTTTTGTTCACTCATATTATTGACTTCTTTAGGTTTCTAGGTGCTTTCTTCCAGAGTGTAATATGCTTTATTACAGATATACTTGCACCAAAACAGTGCAATATAGTGATAGATATTATTTTAAAATTTTAGTATTCTGCTATATCTCTGCCTTACCTCCTGCCCTTAAAATATAGGTAGTCCAAGGATGGACATCACTCATTGTTTTTTTTTCCTATGGTCTTGTTTTCATCTTATGACTCAGGGAAGCAGCTCAAAAATTTTATTTCAGCCCCTACCTCTCTTTTGTTCTAGGCCCAGATTTCTCCATTTCCTGGTAGATAACTCTTCTTGGGTGTTCTTCCACTTCTGAGACTCAGTACTTCTCGTTGTTCGAAACCAGCTCCATCTCCTCATTCTCTCTCTTTCCCTAATTTATTTTTTTCGACCTTGTTCCAAAAATATTTAAATCAGTTTATAAAAGTATATGCAGCTGACTTCCAGCTCACTAAAACCAGTTCAAAGTCTCTTTGTTTCCCCAATGAGTGATGAACTAAATAAAAAGTAGTAAAAGAATTTTAACAAGCAAAGAGAGAAAGTCACATATTGTCATGAATTTCAGTTGGTCATGACCAAGGAAAGAAATAGGCTTTTAAGCCCCTCCCTCCCCCTGCTCTATCCAGAACAAGAATCCTGAGACAGTATTCCTAAATTTGGAGAGAAGCAGATTGAAGGGTATCTTTAATGTTAAATTTAAGTAAACTCTAACTTAACCATTTTCATTTAAAAATCACTTATACAGACTTTCAATATTATAAAACAGTAGTTTTAAGTTTGATTTGTATATTTCTGTTTATATATTATGTTAGTATTATAGCATAAACATTTTGGTACTTCATCACAACTTTCTTGCATCTAAGGATGAATCCTGTAACCACTGAGAGATCATTGCTGTAAATCAGCCCAGCTGGATACCCAGAATTCTCCCTGATGCCTTCAGCTCTGTCCCTTCCCCCTAATCCCTCCCCTCCTCCACCCCACAAAGAAAATCTGTTGTAAATTTCTATCCATTCTTTCTTTGGAGTTTCTTTCAAAAAGATAAAGTCCAGGATGAGGGAGGAGAAGGGTGATTTCCCTTTGGCAGTGAAGAAAATAATGGCTTCATTGCTTTTATAGTTGAACCTTATCTCATGCTTTTCTGCCTTCAGAAAAGGCAGAATCTTGTTGTATAGTCTCACTAGCAGCAAAAATAGTTACTTTTTAAAATGTTTCCAACAAACTTCTTAAAGATCACTAGGAAATTTTTTTGAAATAGAAGGGAAAACGTTGAGGAGGATAAATGGAGGCAGGGTTAAGTTTGAGAAAGAAGTTTCTTGACTTGTTCAACTTCTCTTTAGGAAGAGAACTCTGGGGATTTGGAAGAATTATCTAAACCAACTTCTAAGACAAACAGCACTGCTTCAAGGTGCATGGAAGAAAAAGGTAAGTAATACTTCTACTTAGGTGAATTGTTTTGAGAGGAGACTAGTCCTTCAAAGCAGTCAGCATCTCTCACCAGGCCTTGCCCGCTGAAACTGCAGTCTGCTCGTTTGCCTCCCTTTATAACACCGTATACTCTCGCTTAATAGTAATAGAACTTGGGAGTCACTTTTACTTTGAATCCTATTCTACCCAAAGTATGCCTCTTATCAATTAACCAGACTCCAGCTTACTGACTTGGTTGGCATGGGCCTGAGAATGGAGCGTGTGTGCGTGTGTGACTGGGACTGCGTGGGTCACCTTGGTAGATGTCGTGATGATGAGGCAGTGAACTGAGCTCTGCCACTTCTGCAGATGAATATAGCAGCAGTGAAGCTGCTGGTGAAAAGACGGAGCAGAATGACGATGACAACATAAAATCTCAGGAGGTAAGGAATGTTTTTCAGATTGTATTCAGATTTATTTAAGTACTAAGAACAAATAAAATGCATTAAATACTGTTACCTACAGTTTTCTTAAGTATTTTTGAAGTAGTTATTTTTTTTAAATGCAGTGGGGCACCATTTCATACAGTGCATTTTATCAGTGTCATTTTGATTAATTTTCTTCTCATCATCATTGTTTTATCCAAACATTTGTATGAAACCTACTTCTGTCATGGCCATATAGGATCAGCCCAGAATTGTCCCTCCATGTCCAGGTCAGGTTCCAGATGTGACAGCTTAGCCTGCCCCAGCCAGGCACCAGTCTAGGTCAGAGACTGGGGCTGCTGAGCCCTGGAGTCTGGACAGGACGGGATGGGAGCAGCAGCAGCAGGGTGTACAGAACCTGCAGCGAGCGCCACGTGGGACCTGGTTTGATGAGGCAAAGCCAGGGATTCCTGGGAGGCTGCAGAAGCAGGCAGACCTCCAGCCCTGCCCGCTCCAGGCCCATTTGGATTTACAGAGAGCCCAGTGGGGCACAGAATGGCAGTGGCCTGAGACAGAGGCCCATTAATCAAGGGAAACAGCCAGTACACCAGCCAGATCTTCTAGATAACTGTTGCCAAGTTGGCCAGTCTTGATACAACTTTTTTTTTTTTTTTTTTAAAGATTTTATTTTTTCCTTTTTCTCCCCAAAGCCCCCCGGTACATAGTTGTGTATTCTTCGTTGTGGGTTCCTCCAGCCGTGGCATGTGGGACGCTGCCCCAGCGTGGTCCGATGAGCAGTGCCATGTCCGCGCCCAGGACTCGAACCAACGAAACACTGGGCCGCCTGCAGCGGAGCGCGCGAACCCAACCACTCGGCCATGGGGCCAGCCCCATTGATACAACTTTTTAATAGTTCTTTTTCTTTTCTCAAACTTCTATATGAGAAATTCAGTGACCTGCCTTTTTTTTTATAAGGGATAATGTTTCATCACAAGTGACTTGGACTAAACCCAAATTTAAATGGACACACATATTTATTACAGAAGTAAAAGCTAACACTAAGCATTCATTTCTGTTACCTCATTATTTCATAATCCTCACGACTCCATGAATTCATACTACAATTATTAATATTTATCAGGTAGGAGAACTGCCCTGAGAGAAATGAAACACTAAGCCCAAAGTCATGTATTTTTCTAAGGGACAAAGCTGGGATTTGAGACCTCTTAGGAGGGAACTCTAAATCTCATTTTTAGAAAAGGAACTATTTATATTATAGAGGATAAAATTATTTTTTACTGCTTTTTTCCCCCCCTTTTCCCCTTAGGAAGATCAGCCAGTAATTATTAAAAGGAAAAGAGGACGACCTCGTAAATACCCTGTAGAAACAGCATTAAAAACAAGTAGGTATTTGGTATGTTTTCAGTTCACGCTCAAGAAATTTTCAAGCTGATTTTCTAAGTGAGCTTTATTTTTGCATTTTTTAGAAGAAGACTGCAAAACAGATACTGGCATTGTCACTGTAAGTAATTGCAAAAGATGAGAACTCTTCAGATATTTGCTCTTGACCTGGAAAGGGTATACTGCAATATCTAGTATTTTGAACTACTTTATTTTTTAAAGGCATTTGAAAAGCTTTAAAAGACTTTCTTAAAGAAAACATTGAATAACCATTTAAATAATATCTTGATTATTAATATCTTCATATAAACATAATTATATAAGTTGCTCTTCAGTCTGATCCCATCCTTACTTGTGAGCTTGGTTATATAAAAATTATCTAGGGACTTATCTTCCTGTAGTCATCCTTGATTAAAATGTAGAAATTAACTGTTTTATATGAATTTTAGATCGTGGTTTCTTTATGGAAATCTCCAGCACGTCTCACCATCTTACTAATTTCTATGGAATTCCTTTTGTAATAAAATGTACACTGATTTCAAGGCAGGAAAATCCTCCTTGATACTTTATCTTTGACCCTCAAGTATATGCCCAATGAAATCTTTGTATCAAGATTTCATTGCATAAGTTTCAATGACAGCATTATTAGGAGGACAAACATATGTCCACTGACCTAACAAAAGCAAATGAGATTCATGCCTCAGCTCTGCCACTTACTCCCAGATCTCTGGCACTCAGCCAATCCTGTGACCCTCTCGAGACTCAGTTTCCTTGGATATAAAGTAGTATGACAATGCCTTCAGTACTTATTTCGTAGAATTATTATAACACAACAAAACCGAAGAGCCACATGTGAATGCAATTACCAACGTGGAAGATGGTTTGCCGGGGTTGGGGAATATTTCCAGGGGGCCATGCCATGTCCCTCCGGTGCTTGTTAGCCAGTGTAGCAGCAGGTGGCCGGGGAGGGTTAAAACCCCAATTCTCCTTAGGGAAAGACTGTGTGTTGGGAAACATGGGCATCCATATTTACCTGATATACTTAATCACCTGCAGAAAATAGGTTCCTAATACTCTGCCTAAATAATAGAGGTCCTAAGCCTTCTTTACATTATTGATCGACTTTCTGTGTGGTGATGATAAATTTTTGACTTTGTTTAAATTTAGGTGGACCAATCTCCACCTGGCGGCAAACTGAAAGTAATGCAAACAGGTATGTACCTAGACCATAGCTCTGTCATGATCTAAGGAAGGGGCAGGGGAGACTGACTATCGGGGAAACTTTTAGAGTTTCATTTTTTCTCAGTAAGTGGGTAGCCTCCTTGCTAAAAACAGTTGTCCTTATAGCTACAAGAGACTATGCTACTAGGTTTTCCTGTAATCTGAGCCATTCTTGCTTTTAAAGTCTGAGAAGCTTCAGAGAAGAGGGTGTAGGCAAGCAAAAGCAAAATAGGGAAGGCCCTGGCTGTCCAAACCATAATTTCCTGGCTACGTTTAAGGAAGAAATAGATCAGCCTGGGGACTGGGCACTCTTATCAGCAAGACAGGAATTCAACTCAAGAGCCCATTGTTCTCAGAAGAAGAAGAATTTTGAAGGCAGCCTGTGTAGCAGCTTACAGAGCCAGGATGCAAGAGATAAAATTGTTTCAAGTATTTTTGTCCTCTTGCCAAGGAGAAAGAAATATTCCAAAATGTTGATAATGATTAGCTCTGGGTGGTGGGATGATGAGAACATTCCATGTTATTTATTACTATTACCTGTATTTTCCAGAATTTTTACAATGTGTATATGTTCATTTCATATAAAATTTAAAATTTTTTACCTAAGAGCAAGAAGAGCGATTCACGGGTTTTAAAGGGTTGACACAGGCAAAAAAGATGAATGTGAGAGTTATTTTGGATCAAATAAATAGTATGGTCAGATCAGCAAAGTCCGTATTCTGATCAGCAAGGTAAAGCAAATATGTAATTTAAATTTTTTCCCACATTTAACTATACACAATCTTGTGATCATACTTGAGTTTTTTCCTTGTCTGTTGAAAAATTAAGGTTTGTTTATTTTTTTTAAAAGGGGAGGAAATTCTGCTTATGTTTGATTTTTAACCAGTTTTTACTCATAATTTTATAGTATTTTAAATCCAAACTTGAATGCCCTTTAAAGACTCTAATTTAAGCTATGTGATTTTGTTTGAGGGTTATTGTTTGGCAGTAGTTTTCTGAATCTGGGTAATGATGACCAGTTTAAGACAGGACTCTTTGTCGGCCTTTTTCTTGGAAGTTTAACCCTTCCATCTCCATGAGTATATTAAACTTGCAGAAAAAGGCAACTAGACACTCTTCATCACTAATAAGAGGTACCTTTGGGTTGTTGAGTGTCTAACAAGCATCCCATAATTTTAGCTTCAAATAGTGCATTGAACCAAACTTCATTTTTCTTACCAAGATACATTCTCAGAAAATTGTAACATTTGCAGAAAGCAGATACATAAAGAATAGTCACACACAACCTAACACAGGCTTATAATATGTACTTTTTTAATTGTCATGATGTAAGTATTTGGGGTTAAAAGAATTCCAGCTATCACCCTACTTGTTAGTTAGTGACTCTGAACAAATTACTTAAGTTACTCAAGCCTCGTTTTTCCTAACTATAAAATGAAGTTGTAATATTTATAGAGCTACATTGAGATTTCAATAAAGTCTGTAATCCTGGTGCATTTTGGGGGGCTCCCTAGGTGTCCCCTTTTTCTTCCCTTTCTGGGTTCGGGGCACTTGAGCTGAAAAGGACCATAAAGGTGGTCTAACCCAACTCCTTACAGATGAAGAAACTGAGGTTCAGGAAATTTAAGTAATTTGCCCAGATCACTTGGCTTATTAGCGACGAATCCGAAATGCAAACTTGAGTGTCCTGACTTGCACTCTGATGTGCTCTCTGCTAGGTATTCCAGCTCAAACTTTGCTCAGCTGATAGAAAATAATGATAAATTGTATAACAATTAATTACCACTGGTACAGTCATAGATAATAAGCCAGACTGTTGAAATTTAATTTTATACTAATAAAGCATTAATGCAGAGATTTCCCTTTTCTTAAAGATGAGTCCAATAAAGAAACACCTAACCTACAGGAAAGAAGTATAAGCAATGTAAGTGTTAATTTTCTTAACAGGATATGTCCTTTAGAAATAAACTTATCAAGTTGCTTGATTGACTGCCCTTTCAACTTTAATTTGATTGTTTCTAGGATGATGGTGAAGAAAAAACAATAGCAAGTGTGCGTCGGAGAGGAAGGAAGCCCAAGCGTTCGCTCACTTTATCAGATGAGGCTGGTATGTGCCTAGCAGATTCTTAACTGCAGAGTCTTATTGCAAAATCACCTTTTTAAGAGTTTTCCTTTGAATGAGGAAAAATGGGGTGGAGCTAGTATTAATATTACATAAATACGTGTGAAATGGCTCTAATCCCATGTCAGAAGTGGTACATCCCAGATGCTTTTCTGAGTACATGTGAGTTTTTCATGAATGCTGGCTGTGAACTGCCTAAGTAAACTATCCCAAATGTGTTTGAGATTAAGTTAAACAGTTGTGAGTTGCAAGTGCTGAAATAAAAAGGAAGTGGAAAACCACTTCTTCTGCCTCCAAATCCCTAATATCCTATGTTCTAAACTCCATGACTGTCCTTTGGAAGTGTCTTTGGGAATTGTACAATCCAGGTGTTACCCTGCTGTTTGAACAGAATCCTCAGAACCAGAAAGAAAACGCCAGAAGTCAGTTTCTGAAGCAACTGAGGACAAGAAAGACCAGGAGTCTGATGAGGAAGAGGAAGAGGAGGAAGAGGATGAGCCCTTGGGAGCCACCACAAGGTCCAGCACTAGATCCGAGGCTCAGAGGTAACGGGGGGCAGAGAGCTTCCGAAGCCCTTCCCCAGCTTCTCCATCAGGAAACAGCTTCGGTTTCTCAGGATTCTCTTTTCTTTGACTCACTCCCGCCGCAGTGTCAGCCGTCCCCTTTCATTTTATCTTCAGAGAGCACATGCTCTCAGCCCTCTCACATTTTGGTTCTTCTTGGAGAACCCATTTCCCTTCTTAAACCATTTTTGAGGATCACTTCAGAATCTTTGCCAGGTTTTAGATACCTGTTTGATGGAACCCATTCAATTCTTTTACAAATATGTAGTCAGCGTCAGTAGATGTCTCAGATACTGCGCTGAGCACCATGGGTGAAAACAGAAATGCATGTAACACAGTCCCTACATGCAGCATGCTCAGCTCCAGTGAGAGACAGAAAGCAGGCATACCCATCACTGTTGTCAGATGCATCTAACCAGTGCTGTGTCATAGATTGATCACATGAAATTGCCCATATGTGACCATTTTTTACTTACATAACTGATAATTTCATGTTTCCCAAAGTATGTTCTCCTAAACCCTAGTATAGCAAGAAGTCTCTGGAAAAAAAGAGTACCATGGTCAAATGAGTTCTGGGAACACCAGTGAATTCTCTCCTCATCTTTGTAAGTCACAGTGTACGTTAAAATATTAAGAACTTAGCATTGTCCTAAAGGAAAGAAATACGTTTAACTTTGTCTAAACAAACATTATTTGCTGATTTTACTCCCCCACCCTCTCACCTATGTCTTTATGCCTGTTAATATCATCAGTATTTCCCACAACACATTTTAAGAAATGTTGCCTTACTGTACAGTTTAATAACTTTTTCTAAAGCAAGAATATTTTCCGTTTTTAATGTGATTCACAAGCTGTTAATCTTGATATCATTTCTATAATTTCATTACCCAAGATTAATCAAAAAGTTCAGGAACATTTATTTCAAATGTATCGCTTACTAACACCTTGTACTGTAGTATAATAGTAATAGTGTCTTGTGTTTATATAAAGACTTAAATCAGCCTGTTTCTGATTCCTTCAAACTTGTGCGTTACTAGCCATTTGCACCATGGTTTGATTTCTCAAAGAAACAGAGTTTAGAGCCAAAAGACTTAGGAGGTCACATAGCTAAAGGTAAGGTGGTGGTCTCATGTTTGTTTTTTACATGGGGCAGCTCAGATAAATAGAAGTCACAGAATCAAGATTCCTGCTGAGAGGAGAGAGTGAGGGTGCTGGAGCTCAGCACCCCTGCATTCGGGTACAGAACACCCGCCCAGCACCACCGCCTCCCTCTTAGACAGTCATTGGAAAGATCATCCGCTACAGTAGGGCCCACCTCAGAGAAAGCTCCATAGGCCTTCTGGCCATCTTCGAGTGAGTGTCTGGAAGTAGCTATCAGATTTGCCTTTTTTTATTTTTATTTTTCAAAGATTTTATTTTTTTCCTTTTTCTCCCCAAAGTCCCCCAGTACATAGTTGTATATTTGTTGTGGGTCCTTCTAGTTGTGGCATGTGGGACGCCGCCTCAGCGTGGCTTGACGAGCAGTTCCATGTCCGCGCCCAGGATTCGAACCAATGAAACACTGGGCCTCCTGCAGCGGAGCGCACGAACTTAACCACTCGGCCACGGGGCCAGCCCCGTATCAGATTTGCCTTTTAAAATTCATTCTTCAAAAATAAATCTTATTTGGCTCATAGTTCTATAATCACCTGGATTATCAATACTCTTCCTTAATGTACTTTAGGAATTTTGGATTGACAAATAGATTCTTTTCTCTTTGGTTTCGATTCCTTGGCATTCGTTAATTGGTTCCAGGGCTCTGGCATCTTCGTAATTTCACAGGTTCTCAGGGTTGGATGGGGTCTCCGTGGGTTGGTACCGCTGACCCATCAGTGTTTCAGTCGCTGCACCAGCGGCTCCTCTGAAATGATCTTTCTGCTTTTGCACCTGCACCAGTGGCAGGGAAAGCCACCTCCCGGCATTCTCTTCCTTGTGTTTGGTAGAAGCTGGCTTCCCTGTAGTTTCTGCTCATGGTTCTAGTTCTACTCCTGGGGCCTCTATACAACTTTCTCTTAAACATTCGAGGGCAGCTTCCAGGTCTTCTCTTCTTATGTTGAGCGCCCTCATCATCCGTGTTTTTTCTCCTGAGTTTATCTGTCTCCTCTTTAAGAAGCAAATCTTCTATACCTAATGTGGGTAATGAATCCAGAAGAGGACTGTCCTGCCTCATATCCTAGACACTGTGCTTCAGCGAGGCCTTCTTCTTAGTGTTCTTGCTGGTGAGTCAGAGCTTCCCTCACCTGATGCTTGTGCACTTGACTCTTGGACCCAGTTATAAAGCTTTAACATTTAGCTCTGTGAATTATACTTTCATGAGTCTTGGCCGCTTGTTCTCCTTTGGTGAGCTCTCTTGAGGTCTTTATCTCGTCAGCCAATATGGTTTCTGTTCATCACAGATTCATCTTTCCCCAAAGCATGATAAAATCTCCCGCACCTTAAAAGCAAAGCTAGAGTCACGCAAAGAGTTAGTTGTGGATGACGTCAAGATCGACTTCTTAGCAGAGGGCCAGAGAACCAACCTGCTTTTCCTGCTTTTGGCTGCCATTCTCTGATTCGCCCATGAGCAGCCTCGTGCTTTCTGAAGAGTCCCAGGGACTAGAGTGTTCAGTGCTACCACTGCCCAGTGTTTTATAATCTGTTTCAGAAAGCATCATAGCGAGCCACCTGCACGTGCAACATCCAAACCTGGCAACCCAGAAACGGTTTCTCCTAGAAATCGCCAAAAATTAGCAAAAGAGAAGTTATCTACCAGCGAGAAAGTTAGTAAATCTCCCCCATTAGGAAGGTAAGTCCCTACTTACGCTTCAAATCATTTTTAACCCCCTGAGACTATTTTTGGTACAGTAACGCTTTCTGCCCAAGTTCCTTTCAGATTTTTGTCCTGCCAAATAACTGTCTTTGGGGATCATTGGTTTCCCAAATGGAAACCTACCCCAAAAGGAATAGGAAAGGCTGCAAAAGGAGTCTCAGTGGCCTTGCCTGTCTGGCCTCACCTCATGACCCTCCGCACACCTGTGAGCCTGACATGCTGACTCCTGTCCACCAGGACAGAAGGCGAGGCATGTTTCTTCTTGAGTATCGTAGGTCTGAATGCTTGGTTCAGTCAGCACAGCACTGTCAAGCTTGTAACCGCCCAGAATTGTCTGTTTTAGCCAGAGCGTGGAGAGGCGATGAGGTAACGGAGTAGACACGCCCTTCAGGCGCAGCCTCTCGCCGCAACACTCAGCCCGTCACACAGCCTGGTTCATCCTGCTGCTCCCACAGGTGGTGCTGAGCACTGCTCCTTTGCCTCTGCTTGTGCTGGTTCTTTCTGGAGGCGTGCCCTCAGCACCAGCCCTGTGGTAAGCCAGGTCCTTCCGTCTGTGACACCCACCTTCTTCAGGACACCTCCCCGCCTGCTTCAGCCCATTCTCACCTTTCCTTCCTGTTGCACTTCCCGTCAGGCTGTGCAGTTGAGATTGGCATATGCCATTGCTTTAGGTCTATTAGTTTTTTTCCTCCCTCTGAGCTATAAGCTTCTTCCTTGAAATCAGGGACTCATCTTACTTTCTGTACATCATAGCATCAAAAAACAAAGTACTCTTCACAGTATACAGGAGCTGTTTTGACGTCGCATCACTTTTGATCTTCATAGCACACTGTCATGTATGTATGGATCATTGTCCCAGTATTATAGAAGGGGAACAAACTAAAGTGCATAGATTCGCCCACTTAATCCTCATTAAGTGAAATATTTATTTTTATTTTATATGTGAAAGGAAGAATCTCAGAAAGGTCTGATCCATATTTGTCAATATTGAGTGTGCAGACCAACGACTGGAGGCTCTTGTTAAGGTGCAGGCTCCGATTCAGCAGGTCTTGGATGGGGCCTGAGAGTCTGCATTTCCTGGGTGATGCCCATTCCTCTGGTCACAGACCATGCTCTGGGTGGAAAGAAAGGGCCTGGGTGACCTACCAAGCTCACAAGCTGGTAAGAAGCACTCTGACTCAAAGTTTCTGTTCTCTGCTATGTGGCATCTAGCACAGTGCTGGCACACACCAACTGTTCAGTGAACAGGCGTTCATTTACTGGCTGATGGCTTTCCCTGGACACAGTTTGAAATGAGTTATTAACAAACTCTGCTTTTTTAGCCATTCTCAACACGTACTTGGTAATATGCTGAAACTACATCATATACAACAATGTTTGATCAGTTTGAGTTTACTTACTTTTGCTGTCAAAGGAACAATAAGCACAATGTGTCTTCATATCAGTAAAGTCCCATTTCTCCATCTCCTGCAATTTAAGTTTTCCAAGTTTTTTCCTTCATCGATATAACATTTACTGCTTACTTACGTGTGTCAAGGCTTGTACCAGGCACTGGAGACAGGAAAAAGAATAAAACTCGCCAGCTGCCTTGGAGAAACAGCATCCTGTCTAATGGAGGAGATAGGAGTGTATGAGTTTCAGATTTTTTTGAGAGCAGCCCATGATAAGAATGTAGTTTGCATGTAACCAGTGCTCACATTCCTGCTGCTGTAACCGAAACAAAAGGTTCACGACCCAGACTTAATAGATGTGATGCCAGTGGTATTTTCTACTGTGTTTTATTAATATGTTGTTTTAAAATAATGACGGTAACCTACGGTTTGAAAAAACTCAGCAGATAAGTTACCATGGTAAGTGCTGTGGGATTTCCAGCTAGCAGTTTGCTGTGTGGCGGGGGAGGAAAGGCGTCCCAGAAGGAGTTGCTTTTGAACCGGGGCTTAAAAATGAGGTTTGTCTGATGGGGAGTGTGGAATGATTTCAAAAAAATCATGTGCCAAAGCATGAAAGTGTAAAAGAACATCATGTGTTTGGGAATGGCAGGACTGGAGTCCAGGATGGGGCGGAAGTCAAGGGCAAATTATAAAGGGTCTTGTATATTATGCTCAAATGACTTTATCCTGAAAGCATCAGAGAGCCAAGCAATAGAGATAGAAATATGTATATATAGATAGATAGATAGATATTAGTTAGAATGCTCTTCTAAAGTTCCTGTGCCTTTTCTAGCACGGCCAGCTCTCTTCCATACTATTGTGCTATGAAACATGATTGTGCACTTTCTCAGACTTAGGGTGCAATCCTACTGTGTTCTTGCCAGTTGTTTCAACTTGGACAATGTGTGGGGGCCTGGATGTTGATTATTTTACAGATAGAAGAGCTAGGGCCCAGAGAAGAAAGTTGATTTGATCAAGGTCAACACCTAGAGTCCAACAGAGCCAGAACCTGAGCACAGGCTTCCGAACTCCCCCTCCAGCCCCCTGTTTGTGTGTGAGGCTGTCAGCAAATAACCAATTAGCAGAGGCTCTTCTGGAGTCTCCTATATAAACGTTACTAGGGTTTTTTTGTTCTTGCCTTTCAAGTTCAAAAACCTCCCATTTTTTAAAGAACTCCCAAATTATTTGAAGCTCTCACCACTGCCTTGACTTTTGCTTACTACAGATCCAAGGCACAGCTCTCCCCTCCTACCAAGCGCAAGAGAGAAGTCAGCCCTCCTGGGGCGCGCACGCGAGGCCAGCAGAGAGTGGAGGAAGCCCCTGTGAAGAAGGCAAAGCGATAATCCTGAGAACCCTCACCGCAGCTGCTCCTGGCTTGTCGGGGACACAGTGGAGAGAAGGGGGACGAGCCTTAGGGGCCACAGGCTTTTTTTTTTAACCAGGGAAAGGACGTGCATGTGCTCTAAGTTCCTAGGTGCAAGCTTTTTCTTGTTATGTTTTAAACAGCTTTATAAACTATTGTTCATAGAAGATATTATGTACATTTATTTCAGATAAAGGAAAATAAGTTTACTTTGTATCTAAACTCAAAACAAAGTAGTTGTATATTTTAACATTTGAAATTGGGATTTCCCTATGCGACACATCACTAATGCAACCCTCCCAGCCCATCAGACACCAGGCTGCGTCCTGGTGATCTGTGTACAGTATATAAACATGTAAAAATAGGTTGTATTTTACTCTATGTATGATGCTAATCAATGAACACTTTATTTATTTTACAGAGAAAACTTATCTGTGAACTTTACTATATATCTGTTTATTTTATTTTATTATTTTTTTTAATAAAAAAAGGGTTTTAAATGCTATGCAGTCATTAGTAGAAATGTTTTAGGACTCTGCCTGCCCTGTAACTATCTGAATATGATCTGGCAGGAAATACAAAATCTTTTCGCATGTATCCAAGTAAAGTAGTTTAGCTCAAGAAAGGATCTCCATTGCTTTTCTGTTCACAGGTGTGACTGTTTTTTAAGAATGTACTTGTTTTTAGATTATACCCGCATCAGTGACTTTTCTACCATCCCCTCTGGCGTAGGAGGTCCCGGTTCAGGGAAAGTCACATCCTGACCCTTTACCTGCGGCAGCAGCCCCTCCACCCGTGTTTGTACCTCTCCTCTGTACTCCTCTGAGGCGTCTCCCCTGTTCTTTCCATGTCGTCTTTTCAGTGAAGACAAATGCATTGACATTAGGTCACTTCTATCTATCAAGCTTCAGGATTTTATGTTGTTTTATACACAATTATTTCAGGATAGAAACTGGCTTTACTGCCAGATTCTTTTTTAAACATGTTTTAACTCACATATGAGCAAACTGTCCAACTTAAGTTTTTCATAAGATTAAACTTTTCTTAAGATCAAATTTGTCTCTAGCAATGATGTGATGAGTTGCCAAATAATTGAGATTATTTTAAAATGTTTTGTTCATATTCTTGTTTTGTAATTAAAATTTACATTCAGTGTGTGTGAATTTTTTTTTTTGGACTTAATGTAAGGTGGATATTTCTGTCATTTTACATGGTTTCTTACTGAGATTTTATATATAAATTATAAAATGTTTCCCAAAACTTGAGTGGTAAGAATTTTTTTTTTTTGAACTTTAAAATTTCTCTCTGTGAAAACCATTTCTTCTCTTTAAATAATTGGTCTTAAATATACAGGCATACCTCGGGGATATTGCGGGTTTGGTTCCAGACCACCAAAATAAAGCGAATGTCACAATAAAGCAAGTCACATGAATTTTTTGATTTTCCAGTGCATATGAAAGTTATGTTTACACTATAGTGTATTAAGTGTGCAATAGCATTATGTCTAAAAACAAATGTAGATACCTTAATTTAAAAATATTGCTAAAAATTGCTAACCGTCATCTTGCCTCAATGTTGATGGCTGCTGACTGATCAGGGTGGTGGTTGCTAAAGGTTGGGGTGGCTGTGTCAATTTCTTAAAATAAGACAACAGTGAAGTTTGCTGCATTGATTGACTCTTCCTTTCATGAACAATTTCTCCGTAGCATGCGATGCTCTTTGACAGCATTTTACCCACAGTAGAACTTCTTTCAAAATCGGAATCAATCCTCTGAAACCCTGCCACTGTTTTATCAACTAAGTTGGTGTAATATTCTAAATCCTGTGTTGTCATTTCAACAATCTTCACCAGGAGTAGATTCTATCTCAAGAAACCACTTTCTTTGCTCATCATTAGGAAGCAGCTCGTCATCCGTTAAAAGTTTTATCATGAGATAAATTCAATCAAATCTTCTGGCTCCCCTTCTAATTCTAGTTCTCTTGCTATTTCCACCACATCTGCAGTTACTTCCTCCACTGAAGTCTTGAACTCCTGAAAGTCATCCGTGAGGGTTGGAATCAACTTCTTCCAAACTCTTGTTAATGTTGATATTTTGACCTCTTCCCATGAATCATGAATGTTTTTAATGGCACCTAAAGTGGTGAATTCTTTCCAGTAGATTTTCTATTCACTTTGCCCAGATCCATTAGAGGAATCACTATCTCTGGCAGCTATAGACTTACAAAATGTATTTCTTAATAAGACTTGAAAGTCAAAATTACTCCTTGATGCGTGGGCTGCAGAATGGATGTTGTGTTAGCAGGCATGAGAACATTCATCTTGTACATCTCCATCAGAGCTATTGGGTGACCCAGAGCATTGTCAGTGAGCAGTAATATTTTGAAAGGAATCTTTTTTTCTGAGTAATAGGTCTCAACAGTGGGCTTAAAATATTTAGTAAGCATGTTGTAAACAGATGTGCTGTCATCCAGGCTTTGTTGTTCCATTTATAAAGCGTAGGCAGAGTAGATTTAGCATAATTCTTAAGGACCCTAGGATTTTTGGAATGGTAAATGAGCATTTTTGCAGTCCCCAGCTGCATTTGCCTCTAATGAGAATCAGCCTATCCTTTGAAGCTTTGAAGCCAGGCAGTGACCTCTAGCTGTAAAAGTCCTAGATGTCATCTTCCAATATAAGACTGTCCCACCTACACTGAAAACTTGTTTATTGCAGCCACCTTCATTAACTATCTTAGCTAGATCTGGGTAACTTGCTGCAGCTTCTGCATCAGCACTTGCTGCTTCCCCTTACACTTTCATGTTATGGAGATGACTTCTTTCCTTAAACCTCATGAACCAACCTCTGCTAGCTTCAGACTTTCTTTTGCAGCTTCCTCACCTCTCTCAGCCTTCAGAGAATTGAGAAGAGTTAGGGCCTTGCTCTGGCTAAGGCTTTGGCTTAAGGGAATGTTGTGGCTGGTCTATCCAGACTACTAAAACTTTCTCTGTATCAGCCATAAGATTGTTTTGCTTTCTTACATTTGAGTGTTCACTGGAGTAGCACTTTTAATTTCTTTCAAGAATTTCTCCTTTGCATTCACAGTTTGGCTGTTAGGCACAAGATGCCTAGCTTTAACCTATCTTCACTTTTGAAATGCCTTACTAAGCTTAATCATTTCTAGCTTTTGATTTAAAAGAGAGACGTGTGACTTCCTTTCACTTGAATGCTTAGAGGCCATTGTAGGGTTATTAATTGGCCTAATTTCAATATTGTGTCTCGGCATATAGAGGCCTGAGGATTGGGAGAGAGACAGGAATGGCCAGTTGATGGAGCAGTCAGAGCACAACATTTATCAATTAAGTTCACCGTCTTATATGGGCATGGTTCATGGCACCCCAAAACAATTACAATAGGAACATCAAAGACCACTGATCACCATAACAAATATAACAATAATGAGAAAGTTTGAAATATTGAGAGAATTACCAAAATGTGATACACAGACATGAAGTGAGCAAATGCTGTTGGAACCATGGCACCTATAGACTTGCTCGACACAGGGTTGCCACAAACTTTCAATTTGTAAAAAACACAATATGTGGGAAGCACAATAAAGCGAAGTGCAATAATATGAGGTATGCCTGATATGTTCCATTTTCATATTCAAATTTGAGTCAGTGCTGGGCTCTCAGTAGAGTTGAACATTAGAGCTAGAAGGGACCTTGGAGATGAGAAATATGAGAGTTCCTCACTTTCATTTATAGATGAGTTTAACCAAGGCTTAAAAATCTAAAATGATCTGTCTTAAATGAGTCAAGGGTAAAAGCCAGACTAGGTTCCAAGGCTCCAAATTCTTTGACTAACAATCCGCATTGTCACTTTTAGACTGGCTCACAGAAGTGCACACCTGAAAATGTACTGTCAATGTCAAATTGGTGTTATTCAGGTTAGTAATGCCTGCTCTGGGCATAACCTTATAGGGACTAAGTAGTTGGGATGTGAGGAAATGCTGCCTCTTAATAAAGTTGGAACTGAATATTGAAACTGCATAAGGAATTTTCTGGGGGAAGTCAGCTAGACCCCTTGGCTTCCAGTGGTTCTGAAAACCAGGTAGGGAGGAGAACCCACCCTATGGGGCACTGGAAATACATGGGAGCAGTCCTTGGTCCTCACGATGTTTGGTAGTACTAGTATGTAGTAGAAGGAAGGAGTTTGGGAACATTAAACATCCTACAATGCACAGGGCAGTCCTCAACTCCACAGAAAGGTCTAGCCCAAAATGCCAGTAGCTTCTCTGAACCCACCAAGAAACAATTGCAGACCATCTCCAAATATACCATTGCCCTGGTCTTGGCTTAGTTACCACTGCCACCACCTCACTGCTCCTCCATGAACAGCCTGAACATGGCGCATCTGCTTTCCCCATTGTGGAGTTGAGTCAAGGCTGGGACAACCCAGCAAGACTTGCTGAAGGGGTAGAGTGGCCCCTGAAAGAAAGTGATGTGGAGAATTCCTCTTCAGTTGAAGCTGGTAATCCACGACAACAGTCCTTCCCTCCCTACTGCAAACCTTTTTCCTCAGGGTTCTGCCACTTGACCCCTACCACCTAGACTTCTTAAAGCCTGGAACCTACCAACTGTGACTTGCCATAACCACCCCAATTAGGAATGGCCATCAGGTGGCACTCCTCCTCCCGACAAGATCTCATAGTGAGTTGGTGGCAAGGTTAAGACTGAATTGTCTTCTAACCCCCAGGGCAGGGTTCTTTCTGCTGAACCCCATGGAGGGAGGCATTGATCACTCCACCTCAATGGCAGGCTCACTGACCTCAGGACCATAATATAGTGGAGATTTTCTCCAAACATCTCTGCAACTGATAAAACCTAACCAATCTGAGATCAGGGGGAGATAATTCGAAGATCGAAGAGATGCTGAAAAAAAGTTGCTTTCTTATTTTTTGTTTCATTTTGACTTTCATTTGTTTTTTATTTATGTTCGTCCTATGTGCAAGAGCACCTTACATTTCCTAAAATTGCTGCTTGGCTATCTTTGTGTGACTAAATGAAGAACAAGATGTTTTTCATAATACACTGACAGAGACACAGTTCTCGGGGGAAGAAAACAGTTTTCCAGCCAGCACGTTCCACTGAAACGGCTGTGCTGGGAAAATACAACTTCATGCCCAACACCAGGGATGCAAGTAAGAACCCAGGTCTCAAGGGGTGACGACACATGAAGCAAACAGCTGTGTTGCACTGAGATTGGTGTCCGGTCTCAGGACACAACAGAGGGGGAGAATTACCTTCCTGAGAGAAGCCGGACAAAGGACTAACTGCTGGCAGACAAGAGAAAGACTTGATGTTTAAAAAGTATAAAATGGAGTTTCAAGCAAGGTTAGAACCTAGACAAGAGGGCATTTTGGAAGCTTAGGATCAGGGACCAGTAGCGCTGCAGGCCAGGACGGATGCTGTTCTCACCACCACGCCAACCTTTCAGAAACTTCCTGGAGGAAACCCTGCAGATAATAATAACTACTTCTTATTACAGCTCGACACCACACGAAACACTCACTAGCTCCATCAGATGCTTCCTCACACAGCAGCCCTTCTTGGAAATTCACTGAGCACATTAGCACACTTAAATTTCCAAGAAATCCTGGGAGAAATCTGGTTGACTTTGATTAACCTAGAATTTTCCAAGGTTATTAAACCTCAGAATCCCTGCTTCCTCCCGCCACAACACACACACATACGCGCACACACACACAAACTTAATCTAACATCCATGGAAATTGATGGTGCAGGAAACTTCGAAAACGTATCACTCACTCAGTTTCCTAACAGCTCCGAGAAGACTCAGACTCCCCATTTGATTGTTGGGAAAATTGAAGCTCAGAGTGGTGACATAACTGACTTAAAAACACACGTATGTCGCATTACGAGGACTGGAACCAAGATCCCGTGAGGCTGTTGGAGGCTTTTCTCCACTTCAATGCCACAGTTCACAAGGGTGGCCTTGCTAGTGCCCGCAGTGGCAGGATCCATGTGCGCTGCGGATGGAAATGGACAACAGGCTCTCTCCATATTCTCTTAGTTGTATGCTTCATTTTTTTAATTAAAATCTCAACTTTTCTAAGTAAGAATATTTTTGTTCTACAAGTAATATCTCGATTTTAGAAAAACAGAAGGTAAGCAAAGAGGAAGAAACATCACGTGTAATCCTACAAGTCAAATATATTACCACTTTGATGCATAATTCCCCCAAAAGTTTTTCTACTTAAATATATGCAAAACTCATATATTACATTTCACCAAATCTAAGATACTATCAACTATAAAATACATCATTACTTTATATACTAAGAAAAAAAATAAAATTATGACACAAATTAGCAATAGTCTTAGCAGATGCATGAATCCATCATCTCAGCTTGCTGTTGCTTTGAAATGTCTTTCCTCAGTTCCAAGGGATTTGATGATTCTGCCCACCTTTAGCTGTGGGACCCGGCACGTATTAGATAATCCTTTGCACATGTCTCAGGAACAGAATGCAACAGCATTACCTCCTTGTGGATATTTGCCTTTCTTAGGTCTCAGAAAGCATTGGGGGGGGGCCCAGCGTGGCCAAGAGATTAAGTTCACATGCTGTACTTCAGTGGCCCGAGGTTCACCGGTTTGGATCCTGGGCACAGACCTACACACCACTCATCAAGCCATGCTGTGGCAGCATCCCACATAGAAGAACTAGAAGGACTTATAACTAGCATATGCAACTGTGTACTGGGGCTTTGGGGAGAAAAAAAAAAGAGGAAGATTGGCAACAGATGGTAGCTCAGGGCCAATCTTAAAAAAAAAAAAGCATTGGGTTGTTGCTTTGCAAGAAAATATAAAATCACGGGTATTTCTCCAACACTAAATATCTGCCTCACTGATATAAAATGTATTTCTTGTTGCCAGGTTTCTGTAACTATCTGAGTACACAGTAACTCTGTCTTGATGCCAGATCATAATGCAATATTTAAAAGACATTTTACATAGTGTTTAAAATCAAAGCACATAGAACCAAAGATGCACATAATTAGGTTGTGACAATAATATGAATAGTTATGAACAAGTTCACACATGACAATGACAACGATAGCATAACTTCCCCTTACTCAGTAACAATTTTAAGATACTTCTGAATTTCAGAGATGTTGAAATGGGGGGGGAGGGGGGAGTGTGCCTTTGAATTAATAAAATGTGTAGATAGATTATTTTTGTGTTTTTTTTTTTTTTTTTGGTGAGGAAGATTGGCCCTTAGCTAACATCCATTGCCAGTCTTCCTCTTCTTCCTTGAGGAAGATTGGCCCTGAGCTAACACCTGTGCCAATCTTCCTCTATTTTTTTGTATGTGAGTCACTGCCACAGCATGGCTGATGAGTAGTGTAGGTCTGTGTCCAGGATCCAAACCTGTGAACCCAGGCTACCAAAGGGGAGCATGCTGAACTGAACCACTATGCCATGGGGCTGACCCCAAGTTTTGAATGTTTTTTCACTTTATATAAATAGAACCATATTTTAAGGATAATTTGAGACTTGCTTTTTCCTTCTACACTGTATTTTGAAATTCATCTATGGTAAGGTATGTAGCTCTAGTTAGTTCATTTTCATTGTTGTATAGTATTCCATTAAAAGACTATGTCACAATATACTAAGCCATTTATTTGCCTGATTACTGGTCATTGTGTTGTTCCCAGGTTAAACAACGCTTCTACAAATTTTTTATGGATACCGTGTGGATAGACCTTCCCAAACTTATTAATATCATTGTACATATAGAAAATAATACTTGTAGGCACATTGAGGAAGTGGAAGGACAAGGCTATTTGCCACCTCAGGAGACCATTAGTCTGTGAACCAGAGGACAAGTCCACCCAGCCACTTTGAAGGCTAGGGGATTAATATATCCCCACTCCCTGCACCAAGACGCACCCAGCTTTCTGCTCCAGGATACAACTGCTAATTCCTAGGGTAAGCATATTTTCAGTTTTGCAAGATAATGTCAAATTGTTTCCCAAATTCTTTTACCATGTTGTACACCTGCCAACAGTGTATTTCTCTCCCTTGAGATTTAGTAGCATAAGACTTCTTGATTTTTGCCTCTCTAGTGGGGGTAAAATATCTCATTGTGGTCTTTATCTGCATCAGTTACAACAAGGTTGATATCTTTTCGTGTGTTTATTTTCCATCCTATTTCTTCTTCTGTGAAATGGCTGTTCATGTCTTTTGTCCATTTTCCCATTTGGTTCTTTGTGTTTTTCTTATTTATGTGTAGGAGTTCTTTATATATCTATATATTTTACATATTTTTATATACAAACCTTTGTGTTTGTGTGGGATAGGTGCAAATACCCACCCCTTCCTACACACACACAATGTTTGGTTTATCTTTTCACTTTCTTTACAGACTTTTTTGGTGAACAGTTTTTAATTTTAATGTAATTGAATATAAATATCATTTTGCAATTAGCTCTTGTTGTCTTAACAATCAAGATCAAATAGATACAATCCTAAAAGTTGTGATGTTTTGCCTCTCATGTTTAGGGTGTGGTGAGGAAAGCAAGAGCTATATTAGTGCATGGTCCGGGCAAGCCAGGGACACAAAGGAATCTAGGCTAAACCCTCCCGGGCACCACTAAATTTTAAAAGATGGGCCAAGGCAAGAGGGCCTCTTGCTGAAAATGGCCCTCAACCTCTCCTTTTCTTGAATCATACTGGTCCAGGCTGGACTGACTGCCATCAATCCTGGGGTCTCTTCTCACCACTGCCCTGAGGGTGCCCTTCATTTCTCTCGTCTTTTGGATCCCCTAAATCTTGTGTCCCACATCTTCCCCTTGCTGGTTTACTCCCACGTTTGGATGAAGCACCAGGAGCATCCTGAGAAATGGCCTCTACAATAACATAAAAGACCAATTGTTCATTCAGACTCATGTGAATCAGATATCCTACCCCGCATCAAGTTTTACTAATAATTTCAAGAAAATAAGTAGTTGCTAGGAACAAGTACAGCAGAGAGGTCTGGGACAGCTCAGCTGCTTCCCCAGCCCTTGCTCATCAGGACACACACGTGTCTAGATTAACACACGAGGTCTCTAGGAAATACCTGCAGCTCCGTTACTTCCATGGAAGGAACCATTTCAGTCGTGGAATATCTCTACTCAGACGGTTACATGGCTTGTGCGTGACATCTTCCAGGGAGCCATACCCTATAAATGAAAAGATTCCATGGGGTTTTTTGTTTGCTGTGTTGTTGCCATAGCAATCCTGGAGAGACCAGGTACATCCTGCCAAAAGCATTCCATAAGTACCAACTCTCCCACTAGCAAACATCAGTACCTGTTTGCCTGGAGGCCAGTCATCGGCAAGTTTACAAGAATTTTTAATTACAGGTCACCTTCTTCTTTCCCAGGGGCACCTCTCAGTATTGGATTGACGGCCTGATGCTAACCGTGCTCTTCCTACTACATTATAGGAAATCCTTTTAAACCCTGATTCAGTCATGGTCCAGTCAGCTGTAAGAAACCACATCAGTTATTTGAATAAATAATTTAATATTGGAAACTGGCTTCAACAGCTATTAGAGGACTAAAAAGCAAACTTCAGAAAGCAACCATCACCACTGCTCGATTGGAGAACAAAAAGAAAAGGCTGAGGTTGGCAGGAGATTGAAGGAGAAGCCCTGCAGAGCTGGAGTCAGACGCAGAGGGAGTGCTGCCCGTGGGCGCTGGGACCTCTGAGACAGGACAAGGTGGCTTGTCCTAGGAGAGTGGGGGACCAACTGCGACTGTGATCAGCTGCCACTGCCGAGGTGAAGAGCCATCACTCGGGGATGCTAACAAAAGAGTGACCAAATGGAATGCAGCAAGTCCCTTCTCCAGCTTCAGCCTCCTAGTCTCTTTCCAGTGCCCCTAAATGGCAGAACTTGGAGAGCCAGCTGGCCAAGGAGGAATCAGGTTTGCAGAGTCCCTGTCCTGGCACCACAAAGCAGAATATAGAAGAGTGGGTTTGGAGTTAAGAGACAGTAACTTAGTAATCGGCACAAGGCACCCTTCTGATCACTCACATACACCCCACGCTTCTGCATATACTGAAATTTCCACACAAGAACAACTTCCGGCTTGTGGATTTCCCTTATTCTCTCGTGAGCTCAGCAATGCGCTTTAAGTATTCAGTTTGAGTGTGTCATTGATCTAGCATCCGGGGGTGTGCTGCAGCAGGGCCTGGAAAAATACCTGCTATGCCATGCTTTCTGAAGGGGAAACTCCAAGTACAGTTTTCAAATCCTCTGCTGAAATGGTTTGTGTCCTCATTCGCTCGGTTTCTATCTCCTGAAGGATCAGCATCTCCATTAGCTTTTGATAAATGTGTCATGTGTCCACTAGTAGGATCTGTTCCAGCTTTTTTAAAAATGTCATCTTCTCAAAATGAATTTATCATCAAAACTCAGAGCTTTTTTTATTTGCAGAAACCAATTTGTCAGTTTTCAGCAAGTCTTACTTGAAATGGTCAAGCTAACATTTTCTCCACAGAAAAGAAGTATTCAACAAGAACTTGCCTTGTCCTATTTTTGGCTTGTCTGTCCCTGTTTACCTTCAAACATTGTGGTTAATTTCACGCCTGTCATTTTAGGGTCCTCTGGTCCTTCAAAAAGAGATTCTTTCCCCAGGAATTTAAAAGGATGTCGCTGGTCATTTCGGATTCTTAAAATTAAAAAGTGAATCTGACCTTTAAATTAAATCCATGTCTTGGTAAGTTTGTCCACCCTCAGCCCCTGCACCCCTACTTCCTTCTGACCTGAGCATGGATTATTCTAGAGCGACGGCTGGGACACCTTGCTTTTCCTTTTGATATATCACTTACTCCTTTGGAATCTAGAGGAAGCACATGTCCTAGGCCCCAGTTCACCTGCATTGTGTAGGGATTTCTCCAAAGCCTCCTCAAGCTTCTTCCTGTGACAGTTCCCAGGACAGCTCGGTCCCATCTGTTCATCTGACATTCCATTAAGTCTGTGTGCTACCACTGTATCCTGTTTTCCCCTTCCTGTTTCTCGCCACACTTACTCAGACAGAATGACAGAGTTTGCTATAATTCCTTGCCATAAATCTCTCCAGTCAGCTTTCTCCCCCTGTCCTAAGCCCCTTTCTCTGAAAGGACAGCCTTCAGGCCTTTTCTCCTTCAAATCCCAGTCCAAAACATCCCATAATGGAAATAAACATCTCCAAGTTAGGCCTCAGAAGATGATTTAACAACAACAAAAGAAACTGAAATATGTTATTTGTGCTAAGAGGCTAAGGGAACAGCTACATAACCCTGGGGGCAGTGAGCTAACCCGTCTCGCCGAGCGGCCGTTTGAGCAGGCATCCTAATGTAGCAGCCGGGTTCCGCGTGACCTTGAACAAATCACTGGGCCTCTCTACATCTCAGGTTCCTCACCTGTAAATAGAAATTCTGATACCCGTCCCGCTGACCTCACAAGGTTGGGTGAGGATAAAACGAGACCATTCATGCAGTAAATATTTGCTAAGAGCCTACCATGTGCCAGGCCCGTTCTAGGAACTGGGGACACAACAGTGAGTCATTTAAAACGTTGTGTTGATGAGATTCAGCCATATGGCTGCATGTAGCTGTAGACTGGCCATCCTCATTGCTATATGGTATCCTGTTCGGTGAATGTATCACGCTTGATTTATCCATCTGACTCTTAGTGAGCATTTAAGTAGTTTCCAGGTTTTGGGAAACTGGAAAATGAGGCTATGAACATTCTGGCATACGTCTTTTGGTGAACTTAGGTACCCATTTCCTTTCGGTCAATTCCCTTTTAGTCTTTCTAATTAGGTCAGAAGGTCTCAGGCTGGTGCTAGCATGCTCTGACATCTCTCCAGCTCTTGTCGATCTGTCCTTATAACAGAGCACCAACCTCAGGCTCAGAGCCTTCAGCATCCTATTATAACCAGCTAGTCTACTAACATTGTTTTATCAGCATTATATATGTGTATATATATATAGATTTTTTTAAGATTTTATTTGGTAAAAAATTACTAGTGCTCCATTTATTCATATATAAATCTATTTATATTATTTGTATGTTATTTATACAAGGGGTTTTTTTTTAAAATAAGTTTTTCTCAAGTTTAAAAAGTCATCATTTAAATAAAGGTGTTAAGTAAATAGTGATTATGGTGGATACAGCTGGCAAAAATGTGCAAAGGGGTATGTGAAAGACTATAATGTAGGAAACGCTACTCTGCAAATACCAGGCTTTCGAGTTATGTATCCTTGCTTATCATCACTGGATAGCATTTTGCCCAGAGGCGTTGGTTTAATTAAAGACTAAGTGCTCAGATTGGGTGCGCTGGCTAATCATTCTAACACACTGGGTTTCCTCGTTTCCAGGAGGAAAACGTCACAGCAGGTAGGGTGGGAGGCTCCCGGAAGGACTTGGAACTAAAGTAATATGTGAACTGAACCTGGCAGGTGGAGAACAGCATCTTTTTAAGAAATAGTACATTTTCCTGTTTCTGTGTTCTTTGCCAGTCCTGGTGGGTCAGTGGCACCTCCACAGTGACGAGTGGGGCAGACGGCACGTCGGTAGGAGAAACAGGAGCAAAGGTTTTGAAGGGTTTTCTTGGGACATCAGGCGGTCACTGGCTGTTAGGAACTGGGGGAAATAAGTAGCAGAGCACCTCCAGTAATCAGCGCCCCCACCCATCACTGTCACACTTGATCATGGTGACACTGATAACTGAGCACCTCTGAAATCCTAAGTACCCAAATCTACACCCACTCCTCTTTCCAACTCATGTCCCTAATACTTATACTCAGACTCCAGCAAGCGTTTACTCCTCCAGGACTCCTACTCCACTGATCCCAAATCTATCAAACTCTCCTCCTATCATTATTTTCACCCTGATCCAGTTTAGATTCCACATCTCCATGAGTATAAACTCTCACTCGCAAACATCCTCTGCTCCCTGGGTGCTCCGTGAACAGCCCAGCAAGGCCCCAACCTTGGGTTGCCCAACAGTCTACCCCACTCTATGCTGGGTTTTTTGTTTGCCTTTTTTTTTTTTTTTTTTTTTTTTTACTCTGAGCAGGGGAATGTTGCCAGAGAAAAGCACACACTTCTGTTAACCGGTCACACTCTAAGTTCATGATGTGAATCTCAAATATGCCTTCACTACTGCTCAGCTGTTCTATCTTCCTGCCCTGACTTTTTTGTCCAAATATTTCTCACGTTCTCACTACCCCCCAATCCTCCTTGCCCCACTCTCCATGCTCAGCATGCCTCATACTAGTTGAGAGAATTAAATAAAGTAATAAGCATAAAGCGCTTGCACAGTATCTGGCTCACAGTATATCTCAGTAGATGCCAGCCATGATTATGATCACTCCATTGTCAGTCACCTGGATAACCAGCCTATAAGCATGTACATCATTCTCAGATCTATATCATTCTCTCATCTATATCATTACCAGAGATCAGCCCCTCTCACTTTCTCAAGGACTCTGCTTCTGCAGTTTTCTCTTCTCTCCTGCTTTATCAACTGCCCCTCTCTGTTAGATTATTTACACCACTACATAAACATATTCTAGTATCTTCTATCTAAAAATAACTCTCTGTGAGTGAAATGGTGGCTACCAGGAGATTGAGGTTGGGGAGATAGTACAGATGTTGGTTAAGGGTACAAATTTATGAATAGTAAGTAAGTCCTAGAGATCTAAGGCACAGTATAATGAATAGACAACAATGTTGTGTTATAATCATCAAACTTGCTGAGAGACTAGATCTTAATTATTGCAACCACTAAACTAAGAAGCAACAAAAATGTGACATGATTGAGGTGCTAATTATCATTACAAGGGCAATCATGTTACAATATATAAATGTATCAAATTAACATAATATATAAATGTATCAAATCAATATGTTGTACAATTAAAGTTATACAGTATTATATATCAAATATATTTCAATAAAAGATTTAAAAATAAACATCAATCTTTGGATGCAGGATCCCCTCCATCTTCTACCTCATTGCTCCCCTTCAAGGCTAACCTTCTTTACAAAGTTATCTGTATCCACCATATCCACTTCTTCCCCTACCATGCTCTCCTCAACTCACTCCAAACTGGTCTCTCGTGTAACTTATTTCCATCATCCTGTAAGACAGTTCCTATCAAGGTGACCAATGACTTCCACATTCCCAAACCCAAAGGTCACATCCCTGTGTCATATTACTTGACCTCACATGCTACCACCAGTCAATCACTCCCTCACTGTAGCAATGTTTTATTCTCTTGCCTCCTCAAGTACCAAAGTCTCCTGGTTCTTTCTACTGAACTCCTTCTCAGTCTCTTTTGGTGGTTCTCCATCCACTGCTGAACCTGTGAGTGTTGGAGGAACCAGGCTGCTTCATCTGGAGTTCTCTCTTCTTGGTCCACAATCATTTCCTAGGTGACCTCATCCAGTTGTATCAATACCACTTATTATCTGCTAATTCCCAAATTTCTATTTCTAGCTCTGATCTCTGCTTGAAATGTTATACTCCCTTGCTTACTTCATGCCTCCATATGGGTGTCTACTAAGCATCTCAGACATAATACATCCAAACTGAACACCTTCCTCCACCCTCTCTCCCAAGTCTTCCCCTGCTAGGTGAATAGCACTACTAGTCACCCAAGCCCAGATCCAGGAGGTACCTTGGATTACTCCCTTTCCCTCACTTCTCCATCCAATCCATTGAGTTCTTCAAGAATACTGCCAAAAAATCCACAGAATGGTAGAAGTATTTCCAAATTATATATCTGATAAGAGATTAATATCCAAAGTATATAGAAAACTAAAACGTAACAACAGCAACAAATAAAACAAACAATTGATTTAAAAATGGGCAAAGGAAGTGAATAGACATGTCTCCAAAGAAGATATACAAATGGCTAATAAGCACATGAAAAGATTCTCCTTAGGGAAATGAAAATCAGAACCACAATAAGATATCCTGTCACATCCCTTAGGATGGCAGAAGGAAAGAAAGGAAGAAAGGAAGGAAGGAAGGGGGAAATGAGGAAGGAAAGAAAGCAGGAGGGAGAGACGAAAGAAAGAGAGAGAGAGAAGGAAAGAAAGAAAGAAAATAAGTGTTGGTGAGCATATGGAGAAATTGGAACCCTTGTGCAACTGTAGATGAGACTGCAAAATAGTGCAGCCATTATGGAAAACAGTACTGAGATTCCTCAAAAAGTTAAATATAGAATTACCATATGTCCACCAAATTAATTTCTGGGAATATACCCAAAAGACTTGAAAGCAGGGTCCCCAAGAGATGTTTGTACACCCATGTTCACAGCAGCATTATTCACAGTAGTGAAGATGGACAAGCAACACAAGTGTCCACTGATGAATGAATGGATAAACAAAATGTGGTATACACATACAATGGAATATTATTCAGCCTTAGAAAAGAAGGAAATTCTGACACATGCAACAGCATGGGCGAAACTTGAGGACATTATGCTAAGTGAAAAAAGTCAGTCACTAAAGGACAAATACTGAAGGGTTCCACGTTATACAAGGTATTTAGAGTAGCCAAGTGCATAGAGACAGAAAGCAGAATAGAGGTTCCAGGAAATGGGGAGCTGTTGTTTTATGGGTACAGATTAGTAAGTTTCACTTTTGCAAGATGAAAAAGTTCTGGAGATGGATGGTGGTGATGGTTGCACAACAATGTGAATGTACTCACGCCACTGAATTAGACACTTAAAAATGGTTAGGGGCCAGCCCGGTGGTGTAGCGGTTAAGTTTGCATGCTCCACTTCGGCGGCCCAGGGTTCACCGGTTTGGATCCTGGGCACAGACCTACACACCGCTCATCAAGCCATGCTATGGCACTGTGCCACATAGAAGAACCAGAAGGACTTACAGAAAGATGTACAGCTACATACTGGGGCTTTGGGGAGGAATATTGGCAACAGATGTTAGCTCAGGACCAATCTTCCTCACCAAAAAAAAAAAAAAAAAGTATACCTTTAAAAAATGGTTAAATGGCAAATTTTATGTATATTTTACTGCAATTTTTAAAAGTATAAATAATTTTTTTAAAAAGAATACTACCAAAATAGATGCCAAATCTGGCTGTTCCCTCCATCTCTAGTGCCACCTAACCCAAGCCACCATCATCTCTGCCTGGACTCACTAGCTTCTAGCTGGCCTCCCTGATTCTCCTTTTGATGCCCCCAGAATCTCTTTGTCACAGAACAGCCAGAGTAATCTTTTTAAGATGTAAATCATGTTCAGTTACCCCTTTGCTTAAAATCTTCCTATGGCTTCCCATCATGCTTACAATAACATTCCTGCTCTTACTGGGGCACAGAAAGCTCTGCACAATCTCATTCTTGGACCTCAACTCTTACCACCCTGCTCCTCCCTGCCATGCTCTGGCCACAGAAGCATCCTGTCGGCTCTGTGAGCACACCGATTGTTCCCACCATACACGTTCTGCACTAGCTTTTCCCTCTGTCTGAAAGTCTATTCCTTTATATCTCTTTCTGCTCTGAATCTGACTCGATCTATAGTGGCTCCAAATCACCCTCGGTCACATCACTCTGTCCTAATTTTCTCCACAACACTTACACCATCTGATGTTTTTTCCATCTCTTATTTTTGACATTTGTTTCTTGACGGTATTCCTCCACTGGGAGTAGCACCTTATGTGACCCTGAATCCCAGAGCGTAGAACAGTACCTGAGCCATAGCAGACACTCAGGAAATATTTGTTGAATATTAAATGAATGAAAGGAAGAAACTAGAGAAAGGGAAATTAGTTTCAAAATTTTGCAAGGAAAACCTGGCATAACACCATATCCCCCAGGATAGTTACTTAGAAACAGAAATATAACAAATTCAGAAAACTTTATTTGTATTTTACAAGCATCTCAAACTCAGCACGAGCAAGAGCACAGAACATCTTCCTTTTTATCCACTCAAAGCTGCTCTTCCTCTTGACTCCTCTCCTCCCAAAACCTGCACGATCTGTTGCACCTACTGTCTAACAGACAACCCGAACAAGAAAATAAAACTTGACGGACGAGATATGTTTGTTTGTAATGCCTGAACTTCCTGACGTTTAGGGCGAAATACCCCGATTAGTCTCACAAAGAAATGAGTTTCTAAAGAAACTTAAAAAGCTTCCTGTGGCCCCCAAATCACCCTCCAGCGAAAGCCTAGGTCGAGTACTCACAAGAGTAGTGCGGAGCCAGCAAAGAGGAGTCAAGGAGGTGTTAGGTCAGGAGGTTTCTGGGATCCCCCCACTGCAACCACCTGCATCCTAAAACTGGTCCCAACTGTCCCAGCTGGCTCCCATCTTTTCCCCTGCCCTTGAGTGAGGTGAGTCTTCAGTTGGGGTCCAGACTGTGTCTGGGTGAGTTTTTAAAATGGTACACCTCCACTATTAGATCACTAACAACGTGAAGCTCTGGAAACATAAAGCTGGGGGAAACACATTCTGTTTCGTGAAACCCACCTTTTCGGCTCGGCGACTCGCCGCGCTTCTCCGGGTCGATGCGCCGCACAGCCCGCAGAGGCGCCCGCGAGGTGGCGCTCGTCCTCCACTGTACCTATGCGAGATCCGGCGTCCGTACAGTTCTCAAACCCCGGAGGCCATCTCCAACCCTCAGTTTTTACAGGTGAGAAGACTATGCTCCAAAGGGAAAGTGTCTTCCGTGAGGTCTCATCGCTGCAGCTCAGAGGCTCGAGCAAACCCAGCTCCCCATATTTCTGAACACAATGAACGTTCATCACCTGTCTCTCTACACACGGTTTAGTTTATTGATTATAATATAATAATGGCATGTTTCTTTCTTTCTGCACAACAAGCTTTAGATTCAGGTCCTCAGGCCTTAGAGTCCTTTATTTTCAAAGGCACGGAACAGAAAAAAAACGTTAGATTTGCCTGCCTGAATTCTTTCTTTGATTTCCTTAAGTTCCAAGCGCCTTTTTTGAAGAACGCATAGCATAGAAACGAGTAGGGAAGACAATGGAAAACATTTAAAGAGAATAAACATGAAGGTTAATGACAAAAACTGGTTAGAGAAGAAAACCCAACTGGATTGGCATTAGATAAAGTCATATTGGAACCCCGATTTAGCCGCTTACGAGGTCAAGTCATTTAAACTCCGTGAGTCTCAGTTTCCTCATCTGTAAAATGGGGATAATAATGTTTTCTGCTCACCTCACCCTCAAGGTTATGTGGATTCAATAAAACAATAGGTTGCTGGCATATTGTTGGTGAGCAACATTTGTTTAAATATAAAACTACGTTGGCCCAAAATAATGCTTCTCTCTGCAGTCTGATATACCTGGAGCATGTGAGTGAAAAATCCTAGTGGGAAACGGATGACATAGGAACCCAGGAGCCGGTGTCTGCTGTCAGGCAAGTGGCGTGTTGCTTGACGCCACGCTGCGGAAGATTGGAGGCCCCCGGGGAGCCTGTGGATGGGGACAGGCGGTCAGTCCCGGGCGCGGCCTCTGCCTGGACCTGGCTCCAGCGAGCCTGCACTGGCGCCCCCACCCCGCCCGCCAGCTCGCGCAGTTCAAGCTGCGGGCTCGGAGGGCACCGAATGCAAACCCTCGTTTTAAAGGACTGGAAACAGTGGCCCAGAGAAGGCAGGTGACTTCGGTCAAAGTCATAGTTGTCTGAGAAATGAGTCCCGCGTGGCCTCCAGTTGCAGAGCAGCCTCTGGCACGCACCCTCGGGCCGCTCCGGGCACAGAAGGCGTTCTCCTCCCAGGAAGACGGAGGACTGCCGAGGGCGCAGGTGGAGAGCGGCGGGGACGCGGCGCGCGGTGGCCCCACCAGAAAATCTCGGCGGATTTGGGTCCCCGGGAGCGCGGGAGCGGGCGCAGCAGCTTAAGGCTCTCGCCTGAGAGCCTGGGTTCCCCGCTCTCCGGGACCCCCTTGGCTCTCCCACCCTCACCCCACGCTCTGCCCGCGGCCCGTGGAAGCCTCACCGCCCAGCAGCGCCTCGGACCCGGGCTGTTCCGGGGCTGGGAGGGCGCGGCGCGTAGGGGGCGCGCGGGAACCAAACTGCGGACAAGAAAGAAGACTTGGGAAGAAAGAAACAGAGGAGGAGAAGAAGACTAGGAAAGAGCAGGGCGAGGGGCCCGGGAGGAAGGCACAAGCGTGGATCGAGCCCCGCGCCGGGGCTCCCCGGCTCCGCCGATTCCCGGGGCTGGCCCAGGCCAGAGCGCGGCGCCAACTGAACGTCAGGCGGTGTCGGGCAGTCGCGGGGTTCCAGGAGCTCTTGGCCACACCTGGAGCAATTACCGTCAATGGGCTGGAAGGTGGGCCCCGGAGCGTCCGCGCCCCTGTGCCAGCCGATCTCCGGCCTTGCGCTACGCGAGGACATGCTGAGCCCTGGCCACACACACCCACTCACCGGCCTTGACTCTGCACGTACCCAGGGAAATCTCTGCATCCGTCCACCTCCGCTCACAGTCTCCTAGAGCCTTTTCATCCCCACCCAATCCCTATTAGGAGCAGCTTCTAGTTGTAGCTCTTGACCGGTGTGTTTATCCTCCGCCAACACCCAGCTCCTGGCCCTGCCTGCAGCTGTTCACCAGACCTAAGGATCGAGTAACTGCAGCAGTTGCCCGAGATGACACGAACCTTTCTCGCTGTGCGCCTCCCGAAGACTCGTAATGCAGCCACTTTCTTACACTCCAGGCACGCAAAAAAAAAAAAAAAAAAAAAAATCCCGGACAACTCAAAATCACCGAACCGCATCTGTCCATCCTTTAAAATCCTCGGCCCAAGCCTGTGGCAAAGGACATATCCTACCGTTTGAAGGGGCAACTAAATGGTGGTTATTATTTTCAAGTAAGTCTTTGTATAGCCCCCAAACTTACTTTAATACTCGGTCACTCAACTTGCAAACATCTCTCCCTGTCCATGTGTCCGGAACTCACTCTATTATTTGTCACACCAAGTCCTAACCCCACAAATGGATAGCTGTCTGCAACACACGGTTCACACCTGCCCATCTCTCACTTTCTGGGCGATCTGTGCCAATCTCCTCCTGCACTTGCCCCCAGAGAATAACGACAAATTGTCTAGGGTGGTGGGGAGGGGGTAATTCGAAGAATAAGTAAAGATCACAGGGAGGAAGGAAAGAACCCGCTTTCTTTTGAAACCTCGTAAGCATTCTGTTCTGTTGCCCTCCTGGCCTGAAGAGCGTCTCCTTCCTTACGATTGCTGGATACTGACACCAAATTTAAACAGCTTTCCCTCACAACTGATGTAACCTTAAATAGCTTTCAAGGGCAATGACCTCCTCAATCGTAAGTTTTTCCCCCCAATACACTACCAGATCTGCACTGTAGTGTACTGGGGATGCAAAAAACCATCATGTGGCTGAAATACTGGAAAGTACAGATGCTGCAAAGGCCCCCCCACACACACACACTGAGACTGAAAACGGTAAACAGTGGGTGTATTTCAGTTTGCGGTGCAGAACAAGAACCACCAAAAAGAAAGAAACAATGGGAAATGTTATTTATTTTAGTGACATCAAAAACACTAACCCCAGCAATTTACTAAGTTAAAATCACAGTTCTTTAAACTTACTTAATGGTTAAAGCTGTGTTTTTGGTGTTAGGTTAAACCCCTGGTAAAATTTATGGAAGATAGTAAAGTATATTACCTGAGTAAATTTTTTATTTAAAAATAAATAACGTAAATGAGTAACAAATGTTTTGATATACCCATAATATTTCTGTTTCTTAGTTTGGCTCCTTCTATTACATAAAACAATGCATTTCTTATTTTTCTAAGAGCATTTAATGTCGTCAGTTTGAGATCATTGCTATGGTAATTCCCAGATATCTTTTAAACAAACACATATCTTTTTCTAATCTTATTCCACTCACAAGTAACAGAATATTTAAAGAACAAATAGAAAGTCTTTTTCTTTCTTCCTGGTGTAAAATTTAACAAACTCCAATTAAATTCAGTATTGACCACCCAGGGAAAAGATCATGCAATTTCCAGAAACTCTCCCAAAGATGCCTTCCAATTTCTCGTGTGACTTTGGTTCTAAGTGTACCGTCTTTTTCTTTTTAATTCCTCTATAGAAATCGAATCAAATAAAATACGATGAGAAAACAAAAATATTCCTCGAATAATTTTAAGTAACTGATTATTTTAGCGAAAAGAATTAGCAGTGAGGAAGCCGCGAAATTGTAAGGGGGGAAAAAGCGCATTTTATTCTTCCTATCAATGAACCTTCCTAGAGAAAAAGACCACGCGCGCGATTTATGGAACAGCGTCATCTTGGATTTTCCCCTCAGATTCTGACGCAACGAAATAGCGTGTTTCATAAAAGCGGTGGAATAGGTGGATATGTCTGCAGAGGGAAGAAACGTGGTTTCTCGGGCAGCGAGTCTGGGTAAGTGAATCTCCCTGTTGCCGGAGGATGCTTCGAGGACCAGGCTTGGGAGTGAAGGAGTTAAGTCAGACCCTGACTTTCTCTGCTCAAAGTGCCCAGTTTTGTCTGTTGGAGTCAACGTCGCCTAGCTGGAGCCAGCCAATGGAAGGCTGGGAGCGCCCTGGACGGCCCAGGGAGGGGGCGTGGCTTGAGGCTGTCACTCAGCGGTGAGGAATGACACCCGAGCGGGAGGGGGTACCGTGGAACGCCGAGGAACGAAAGAGAGAAGAAACAGATAAAACCAGGGCAGGGGGTAAAAAGGTGCCCCGCGCCTCTCGGAATCCAGCGGCTGCTGTCGCCGCCGCCGCTGCGACCAGGGGTGGGCTCCGGAAGAGCCGACCCAGCAGGGAAGGGAGAAGAAAAGCCAGGAGCGAAATCCTGCAGGCGAGGAAGAGACAGAGGCGCAAAGAAAAAGTGACTACGGCCGTGCGCCCCGGAGGCACTCAGGAGGGGACTGCAGCCGCGGAGGGGCCGCCGCTGATCCTCCCCCCACGTCCTCCCAGGGGCAGACCCCCGCCCGCCCCTAGGGGCGCGAGGCGATGAGATAATCCAGCTGAGCTGCGAAAGGAGAGCGTCTGGCGCTGGATTGGGGGGAGGGGGTCTCCGGGCGGGGTGGGCCTCGGAAGTGGGGGTGAGGGTCGGCGCTGATCCTGGGCCAGAGGGGGGCGGGGGCTGCTGGGCCGCGCAGGAGAGGGCTGCAGGGGCCTCGCGCGCGGGACTCACTCGCGCTGCGGCGGCTCGCGCGCTCCGTCCAGCTCGGAGCTGCCCCGCGCCCCAGCCGCCCGCCCGCCCGGCCGCTTCGGCCCGCGGCTCAGATGGCTGTACGCGGCGCCAACACCTTGACGCCCTTCTCCATCCAGGCGATCCTCAACAAGAAAGAGGAGCGCGGCGGGCTACCTGCGCCGGAGGGGCGCCCGGTACTCGGGGGCACAGCGGTGGCAGTGGCTGCGCCGCCCGCTGTCTGCTGCTGGCGGCTTTTTGGGGAAACAGAGGCGGGTGTGCTGGGGGGCGCCGAAGACTCTCTACTGGCGTCGCCTGCCGGGACTAGAACGGCTGCGGGGCGGACCGCGGAGAGCCCTGGAGGCTGGGACTCGGACTCTGCGCTGAGCGAGGAGAACGAGGGCGGGCGGCGCTGCGCGGATGCGCCGGGGGCCAGCGGGACAGGCCGTGCGGGGGGGAACCTGGGCCTTGGCCAGCCGGTCTGCGAGCTGCCCGCCGCCAAGGAACTGGAGGAAGAAGCCGCGGGCCGAAGCGACAGCGAGATGTCGGCCAGCGTCTCAGGTCTGCTGAGGCTTCGCTGGGAAGGGGGCCGGGCTGAGGGGCTGGGCAAAAAGGGCAACCTCGCCGAGTGGGGTAGGTCTGCTGTGAGCACCCTGCGCCCTGGGGCCCGGGGGCTGGCCGAGACGCGAAGCGCTGCGCTCCAGCGCAGGCTGCTCTAATCCTCCGGGAACTGAGCCCGAGAGAGGACCAAGCAAGTCCTCAGCGCCCTGCGTCCTGGAGCGAGGCCTGAGACGTCCTGGGGCAGTGTACTCTAGACCGGACTGGAGAGAACCACTGCAGCCTGGCTTTGAGTCCCTTGTCAGTGCCTTCGGTTGTGTCTGTCTCCAAATCCCCCAAATCAGCCAAGAGACCTCGGGTAGCCAGTGCCCGGGCCCTGGCCCAGAGAGGAGAGGTGCTCCCGGCTGAAGGTCCCAGGGTCGGGCCCCTGAGCTCAAGGATAGGGAGTGAACTATACCTCCTAGTGGGCCGGAGGCCGAGGATCTGCCCAGCCCGGGCTTTGGGAGGAGGGCTTGTTCAGCTTTCCCAGATCCCAGGGCCGGGAAGGCTGCCCTGGGGTGAGCACTTAAGAACTGGAGGCAAACCCAGCGGCCAGCTGAAGGCAGAAGGGCTTGATTTAGGTCAGCCCAGACGCAGCCGAGAGAGGGACGTCCTCAGCCACAGGCCAGCTCGTCATTTGATCAGAAGACGCCTGTGCCTGCCCCAGTGGGGTGGACGCTTCTGTAGGCCTCACGCTGGTCCCAAGGAAACAGTATCTGCCACAAGCCAAACGCGGGACCTCTCTGCTAGGGTGTTGCAGGAGAACGGGGAGAGGCCCCCGAAGCTGGCGTCAGTTTAGTGTCCCAGGACTTCAAGCAGGGGCACCGCTCCCCTCTTTACCCCCAATCCCCAGCCCTCCTCTCATTTCCTTGCGAAGAGAGAGAGAGAAGCCCACCCAAGGCCTTGGCACCGCCTATTGCCACAGCCTTCGCAGCAATTCCAGATGGCTGGGGGTGGAAGACTCCGCATACTTCTTTTTCAGGATCTGTCCCCCCACCTTCGCTTTACGTGAGGCCGATGCGTGTGTGCTGAGACAATGCGTGTGTGCGAGTGTGTGTGTGTGTGTGAGAGAGAGAGAGCATGAATGCGGGGAGGGGGTGAACCCAAGGAGGGAAAACGAAAAGCAATCTAGACCCCCCCAGGGTTCAGCTCTGAGAGCCGGGAAGGCTTTCGAGGATGCTCAGTCCCAGTGTCCCATGTTACTGAGGCGAACCTTGGGCCCAGAGAGGGCAGGGAGCTAGATCTCTGCCGCACAGCATTTGATACAGCGGCTGAGTCCGTTGCCTGTATGGGACAGGCCTGGATGCCGGAAGCGAGTGGGACAGGGTTCTGAGACTTGTCTCCAGAACCCGCAGCCTCTAGGCCCTCCCAACCGCTCTTGTGGGATCAAAGCGTATTTCCGCCTGCCACTCTTTCCCCCACCCCCGCAGTTGAGGCAGGACCTCATTCCTCTGCGGCGCTGACAGTCTCTTATTTCTGTTCCCACTGGGCTCCGCAGGCGACCGCAGCCCGAGAGCCGAGGACGACGGTGTTGGCCCCGGAAGCGCACGCGTGTCCGCACTGTGCCCTGGAGCCGGCGGCGGCGGCGGCGGGCCGGCGGGCGGCGCGGAGGAGGAGGAGGAGCCCGCGGCGCCCAAGCCGCGCAAGAAGCGCTCGCGGGCCGCCTTCTCCCACGCGCAAGTCTTCGAGCTGGAGCGCCGCTTCAACCACCAGCGCTACCTGTCTGGGCCCGAGCGCGCAGATCTGGCCGCGTCGCTGAAGCTCACAGAGACGCAGGTGAAGATCTGGTTCCAGAACCGTCGCTACAAGACCAAGCGTCGGCAGATGGCTGCCGACCTGCTGGCCTCCGCACCCGCCGCCAAGAAGGTGGCGGTGAAAGTGCTGGTGCGCGACGACCAGAGACAGTATCTGCCTGGAGAGGTGCTGCGGCCACCCTCGCTGCTGCCACTGCAGCCCTCCTTTTATTATCCTTACTACTGCCTCCCTGGCTGGGCACTCTCCACGTGCGCAGCCGCCGCGGGCACCCAGTGAGCCGGCCTGGGGCGAGGCAGCGAATGATCCCCGCGCTCCAGCTCCAGACGGCCGCTGACGGCTATGCAGGTTGTGCTCTGTGCAGGGGCGCCCCGCCGAGGGGGCAAGTGGAGGCTGAAATCCAGCCCTGGCTCTGTTATCCGGGACGTGCGCCCTGGCAGCGGGACTGAGTCTGCCCAGAGGGGGCGCCTTTTTCTAGTTTGAACAGAGGCACCCTTATGGCCTAGGGGCCCTGCTCCCCGCTCACCTGCCTGGAAGCCCTTGGACATTATTTATTACCACAATGTTGGATTTGGATTGTGTCTGCCTGGGGATGGCGTTCCCCCGGAGCGGAGAGAACTCCTGGAAACCACATAGCCTGAATCCCCAGAATTTCAGGCCTGCCGGGAGCTTCGTGCGCTAGGCCACACGAGTTCATGGTATCCATGTTACCAATCTATGTGTATCTACATATCTGCTAGTTTTGGGAATTGCGTTTGTAACAAAGGGGTGCAGAACCCTGGCAACCCCAAGGAACCAGGCCATGGGTTGATTTGAACCGTGAGGGGTTTGGTTTTCGGCCCTCCGTCCCACCCCTCCCCGGCTTGAGAGCTCGGGTAGGGGCGCCCAACTGGGTGCTGAATGTAAGGAAGGGAGCCTCCGAGCACAGGGCAGGGCAGGGGACCGGAATCTTCCCTCTCGGAGGTCCAGGGCCAGGAGCAACGGTGGGCCAGGGAGCCCCCAACCAGGAGAGAGCAAACCCGGGCAGCCCTTCGCAGAAACTTTCCTTTATTTCTTTTTATTTTTTAAAGGACGTTAAAACTTGTAGCACTTTCCAGTTGTTTGTATACAAATGACGGTTATTTTTGTATTCAATGTGAATACCCCTGTCCAGCCTTTCCGTGGCGTCCTCCGCAGTACTGCCGGGCCCTCTGTCTCTAGCGTCCGCTCTCCGCGCCTCCTGCGTCCTGACCGGGGATTCTCCCATCCCTGTCCCTGCCCCTAGGACAGGTGTGTCAACCTCGCCGCTTTTCGCCTCCTTAAGGGCACTGTGCACTCAACTAGAGTATTAACTGTAAAAAAAAGATTTGTGAAGTTTGGAAGCTCTATTCGCTGTATTTTTTTCCTTTAATTTATAAACTCTTAGTTTAACATGCCCTGCTGGAAGCAGTGTTTTCTCTGAGCCTCTGTCCGTCTGGCTTTGGGGAAATCATTAACGTGGGAAATATCTGGGGCTCAGATATTTCAGTCCTGGACCGAGGCCGCCTCACCCCTCCTGCAAGTGGCCCTGTTGCCCACCGCGCAAGCAGAGTTTAAACCTGGGCGGCTGAGGGAATCGCGATTTCAGGGACTTTGCAGGAGTCACAGACGATTCCCACTGAATCGCGAGCAAATTTCTCCGATGCCCTTTTTTCTCGCAGGCGTTGGTTTCAGAGTCTAGGAAGCGCCCGTAGCTGAACCCGCAGCCAATTTCTGTCCTCCATCCTGACCTGCTGACCCCTCCACCTGCTCCAATCCTCTCTGCTTTCGATTTTCTGAGCGTTTCTCTAAGTGATCGTGTCTTTATTTCGTTTTGAGAATAGGCTAGCAAAAACTCTCCCTGAAATTCTGAAGCGATTAGGGGCGAAGGAGGCGATAATGAAGTGTCTCACTGGGAGGGTCACCTGCGCTTTGACCCCCTTGTTCCAAAGCGCTTCCACTCCCTCGATGACATGGAGTCATTTGATCCGCACAGAAGCCCACTCTGGGAACAGAGGAGGGCAGGGGGAGGGTTATTTATTACCCCATTTTACAGACGAACACGCCCCGCTGGCCTTTCAAGACTCCCCCGGAGGCGACGGATTCATCGGAGCAAAATGCCCACCACTACCCTCCCCTCATGCCGGTCCAGGGCGAGCAAGGAAGAGTTAATGCCACATCGCCCGCGCTGAGGCCTCCAGGCCGCTGCCGAGCCGGGAAACGCAGAAACCCCGGTCCCCGCTACTTTCAATTTCACCGGGAGCGGATAGGCCAACTCGCCCTCCTCTCCAGCCCGCGACCTTGACCAGCCTCCGGAGCCCCAGGCCTCAAAGGGGTAGCAGCCCCTCGGCCCCGCGGGGACAGACCGATAAGCTTTACAAAACAGTTCCCGCATCTAAAACAGCGAAACGTGAAGGGAAAGGCAGAGGCCCCCAGGACAGGCACGCCTCCCCCATGTCCAACTACCCTCCAAATGGTGTCTGAAATCGTTTTGTTCCTTTTTGACAAGTTTAAACATTCCATTTTATTTCATTATTAATCATGAATGATTTTTTTCTTGCAGAAAGTTAGAACATTTTTAATAATGTGAGAATCTCTTCTCTTCCTCTCTCCAGAGATCGCCAACACTGAGGGGTTCTTTTGGCGGGGAGGGGTCGATTTTTCCCCCCTGCTGAAAATGTCAGTTGTTTGTGATTGCTTCCTAAGAGGGTAGTTTGTTCTCCATCCTTGCGGGTTTCTTCCGAGTAGGCCAGGCTGCGCCCCTTCCCTTCCTCACCCCCCTCCAGCTCCCCGCCTGGGCCAGTTCTGCTGGGCTGACTCGAGCCGCCTGGGAAAAATGACTCAAACGAATTCAGTTTGACCCGGATTGTTGCAGTTTCACTCTGAGCTGCCCGGAGGCTGACATTGGTGCGAACGCCTTGAGATCTGATTCTAGGAGCCGGAGGCAGCCTGCGGGTCCAGCCCGGCCTTGGAGGATCTCCCACCGCATTTCGCGACCCACGATGGGTGTCTTTACCTCGGCTCTAGGCCGCAGACGCGGCTCCTGTTGGAAATTTGCGGTGTTGCTTTCTTCATTTCCTTTTCCTTCTCCATTCCCACCCCCGCCCGTTTTTTTAAAGATGAGAAAGAGTCAGTCCTGCTGTCTGCTCGCCCTCCTTCCTGCGGGAGGGCGTCTTGGTCCATCCGCTCTCTCTGCTCTGGGCTGCGCTGAACCCTCTCGGCCTCCGGGTCTGGTCGGCCGAACAGCTGCCGCCCGAGCCGAGGGGACTTTTCACCTCTTCCTCTTTCTCAGCCCCTTTTGGTGCTTAGGGAACCTCAGAGCTGGCCTTGGGGTTCGCTGGATCTGACCCACACACTTAGATGGGCAAACTACCGTGGGAGGAATGTCTGGGAAAGGGGGTGGAACACACGGTGACCCGCACTGAGCCCAGCCCAAGGATTCAGGCTCAGCCCACGGATCTTGCTCTGGGCAGCAAATTTGGGATCCACTGGCTGCCAAATGTCGCTGGTGTGTGTGTGTTTCTGTGTGTGTGTGTGTGTGAAAGAGACAGAGAGAAAAACTCAAACCCCTAGCCTGTTGGTCTTGGCTATCCCAAGCTGCATCTCACTCCAAGCAACTAGTTTTGAGGGGTTCATGGAGCCCAGAGGGTATCTCAGAAAAGCCTGGCCAAGCAGGGGAATTTAAGCATAGGTTCTATTTCGGAAAATAAATGGCTTCCGGGCCGCAGCAAATTTGCCTCTTCTCGCCCCTCCTCTCAGCTAGCAAACGGGAGAGGGTGACGGCGGATCTGACTTCATCCGAGGAGGCCAGAGGATGGCCATACCTCGACGTCCCCGCGCCTGTGAGAGGCAGTTTAGTGGGAGCCTTGTCCCGAACCCCAAGAGGCTGGGCTCATGGAGGGGTGGCGTCTGGGGAAGCGAGAAATTGGCAGGGCAAGCCAGCGCCACACTGAGCACCCCACAGAGACAGGACCTCATTTACAGGCCTGCAGACGTCCGGCAGGGCGGGGGTCCTGCGACTCTAACGCCCCAGTGGGCCGCCGCAGGAGCTCGGTCCCCAGCAGGTAGACACTCCACCCACGTGTTCGCCAGGAAAGGTAGAATCTGGCCTCCCAGGGTCCACAGAGTCCGCCTTGCTTCACAGAAAGGCTCTCGCCTCGGGGGGGGAAAGCGACCGCCCACGGAGCTGAGCAGCCTGGAGAGTTAGACCTTTCCCCCAAACCCAAAAACGGGCGGACGAGCTCCTGGGGCGAAATGACGAAGAGCCGAGCCAGGCAGGCCCGCTCTGGGTCCCAGGCCGCTGCTGAGGGGCCGCCAAGGCTTCAGTCTGCAGACCCCCAATCGCACCCTGCTAACAATCTTAACTGAGACCCACACCGAGCTGCGTGGGAACTGCAGGACGCAGCAAACGCTTGAAAGCGCTTTGTAAGTCGGAAAGCGCTCAGGGTGGGTATGGGAGGGTAGTTACACACGTTAGTGGCCCTGCTGCCGGTGAAGCCCGCGAGTCTAGGGCCGCGAAGGAAGCGTGAGCAGAGGCTCCTAATCCGACGGGAGCCCCGAGGGGCATCCAAACAAGACATAAGAACAACAAAAACAATAATAATAACCGTAACTCCATTCGTTTGTCTGGGGTGTTACACGTCAAAAAGTGCTTCCGCTTCCTGTTCCACAACAGTTTGCTGAGGCCGCCTTAGCCGTGTGAACATGACCTCCGTTTTACAGATGGGGAAACTGAGGTACAAAGAGACACTTGACTTGCCGGAAGTCACAGGCCATTAAGAGACCACTTCAGGGTCTTTCAAAGCTCAGAAGCATATTTTAGGATTTGAGGCATCCTTTAGAACTGCCATTCCCCAGGTTTGATTCTGGGATGGTTGGGTGACAAAAGCGCGGGTGTGCTTTGAAAACCATTAAGCACTGTACAGCTGGTATGGACTACTGTTACTGTTGCCACGGTTATTATTATGAACTTCTGGGCAATGCTGAATCCGCTGATCTGAAACAATCTTCCTCCGACTCCTGGATCTTTCAGAGGTTTCCAAGTGCCCTGTGACGTGCTCAGCGAAGGGTCCCTCACAAGTGTTGAGACGCTGAACCTCTAGCTAGGTTGTTTTCTAGTCTGGATAAAATGCTTTTAAAATGAAGAAATGCCAAATCAGGGTTGCAAAGAAAAAATGTTATATTGTAAATGGCATCATGTAATAAATTAAGGTGTTTTTTTTTCTGTAGTTACACATAGAAGTTATTCAACATAAAGTGAGTTGTTCAAATCATTAAAGCATTTATAAAGGAAGGTTGATTCCCAGGGCCCTGCAAGAAGGGGTGGTCCGGTGTGGGATCCAGGTTAAGTTGAACGATGAACTCTTTTCAAACCTGTTGGTTGTGCACCAGGCTGTGCCTCCGCTGAAGGAAACGTCAAAGTTGCTGCTGCAGCTTTTTGCTTTGAGGCAGGCAGGGAGAGGCAAGGAGCGTGGCTTCTGGCGGACCCGGAGCTGACCCCGAATTCGAATTCCAAGGGAACACATGGTAGTTGCAGGAGCGGGGTAGTCACCTTTCCTAGAGCCTCCAGCGAGGTAAGCTCACTCTTGGACTCAAACTTTTCCTCTACGCTTGCGGGCATGTGCGCGACACGCTCCCGAAGCCCAAGGCCCGCGCTCTCCTCCACTCGCAGTCCCTCAAGCGTTACGGTTTACTCCCTCCGCGCCCACGCCCGCAGTCCTGGGTGCGGCCCTGCAGCCCTGAGGTTAGCGCGCTGGAGAAGCCAAGGGCGCGTTGTCTCTGCCCAGGTCGCACCGTCTTCACCGAGTACCTGCATTACTCCTACTGTTTCTGCAACTGCTATTTTAGCTTCCGACTTGAAGATCCAACGCAAGGGCTGCGCAGGCCTGGGGGCTTCTCAGTGAGTCCTTCCTGTCCTCAGCCCGGCTCCCTCTGGTCGTCACACTCAGGCCTCCGCTCCCTTCGACTTGGGCCTGCGCCCCAGAGCTTAGCGGATTCCCGGGCCCTAGAAATCTGGGATGTGTGAGACGAGAGCTTTTCTCCCCAGCCTGGCACAACCAAGGGTGGGAAGTGGTCAAATGGGGCTCACTGGCCCCATGAATCCCTAAAGTGAGTCTTTCTCCGGCCTGGAGTCACTGTCGGGAAGCATCTCTGCCACTGACTTGATGAATCTTAGGTAATTAACTTCTCTTCTCGATCTCTGGTAAAGAAAGAAAGGAAGGGAAAAGTTGTGAGATGCTCCTTAAGGCTACTTAAGGTAATGTTTAGAGTCCACACTCACGTCTGGCTTGGAGTACAGGTAAAGGACAGCCTTTCAACTTTAAAGAATGAGTCATGGCCTTCGTACATGCCTCCAGGTTTTTTGGGGGGCTAGAGGTTGTTTTATTTTAAAAGGGCTTGGGTCCCCCAAGTTGCCACCCCTCAGGCCTCCCCAAGATCATTATCTCTGGGCCCCTTCCATCCGCTTCCTGGGCCTGGGTGGTCAGCTCTTTTGGAAAGTTGAGCTTTTCCTCGGCTACGACTTCTCCCCACCCACAGCGCGGGAGGGAGGAGACCCGAGGCTATTCCGCCTCTGTGGCCGCGCTGAGCTCCAAGAGCTCCCCTGTCCTTGGATGGAAAACGCGTTAAGGAAAAAAAAATGCTATAAGTGCTTTCTCATCCGTGGTCCACCAGAAAGCAAGGGTGGGCAGCACGCTGTAAAACAAGAGCCAGTAAAGCCGCTTATTTTAATAAGCTTATTAACATTTTTGAATGGCTCCCCTTGTGCGCGCCAAGGCCTCCCTTGGTGGCGCGGCCAAGCTGTGCGGTGGGGATTTTTACGCACCGACAAGCACACGCGCGCCGGCGCTGCGCTCTCCCCACAGACGGGCTGGCGGGCCGGGGCGGGCAGGCAGCGCCCGCAGTGCCAACTCAGGACCTCGCATCCCCAGCTGGTCCACGCCTTGCTGCGCACCACCTGCGCCTGCGAGACTGCAGGCATCGGAGGATACAGGGCTGCATGGGGTCAGAGGTGGCCGAGGAGCTCGAGTGGCCCTAGATGTGGCTCCGAATTGTCCCCACAGCTTCGAAGGACCCGCAGGTCTGGGGGTTTGTCCCACACTACCACATCTTTGCTTATGTTTTTGTAACGGGAGTCAATGGAATTGACACTCCTCCCTGAAAATTCAAAAACCAAGTTGTAAACGCTCCTCTCCTGCACAAGTGTCGCGCGTGTTCCTGCCGACCTGGACCAAGTACTCGGGCTTGGTCCGCGGGCATCCGGGACCCGGTGTAGGAGTATCACCAGGGTGATTGACTTCCGGGAATCTTTTCTTCCTAACGAGGCCCAGGATACTGCTGCTCCTTCTCTTTCCAGGGGGAAGTCGAGCGACAAGACCATGGCCCCCTCCCCCCGCCCCCAGTCCCCCGGACTGTGGGAAAGGAAGCTAGACACACAGACATACAAGGTGGTGAGAGAGAGTAGAGGAGATCCGGAGGACACAGGGCAGGTGAGAGAAAGGCAGGCTAAAGGGAAGACCTCGCCTTGCCTAAGTCCTCTTCGGGTCTCGACTTACACGTCTCAGGCCTTCCCTGGGTCAATCCTGCTCCCAAGCTCTAGTTAAAAGTCCCTCCTGAGTCCGTCGGGATCCTTAACACTTGCCGCAGTGATAAGTGATACTGGGCTTGTGTCGTGCTCTGGCGCAGTCTGGCCTAGCGAGCTCTGAGAAGACAGGGCCCAGTGTGCCTGTCCCCGCGGTGGCTCTAGCGTCTTGCGCGGAGCCTGTCTCTCTTTGACATCCAACACGTACTGGAAGGACTCAAGAATAAGGACCAGGATCCTTCGGCGTTGGCCTTGTCTGCCCCCTCTTCACCCTCCCCCACCTCGGGCTCTGAGCTCGTGGCCACAGGCGGGCGCGAAGCTAGGCGAGGGCAGGAGGGCCGGCGGAGCTCTCTCGAGCCTCGCCACGTTCTTGTTCTCCCGGCTGGGCCCGGGTCTTGGGGGGAAGGGCTAGTTCGGGTGTGTTCTGGGGTCAAGTTCTCAGGCCTCAGGCTCAGGATTCCCGCGCAGCCCACTTAGCTACGAGCAAACACCACAAAGCGTTCACCATCTCATACTTGATCGTATTAAAATGCACGTAGTACCTGACCAGCTAAGGGCTGAAAAAATCACGGCCTTGAATAAACGTTCCATTTTGGGTTTAGGTAGGGGAAAATTGGTCCAGTTTTAAAATTGGACAGACACTGTAGTGTATAAAGGGCCAGCTGGCCGTCAGAGACCCAGGTGGGGTGGGTGGGGACACTTTTGGAGAGGTAGTGGCTGTTGGTCAGGTAGTGGGACTGCACTTAAGGGGAGCTGGGTGTCAGTGGCCCTCGGCAGAGCAGCTCTGTCTAGATGCCTGGCCTTTTGCCGGGGTGAGGGGTTAGAACCCAGAGCTAGTTGGGATGGCTGCTTTCCAGCAACTGCCCTAGCTCTCTGGATTCCTAGCTCAGGGCCTGGCACATAGTAAGCACTCAAATGTTGTTAGAGGAAAGATTCCTACTAAGAGCGTTTTACGGTTCAAGAATGAGTTTCTTGGGCCACTTGGTTGAATCTCAGGGCAGGTGGTTCTGGTTCCATAAGAGGCCGCAGGAGCGAGAGAAGCTGGTGGTTCCTTCAGGAGCGCTCAGCTGAGAAAGCTGCACCCAGGCATTCAGGCCTGAGGTTTCTTTGATTCTCTAGGAGGGCAGGCAGTGAGAGCTTCCTCCCAAAAAACCCCAGGGGAACAGAGCAGGGATTTGGAACCAGGCCATTGAAGACATAGCTGGAGCTGCTCTGCTGAAAATATAATTCCCCCAGCAAAGATGGGATAGTCTAAGAAGCTTGTGCTTTCTCAACAGCAGGCACCACAAAATGCTCATAGCCTAACTGACAATAAGTTTTGCAAAGTTGAACAAGAACATTTATCGTTTTAAAAAATTTATCTATGGAGATGGTAAGGGGTGGACAGGGCATGTTGAGTGATTGTAAAAACAACCAGAACAGTGAAAATAGTCAACCCATACTGGAAACCTTCGCAGCAACAGGTTCTGTGCATCCTTTGCAACTGCAGTCATGGTTTTAAAATAAATTCAATAGAGACTTTTGAGGTTTAGAAAAGAAATGCATTAATTGGGGGACCTCGCTTTCCAGTGGATTCCTTCTGTGCATGAGAACCTGCAGAAGAATTTCTTTAAAATAATTATTTCCTAAGATGTCTATTATTGGTTTGATTTATATTAACTGTTCTCCACACAATGCTGCCTGAGGTGAGGTGCTCCCCACCAGGCTGGTCCTCCTGCTTGTGGGCGGCTGGTGTCCTGCCTTGGAGTTCACTCTTGAGGAGAATGCAACCCCAGAACACACTTGGGAAGACAGCCACGGGATACACAGGCAGGAGAACTCGGATCATACCCTTTACAAGCGCTTGGCAAGGGAAGACCTCAAAAGAGAGCTCAGAGGGGGACTGTCAACATAGAAATGTTTTGTTTAAAGGGAAAAATCTTTGTTGTAGAACTGCTGTCTGACTTTCTCTTTCCTTCTTTCTTTCCTGGTTCATTCATTTATCTGTTAAAATATTCAGCAATGTTTGTTAGGTGCCAACTCTTTGCCGGGTATGAAGAGAAAGGCCCCGCGCTGGCGCTGGCGGAGTTTACCGTCTAGTAGGGGCAGGGATGAAAGAGCCAAAAGGAAAATAAAGCAGGCCGTAGATTAGCGCGGAGGGGCGCGGGGCATGGCTTGAGGGGTTAGTCAAGGAAGGTCACTGGACTGTCAAATATCTGTAAGCGCTTTCCCCAGGGCCGCGTCGCTACCTCTCTGACTCCATCAGAGGGACTCTATTCTGCGCAGTCTCTGTCCCTCTGTGTCCCTTCGTTTCAGTCCCTTTCGGAGCCTTCCCTGCTCTGCGTGTGCATGCGGGCGAAGACCAGACCCAGAGCTCTGAGTGCGGGCCGCTCCTGCCCATCCTCTCCTTTAACAACTCCCCCATCTCTGGGAGGCCCGCTAGAGGGTCTAGGAAGCGCAGCCCCAGGACCCAGTCACCGTCGGGAGGCGGCGTCTGAGGTCCCGATCACTAGAGCTGGGAGCTGCTGGAAACGCCGAGAAGTTTCCAGAGGGGGCTGGCGACAGCTACTCGTTCTCCCTCGGCGGCAGCTCTCCAAGCCTGCGCGGGCCAATCACCGTCCTGGTAACCAGCAATTTATTTAGCGCCTAATCTGTTTCCCTACGTGCTTCACGTGAATTATTTCATTCATTCCTCCTGGCAGCTTGATTACTATTACCCCACTTTAGGGATCGACCCTACGCCGCGGCTATTGCTGGCCGAGCTGGGCTTCGAACTAGACTGTCTGGCTCCAAACTACTCAGCGCTGGCCACATTTCCCTTCGGTTCCCCACCGCAGAGCCGCAGCGATCAGGATCCCATTTACAAAGGAGAAAAATGAGGCCCGGAGAGAGTAAGCTCTGTCAGGCACTGAGCGAAATGTTTTAGTTCCTCAGCTCATTTCCTTTCCTCAAGCTCTCTAAGAGGCGGAATTCACGGGCCAGTAGCGAAGGAGGAAAGAGAACGAGATAAGAGAGGGTTCGTTGGCGGTGGCTGCGCAGGTCGAAATGGCAGCGTGATGGAGGCACGGCCAGGTTTGGCTCCTACTGCTGTGTCGTCCCAGCTTCGTGGCCCTTGGGTGAGTTCCTTAACCTCTAGCCCTCAATTTCCCCATCGGAACAATGGAGACACAGATTTGCTGGGAGATTAAAGGAGATAATGTAGGCAAAGCCCCGTGGAGTTGTTGCCTGGCGCCCAGCGAGCTCTCAGGTGATAAGGGTACAGGGCTGATTAGAAACCAGCCTTCCTACCCATTCACCTCGTCTTTCCCCCTCTCTCATCTGCACACGGGGCAGAATTTTCCCCAAACTCCCTACTGAGGAGACATTAGGGGATAGGAAACTGCCTTTTCACCTTCAGTGGGCAGAAGCCCATAAAGGAAGGCTTCTTAATCCGACCTCTCCTTGGTGACAGTGTGGTTCCAGGTGTCATCGTGGGCTGCTGGCTGGGAGAAGCTCCGGGAGGCAGGGTGAAGGACTCAGTGGCCCTTTTCCTACTTAGGTGATAGGCAGGGGGTTACAAGATACAGCCAGGGCACAGGGGTCGCTCTGAGTTCGCCCCTCCCCGTTTTCAGAGATTCTGGCTTCCTATCTCAGGATCCGATTGGCAAGAGCTTCTCAGCTTTGGTCTCTCAACCCCAATCTCCACCTTCCCCCCTCCCCCAAACACGGACTGCAGCCCCCATCACCAGGGTCCTCAGTGCAGAAATTGAGCTCCAGGAATGGAAAAGGGGTCTCATAGGTTCCAAGGGCCTCTAGTGCTCTGCCTGACCATATTTGATTCTGATTTAATCCTCAGGAGAACCCATGAAGTGGGTGGGATTATCCCTCTTTTAGGATGAGGGAGCAAAGTTCAGGAGGGTCAAGTGACAAGGGCGGGGTCACACAGCTTGCAAGTGGTGACCAGGGAACTCGTCCCGGGGGACCTGTAGGACTTCAAAGCTTCCAGCTACTGCCTGCGACTCCGGGCCCCCTCTCGCTCCTAGGGTGGAGTCTTGATGGTGGGATGAAGAGGAGGAGTACTACCCCGGCGAGGAAGGGGATATTAATTCTCTGGGCAGTTTCCTATTAAAACACTTGGCGCTGGCCCGCCTCCTCCCGGGCTGCCACTCGGCCTCCTGAAGGCGAGGCCTGTATATTTGTAGTTCGATTCCGCCCGTCAAGGCTAATTTCTCCCTACAACTTAATGGACTCGGCTTGACATGCGTAATGATTCCTAATCACGAACATTATTTTCGCTAGCTCGGAGACATGTTCCAGTTGTTGTGACAGATCGCGTTTCAGCCATAATGACGGAAAATTACCATTTCTAATTCTCCGGTTTTTGACACCTAAATCCACAGACCATATGTGTCAGCGGGAACTCTGGGTCCCACGATCCTCCCTCCCCGCCCCGGCCAAGCGATCTGGTGGCGTGGCGCTTCCACCCCACCCCCTCAGCCGCGCCCTAAGGGGTGGAGCGGGGAAGGACCCTGGGGTGGACCCGACTCTGCTGGCTCCTCAGCCCTCTGGTCCCTCCCTCCCACGTGAAGTCCTCCAACCACCAAAGACAAAAACCGGAACTTGGAATGGGCCTCAGAGACTGATGCATTTTCAGGGACCCATTTTACAGATGGGGACACAGAGGGGTAGAGAAGGGAGTGCAGCTTGTTTAGGATCTCACGGCTGTTACTTGGAGGGTAAGTTTTTCTCAAAAGCATTCCTGGAATTCTGAGGTGAGACTGTTGTGTTCCTCAGCTCCGGAAAGGGAGACCTGGCTTATTCTTTTATTTATAAGCCTCAAAACCATCAGCGAGGCAAAGCTTTCTAGGGAACATCGACACCAGTGCAGCGGAAGAAGTTGAGGCACAGAGAGGTTAAGTAATTTGCCCAAGATCAGAGCGCTGGTAGAGATGGAGTTGAGCCCAGAACCCGTGCTCTTAACCACTTTCTAAGGTGAGGCAATTCACCTTGACCACTCATATTCAGCACTCACCCCAGCGAGTGTGGATTATTATCCCCACTGTAGGTGTGAGGAAATTGAGGCTAACAGGCAGAAAGTTGAAACCAAGACTCCCATGTCCGTGTCCGTGGTCTTGCTCACTTTAGAGGGTCCCGGGGGACCCAGTGAACCCCACTCTTGGCCAACACTCTTCAGTGTGCTTCAGGAGTCACTTTCTTTGCGCACCTCCCAGAACTCCCACCTCTGGCACAGGTCTGAGGGAGGCCCTGAGGGTGGAGAAGTGAAGAGACATAAGCCCTCCATCAGGGCTTCACAGCGACAGTCGCTCATTACACAGGCCTGAGGGCCCTAATATTGACCGACGCACTTTATTCTAGGGAAGCACGAAGGGCCACGGGGCGGGAGGTGTGTCTGCTCAGAATTTACTAACCCTGCCTTGGGAATGTGTCACACAGCCGCAGATCTATCCTCTGTAAGACGGGACTGAAAATGCCCACCTCCGAAAATGGTTGAGAGATTGGCAGAGGCCTCCTGTCCAGGCACTGGGAAGGCGCCGAGCTTCACTGGGGCTCCATCTCACGCAGTCCCGAGGGGCCCCGCGCCACTCCCGCGTGGTTGGCGAGGGAAAGCTGCCAGTGCTGTGGAAGGCAACCCGGTCGGGGAAGGCAGCTGCGAGCTTTTCTAGAGGGTGCGGGTGAATCCCTGGCGGTTATCTGTCGTCTGTGCCGAGCCCTGAGCCGAGGAGGGAGCGAGCACCGAAAGGAGGTCGCGAGGGAGTCTCGGGCACTCGCTGCGAAGTCCGCTCTGCGAGGGACCGCCCGAGTCGGCAGACGCTGCTCAGGTCTAAGCGTTCTCCTCCTTGCGCAGAAGCAGCGTTGACCCATCACGGCAACCAGACCCGGCACCCACCCCGGAAACGGAGAACTGGGAGAAGAGAAATTACAGCCAAATTCTGAAAGCGCGGCGCGGGTCCCCGCCTCCACATTGTCATTGTCGGATCCCAGCCCCATGCCGCGGCGCACCCTGCTCCACACTGCTCGTCCTGCCTGGCGTCTGCCCTGCTGGCTGCTGTCGCCACGCCGGGGGACTTTTCCCGCACCCAATCTTCTGGAGCCCACACTCGGTCCCTGCTGGAGATGCAGCGGAAGAGGGGAGGGGAGAGCGTGGGGGAGAGGATTTGACCGAGGTGAGCCAACTAGTGTAAATGCTAAAGCAGCTGGCTTCTCGGTAACATCTACCCTACCCTACCCCCAAAGTTGGCCTTTATTGATTAAAAAGAAATGTCTTGGGAATGCAGTTTTTAGACACAAATAAGTTGGAGGCTTCCATGGAAGGAGGTTGTACACAATTATGAGGAGAAACTAGGAGCCTGTTTGTTCAGGCCCTTGGCCAGCTTGAAGCCAAAGTGGGTCACGTCTGCTGTGACTCTGGGTTTCATTTCCTTATTAAGTGAAAGAATAATGGAATACACACACACACACTCTTGCACGCCCCGCACCTGCGAGACTCCCTTCTCAGTGCCCCCATGGAAGGGTATTTGTGAAAGCACTTTGTAACCAGCAGAGACCCCTTGGATGTGGTTGATCCCCCCTTATCTATGGGGACGAGTCCAGAGGCTGTGCAGAACCCCTCTGGCCTTCCTGTCATTCAGGCTCCAGATACAATCCTCAAGCCTCAAGCCTACAAGAGTTGCATTTATTGCTCATTTTACCAGTTTGGAGACCGAGGCCAAGCCTGGAGGTAGTGGCCCTCTTTTCTTTACGCTGCCTGAAGCTTTAGCTTAGCAGAGAAAATCCATCAGAGAAGACATCCCTCTAATTGGGGAAGAAAAGAGGTGGTAGATATTGGTGCATAAGAATCTGAGCAAAGGGCTCTCCCATTTTCACATCCAGTATAGAATCATCCCAGCCAGAGTACCTGGGAGTCAAACCTAACTCTGCCTTTTACTGGTTATGTGACATTGGGCCTCAGTTTGCTCATCTGTAAATTGGGGGTAGCAATAGAACCTACCTCATAGGGTTTTGCTGAGCATTAAATGAGTTAAAATTTGTTAATGGCTTAGAATAGTGCCTGGTATATAATACGTGCTCAATTACTGGTGCCTAGCAATCAATACATGTTAGCTATTTTCAAAGACACCCTGGTTCACGTGGGAAGGAACCTCAGGAATTTGCCTGGATTTAAACAAACAAATATAGAGCCTACCATAGACCCACGGAGCCTGAGGAGCCCTGCAAAGAGATCCTTGAAGTGTTGCCTAGAATGGCACTCTGGAGGGTGGCCTCTCCAGCTGGGGGCCTCGGTGTCCATTTCAGCTCTGCCACTTACTATCCAGATTACCTTAAACTAATAGATACTTAATCTGTGCCTCAGTTCTTTCTTGTGGAAAATGATTTTACAAAGATAGATGTAAAGCGTTTGTCTCACCCCCTGACATTCAGTAAGAGTTCAATGTTGTTAGCTCTCATTCCTTCTTGATACATAAACTGCCCTTATAGACACTACCAGTATGGAGGGAGATGACATAATTGGTTAATGCTCTGGCAACTGGGTGTGATTGCTCAGGGAAAAGGTCTTTAGGGATGATCTGAATTCAAGACTGACAAGACCGCTCACAGCTGGTGGCCTTGAATCTTTGAGCCAGATGCCACTTCTCCAACGAGGATAACAATTTCCACTTAGCAGAGACTCCAGAATTACCTAATAAGAAGGGCTCTGGGGCCTAGGGGCAGTTGGAAGTTTGTCTTACAGCTATTCTGGCAGAACCAGCCAGCTCTTGACTTAGATTGGATGTGTTTTTGTGATCCACCGGGAGACTGCAGGCCAGGATGCTTTATGCCCAGCGCATTCTTATAGAGCAAAATGCTATGCAAATATTCCCATTGTAAATCCTCAAGTCTGTGGGTGGGGCAGAGAGGCTGGATTAAAGTCTGATTAAGTAGGACACTTGCTACTTAGTCCTCTATAAAATGCCAGCGGAAAGGCAGCATTCATCTGGGATTCTCAAACTCTTCTTTTGGAAGACAATCCCGATCAGAAGTCCTGATTATTTACTAGATCTTATGAAACACTTATGGTGTGTCCATAAGGTACTAAAAGGTCCACATGCTTCAGCACCTAGTTTGTAGATTTAGAGTTAGAGCGTAGAGGCCAGCTGCCACGACAAACTATCTATACCCATCAGATAATTTGTCACACCCGTTCTATGAGGGACGTATCGTTATCACCCCTATTTTACAGGTAAGAGGACTGAGGTACAAAGAATCGAATTTCTCTGTGGTATTACAGCTAACCAAGCCATGAAAGCTGGATTTGAATCTTGACAGCTCCCGTCCCTAACCATTCTCTATGCTGCTTTCTGTTGTGTCCCTGGGGCCCAGGAATGGTGCCTAACATCTGGCAGGCTTCTCTGAATATTTGTGGAAAGAGGAAGGCATTGTGATCCTCGTGTTACTGATGATGAGCCAGCGGACAGAACTGCTGGGCCAACCCTGCTGGGAAGGGGACCGAGGCCGCGTTGGTGTGTGTCTTCTCCCCTGCATTGCAGGTGGACTTGGGATAGTAATTGCCGTGGCACAGGGCCACTAGGCTGATACACCCTGCCCTCAATACCTAGGTCCCACAGTCCCTTGGCAGTGTGCCTAGCACAGAATACTGAAAAATGGGAGCCCATATTGTTGTCAGATCATAAATGCCTGAAATAAAAGGACCTGAAATAAGCAGGACCTCCTAGGACATATTCATGAGAAGGCTCACGATGTATTTTTATGCCTTCCCAGAAAAGCCTTTGAAAGGCCGGTGGTGCAACTCCTGTCCATTTCACTGAACGACATCCTTAAGCCTTTTCTACTGGAATTTCCCTCAGACATGAGGCTATCCTAGGGGTTCTGTTTGGAAGAATTGCGGCAAGGGTTCTCTTGGCGCTTGCTTTCGGACTTCACATGCCCAACGCCAGTGCTCGAGAAGGCTGGGGAAGAACCGTGCAGAGGCGGCACCTGCAGCTTCTCTCGGCCGCTCTGCACCTGCACCCGTGGTTAGTTCAGGGGCACCTCGTCCAAGCTGCGTGCCCAGAGCACTACTGGATCGCCTCAGCGGTAGCCAGGAACCCCAGGCCTGGGAGAGCTAGCGGGATCTCTGGGCGTTCAGCTTTCTGGTGCTGTTGGCAGGGGCCAAGTGTTGGCATCCGCCCAGCGTGCCGGCCCCTCCTTGCGTTCTTAACGTCTGCATCCTCTCTGATCCTTGTGGAAAGATTGTTGGCGAGACTGGTGGACATCATACTGCATTCTGAGGCAGAATAATGAGAGTGACAGCTCAGGATCTGTTAAGCTTTCCATAGAGCCCAGCTGCCACGACAAACTATCTATACCCATCAGATAATTTGTCACACCCGTTCTATGAGGGACGTATCGTTATCACCCCTATTTTACAGGTAAGAGGACTGAGGTACAAAGAATCGAATTTCTCTGTGGTATTACAGCTAACCAAGCCATGAAAGCTGGATTTGAATCTTGACAGCTCCCGTCCCTAACCATTCTCTATGCTGCTTTCTGTTGTGTCCCTGGGGCCCAGGAATGGTGCCTAACATCTGGCAGGCTTCTCTGAATATTTGTGGAAAGAGGAAGGCATTGTGATCCTCGTGTTACTGATGATGAGCCAGCGGACAGAACTGCTGGGCCAACCCTGCTGGGAAGGGGACCGAGGCCGCGTTGGTGTGTGTCTTCTCCCCTGCATTGCAGGTGGACTTGGGATAGTAATTGCCGTGGCACAGGGCCGCTAGGCTGATACACCCTGCCCTCAATACCTAGGTCCCACAGTCCCAAGAAGAGCACGAAGATCTGTGAATTAGGGCTCTGGCTGGGCGGGCAGAAGCCGCTGATTTAATTTTGTTTCTGGAGCACTCCAATCAGAAGGCCACCCGGTCAGGTTCGCCACTGGCTCACCGTCCCCTCCCCACCCCTTCAAATACCGGGCCGTCCAGGGTGCTGGAGGCCGAGGCTTGCGAGCGGGTATTGTGTATGTGTGGGGAGTGCCTGGCAGCATCAGCGATCCCATGGACGCTCCTCCAGCATCCCGGGCAGAAAGGATTAGGCCGGGAATTTGGTCCCGGGATGGTGGCCAGAGCAGCTGCCGCGGGTAGGGTGGCTGGGTGAGAGGCGTAGGCCGGGAATGAGTGGAGTGGAACCCAGCTCTGGGCAGAGGCCCTGCGAGGGTGGGGTGGAATGGATAGGGGCCACATGCGCAGCATGGTTCGAGTGGGATGGAGATGAGAGGTACAGCTCCGACCCTTGCAGAGGTCACCTGGCCCAGATGCGCAGGCACTGGCCAGGCCAGTGTTCGCTCTTCCCCTCCCGCTTCTCTCTTGGCAGGAGCCACCGAAGGCGAAGCTGGCTGTAACCAGTCTCTGCCCTCTACGCTGGGCGCTCCCTCATCGTCCCAGCAACAACCGCAGTGTTCGCTGGAAGGCCAGCAATTAAGGTGGGGGCGGGGGGCAGGTGGAGGGGGAGTCGGTTGCAGAACGCGGGAGCGGGAGCCGCGAATCTCCCAAATCCTGGCAGCGCCATACCCTGCCTGACGCTGCACTGGTGCAGGGAGAGCCCCCGCGGCGCAGGGCCGCTTCTGGCGTGGGGCTTTGGGTGCTCCCCGGCTCTTTGTGCTGCAGGTCCTTCTGTAAGCCGAGGCTGATGCCTCCCTCTTTGCGAAGCTGCGAAGGTGCTTCCAAAAAGTAAAAGCTGCGGTTGGTGTCAGGGCCCAGCAAGCCGCCAACTTCAGCACGCATAAAAATTCAATGGCGAGTGTTCTTGGTTTCAGTAGGTGAGGGTGGGTCCCATGATCTGCATTTTTACCCCTTCGGTGGTGGTCCTGGTGCTTGTGGTTCAGGGACCTCACAGGGAGACGCCGAGGACTGCGGGGCGGGTAGGCGTGGGGAGTGGAGTCTGGCCTCAGCTGGATCAGCCGGTCCTGGGAGCCACGGTACCAGGGGCAATGGGGACACAGGAACAGCAAAAGACCTGACCTCAGGGAGGTGACAGTCTAGCAGTAGAGTCAGGGTTGGGACTAGGACTCTGCCTTTAAGCCGCTTCCTCCAGCGTGGCCGCCCAGCCGCGAAGGCTGCAGCGTCAGCGCGCCGCCTCCTCCCCAGTTCCTGGGATCCCTTTCCGCCTTGGAGTAGCTTTCGCGCGGTCGAGTGTCTCTGGGCACGCCGTGCCGGGCCGGGGGCAGCACTGATGCCCCCATGTCACCGCAGGGGAGGGAGCGGCCAGGCGCAGCAGCTTTGCTTGGGGCTTGGAGCACTTTGGCGAGGGCTTTTGCAGACATGCAGTCCGGTGACGAGGCATCTGCCGACTTGGGTTGGGGGCGGGGGGGGGGGGGGGTCATGCAGTTGAAGAGCGTGGGGGGTCGAGTTTCCTAACTCGGGTCTCGCTGCGGTTTGCCCCGGAGCACAGGAGCAAAGTGGGCCCCACTGCAGCCGACTTCCCGGAGGTCGCGGTCTCCTCTCGGAGAACAGGGGCGTCGCTTCCGGCCAGCCTCGGCGGGGGTCAAGTCAGGCTTCTCCAGCAGGCGGGTTTGCGCCTGGTCTTGCTGCCAAGGAGAGCCACCTGCGGAGGCCGCTGGCGAGTGCCGAGCTGAACCCACACCTGGAACGCGCCCCTCCCCAGTTCCCTTCTCAAAGCCCTTGCCTTGCCCGTCTGAAATGGAGCGAGAGGCTCTGCCGCTCCCTTGGGTAGAAGGTAATGAAGCTGTCAGGGATTCACAAGCAAACAGTGTTTGCTCGCCCTTACCTATCCAGGTGAATTATTTGCGGTGACTTCTCATTTCCTTCCCCCAAAGAAAACCATGTCCTCCCATCTTCCCACCTTTTTTTCCCTTTAGCTTAAATGCTTATGAAAAATTGATGGAAAAACATTTTTAGTGGCCTTTGAGTTCTCCTAGAAAAACAACCCAAACCCAGACCTCACTAGTAATAATGAAAACTTTAAAATTCAGCTCTTTATCCCAGGCTTCCCCAGTTTTCAAACTGACAACTCAAATATATTTGGACTTCAAAACTTCAAACTTGATATCTGGCTGTTTTACAAAGATGGCTTGACTGAAAAATGACTGAAAATGTAAAATGTTAATTGCAACAGATTTGTAACTCTTTTTTTCTTTCGCAAAGCCGCCTATCAGCTTGCTGAGTGACTATGCTAGGATTGAAAGCTTTGTGTCCCCTATATTGGCAGTTTACAGGGGAAAAAAAGGTGAAATATCGAGCTAATGAAGTTCAATAAGAATACCATTAGAATGTTTCCTTATTCCTCATTCCCCCTTGGTTTCTTTCACGTGGAATTCATATGAAATATAAACTATATATATATATAAAAGTTTGCAGAGTGCTACATTAACCAAAAATACAGGGAATGAAACAATTAAGGAGCGCATATAGGCATATTAATTACTCCACCTTGCACATGCAGCTATATGTTCTACATGGCATTTTTCATTACATTATACATGAGCTGTTAAATGTATAAAGTAGGTACATTTGTAGGCACATTAACACACTATGAGAACTTGAACTTGTTCATTTCCTGACTTTTACAGGCCTGGTTGGGCTGTATGAGCTTGCTTTATATATGCTCACGTGCCCTGAACTCCCATTGACTTCTACAGTTCCCACCTCCATGGATGGAGGGAGGCAAGTAGAAAATGGTACACTTAAGTGTAAACTGGCTAAATCTATGTTGTTGCATGTGCCTAACATTAACCGTGTCCTGCAGTGGCCCTGGCCCCAGGACAGAAGGAAGCTCTTGACTTCTCACGAAACCAGGCCTGGGTGCCTTTTTTCAACCAGTCGTCTTTTCAGAGACCACATGGCAAGTCCATCGTTACATTGGAGGTATTTTTTCTGTCATTGATTTGCCTGTCTGTTCTCCCAACTTTCTCTCACAAATGTGAAACCTAAATTGAAGCTACCCTGTTCCCTTTACAGAGTACCCAGTTCTCTTCCTTAGTGCAAATGAGTTTGAAATAATTCTTACCCCTTCCCCACACAGACAATGAGCCATCTGTGGCTTTTACTTTGAGTCTACACTCCTTTATTTTCATAAAATTGAAAATAATTTTAATAGGATAATTAAATCCCTAGGAATGGCTTACTCAGTAAAGAACAGGTAGATTAGCAGAGCAATAAATAGTCTTGGGTCCTGATGGGTGTTGCAACGTAAGGTAATTAATTTATATTACCCACACTGAAAAAGATTGCATATGTATTCGAGAGAACAGGAAAAAAAAAAAAAAAAGCCCCTGTACCTACCCCAACCTTCCTTATTTATATTTTCTTAGTTTTTCTTTCTTTTTTTAAAATTAAGAATCTAGCAAAAAAAGTAGCTTGTCGAATATAGAATTAGAATAAAGAGCAAGGCTTGAGAATTTTACTTGACAGTGGACTATGGAAAGAAAATTTCAAGTCAGCTTCAAAATAAATCTTGAAATAAATATTTAAAATATAATTTGGTTTACATGCAAATGGCATAAGAAGGAAGATACCACAATTGTTTTGAAGATGGTAAAGGGCTTTGAAGAATAGTGAAAAATGCCACTTGTCACTTTATGTCCCATTTACAGGAACAGATAACTAGATATTTTGGAGTGAAAAATTCCTGGCACTTTTTTTTTGTGGGAAAGTGTTTTATGAATGATCCAGGTTTTCAGATTTTATCTGGTGGGTGTAGGCAGTCTATGATCCATCAATTGAAATCTGTACTGAATATTGATAAAGATTTAAAATATGTGACTGGCTATTTTAGTCTAAAACTATTCCATTTAGTTTTAAAAAATGGTGAAATCAAACATGGAGATAGCAGCTACCAATATTGAGGACTTCTCGTGTGCTGGGCAGAATGCTGGATGCCTTACAAACATTATCTCATTTTCTCCTTAAGAAAACCTTTGATATTATCCCCACTTAACAGATGAGAAAATCCAGGCTTAGAGACTATATGTAACTTCCTTACAGTCGTGTAGATAGTAAATAGTGGAACTGGGATCAATTGACTTTAAGATCCAAATTTTAGCCACCACTCTAAGCCGCATCCCTCCGATCACATGAATAGCCATTTTTCACGGAACAAACATGAATTCACAAAACCTTGTATTTAAAAAAAATGTTTACTAAATTAAATGGTTCAGGTTGAAATGGAAGAATTGGCTATGAACTTAGAGAAAAATCACCTGGCTTTCAAGAAGGTGGTCTTATTTGCTAGGCCTAAAATGTTTTACTTTACTGTTCTGTTTTGAAATGTTATGTTTTGGAACAAAACCAATGGTAAGGTTCAGAAGTGGAAATGCCAATATAAAGGATGAAATGCTGGAACTCTTTAAAGCTGGAAACCAGAGGGAGTTAATAGGTATATCAATTTCATATCAGACAATTTCATATGTCTGATAGATTTCATGTGGCCTCTTTCTGTTGAAAACATTTTTCTTTAACATTTGTTTGCTAAAAAGTGTAATTCCAAGGGCCAAATTCCCTGGCTTGTGTACTGAAGATATTCAGCGTTTTGAGTGTTAAGAAGAGCTCCGAATTAATCCCCGGGAAAAATTCCTTCCATTTCCAAGTCTGCCAATGCAGGATTTTCAGAAAGGATAGTTGACCAAGGAAATTAAACTCCCTTTTACTATGCAGATGTCAAGAAAGTGCATGCTCTTCAAAGCAAAGCTATGAAACAGAAGAATTTTTTTTTTCACTTTGAAATATATTTTCTTCTTGGTGTTGGTATCTAAGTAAGTTGAAGTTTTCCTAGGAAAGTTTTAGTTTATTCTTTTTTACTGTATGGTACTGATTTTTTATAACCCAGGAACAAGATTATGTAAAGGAAATTTAAAAGTTCAATTACAATCTCCAATTCTCTAAAATTGATAAAAAGTAAACTGGAGTTAACATACACACCATTGAAGGTTGGAATTTTAAATTTGGTCCTAATAGTCCCAGTACTTAGAAATAGCAGAATTCTTTTGTGGTTGAAGATTCTCTAATAGTATTTGCAGAATGTGGTGAATGCTGGTTGAGCAGGTTAGCGTGCTGCCTTTTCAATAGGGAGCTATTGCTGCTGGCTTACCTGCCAGAAGGCTTGCACTTGAGTTGTTTTTCAGGGCTGTGAGGGCTAATGAAGGCCAATTTAAAGCAATTTTCTTGAAGATTGCTGCTCAGCCCTGTCTGACTTATAATTCCAACACTTATGCCAGGCAGGAGGGTGTAGTGAGAGGTTAGTAAATACAATTACATTAATATTGATGTTATTTTAGTTCCTTAGTCTTCAGTTATCTTGAAGGCAACCAGTCAATTAATATAGATCTGATATATTTAATGCATACGTACACCAATAAACCTGGCATTTAAATAGATATTGAAACTAAGTGTCTGAGAAAAGATGAGCATGAAAAGTATTCGTTTTCAGCCTGAGCTTGCTCTGAGCTGATGAATGAGGGCAAAAGATCTTGTTTTTTAACTCTAAACTGTAGTGGATGAATCATTGGCACATGTTGTCTTAGATATGTCACTCCTACGTTTCCCATAAAATTATTATATGGTCAGTTTTTTTTGAAAGGTTAAATTATTTCACTCTGTTGTAGATATTATTTTTGTCCACATTTTCTGAGTAGGGTGTACTCTTTTAGAATGGACTTATCAACACGGAATCAAGCAGCTTTAGTTAATGTCACCAACAGACAGAATTCAGATAGAGGCTAGTTGAGCGATCTTTGCACAGTGAAAATTCAGTGGGGTCCCTCTAGCTTGGTGACTTCATTATTAGGAAAATAAAAAGAAGAAAAGATGACTTCTACACATTGTTCTGTCATTTTGTAGCCTCTCAGCCCATTATCAGGTTTCACTTTTCATTTTAAAAACAAAATTTCATAGGCTCCCTTCCAAACTATTTAATTTGCTTCTGGCACCTAAAAAGAAAAATGAGGCATAAATTGCTTTTGAAAACTTAGAAAGGTGCTTGTATTACTAAAAATAATATTGCATAGGACTTAATTAGGTATAATATAATATTTTATACCTTTAATTCCCTTGAGACCAAAAGGAAAAAATTTGGGAGCAAAAGATAAAAATGATTTCAAATACGATGACTAAAAGGTAATTCCACAAAACAGGGTATTCTGTGTTCTCTCCTACTTTTTAATTATGTCACCTTGTTTAAGAGAGGATAAAAAGTCCCAAGGAGGAAGGTTTAAGAATATCTAATTTGCCATCAAAACTAGTAGGTTAATATTTGTAAATTCTTTTGCAATTTTTGAGCTGTAAAATAAAGATTTGATTTATCAAAGACATTTTGTGAGACTTAAATTGAAAAGAAAATGAATGAATACTACATAAATTTTGACATTTGAAGAAACTTAACCTCTTTCTTCTCCAAGTCTCAATTTATATCAACATGTTACAACATGCCCTTTTATGTAAATGCCACAATTATAGAGATAATTTAAATGAGACTTAAAATGAGGTAATTTGAATTTTCAGGGTTAAGTCAGTAATTTGCATTTTGTTTAATAATTTAATTTTTCATGTTTGAATAATAGCAAGATAAATCAGGATGAATTTTCACCTTTGGGCCCTTTTCCCCCAATTTGTATTTTGACTTGGATACCAGACAAATGCATACTAAAAATTAAGACTTTGATTCTCCTTAAATATTAAGAAAAACTGCATATTTTACAAGTGTAACGAACATTTTTCTGGTTCTCACTTGAAAAGAAAATCAGAGTCATGTTGATGGCTGACAATTTGAAGAGATTTTATTAAAGTTTGGTCCTTCAAAAGGTGTGAGAACACATCTTCTCAGAGTTTCTCTTTGTCTTTCCATTTATGTGGAGTATAAGGAAGTGCGTATAATTTATTACTATTAAGGAACTTTATGAATGGTCTTTCTCATATTTCCCTCTTGGAAGCCATTAGATAATCTGTTTTTGTAATACTGAGTCAAACATTTGGTTTAATATTCTTTTTTTCAGAACAGACCACATAATCATAGGATTATTAGACATCTCATAATTTTTAGAGGTGTCTTAAAACCATGCACGTTTATTCCTGTGCTGAGTTTCCTAAAGTTACAATCTTTAATTCTTGTTCTCAAAAGCAAACAAACAAAAAAATGTTACCCAAGATGCACATAAAACATGCATTAAAGGAGTTTCCTACTCTATGTTTTTTTATTATCCCTCCACCTTACCACCCACTAGTGTTGTGGATTTAAGAGAGTCGACATAATTGAGTAAGTAAATTACCAAAACCTAGGCAGCTGCTGCAGACACCTAGCAATTGGCTGTTCCTTGGTTCTAATGTTCTCGTATTAGCACATTAAAACAAGCAGAAAGGGGGCTCTTAATTACGCCTTGCTTTATGGGAGCACAATAAATTCCTTTTGTTGACCTTACTGCAAACTCAATGGTGTTTTTGTGCAGTGTTGAATTAAGAGATATCAAAAGTCATAGATTGAAGGATTATTCTGAGTATTTAAATAATGTGTAAGTAGGTAGTAATGAACCCCAATACAACCAAATCTGTTCGTCTGAATGCGAAAGTACCAGTTATTCAATGTTTCAAACTGACAGCTTGTAAATGTAAATTTTATTAAATGCACAGCAATAAAAATTTGTAGGTTTCTGTCACTTTGAATTTTAGTGGCTCAAAATGAGGCCTCTAGCCTTTTAAATCACAGCAGGTAAAAGCAGAGCTCTCAAGCATTCAGCATTTTAAAACTGGAAACTTTTTTAGGTTTCGCTCTGTGCATTTGCTCACATAATATCCTTTGCAGGATTCAAGAATGGATGTGTTATGTCACTTAACAGGCCTGCATTTTCCATCGCCTTTATATCACAGTTCAGAAAATGTTTCTCTTACAACCCTAGGAGAGAGAAAGAGAGAGAGGGAGGGAAGGAAGGAGGGAGGGAGGGAACGGGTAGAGAGAGCAAGAGGGAGAGATTTAAAAGGAAATAAGGAAATAAAAATAAAAATAAATTAAGAAAGAAATAAGAAAGTGTACCATATAATATTTCACAATATGAATTAATGCCGTTTTTTAACTATTAAGCTCATTCTCATGGAGATTATAGAAAATATAAAACCAACTGAAGTCATATAAAATAAGCATATAGCAAGAAAATATTGTGGGGAATAAAAGCTTGGTTAAGATACTAAAACACAGAATAAAAATTTAAAACACGCATATATCAAGGCTCAGTTTATTGGACAAAATGATAATTGGTTTTTCATTTAAGGAAAGCCCAAAGCTAGATTTAAATAACAATTGTTTTCTGGGTTCTAACCTTGCTTAATAACAGAAGCATTTCCTTTCTCTATTTATTGTCCTGTAGAGAAGCAATTTCAACTGATACCTGACAAATGTCAGAGTTTAAACATAGTAATGGAATATGTAGTTTGCCAAGTAATATTACTTTACCTTGGTGAATATTGTTGCTATAAATGACTTCTCTGATAAGACTTAGGAGAAAGCATTTGGCCACCTGCAGTTGTTAAATATCCCCTTGGCACTTTTTCTAAGAGTTGAAGTATTACCCCGAGTTTTGGCTACATTCCAGTTTGAGCTAATGGCATTCGTCCTTTCGAGGTTTCCTTTGCAGTTTTAATTGGGTCTGACCCTTTTCTTCACTCTAAGGAGCCTTCCCCCCTAAACATTCCCATTCTGGCAGAAAGAGAGGAGACAGACATCCCTTCTTTTGCTAAATTTCTGGAGAGTATTACAATGTTCTGTACATTATCGAAGTAGGAAGAGTGAGTTTCAACACTGTGCAGGTATAAATATTAGAGGGCTTTAGCATTTATAAATTCTAAGTATTATTTGGTGCATGCATAGAATCTTTCTTCAAAAGATTTTACTTTTAGGATACTTTAAGGGATAATGTAAAGCAATTATTTTAACTTCAGTGTTTCAACAGCTTATTTTCTGTGTGGTAGAAATCAAGAATGCCTTATGATAATAATTTATACATATTTAAAGATTATTATTACCAAGATAAGAATCACATTTTGGGGGGCTAACTTTCCTTTCTATGTTAAAAGTCGAAGTCCTTTCTCAAAGAGCTCTGTGGGTCAGCTAATATGTGTTTGAAGCTGTTCCAATTTTAATATCTCTAACTATTGCTACATCTACTGAATTAAAAGCAGAATTAAGTTTAGAGGACATATCAGTCAAATGGTTTTTAAGGTTCCGTTAGCTTATACATTTAAATTTGAGAGGCAGTCACTTTTGAGATTATTTCTATTTCTGGTTTCTCACCTTCCCCTATCACTTCTGGTTGGATCTGCTGCCAACGTCAACTTCCTGTCTTGTTAGGATTACCAATATTTTGGTGGATAGCTGTCCAAGGAAAAGAGATGGAATAAAAATAGAGGAGTGGCCTTAAAATCATGGAATTTCAGAGCTCCCATTCAGTCCCCTTATTTTGATCAACTTGAAGTTTTTTTATTTCAAATTACACAAGTAATAAGTGACCTTAAAAATACATGTTATATAAAGTAAAAGAATTCACTGTCCCGCCTCCCATATCCTGCTCCCTCTCAATCCCAGAACCTTCCCAGTGGTGGTAATTACTGATGTTACTGTGGTGTTGGGCCTTCTGGACACAAACGCATTTTTTGTACATAATTCTGTTTTGTGTGATTTATTTCAAACATAAAAGGAATCGTACCATCCCTCTTTTGTAATCTGCTTTACTTTCTCCTTGTAATATTACTTAAAGAGCTTTCCATATTAGTACATATAGATATACCTAATTCTTTTTAGTTGGGGCTTGTAAATCCATACTATTAAGCATCTCCCAAAGGTGGAATGTTTCATTACTATAACTATGTCCTTTGCCCCTCTTTATGCACATGTGGGATTCTTGGTCTAGAACAAATACCTGTGGAGTGTGCTGCAACCATCTTATTTTATAATTGAGGCGCCCAAGGTCCACAGAGATAAAGAGATATGTCTAAGAATGCAGTCTTTGCAAAGCCAGGACCAAACCCCAGATCTCCTGATTTTTAATTTACTGACCTTTCTGTGATACCATATATAGTGGCTACTCTGGTGCTCTGTCTAGATCCTCTCTTCATGGTAAATGCTCTCCTCCTCAGAGGCTGGGTTGTCAGCTTTGACAGCTCACAGCTGCATCCCTCACTGAGAATTGCCCTTGGCTACAGGAAACTGATTTGGCCAAGATTATGCCCCCTCCCAGAGAGTGTCTCGTGGTTAATGATTGGCTGATTCAGGAATACAAAGACCTGACTCCCTTATTTCAATTTAGGACAACTCTGAAGAGCCACCTCAGCTCCAGAGCACCTTGTAGGGTGGGCTGAGGCCTCAGTTTCAACTGCATTCAGGGTCAGCTTCTCACTCCGCCCAATCTGGACTTCATTGCAGGAGTATCTCACTGAAGCACTCACCAATAAATCTTCTGCATGCAATTCTCTGGCTCAGAGTCTGTTTCCAGGGAGCTCAATCCAAGACACCATATGGCGTCCCATTATCTTCCCCAAAGGTGAAGCTGAAGGTTCAGAGGCAGGACAAGAAATGATGTTCACAACTAGGGAATGTCAGCAGGATCAGTAATTCCTGTAGGCTTTAAGACTAAGTCTAAGCACGTAAAGATAAGCGTTGCATATAACCACCACTAGGAGAAAAGGTACAAAAAGGGAAGAAGAAGGAAGAGGGACATATAGAGATGAGGGGAGCTGCTTCAAATCGTTATTGAGAAGGGAGAAGATAAACATCAGGGTAAATAATGAATAGATGTATTAAGATGGAGAAATTTTATTCATCAGAATTCCTTTTAGGTATAGGACCATCTTTTAGGGATAATGCAATGATAAGTGTGATGCTTTCCTATTTCCCAGACTCTCCTCCCTCCCCACACTCAACCCCAACATGCAGACAGATGCTGGCACCAACAGCACAGAGGATAGAGGAAAAGGAATCTAAAGTCCTCAGGAAAATCAAGAAGTAAAAAGAAGCCAGGGTAGCTGGTGCTGCCTTGAAGAAAGAGACAAAAGGGAGAGACCTGGGTAGAAAGAAGGCTGAAACATAACTTTGGAAGGACAAGACAGTCTAAAGGGAGATTTGTCAAGTTGTTCCCCATGGACTATGCGACTTAAGCCATCTTCCCCTCACCCTTTTTCAGATAAGTGTCCTGCCCTAACAAAGACTCAGTCTGTAACCCTGCCCCCCAGCTCCAGTTGGTTAGACCTGGAATGGACCCCTGACCCAAACGGAGCTAGTCAGATTCTCCCAGTCAGTAATTTGGAGTTGGAGTTCAGAGACAGAGAATTCATCTCTGCATGCAACTGGAATTGCAGTCATATAAGCCTTGGAGCTGAGGCATGGCTGTCTTCTAGGATGGGACAAGGAAGTAGAGAATACCAGGCTAAAGAGAAAGAGTGGAGTAAGTTGCATGCTTAGAGAAAAACAAATATGAGAGACAGAGTACTCTCTGGTTTCCTCATGGATTTCTCTTGCATAAAGTCCCTGTGAGGCTTAGCTCCATTCTTGTCCTTTGGTTCTATAGGACACTCCTGTATCCTAGTAACAAATTACTAAGTCTAGTTCAAGTTACACTCTACTACTTTAATCAGGAGTTCTAAGTGAGGATATTGTTACAAGAAGTTGGGTTGAAAGAATAGCCCTTTAGAGAACGTGTAGAGTTGGCTCAGTTGAAGTGATAGAAAATGGGGTGAATAATGAAGATTTCTCTGGAGTGGGACAGGAAAGTAGCTTGATTTTGTTACTTGCAGCCATACAAATTTGACTAATCATGATTGGAGTGGGAAGAAGAAAAATGCCAAGGGAAAACCATTTAACAAAATCCCATAGAAACCAACAGAGAAAAGAGCTGGACATGGAAGGGAATTATTCCAGTGTCTATCAGGTAAAAGTTTCAGGAAACGAGTCAATAACAATACTTATGTCTTCAGATAAAGAAGATTTTAGGAAGAAGTAAAGCAAATTACATTTAAATATGATGAAATATGAGCACATATAAATGAAAAAAGCAAAATGTGGAATGGTGTATACAGCATTTGTGTGAAAAAATGGAGGGATTGTGTATTAGTTTCCCAGGGCTGCTCAAACAAAGTACCACAAACTGAGTGGCTTAAAACAACAGAGATATGAGCCAGCCCTGATGGCCTAGTGGTTAAAGTTTGGTGCTCATTGCTTCAGTGGTCTGGGTTTGCTCCCCAGTCGTGGAACCACACCACCCATCTATCGGTTGCCATGCTGTGACAGTGGCTCACATAGAAGAACTAGAATGACCTACAACTAGGATATTCAACTATGTACTGAGGCTTTGGGGAGAAAAAAAAAAAAGAGGAAGATTGGCAAAATATGTTAACTCAGGGTGAATCTTTCCCTGCAAACAAACAAACCCCCAAACTCCAGAAAACAACAGAGATTTATTCTCTCATGGTTCTGGAGGTGAGAAATCCAAAATCATGGTGTCCCCCTGCACCATGCACCCTCTGAAGGCTCTAGCCGAGAATCTTTCCTTGCCTCTTCCAGATTCTGATGGCTCTAGGCATTCTTTGGCTTATGGCAGCATCACTCTAATCTCTGCCTCCATCTTTACATGGCCTTCTCTTCTCTGTGTCTTCACATGGCATTCCCCTCTCTGTGTTTCTCTCCTCTTCTCATAAGGGCACCAGTTATATTGGATAAAGGCCCACCCCAGTGACCTCACCTTAAGTTGATTATATCTGAGAGACTCTATTTCCAAATAAGGTCACATCCACAGGTGCTGGGGGTTAGAATTTCAACATATCTCTTTTAGGGGTACAATTCAACCCAAAACAGATTGTGTGTATATGTGTGTTTCATTATTCAGTAGACAAATATTTTTCAAACTGTGGATATGGATCATATCTTCCAAAGAGGGTTACAACAGTGTCTCCCATCCCAGCTACTCTACTGCACTGTGTCCCTGCCGCTTTCCCATTGATAGATGGAGTATAACTTTCCTCCCCTGGAATCCAGGCCAACCTTAGTGACTTGCTGTATCCAATAGAATGCAGCAGTAGTGACATCACATAACTTCTGAGGCTCTGTCAGAAGAAGCTTTTCAACTTCTGCCTAGGTCTTCGGGAATGCATTCTTTCTGGTCACACCTCCTCAGGATGCTCCCTCTGAGAACACAGCCATTACGCTGTGAGAAGCCCAAGACACATTGAGAAGCTACTTGTAGATGCTCCCATCGACAGTCCCAGCTGAGCCAGGTCTTCAAGTTATCCTAGCACAGGATCCAGACATTGAATGAAGAAGCCTCCAGATTACTCTAAACCCATGGCATTTGTGTCATTCCCAGTCATTCGTCTCCCCATCTGTAGCCCAGACATTGAAAAACAGAGATAAGCCAGCCCTGCTGTGCTCTGCCTAAATTTCTGACCTACAGAATCCCTGAACGTAATGAAACTGTGGTTGTTTTATGCCATTAGGTTGTGGTGATTCATTACGCAGCAACAGTAATTGGAATAGTGGATCACAACTCAATGGGTCATAAAATGAATTTAGTGGGTCACTAAAAATTAAACTAAAAATTAAAAATTTTGTTTCTGTGTCTTGAGATCTTACATAAAAAGTATAAATAAGATAAATTTGCTATTAAAAGTGATCACCCTCTGTCACTGCAGTTTGGAAGGTTGTGTTTGAAAGATATAATGATTCAAATGAAATAGCCAGTAGGAAAAGGTGTGCAGGGAAATCCGCAAACTCAAGGACAAATGTGTGAAAGAGAACTTTTGACAACGGAAAATAAGAGAAAGGAAAATAAGCATTTGTTATGGGAACAGACTCCAGTTTGCTTGGCCAGCTGGATGATAAGCTGAATGCTTTCTTGATAGACTTCATATGAATACTGGCAAAAGCAGACAGTTTAGCATAGTGATTAAGAAGGATTCTGTAGGTAGACTGGGCTTGGTTTGAATCTTTGCTCCATTATTTACATTTGGGTAACCCTAGAAAAATTATATCATAAATCTAAAATTCAGTGTTTTCATCTATAAACTTGGGATAATAGTACATATTTCATAGAGTTGTTAAGAAATTAAATAAGGTAATGTGCATCACCTAGTAAAGGTTCTAGTTCATAGATAAACAAAAAGTAGAAATCTCAATACTCTAGCTTAATTCTAAACAATTCGAGAAAATTAATTGTTGTGGTAGGCAGAATTCTAAGATGGCCTCCAGGGTGTACGTGCCCTTGATGTGACTATGATGGGATAGTCACTACCATGACTAGCTTAGGTTATGTGGCATAGTTGTGGCACAGTTTGAGAACAGGAGATCATTCTGGATAAGCCCGACCTAATCAGGTGGACATTTAAAAGGCACTGGGCTCTTCCTAATGAAAGAGATTCAAAGCACAGAGAGATTCAATGCAAGGGAGATTCTTGGTCGCTGGCTTTGAATATGGAGGGAGCCACAGGATAAGGAATGCAGATGGCCTCTGGGAGTTAATTGTTTATTGTTCTGATGGATTTTCAATTTACACAATTATATCAATTTCAGAAAATGACAGTTTCGTTTCTTCATTTCTGATCATTATAATTGCTTCTTTTTCTTAAGTTATGGTGCTAGCTAGGAATGTCAGTACATCAATGAATATTATCAGTGATAGTGGGAATCCTCTTCCCAACCTCAAATGGAAAACTTCCAACATTTTAACATTGTGTATAATATTTGCTGCAGGCTTTTCAAAAATTCCTTTATCAGAAAAATCTCTTTTTATTTCTAACTTGTTAAAAGGATATTTTTAATCATGAAAGGATGTTCTATTAAGTTGTATAATCTTTTTCTCCATCTATTGAGATGGTCATAATTTTTTTTATTGCGATAACGTTGGTTTATAACCTTATATAAATTTCATGTGTAAATCATTATATATTTCAATTTCTGTGTAGATTACAACATGTTCACCACTCAAAGACTAATTACAATCCATCACCACACACATGTGCCTAGTAATCCCTTTTGCTCTCCTCCCTCCGAACTTCCCCACCACTAACCCAATCTCTGTTTCTGTGTTTGTTTGTCGTTGTTTCTATCTTCTACCTACGAGTGAGATCATATGGTATTTGATTTTCTCCCTCTGACTTATTTCACTTATCATAATACCCTCAAGGTCCATCCATGTTGTCACAAATGACCAGATTTCATCCTTTCTTATCGCTGAGTAGTATTCTATTGTGCATATGTACCACATCTTCTTTATCCATTCATCCCTTGATAGGCACCTAGGTTGCTTCCAAGTCTTGGCTATTGTGAATAATGCTGCAACGAACATAGGAGTGCATGTATCTTTATGCATTCATGTTTTCATGTTCTTTGTATAAATACCCAGCAGTGGAATAGCTAGATCATATGACAGATCTATTTTTAATTTTTTGAGGAATCTCCATACTCTTTTCCATAGTGGCTGCACCAGATTGAACTCCCACCAGCAGTGTATGAGAGTTCCCTTCTCTCCACATCCTCTCCAACACTTATTGTTTCCTGTCTTAATTGTAGCCATTTTGATGGGAGTGAGGTAATATCTCATTGTAGTTTTGATTTGCATTTCCCTGATAGTTAATGATGTTGAACATCTTTTCATGTGCCGATTGGCCATCTGTACATCTACTTTGGAGAAATGTGTGTTCAGATCTTTTGCTAATTTTTTAATTGGCTTGTTAGTTTTTTTGTTGTTGAGATGTATGAGTTCTTTATATATTTTTGCTATTAACCCCTTATCATTATATATGGTTTGCAAATGTCTTCTCCCAGTTGTTAGATTGTCCTTTTGTTTTGTTGATGGTTTCCTTTGCTGTGCAGAAGACTTTTACTTTGATGTAGTCAATGTGTTTATTTTTTCTATTGTTTCCCTTGCCTGGTCAGACATGGTACTTGAAAATATGTGCTAAGACTGATGTCGAAGAGTTTACTGCCTATGTTTTCTTCTAGAAGTTTCATGGTTTTAGGTGTTACATTGAAGTCTTTAATCCATTTTGAGTTAATTTTTGTGCATGGTGGAAGATAATGGTTTACTTTCATTCCTTGCATGTGGCTGTCCAGTTCTCCCAAGACCATTTATTGAAGAGACTTTCCTTTCTCCGTTGTATGTTCTTGGCTCCCTTGTCAAAAATTAACTGTCCATAGATCTGTGGTTTTATTTTCAGAATCTCAATTCTGTTCCATCGATCCGTGTGTCTGTTTTTGTGCCAGTACCATGCTGTTTTGATTACTATAGCTTTGTACTATATTTTGAAATCAGAGAGTGTGATACCCTTGGCTTTGTTCTTTTTTCTCAAGAATGCTGTGGCTATTTGGGGTCTTTTGTTGTTCCACTAAGTTTTAGGATTCTTTGTTCTATTTCTGTCAAAAATGTTGTTGGAACTTTGACAGCGATTACATTGAATTTGTAGATTGCTTTAGGGAGTATGGACATTATAACTATGTTAATTCTTCCAGTCCAAGAGGATGGAATATCTTTCCATTTCTTTGTATCTTCTTCAATTTCTTTCAGCAATGTCTATAGTTTTCACTGTTCAGATCTTTCACCTCTTTGGTTAAATTTCTTCCTAGATGTTTTATTCTTTTTTGTTGCAATTGTTAGTGGAATTGTGTTCTTAATTTCTCTTTCTGTTACTTCATTTTTAGTGTATAGAAAAGCAACTGATTTTTGTATGTTGATTTTGTATTCTGCTACATGACCTATTCATTTATTATTTCTAAGAGATTTTTAGTAGATTCTTTAGGGTTTTCTATACATAAAATCATGTCATCTACAAAAAGTGACAGTTTCACGTCTTCCTTTCCAGTATGGTCCCTTTTATTTCTTTTTCTTGCCTGATTGCTCTGGCTAGGACTTCCAATACTAGGTTAAATAAGAGTGGTGAAAGTAGGCATCCTTTTCTGTTTTCTATTCATAGAAGGATAGCTTTCAGTTTTTCTCCATTGAGAATAATATTAGCTGTGGGCTTGTCATATATGACCTTTATTATGTTGAAGTACTGTCCTTCTATACCCATTTTATTCAGAGTTTTTATCATAAATGGATGCTATATCTTATCAAATGCTTTCTCTGCATCTATTGAGATGATCATGTGATTTTTATTCTTCATTTTGTTAATGTGGTGTATCAAACTGATTGATTTGGGGATCTTGAAGCATCCCTGGAATAAATCCCACTTGATAATGGTGTATGATCTTTTCAATGTATTGTTGTTTTCAACTTACTAGTATTTCATTGAGGATTTTTGCATTGATGTTCATTGGTGATATTGGCCTGTAATTTTCTTTTTTTCTCTTGTCCTTGTCTGGTTTTGGTTTCAAGGTGGTGTTGGCTTTGTACAATAAGTTAGGAAGCTTCCCCTCTTCTTCAGTTTTTTGACAGAGTTTGAGAAGGATAGGTATTAAGTCTTCTTTGAATGTTTGGTATAATTCACCAGGGAAGCCCTCTGTTCCTGGACTTTTATTTTTGGGGAGGTTTTTGATTACTGTTTCAATCTCCTTACTGGTGATTGGTCTATTCAAATTCTCTATTTCTTCTTGATTCAGTTTGGGAAGGTTGTATGATTCTAAGAATTTATCCATTTCTTCTAGATTATCCAATTTGTTGGCATATAGCTTTTCGTAGTATTCTCTTATAATCATTTGTATTTTTGGAGGTGCCTATTGTAATTACTCTCCTTTCATTTATGATTTTATTTATTTGAGGTTTTCTATTTTTTTCTTGGTGAGTCTAGCTAAAAGTTTGTCAATTTTGTTTGTCTTTTCAAAGAATTAGCTCTTGGTTTCATTGATTTTTTCCTATTGGTTTTTAAGTCTCTATTTCATTTATTTCTGCTATGATTTTTATTATTTACTTCCTTCTACTGATTTTGGGCTTTGTTCTTTTTTCCAGTTCCTTTAAGTATACTGTTAGATTGTTTATTTGGGATTTTTCTTGTTTTTTGACATAAGCCTGTATTGCTATAAACTTCCCTCTTAGAACTGCTTTTGCTGTACCCCATAGATTTTGGCATGTTATATTTTCATTTTCATTTGTCTTCAGGTATTTTTTTATTTCTCCTTTGATTTACTCATTGACCCAGTTGTTCCATAGCATTATGTTTAATCTCTACCTATTTGTGGCTTTTCTGATTTTCTTTCTGTAGTTGATTTCTAGTTTCATATCTTTTTGTTCAGAAAAGATGGTTGGTATTATTTCAATCTTCTTAAATTTATTGAGACTTATTTTTTGGCCTAATATGTGATCAATCCTGGAGAATGTTCCATGTGCATTTGAAAAGAATGTGTATTCTGCGGCTTTTGGATGGAATGTTGTATGAATATATCCACTAAGTCCATCTGGTCTAATGTGTTGTTTAAGGCCAATGTGTCCTTATTGATCTTCTGTTTGGATCTATCCATTGGTGTAAGTGGAGTGTTAAAGTCCCCTACTATTATTGTGTTACTGTCTATTTTTCCATTTACGTCTGTTAATAATTGTCTTATATATTTAGGTGCTCCTGTATTGGGTGCATAGATATTTAAAAATGTTATATCTCCTTGTTGGATTGTTCCCTTTATCATTATGTAGTGCCCTTCTTTGTCTCTTGTTACAGTTTTTGTTTTAAAGCCTATTTTGTCTGATATAAATATTACTACCCCAGCTTTCTTTTCTTTGCCATTTGCGTGGAGTATCTTTTCTCATCCCTTCACTTTCAGTTTGTGATTGTCTTTAGGTCTGAAGTGTGTCTTGATTGGAGCATTTAGTCCATTGACATTTAAAGCAACTATTGATAAATATGTACTTATTGCCATTTTGTTACTTTTTTTCTGGGTGTTTTAGTAGTTATTCTCTGTTCCTTTCTTCTTCTCTGACTCTCTTCCCTTGTGGTTTGATGGCTTTCTTTAGTATTATTTTTGGGTTCCTTTCTCTTCATTTTTTGTGTATTTTTTATAGGTTTCTGGTTTGTCGTTACCACAAGATTCATATATAATAGTCTACATATATAGCAATCTATATTGAGTTGATGGTGTCTTTAGTTTGATGTCTTTCTAAAAGCTCTACTCTTTTACTCCTCTCCTCCCAATTTTATGTTTTTGATATCATATCTAACCTCTTATTTTGTGTGCATGTATCCATTACTCCCTTATCATCGAATTAAGTAATTTTAGTACTTTTGTCTTTTGACCTTCATATTATCTTCATAGGTGGTTGATCTGCTGCCTTTACTGTATTTTTGCTTTTACTGTGATTTTATTGCCACTTTTTTAAATGATAATTTTTTTGTTCTTATTTGTGGTCTTCTCTTTCCCACTTAAATAAGTCCCTTTAGCATTTCTTGTAAAACTGTTTTCTTGGTGATAAACTCCTTTAACTTTTGCTTGTCTGGGAAAATGTTTACCTGTCCTTACATACCGAATGATAACTTTGCTGGATAGCGTATTCTTGGCTGTAGGTTTTTTCCCTTCAGCACTTTAAATATGTCATGCCAGTCTCTTCTAGCCTGTAGGGTCTTGGCTGAGAAGTCCATCAATAGCCTTATGTGCTTTCCTTTGTATGTCACTTGTTGCCTTTCTCTTGCTGCTTTTAGGATTCTCATTTTATCTTTAATTTTGGACATTTTAAGTATAAATGTGTCTCAATGTGGGCCTGTTGGTGTTCATCTTGTTTGGTGCTCTCTGTGCGTCCTGTACTTGGATGTCTGTTTCCTTCCTTAGGTTAAGAAAGTTTTCATCTATTATTTCTTCAAATAGATTCTCTGTCCCTTTGTCTCTCTCTTCTCCTTTGGGACACCTATGATATGAACGTTAGTGTGCTTGATGTTGTCCTAGAGTTCCCTTAGACTGTTCTCATTCTGCCTAGTTCTTTTTTCTTTTATCTTTTCAGCTTGGGTGATTTCCTCTACTCTTTCTTCCAGCTCGCTGATCCGTTCTTCTGTTTTGTCTACTCTGCTATTGAGACCCTCTAGTGAATTTTTAATTTCCAATATTGTATTCTTCATTTCTGTGTTGGTTCTTTTTTATATTTTCCAATTCTTTCTTGACATTCTCACTGTGTTCATTCAGTCTTCTCCCAATATCAGTGAGCATCCTTATGAGTTTTTGTTTGAACTCTTTGTAGGTAGATTGCTTATTTCTGTTTCATTTAGTTCTTTTTCTGGGGTTTTGTCCTGTTCCCTTGCTTGGAATGTATTCCTTTGCCTCCTCATTATGCCTCTTTCTCTGTGCTTATATCTATGTATTAGGTGGGTCAGCTACATCTCCTGGTCTTGGAGAAGAGGCCTTATGTAGGAGACACCTTTTGGGGCCTAGCACTGTGCTTCCATCTTGTCACTAGTTCCAAATGTTCCAGGAGTGACCCCTGTGTGGGCCACATGTGTCCTTCTGTTGTGGCAGGGTTGCTCTTGATGCTGGTGCCTAGGGAGTCTAGGCTGTCCCCCTAGCTGCCTGGCTGTAATGCTCAGTTGCATGTGGCTGCTATGGACACTTCAGTCAGTTTTTCAGGTTTGAGGAGCCCCAGCACTATTGTCTGCAAAGTCTAAAAGCACATTCCTGTTGTGGTGATTCTGTTAAGTGGGTAGGCCCCCAGCATGGCTGGTTGCTAGGCTCAGGGGCTTCCAATTGCTGTAGGCCTTTGGCCTGCAAGGCTGCTGTCAATTCTCTCAGGATTGCAGCTAAGTGGGGCTGGCCCCAGGCACTGGAGTCCCTAATTGTTTCAGGCTTTGTAAAGTGGGGGCCAGTTTCCTATGCAGCTGTTTGAGAAGCACAGGTCTTCTGTCTCTGACAAGTCCCAATGTCCACAGGTCCACATTCACGGCCAACAACATGTCCTGTGCACATGTCCTGACCCTCCAGAGCAGACACAGTCGCCCCACTGCAAAGGCCCCCCCACACTCCACCAATGCCCCACACACTTCACCCATTCTTCACACCTGCCCTACCCTGCAGAAGCAGACCCACTTGCCCAGCTACAGAGGATCCAGGCACCCAGTCTACACAGGCTGAAAAGTTGCCTGAGGCCTTGCTGTTGGGTGGGCAGTCCCTTTGGCAGGCTGCCTGCCCTGGCTGAGCTGGATTTAATCAGTCTCTAGTGAGTAGGGCAGACCCTGGGCTAATAGGCCAGGGAAAGAATTCCAGTGTTGTCTGCCAGCATCTGTGTCAGCACACCTGCACCAGGTCACAAGAATGGCTGCTGCCAATGTCCTAGCCCCTGGAGACATCCCACCTCCCACCAACATGCACCCAGAGCCTATCAGGTGAGTCTCTTTTCACCAAAGGACTTTGTACCTTTCTTTCTGGCGATTTTAGGTTGCTTTCTGAAATTGGTGAGTTTATGCATGGGCCCTTTAAGAGCTGGCTTTTTTCTGCTTATGTCCAATAGCTTTCCTAGGGGTATTCTCTGTTGTAGTTAATAGCCAGCAAAGCCAGGTATTATAACACTCATCTCAGTTGTGCTGAGTCCAAAGGAGGCTCATAGTGGTAATGTTCTCCCGTTCAGGTCCCCTGCTCCTCCAGGGAAGGCTGCGTACCTTAGGGATGTTCCTGACCAGCTGTGAAGCTCTGCAGCTTAGGAAGGTGGATTTTTCTCTCTAGACAGGAATTTCTGCCTCTTCCACCTCAGTCAGGACTGTCCCTTGTTGTGGGGATTCTTTTTATCCAGTTTTCAGTTTTCACTCAGGGGTAATTTTTCCAAAAATATTTGTAACTTGGTTGTGCTTGTGAGAGGAGGTGAGTTCAGAGTCTGCCTATGCTGCCATCGTGACCTCTGCTGAGACGGTAATAATTTTTAAATAAAGTATATTACATTATCTAATTTTGTAAAGTCAAATCAACGTTGCATTTCTGGTGTAAGCCCTATTCATCATGATTTTAAACCATTTTACTCCATTTACATCTTTCTCTGACTTATATGTTATTATTGTCATGCATTTTAATTCTACTCTTTTAAATGTCACAAGATATAATTATTATTATCTTATATATTCAGTGTCATTTGTTTATCCACATATTTATCACTTGCTTTGCTATTCTTACATGTCAGTCCATATGGGATCATTTTTCCTGCCTAAATTGTATTCTTTAAAATTTTCTTTAGCATGACTCTAATGATGCTAAATCATTTTCATTAGCCTAATACCAATCTTTATTTTACCTCCTTTCTTATATAGTATTTTCTCTGTATATGGAAATCTCGCATGGCAGTTATTTTCTCCTAGAACATCAAAGATCCCATTCCTTACTCTTGTGACTACCACTATGGCTGTTGAGAACCCAAGGGTCAATATGCTACTCTTCTGATGATAACCTAACTTTAAGACACTCTCTTTGTCTTTGAAGTTCTGCATTTTCAAGAATGCATCTGGGTGTAAAATTATTTTTATTTAACTTGTTTGAGATTCATTGTGATTCTTGAATCAGTGGATGAATGTTTTTCATCAGTTTTTGGAAAACTCTCACCTCCTGTCATTATAAATATTGCAGCTGCCCTGTTTTCTCTGCCATTCATTTCTCTTTCTCTTTGTGAACTGCCCATTTTCTTAATTGTGAGGATTATTTGTGGCATAGGGTAAAGGTGCCTTCCTCTACAGATTTGTTTTTGTTTCTTTTGTGTGCCTAGGGGTCAAAGATCTTTATCATTCTTATTGCAGGAGATTCCAAGGGGTTTGGGAGTTCTGTGCCAGCAAGACCAAATATATATTTCTTATTATAAATCACAATATTACAACATAGTAGAAGAAATTGCCTCAAATCAAAAGCTTGCAGAACTATTTTAACTAGAAGGTTGATTGATAGGTATAGTGGGTTGAATGGTGGCCCCTAAAAAGATTTGTTCATGTCCTAACCTCTGAAACCTGTGAATGTAACCTTATTTGAAAACGTGTCTTTGCAGATGTAATTAAGGATCTCAAGTTGAGATCCTTGTAGATTATCTGTGTGACCCCTAAATCCAATGACCAGTGGTTATTCTAAGAGACACACAGAGGAGGAAGATACAGGGAGAAGGAGGAGAAAGCCATGTGGAGATGGAGGCAGGGATTGGAATCACGCAGCCACAAGCCAAGGAATGCCTAGAGCCACCGAAAACTGGAAGAGACAGGGAAAGATCGATTGCTAGAGTCTTCAGAGGGAGTGCAGCTGTAGAGACAACTTGATTTTGGACTTCTGGCCTCCAGAACTGTGAAACAATTTTCTGTTGGGGTGATTTGTTATGACAGCCCTAGAAAACTAGTACAGTAGGAATTACGCATTTATTCTGGTTTTAATTCTTTTTCTATTTTATAAGTTGCAAACCTCTTCTATGAGCCTGTCTCTTATCTTGTAAGTGAATATGGGTGATCATTATCTCTCTTCACACAATAAGAGTCCCATTGTCTTCTAAAATGTCTGGGAGTTTTTTTCCAGAAAGATCAACAGCTTTTTTTCCCTGAAATTAAGGTAAAGTTGGAGTCAAAGTAGTCTCATGGAAAGGTATGTTTCTTATTAGAGGCACTTATAGCAGGGAAGTTAACAGTATCTTTTGGCAAAAACACAAATCAAATTCATAATTGACATAGCATTATTGACAGGACCAAATGATGAAGGACTGCACTTTCACAAGGAACATGAAGACAGTGTTTTTATTATCCTAGAAAAATCAGAAATGGAAACTAAATCTAAAAGAATTATGGAAAAGTCACTAAAATTTGTACATTCAATATATGCTTAGGTGAAGAATTCTCTGTGCGTTTGCCTGTGTGTGTTTTAAAGTTCATTGTTTATAGCATTTAAGATGTAGCCTTTTCTAATTTCCTTATATTATTTTTCTTCATTTGAGATATATAACTTTGTATTTATAAATATTTCCCTTTAGGATGACTTTACCTGCAAAATCTCAAACAGATAATATGATGACACTAAGTATTAATAGATGATTATTCAGTAGCTCAGAAATTAAAGTGCATTATCTAAATAGAAAATTATTTTTAAGATTTCTAGGATGGATATTAAATTGCCATTACTCTCTGAAAGCACAGGTCTTCCCTCCCTCGGATCACCAGCAGAGGACCTTCACACACAGTCATATCAATCAGTAAGCATTTTTTCTCATTGATTAACACGAAAATTGATATTTTTGGTGAGGACGTCGGAGGGGGGAAGCAGGAGTCTCTTACTTGAGCATATCATACAATGGAGCTCAGAGACAGGTATTTTCCCCTCAAGTACTTCAGCTGTGACCTGAACTACTGGAGTTCAGCTTCAACATAATTGCAGCACAGCAAGGAGTCCCTTCTGGAAACCAGCTGCTTGATCAGGGATTCATTTATCAGGAGGATTATGACTCCAAACATTTTTCTAGACTGTTGTGGCCATTTAAAGGGGGAAAAAAAAGAGAGGAGTCTGGGGAACTAATTAGGAAGGAGTGGCTCCCCTCCGAGTCTTGACCTCAACCCCACTGAGAAAGTATGGGATTTACTTTACCTAAGTAAGGAAGGAACATAAATAGTTGCAAAAATGCTTTGTGGTGTGAGTTCCAGCAAGTAATGAATTGACCTGATACAGAGAGAGAGAGAAAGAAAGAGAGAGAGAGAGAAACAAAATGCAAGAAAACTCAAAATGCTTTAAAAATAACTGTTAACTATATCACAATGAAATGTTATTGTTTTGCATTTTCCTGATTACAATAAAACAAATTAATTTGAATCTATGATTAGCAAATACAGAAAATAACATGAAGAAACATATTTTTTTGGTCTTTAACAGGTTATGAAGTGTTACCATGGTGAGTCTAGGTGTCATTTTCTATTAATCGACTTAGTGTATTGTGTTTTCTCTGTATTTTAACGCCTTTCGTTAGTTTTGGAAAATCCTCAGGCTTTATCTTTTAGAATGTCGCTTCTTCTGCATCTTCTCTCTCCTCTCTTTCTCCAACTCTATTTGTATGTTACACCTTCTTGTCTTATTCTCCATGTTTCTTAGTCCTTCTCATTTTTAAAAATCTTTTGATTTATTTGTGTTACATTCTGGGTAATTTCATTATATGTATCTTCCAGTTACTGAGCTGTTCCAAAAGTACTTCTTAATCCAGTCACAAAGATTTTAACTTCAATGATTATCATTTTCATTTCTAAAAGTTCTATTTTTTAAAAAAACCCAGAGGGTTAGTTTTTGAAAGTCTTTAATTTTACGTAGGAGGACTTTATAAAATATAGTTTGCAAAATGGCTAGAAGCAGAAATTTAACCTTTTTAAAAGTCTCTCTCTGCTATAATAAGTAAACTGTAGTACAAAAGAAAACATAATCACTAGGAAGCTCAAATTAACAAAAACAAGTACTTGCACATCCTTGTATAATTTATAGAGTTCTTCAAAATACTGATACTTAATTTGATCTTCATAGTATTCTTGTGAGGTTCTTACTCTTATTTCCATTGTATGGGTAACAAAACTGAGGCTATGAGACTTACCAAAGGCCTCCAAGCTAGTAATAAGTAGAGCTGAAATTAAACCCATGTTTTATGACTCTCATCATATTCCATACTTTTCCCCAGTATCTATCATTAAATAATATTTGTGTTTAGGTCATGGTGTAGTGGAGGGTTGAGTAATTAGTGAAAGGTGTGCTTTATTCCACTATATCAAAGTTAAACTTTCTTTGGAAAAAGTTAATTAGGCTCATCTTGAGATAACTCAGAATATTTCCTGAGTAAATGACAATGGATTTTCAGAGTAATTTCTTTTCCCTACTTAAGTTGTTCATTTCCGCATTTTCTTATTTCCAGTTTTGTTTTTTGTATTGTTCTACCCCTCTGATTTAGGATCTTATGGTCTGTAAAACAATTTATAAATTGCAATTTATAATAATTTCAGATCTACTACTTTTTAATTTGTTGGACCATTATGAGAATGAAATTATATAATGTATATACAGTTGCTCATAAAGTGTCTGGTTCATAATGGGCACTCAAAAAAAGAGGAATTGGTAAATTCTTTTATTTGCAAAGGTAGCATAAATACTAATCCAGTGAAGTCATAATTCTTCATATCTCTCACAGCATGTATCAGCCGGGGTTCTCCCAGAAACAAAACCACTAACGTGTGTGTGTGTGTGGAGAGAGAGAGAGACAGAGAGACAGAGATTGATTTTGTAGAACTGGCTCATGTGACTGTGGGAGACTGGCTTGTCTAAAATTTGTAGGGTAGGTCAGCAGGCTGGAAACTTAGGCAGGATTTCTATGTTGCCGTCTTGAGGTAGAATTTATTCTTGTCCAGGAAGCCTTAGTTTTTGAAAATTAACCATCACACAGCATGTAGTATTCATCCACAGCTTTAAATATACAGGGCCTATATCAAATGTTTTTATTGAATTCAGTTATATTTTTTAGGAAAGTTTTTCTCATGTATCATACCAAACTTTAATTTATCCATACGTAGTCAGAAAGCTTGCTCTCCCTCCCTTCACCCACCTTCCAAAAAAGATACCTGAAATATATTAGCATCACTGGCTTAACTGTATAACTTGCCATGGTGACCTCCTCATAGGCAAAATTCACTTGAATATTTATATTCTAGTGTGCTTACTTGATATTAAAATAAGACTTTAATAGTAGGCTCTAACATGGATTTGGTGTTGTACCAAGCACTGTGTATGCATTATTGATAAACTTCAGAACAACCCTATGAAGTATATTACTATAATCTCTATTTTATAGATGAGGAAACCGAAACTCATAGAATTTAAATTACCTGTCCAACAAATGTGACTACATCTATCTGAATCTAGGCCACGGCTCTAACTACTATGCTTGAGTAGCTCTTCATATTCTTATGATAATAATTTATTTTGGTAATAATGACAAAGGTGCTGAGAAAGCTTTAAATACCTTCTGAATCAAAACATTTGTATGTTGTAAGATTTAACTCTCTATATATGTAAGGAGAAACTGAGGCCTTTTGCATATGAATCTTTCTATAATGAAGATTTGAGTATTAGAAATCAGCTTCTTTCCTTTTAAGGCTTCTTTCTGTTCTGGAATGTTTTAGTTTTATAGTGGGGTTTCTGAAATAGTGTTTTATGCAACATTAGTTCTATACGATATCCATAAATATTACTTTGGTCAAATAAGTTTGGGAAATTTTGGGTTAAAAAAATCCAAAGAGATTTTTTTATCGTAGTATTTCTCAGAGTATGATATGCTCAATTGCACTGTCACTTTCCAAAAGTACGGTAACTACAGCTGTTTCCAAACTTTATTTGAACAGTAATTCATGAGTCTAGTGTCCTAAAGAATTCGCTTCTGGGAAATGCTTATCCCAAGGTTAAGATAACATTTTATAATAGCATCTCCCTTGTCTGAATGTCTTAAACCTAATTTTAACAACATACATAAACTAGATATCCAGATGACATATACTCATACAGCAGCTACGCTAGAGAGCAGAGCTGTGCAAAACAAGGTTTCAGAAGGGATCAAAGTAGAGGACATTAGGTCTTAGGGAATATTTGTACCTCTGCCAGTCCATGGAATCTGGAAATGCAGAGTTTCCTTAGAATCACTGAGTTTTTTCTATGCCGGTTCTTGATGGTCAGGGAAATTCATGTCCCAAGTGTTCCCACAATCAAGTTTCAAATAATATTTTGCATTTGTACCATAATTTCTAGTTTTCCGAAACATTTCCACACATATTACCTTATTTAACCATGCCAGATTCACTGGTAAGTTGTGATAGGTTTGGTTTTCACAGCTGTAGAGGGGATTTGAGAACTCTCCTGCTTTACAAATTTTTGGTTTTGTCTGGAGCTATGCTTTGGGAATCAATGAAGCACATCCCCAAGCAATGAGGCAGAACTGTGGACAGCTGGGAAATCGCAGCTCACACACCAGCCTGGGGTTCTGTTACAAGCAAGATTCTTTTTTCTTTTCAAACAAAGGCTCAAAGATGATTATGAGACTAGCAGGTTTTCTATTTTAGTGGAATCTACTTGTCACACCACGAATTTCTCATCTGCCCACTCTGAGAAGGACTTTGGGTAACTATTTAGTCTTTTGCTATTATTGATGTACTTTTTCTTTTTCTGATTACAACACACATTCATGCACACTGTAAAAAATTCCTACAATAGAGAAATATATAATATCGAAAGTGATAGTTCCTGAAATCTTGCTACTGTTAATGGCTATTAATAACTTGATTTGTATTCTTCTAGATTTAGTTTTACTATGAGTTTACTATTGACCATATATGTATATATTCATAATTTTAATTTAAGAGTAACATACTTACAGAAAATTGCACTAATCTTAAGACTTTACCTTAGTGAATTATAAGAAACTGGACTTACCCATACAACAACCACCCAAGAAAGAAAAATACAATACCAGTACTCTGAAAGGTTCTCTTGTAATCTGTCTTCATTACTACATCCGCCTTTTTCCCAGAGTAACCATTATTTCGACTTCTAATACCAGAGTTCTTTTTTTCCCCAAACTTTATATAAATGGAATCACAGAGGATGTACTCATTTGTTTCTGGCTTCTTTCATTCCACATGATGTTGATGAGATTCTTCTGTGTTGTAACATGTAGCAATTTATTCATTTTCATTGCTGCATAATATCCCATGGCGGCAATATACCACAATTCAACTGTTGATGGACATTTGCATTGGTTCCAGTTTTGGGATATTATGAATAATGCTGCTATGAATATTCTTGTGCTCATCTTTGAATGCATCTTGGTTGGATAGATACTGAGAAATGAGGTTGTTGGACTACAGGGCGTGTATCTAGCTCTGGTAGATGATGCCAAACAGTTTGCTGAAGTGGCTGAAGAAATTTATGCTCCTATCAGCAGTTCATGGAATGCTTAATGGCTCCACCTTTGCAACACTTGGCAATGTCAGTCTTTGTAGTTTTAGCCATTCTGGTGGGAGTGCGGTGGTAGCTCATTATAGTTTTCCTCTGCATTTACTTGATTACCAAAGAAATTAAAAACTTTTTGATGTTACTGGCTATTTCATGAAATGTCTACTCAAGCCTCATATCCAATGTTCTTTTGGGTTATTTGTGTCTGTTTCTTATTGGAATAGGTATACTTTCACAAGTCCCTTGTGAGTAATCTGTATTGAAAATATCTTCTTCAATTATGGAGTTTTCACTTTTCCCTTTCTTTTTTTTTTCCGAGGAAGACTGGCCCTGAGCTAACATCTGTGCTCATCTTCCTCTACTTTATATGTGGGATGCCTACCACAGCTTGGCTTCCCACGCAGTGCCATGTCTGCACCTGGGATCCAAACCGGTGAGCCCCAGGCTGCTGAAGCTGAATGTGTGCACTTAACCGCTGTGCCACTGGGCTGTCCCCACTTTTCACTTTCTTAAAGATGGCTTTTGATGAGCAGAATTTTAAAATTTTAATGTAACTCATTTAATCAACTTTTCCATAAAGGTTGGTTTCTTTTGCATCTTCTTGAAGAAATCTTTCCCAACCACAAGATCATGAAAATATTTTCCTATGTTATCTTTCGAAAACTTTCTTACTCTTAGATTTAGCTTTACAAAATGCCTGGAATTGACTTTTGAATATGATGTAAGGTAGGAGTCAAAATTCATTTTTGTTCTATATGAATACCAATTGATCTAGGACTATTTATTGAAAAGAGAGTCCTTTTCTCACTGCTCTGGAGTGCCACCTTCATGATGAATCAAGAAAAAAAAGTATATCTCTTGGAACTCCAATTATACATTTTGACAGTATTCCATATGTCTCTTACCATCTTTTCTGTATTTTCTATCCCAGTGTCTTCAGTCTAGATACTGTCTTCTGACTTATCTTCTGCCTTATTATTTCTCTCTCCAACTGTGTCTAACCTGCTATTAAACATACTTATTGGGCTAATTTCAGTTGTTGTATTTTTTATTGCTAATTTACGTTTGTTTCTTTTTTATATTTTCAACTTCCCTGACAAAATTCTCAATCTTGTCATACAAACTCTTACACATATCAGCTATTTTCAGTCCATGTTTTATAGCTCCATTATCTGGATCTCTGTGGTGTACTTCTATTGTTTGCAATTTCTCTTGATTTTTAGTCACAAAGTCTTGCTCATTATACACCAAGTTTTTGATTGAGTGCCAGATATTGATCAAGGAAAATTGTGGAGATAATTTGATGCTCCTTCAGGTAGAATATAACTTGCTTCTGGTTGTTCACTGAGGGGCATAGCAACCCCAGATCATCTTAGTTCAAATAGGGATTGAGATAACACAAAAACTGGCTTCAATTTCTGTGGAGGTGATCTATTTCTGGTTCACCCACCCTTACTCCCAAGATGTAGCTTTTCAGGGTCTTAGTCCAAAGAATTGGGGGCTGGTTTATGAAGGGTCCTCCTCCATGGTGTGCCCTGAATGCCAACGTTTGACCCTTCTCCTTCCAGCTCTGTGAGACTATTAAAAGCCCTACTTTTCCTCTCTGTTTCCCAACTCTACTGTTGAATCAGCAGATACCTTCTGGGGAGAGTGGCTCTGAATGCTGACTTCCAATCTTTGGGCTTTCTTCCTCTTAGCCCCATAATTCCTCATATCATGACTTGGTAACTCTCTGATAACTTCAGACAGATTTAAAAAATGTTATAAATAGCTTTTATAAAAAGGTAAATAGTTTTTCTAGTTTTTCTCAGTGAGAATGTTGGTTCTAATCATCTGTTTTATATTTGGTAGAAGCTTATATGATCCTATTGGTGCCTTTTGCCACATGAATGTTTAAAATTTTATGTACCCAAATTATCAATATTTAATTTTTTGACTGAGATTAATGCCATGCTACATGAGCTATTTCCAGCTTATAAATATTTACCCATTTTTTTCTAGTTTATTACAGCTTCATCAAAAAATATACTTTAATTTCATGTGGAATTCATTTTGAAGTAAGAAATGAGGTAGACATTTAGTTTCAAAAATTAACACCCAAACACCATGTTTTCCCCCCTTATTAGAAATACCACCTTTACTATGCATTTAATTTGTTCATGTATTGGGACCTTTCTTTTTCTTTTGGTGAGGAAGATTGGCCGTGGGCTAACATCTGTTGCCAATCTTCCTCTTTTTTTTTTTTTTTTCTTCCCAAAGCCCCAGTACATAGTTGTATATCCTAGTGGTAAGTCATTCTAGTTCTTCTATGTGAGATACTGCCACAGCATGGCCCAATGAGTGGTGCTAGGTCCACGCCCAGGATCTGAACTGGCGAACACGGGGCCACTGAAATAGAGCGCATGAACTCAACCACTCAGCTATGGGGCCAGCTCCCTATTGGGACCATTTTTCTTTTATAACTTTTTATTGAGATTATGATAGTTTACAACCTTGTGAAATTTCAGTTGTACATTATTGTTTGCCAGTCGTGTTGTAGGTGCACCACTTCACCCTTTGTGCCCACCCCCCACCCCACCTTTCCCCTGGTAGCCACTGATCTGTTCTCTTTGTCTACACGTTTAACTTCCACATATGAGTGGAGTCATATGGAGATTGTTCTTCTCTGTCTGGCTTATTTCACTTAACATAATACTCTCAAGGTCCATCCATGTTGTTGTGAATGGGACGATTTTATCCTTTTTTATGGCTGAGTAGCTATTGGGACCTCTTTAAACTTTTCTGTTGAAAGAATTCAGCTATCTATTTCAGTGTCTATTTCACATAGCTTTAATTATCATGGTTTAATAATACTTACAAAAACCCTGGAAGTTCTAATCTCTTTTCAATACTTAAAAACATTAGGCAAGTACCACTTATGTTTCATGTAGATATTGCTATGGACTGAATTGTGCCCCAAATCTGTTTAGTCAGTTTGGGCTGCCACAACAAATATTGTAGATTGGGTAGCTTAAACAACAGAAATTTATTTTCTCACAATTTTGGAGGCTAGAAGTCCCAGATGAAGGTTTGGCAGGGTCAGTCTCTGGTGAGGGCTCGCTTCCTGGCTTGCAGCTGGCTGCCTTCTCACCGTGTCCTCTGCATGTGTGGGCGTACAGATCTCTCTCTCTTTCTCTCTTTTCTTCTTATAAGGCCACCAATCCTGTAGGATTACAACTCCACCCTTATGACCTCATTTAACCTTTTTTTTTTTTGAGGAAGATTAGCCCTGAGCTAACATCTGCTGCCAAGCCTCCTCTTTTTGCTGAGGATCATTTAACCTTAATTACCTCCTAAAATCCCTATCCAAATACAGTCATATTGGGGGTTAGGATTTAAACATATGAATTTTGAGGTGTGTGTGTGTCTGTGTGTGTACGGGAGAGACACACACACAATTTGTATGTTGAAGATCTAATCCCCAAGGTGACTGTTGCTCTCCTGTCTCATCCACCTTCTTCTTCCCATGTTAAGGTTATCACTAACTAGAATTTTATGTTTATGATTATCTTTTGGACAATTTTTTATCATATATGTATACACATAGATGTATATACATTTAGTTTTGAGCTCTTGTTTTAGAGTTTTATAAATATGGTATTATACTGTATGTAATCTTTTGGGATTAGCTTTTTTCATTCAATATTATGTTTCTAAGATTAATCCACATAGCTATAGTTCATTCATTTTTCTCTGCTACGTAATATTTCCTTATGTGAATATGCCAAAATCTTTTTGCTGTTGAAGAACCTTTGGATTCTTTCTTTTTTTTTGAGGAAGATTAGCCCTGAGCTAACATCAGCCACCAATCCTCTTTTTTGCCGAGGAAGACTGGCCCTGAGCTAACACCTGTGCCCACCTTCCTCTAGTTCATATGTGGGACGCCTGCCACAGCATGGCTTGCCAAGCGGTGCATATGTCCACACCCACGATCTCAACTGGCAAACCCCAGGCTGCTGAAGCGGAGCATGTGAACTTAACTGCTGAGCCACTGGGCCGGCCCTGGATTATTTCTTGAAGGAAAATGAGCCTATAATACTGGCACATTTCTCCTGGTGCATTTATGCATAGGATTTTCCAGGATATATGCCTAGGAATGGCATTGCTGGGTCACAGAGTATACAAATCTTTAACTTTACAAAATAATGACAAGTTGTTTTCTAAAGTGGTTCCATGTACTCTCTACAAGAAATGTATGAGTTCTTGGTGACCCACATCCTTCTCAACAACTGGCATTGTACTGGTTGTAAAGGTCTTTAAGCTCCAAGCCTATCTGCTGTACCGACTGAGTGTGATGGGTCTAGTACTCTCCAAACTGTATTGCTCATTTGCTTCCTTTTAGCTTCTGCCAATGTCAAGAGGCACTAGAGGGAGTTCAGAAGGTACAAGAAGGCCGAAGGGGCTTCCTTTCCTGTTAGTGTGGTATTCCTATCAATGTTCTCCCAATAATGGCATTTCACCTCAGCAGCAGCAGCTGGTTATAGATGTGGTTATTTCCAGTCTCTTTCTGCACTCCCAGAATCAGCCTCATTGTGCTCATTGTGAGGAAACAGTGGGACAGTTTTCTTTCCTCAGAGCTGAGTTCCAGCTCTGTGGGGCTCCTCTACTGATCTTTCGATGTGCGGCCAATAGCAGCCAGGGGAACTCCCTCCTTAGAATTCTGACTATCAGCTCCTTGGGTCCTTCCTCTCTGTTCCTGAAGAAGAGCAGCGGTGAGACAAAAGTCTGGATGCCACTTCCTCAGACTTTCTCCTTCAAGCTTCGATGTCATGACTATCCTTGACCACTTCCCTTTGTTTTCCTCATCTTAGGGGTAGTAACTGCTTCCTCTAGTAAATAACTTTGTGTTTCCTCAGTGTTCTCGTTTTGTTTTTTCTCAGCCCTTCAATACTATTTAACCAATTCCCTATGTTAAATTCTTTTTGATAACATAACTATGTGGTTTCTATTTTCTTGACTGATAAAGATATTGTTGGGCTTCTTAATCTTTGTTAATGTACTGGATATGAAATAGTATCTCATTAAGCTCGTTTCTTTGTGTTTCTCTGGTTATATTAAGGAGGTTGAATTTTTTTTTTTTGAGGAAAATTAGCCCTCAGCTAACATCCGCCACCAATTCTCTTTTCGCTGAGGAACACTGGCCCTGAGCTAACATGCGTGCCCATCTTCCTCTACTTTATATGTGGGATGCCTGCCACAGCATGGCTTGATAAGCAGTGCGTAGGTCCACAGCCGGGGATCCGAACTGGCAAATCCCAGGCCGCTGAAGCGAAGCGTGCAAACTTAACCACTGTGCCACCAGCCAGCCCCAAGGAGGTTGAACATTTTTGAATAAGTTTATTGATAATACATGTTTAATTTTCTCTGAAATACCTTTTCATGTAATTTGTTCATTTTTTTACTGGATTTTTCTTCTTATTGATTTGTAGTTCTTTCTGGATTCTGGATAACAGTTGGTTGTAAGTTTTATGTGTTGAAAATATCTTCTCCCAGTTTGCGACTTAACACTTTCACTTTCTTTATGGTATCTTTTGATGGAGTAATTTTTTTTTTCTTTTTAAAGGCTGGCACCCGAGCAAACATCTGTTGCCAATCTTCAATCTTTTTTTTTTTCTTCTTCTTCTTCCCAAAGTCCCCCAGTACATAGGTGTATTTTCCAGTTGTAGGTCCTTCTGGTTGTGCTACGTGGGATGCCACCTCAGCATGGCTTGATGAGTGGAGATAGGTCTGACCCTGGGATCCAAACCGGCGAAACCCTGGGCCACCAAAGCAGAGTGCGCAAAATTAACCACTCAGCCATGGGGCTGACCTCAGTAGTTTTCAATTTTAATGTAATTTTCTTTATATTATCCTTTATGATTAACTCTTTGTGTTACCTCAAGAAGTATTTTTCTATCCCAAGATAAGAAAGTCACCCCAGATTATTTAAATTTTGATTTTCATATTTATATTCTTTTAAACAATTATTTTATTGAGGTCATATTGGTTTATAACATTTTGTAAATTTCAGGTGTGTATCATTGTATTTCAGCTTCTATATAGACTGCATCGTGTTTACCAACAATAGTCTAGTTTTTATCTGTCACCAAACATATGCCCCTTTACCCCTTTCACCCTCCCCCACCCTCTTCCCCTCGGGTAACACTAATGCATCCTCCTTATCTATGTGTTTGTTTATCTTCCACATATGAGTGAAATCATGTGGTATTGGTATTTGACTTTCTCTGTCTGACTTATTTCACTTAGCATAATACCCTCAAGCTCCATCCATGTTCCAAATGGCATGATTTTTTTTTTTTTTTTATGACTGAGTAGTATTTCATTGTACATGTATATCACATCTTCTTTATCCATTCATCTGTTCATGGGCACATGAATTGCTTCCAAGTCTTGGCTATTGTGAGTAATGCTGTGATGAACATATGGTATTTCTATTTTTAATTTTTTGAGAAATCTCCATACTGTTTTCCAAAGTGGCTGCACCAGTGTGCATTTGCACCAGCAGTGGATGAGGGTTCCCTTTTCTCCACATCCTCTCCAACTCTTGTTATTTCTTGACTTTTCTTTGTTGAGGAAGATTGGCCCTGAGCTAACATTTGTTGCCAATCTTCCTCTTTTTGCTTGAGGAAGACTGTCCCTGAGCTAACATCTGTGCCAATCTCCCTCTATTTTGTGTGTGGGTTGCTGCCACAGCATGGCTTGATGAGTGGTGTAGGTCTACACCCAGGATCCAAACCTGTGAACCTTAACCACTACGCCACCAGGCTGCTGAACTGGGCTGCTGAAACAGAGGGCAAGAACTTAACCACTACACCACCGGGCCAGCCCTTTGACTTTTTAATAATAGCCATTCTGACAGTTGTGAGGTGATATCTCATTGTAGTTTTGACTCGAATTTCCCTAATAATTAGTGGTGTTGAACATCTTTTCATGTGCCTGTTGGCCATCTGTGTATCTTCTTTGGAAAAATGTCTGTTCATATCCTTTGCCCATTTTTTGATTGGGTTGTTCATTTTGTTGTTGTTGTTGAGTTGCCTGAGTTGTATATATATTTTGGAAATTAACTCCTTGTTGGATATATGATTTGCAAATATTTTCTCCAGTTGATGGGCTGTCTTCTTATTTTCTTGATGGTTTCCTTTGCTCTGCAGAAGATTTTTAGTCTTATGTAGTTCCAAATGTTTATTTTTTCTTTTGTTTCCCTTGCCTGGTGAGACATGGTATTCAAAAAGATAGTGCTAAGACAAATGAGAAAGAGCATACTGCTTGGGTTTTATTCTAGGACTTTTATGGTTTCAGGTCTTACATTCAAGACTTTAATCCATTTTGGGTTAACTTTTATGTACGGTGTAAGATAATGGTTTACTTTCATTCTTTTGCATGTGGCTGTCCAGTTTTCCCAGCACCATCTATTGAAGAGACTTTCCTTTCTCCATTGTATGTTCTTGGCTCCTTTGTCAAAGATTAGCAGTCCGTAGATGTGTGGTTTTATTTCTGGGCTCTCAATTCTGTTCCATTGATCTGTGTGTCTATCTTCAGGCCAGTACCAGGCTGTTTTGATTACTATAGCTTTGTAGTATATTTCGAGATCAGGGAGTGTGATACCTCTAGCTTTGTTCTTTTTTCTCAGGAATGCTTTCACTATTTGGGGGTCTTTTGTTGTTCTACAAAAATTTTAGGATTCTTTGTTCTATTTCAGTGCAAAATGTCACTGGGATTCTGATTGGGATTGCATTGAATGTGTATATTGCTTTAGGTATTTGGATTCTTAATTCCTCTGGAATTTGTGTGTGTGTGTGTGTGTGTGTGTATGTGTGAACTTATATCAAAGTTCTGCATATTTGGGAGCCTATTTCATGGCTCTCTATTTTGTTATAATGGTCAATTTTTCTATTCCTGAAATGATAAATACATTATATCTTAATTACAACTTTATGTGAAGTCTTGATATCTAGTAAAACAAGTTCTTTGCCCCTCTTTTCCTGGAATAGATTTGCCATTCTTGGATCTTGCCTTCCATATGCATCATTTCAAATTTCATGAAAAATTTTATTAGAATTGCATTGACTCTGTAGATCATTTGGTAGAATTGATATATTTACAATATTGTGTTTCTATACATGCATGTGGGATATCACTCCATTTATTTAGTTTTATTTAATATCTTGCAATGTTTTGTAATTTTTCCATACATATATTTGTTTTAAGATGCATCCTAAGTATTGCATGGTATAATTGCAATTGTAAATAGCGTCTTTTAGAAAAATTATGTTGCCTGTTGATGATCCCTTCATTTCTTTCTCCTTCCCTTAATTTTCCTCATATGTTTATTCTTACAGATGAAGTTTAGCATTGTTCTGTCAATTAAAAAAAGTCAGGGAAGTTTTGACTGAAAGTGAGCTTAATCTGTTTGTGTGTAACAGACATCTTTATAATGCTAAACGAAACACTGTGGAAACTGAAGTTTCAGTGCAGACCACTAGATACAGTAGATGAGACACTCCAAGAGCAAATCAACAAATGTAGATGTTAAAAAGGTATATCCAAGAACCAGTTCCATGATTATTAAAGACTCCAACATTTCAAGATTGTAAAATGTAGATGGAAGAATTTGTGTGTGTGTGTGTGAGGAGAGGGCTATTTGTGGACTGGGATTTCCTTTAGACAAGGGGTGAGGCAGCCTAAAGGGCTAAAGATATTTTTATAACATCCCCTAACTTGAGACAATCTCTATGTCCATCAACAGTAGGGTGGTTAACTAAGTTGTGGCTAATTTACACAACAGAATAGAAGGTAGCAGTGAAACAGAACAACTACTGCTACACATAAGAAGGTGGATGACTCTCACAGATGTAAGATTTAGTGAAAGGAGCCAGATACCGAAGAGTACGTACTCTGTGGAGCCTATTTATAGGAAGCTCAAAAACAGGTAAAACTAATTTATAGTGCTTGAGGTCGGAGAGATGGCACAAGGGAGCCTGCTGAGATTCTGAATTGTTGTATATCTTAATCTAGGTGGTGGTTGCATGCACATACACACACACACACACCACACGTGTGTAAATGGATATAGACATATAACCAAGGGAAAAAAGAATTTCAGGAAGAAAGGCTTATTTATTTATTTTTTGTCCTTTAGAAGCTTTATAAACCAATGAATTCTGGAGATCTTTGTTAATTTTTCTTATGTTTTTAGAGAAATATGGCAATACCAAGTACACAAGCTGGGAGCATGGCTGTTATTTTGCCTTACTCAGCAATATTTTCTCTCTCTTTCCAAATCTATATTCACTTGGACTTTAGTCCTAAGCTCTGCATCTTCAGAATTGTGAAATATTGCAAAAAGAGGAAGGGAAAATGATGGATGACTACAGAATTTCTTAAGATTATGGCAGAGATTGGCGGTTTTTGAAATCACTTTACTCTCTGATTCACTTACTATTTTCTTACCTTCATTAGTGATGACTAAAAATGTTCAGATATTTTTACTCTTTATCCCATCCATCAGCTGTTTTGCTATCTTTTAAAATCTGAATCTGAAATTTTTCTGTTGACTTATAAAATTTCTATTTCTCCTTGTATTAGTTTCCTGTGGTCATTGTAACAAGTTACCACAAACCTGGTGGCTTAAAACAACATAAATTTCATCTCTCACAGTTTTGGAGGCCAGAAGTCCTAAATCAGCGTTCATTGCCTGAAGCCAAGGTGTCGACAGGGCTGCACTCTCTTGGAGGCTCCAGGGGTAGAATTTCTTCCTTGCCTCTTCCAGCTTCTGGTGGCTGCCAGAATTTCTTGGCTTGTGGCTGTGTCACTCCAGTCTCTGCCTTTGTGGTCACATTACCTTTTCTTTTTCTGTCTGGGTAAAATTACCCTCTGTCTCTCTCTTATAAGGATACACGTGATTGCATTTCGGGCCCACCCTGATAACCCAGGATAATCTCTCCACCTTAAAAAGTCTTAATTTAATCACACCTGAAAGGTGCTTTTTCCAAATAAAGTGACATTTACAGGTTCCAGAGATTGGGAGTTGATATCTTTGGGGTGGTCATTGTTTAGTCTATTTCAACTCTCCATCAAATTACAAGTTCCCTGGGAACAGAGCCCTGTTATATTTTGGTCACTTGCATGTCCTCATTGTTTAGAGGAGTTGTGAACAAGAATGCCTGGCACACAGTAGGCATTCACTTAATATCTGTCAAATCAATCATTAATTATAATGGATCAATTCGAAGACATTCCTTTAGAATGAGGAAGTTCCGTTTTACTCCAGAAGACATACACAATACCATTAGTTGGAATTTATAGTGAGAGACTTCAGTTCATCTCAGAAAGAATATTCTAATAACTGGGCTTATCTGTCCAGAGTCCAAGTTGCTTCATGAGGGAATAAGTGTTTTGAATCTGGATATATTCCAACAAAGTTTGGATTATCATCTGTTAGGAATTCTAGAAAAGATATTTTGAAGTTAGGTGGAGTGGTGGTTTCACAGAGAGCAGTCAGGGTTATCTTGTGTAACTACTTTTGCTTCTTCCTATCTAAAGAACTCTAATTTCTTGAAATTTCTAGAATTCTTCTCTCAGTATTTTGTTAATTTAATTTATCAGTTTTAAGGCCACTGAAAAAGATTCCCCTAGTTTATAATGCTGTTGTGGGCATTTTACAGAGGCTCCAGAGACTTTTTTCTTTTGTGGATCAGCTCTATTTATCTTTAGAATGAGAGAAGCTTTCAGTGCTAGCTAGCACAGTCCTTCACACAATAAGAATATTTTTTCCTTTTAATTTATGAATATGGCTCCAACTCTTCAAATCTAATTTTCAACCTGGAATATTGCCATAGATGGTAAAATATGGTCACTAAAATAACACAATTGACTTTTTGTTTCATATAGTGACACAATCCTAGGGATGAATCCATATCCAAATAAATTATGTCTCTCCAGCAAAGCAGTTGTCTAGGAAATTGATGATCTGAAAATGCAAAGTTTTCTTCTAGATATCCCTTCATATGAAGATATACATGAAAATCCGTCCTATGCCCTTAGCTAAATCTAGTTTTTGGCCGCAGTAATCATGCCAGTGGGATGTGTTTGTGCAAATAATAGAATACACTTTTGTGCAAGTAATGAAATATATCCCTAAAGTGCCTTAGCATTATCTCCTATAACAAGAAGCCTGGAATGTGGGCTGAAGAAGGCTGTTACAGTTCCAAATATTATGCCTTTATCCAAATAATGACAACAAAGGAAGGGAGGGGGAGATCTTTCCTCCACATCTATCTTTTATTTCTTTCTCTCTTTTCTCTCTCTTTTTTTTTTTAAATCTGAGAGGAAAATCTTTCCCAGATGTCTCCTAAAGGGCATCCTCTTGTGTCTCATTGGTCGGAACTGGGTCATAGACCATCTCCATTAAGAAAGAGTGTAAAAGCAAATTTCTGCCATATTAGTTCTGCCATTAGTTCCCCTCTTGGACAAGAAGGGGTTAATTCCATCCTCATTAGAAACAGATTCCTCAAAGAAACAGTTACAAAGAATTTTGCAAACCCCTTTCACATATTCTTCTAATTCTCATTAACTCACTGAGTGACGTAGAAAGTCGTCATTGTTGGTAGAGGTGGTGGGGAGTAGAGAAAGAACTGGGAGCTGATACTAGCTACTATTGTGGACCAGCGTTATCTACAGATGAAGAGACTGAGGCTCTACACAACTGGAAAGCAGTGATGCTCCAACATGGACCATATCTAATAATGATGATGAGGGTGATAATTACAGTGGTTAATATTGAGGGCTTACTATATGTTAAGTACTGTGTTACTTTACATTGATTACTTTATTTAATTCTCAAGCCTATGAAGGAGGTATTATCTCTTTTTTATAGACGAGGAAACTGTGGCCCAAGGTCACACAGCTCGTAAGTGCAGGTCTGTGATTAGAACTCCAGCGCTGTCTCCAGGGCCGGGCACTTCTTTTCACGGTGCTGCTTGCCATTTTCCACGGACTACTGCCTCTGAGCTAAGCTTCTTGTGACGTAAGCTTTCTTACCTGTAAACAGGGATAATTCTACCTATTTTACGGAGTTCCCATGAGGAGTGAACCGATAATTTATGTAAAGTAATTCACAATGGGACAAACATAGTAGGCAGGAATTACTATTGTAGAATTTGTTTCCCTATATTGAAATTTTCATTTACATCTTATACCTATCCTACTGGACTGAGATCATCCAGGACAACAGTTCTCAAACTTTTTGGACTCAGGGCCCCTCTACACTCTGAAGAATTATTGTGAACCCTAAAAGGCTTTGTTTATGTGAGTTATAGCTATCATTACTGCATTGAAATTAATAGTGAGAAATGTTTGAAACAGAATAAGAAGCAAATGCTCCTTCAGATGCCAGAGCGATAATGTCATACACATCACGAACGCTCCGGAAAACTTTTCTGTGTACTTTTGAGAGAATGAACGTGGAAAAGGAAAAAAAAAAAAAAGGTGTTTGTATTATGAAAATAGTTTTGACTTCATCAGGATTCCCCCACCCCTACCCTGATGGTTCCCCGGAAGACACTTTGAGCACTACCGCTCTAGGGTGTGCGGTTGATGAATGAATCTACGGATTCTGTGGCTCGTACGAAGAAGCTCCAGACAGGCCAAAACAAGAGGCCGTGACAGAGCTCCACCGCACTCAGGGCGGCCACTGCAGCTTCCCCACCGGCAGCACTGGACTTAGCAACCGCCCCCTCCGCAGCCGCGCGGCCGCTCCTCCCGGGGCGCGACCCCCGGCGCCCAACCCAGCTCCAGGGGCCCCTCCTCTGTGCGCTACGCCCGGCAACCAGCTGGCGGGACGCCCAGAGACAGGCCCCGCCCCGCTGCCTCTCCTCCAACTCCCGGCTTCCATGGCAACCGCGGCGCGCAGCCCAGGCGTCATTCGCCCCAACACACATTGGGCTAAACCATTCGCCTCAGGGATCTTCTCAGGGCGAGAGCGAAGCCAGGGAATTTGACAGAACGTCTGCGAGCCACTCCGCTCCAATTTTTCTAACTAGTGTGAATAATACATTTCCAACTTTCCTCTCGCCACCTGCCCCTCCGAGGATAGCGCCGCGCTTCGCCTGCTCGGCTCGAATGCCTACCCCATCCCAGGCCTGCAAATGGCCTGGCCCGCCGGGGAGACTCGCGGTCAGCGCGGGTTGGCGGAGAGGCGGGGGTGCGCGCCCAGCGTTGCGCGCAGGGGGCGGGGCGTCGCGCAGGGGGAGGGGAGGTGGGCAAGATGGCGCCTGGCGATAGTTTCCCTCTGGATACCTTCAGCGGCCGCTGAGACACTGGGGCTGGGGGTCCTGCCCCCACTGCCGCCCTTCCTCCTCTCCCCCGCCCCCGGAGACCCCTCCTTCCCTTCTTTCCTCTACGTCGGGGGGAGGGGGAGGCGGGCCTGGTTCCCAGGACACCATGTCGGACTCTGAGGAGGAGAGCCAGGACCGGCAACTCAAAATCGTCGTGCTGGGGGACGGCACCTCCGGGAAGGTCAGTCCTCGAGCGGGCCCGCTGTCCCAGGCCTGCAGGAACCCCGGCGCGGCCCTGGCGCCCCCAGCCTCCTCCCCGCCGCCCGGCGTCGCCTCATTACCCCGAGTGCCGGGACCTCTGGGCCCGAGCCCGCCTTGGGCCGGACGCGAAGGAGGCGCTTGGTGAAGGCCGACGAGAGCCGTCCACCTCCTCTTAAATTAAATTAAAAAAAAAAAAGTCACTTCCCAACTCCCTGCCTGGATGGGAACTCCTACTTCTTCTTCAAGACTCGGGTCAGCATCGCCTCCTTGGGAAGCTTTCCAGCTTCTCGTCTCTGAGGACTGGCAAGGATCTGCCAAGGCATCTCACTTCTTTTTACTTTAGTCCGGGTTACACTTTGCCGGCCCCCGGACCCCCTGCTCCCTTTTTACCGTTTGGATGCATTGGGAGCTCCCAAGAGCTTGGCTCTGGAATCAGATTCCCGGGGTGAGAGCTGGGGCTCCATCACTTAACTTGTCGGGTCATTGGAGGGCAAATTGCAAGCCTATTTGTGCTTCATCTGTAAGATGGGTATTGATAGGGGTCGCCTCAAAGGGTTAAGTGTGCAAATACACATTAAATGTGAAAATCCACATAAAGCTTTCAGAACATGGTGTGCACTCAATAAACGTTAGTTGGTGTTTTATGGCATCATACCTGTTCTTGTCTGTTGCCAGCACAGCACCTGTCAGCACAAGCATTCCTTCAACAAATATCTGTTGAGCTCCTGTTAGGGGCTGGTTGCTGAGGGTAGAGCTGCTAGCATGATGGAGAGGATCCTTGCCTTAAGGTCTAGACTCCGGTGATGGTTGGTTGAGTGAATGAGAGTGAGTGCGTGCATGAGAACATCCGGCAGCCCAGTCCCCTTAACTCCTAGGCAGAGGTCTTTAACCCGGGGTTGTGGAGCTCCTGAAATGCAATAAACATTGTCTGGTACTTGCTCTTTGGAGAGGGTCTGTAGGATCTCAAAGGGTCTGTGACACAGACCGCAAATAAAGTGAAGAGCCTCTGCCCGGGGTGCATTCACACCTGTCGATTCTGTCAAAGATGCCAGCACTCTTTCTGGGAATATTGCTAAAGTTTGCCTCCTTTCTTCTTCACTCCTTTTCCCCCAATCAGAGTCTTCAGAAATGTAGCTGATTACAGTTACCAGTTTCCCGATTCCAGCTTCACGTTTCCCTGTTGCTAGTATAGTTTGGACCTTGGTTTCTGTGGTGACGATTGCTCTTTGCCTCTTCCCTGGCCGTTGGCACTGCACAGCTGCTCCTGTGTTTGGTTCTGAGATTGGAGTTCGGAGGGCCTATGGGAAAGATGTCATTCAAATGCAAAATTTGGGGAATTCTAATTTCTTTCTTGCCCTCCCCGATATTCTGTTATTGATTTTTATGGCTGAGGAAAATCAACTTAGTATGTTCTGATTACTTTTAAATATTTTGGAGAAGGAAAGAACTTGGGATCACTTTTCTTTATAAAGTATTAACTGTATGAATTTTTGTACAAGAAAAACAATTTTCTGAATGGATGAATTGTTTTAAATAAATCGCCGTTGTTTCTAACACCCTTATTCAATAAAAATTTTGTTTTATATTTTTATAGTTTTCTCATCATTCATATTTTCTTTTGAATGCCTTCTAATTTTTCATTTCCTAAATCTTTTTATGGTCAACTCATAACTGAATTTATTTCCTGTTTAAAACTATAATAATCTATAGCACTAATACACTTGTAAAAAGACACAAAAATTGCCCATCATTCTGCATTCTATTGCAATTCTTTAAACTTTTGTTTTTTTTCTCCTAGTAGTTGTTACAGTATATGTATTAGTTGAAATTTGTTCATAATTTTGTATCTAGGTTTTTTATTTAGGCTGTCATACATTTTCTTCGTGTTGCTAATTTACTGTGAATAATTATGGCTTTTTATCTTTGTCTAAAATTCTGTCTGGTGTAGGACAAAGCATAATTTTTGCTGTTCACTGTTGTTGAATTAGGATTATTTTTTTACTTCAAAGGATAAGATAACAGTGATACTCTTTATGGTGTTCTGATTTAGTCTTCATCATCTTGACTAATTTAAAACCGTAAAGGCTTTTTTCTGCCATAAATTTCTGCATATAAGCGTCAGAAACCTAAGCTTTTTTCGTTGTTCATATGTCAAGCGTTTTCTTCCCCCCTTCATACCCTATTCAGCTCTCAAATTATTGTCAGCTACCAACATTCCCATTCTGTTTCCTTTGCTGTCCTTTTCTTCTATGAATTCAGCCTCTCTTTCCTTCTTATTTGTATCCTGATTTAACTCCTGGCCATTTTTCTTAGCATTAGTTTTTCTTGCTAGTTCTAACTCAGGGCATTTTTATACACACTGACAGAAGCAATAAAGTTTGAGATGACCACTTACAGTTTCTCCAAGAGAAATATAGCTCCTCCTCCTAGTAACACGTGTTTCTATTTCTTTCCTGTGTTGATTCATACTTTTGATTTTGTTAACATATTTCTTAAGATTTTTTTGAGGCAAAATATTCTTTTATGGTGTTTTCTCAGTATTAGTAAATGTAGTATTGTTAAAATTGTTAGCAGAAGTGGGCCAAACCAAGAAAAAAATTTTTTTTTGAATCAGATAAAAACATTTTAGATATGGTAGATGATTGTTCACCTCATAATTGTTTAAGAAGGGCATTTATACAATGACTTGAGAGAAATTATTAAATGTGAAAGATGGCACAAAGTCTAGATAATTGAAGAGGAAACGCCTCCCACTGATTTGGCTCATCTTCTGTTTAATTTTTATAGTAAGATGTCTGGAGAGGATATAAGAACCCATTTTAATTGTTCTGTTTTCTCAATGACCAGTACTTCTAACAGATTGTCAAATAGAGGTCCTATCTTTATGTTTGCCTCAAAAATGTGAGGCTAGGGCTTTCACAATCTAGAAGTCCCATTTCCAAGAAAAGAACCTTAGAGTTTTTCTGAATATTCATTAATATAAAAATATTGAACTTTGAGAATCTTAAAGGAAAGTGAAAAATTACCTTAAATGACATTATGCTGATGTTGTATGTGCCTTGAATTTCTCTTGGACTTATAAAAGTGTTTCAACCATCCATATAAACATTTTTAAATATCTGTAATAGTATAAGTAGTGATAATTCTTTTTATCTAGAACTCTCAGCCTCTTTACAGATGATTTTGTGCTCTAAGTTAAACAAGCTCAATGGCATAAATAAGGCTAAATAAAAACCAAAAGGCTTTAAAAAGGAATGCTTACCTTTTTTATTCTGACCTCTGAATTTCCCATATTGTTATATGCTTCAAGGAAGCCAAATACATTTTCATTTTGTTGTAGTGAATTTATTTCTCAGTGTCTAGCAGAACCTCCTTTTCAGGGTGCTCAGTAAATATTGACCAGATATCTTAGAAATTTATTACAAATCCTGAGTATTAAGAGAACTGGAGTTAGGGTGTGCAAATTGCCATTTGTGTGAAAAATATGATTCTTGTGTCAAGAGAAATTTTAGGTTTTTTTGTTTAAAAGAATTGAAATTTGGCTAGGTTTTCTTTTGTACTGCTGTAATTATGTGATAATTAATTATAATAAGCTATCTTGGAAATTTTATCTTAGTTTTTGTAATTTTAGGAGTTGACATCTAATTTTAACTTTAAAATTAAAAAAGACTGTTTTTCCTTAATTTTGGGAGTCTGTCTTGAAGAGCATAAAAGCTTCATGAAGCTGTGTTTCCCTTCTTTTTGGGAAAGTTTACAAGTAAATAGTGCATTTAAAATGTTTAAGAAGTTTTTGAGTTATTTCTCTTATTAACAGAATGATTAATTATTCGTTTGCTTTGATAAGAAATGGTACCCTAAAAGGCGGCTTGAGAGTTTTGAATAGGACTTTGAGTCGTTGTTACAAACGTGCAGATAGATATCTGATCTGGTTATAATACTCTTGTGACTTTTAAGCTTTATGATTCTTGGATGGAAAATATTTATTTTTGCTTGCTTAATATTAATCTTAAAAATACCAGCTTCTTTATTTGAGAGATAAATATTATCAGAGTCATTCTGTAGAATTATTTTCATTTAACATCTTTAATACAGAGAAAAATTAGACCCTTAAAGATACTTTTCCTGTGGGGAAAAAGAAAAGAAATTCTATAAACAGATTTTTCCCTCCTTAGTTAGTACTTCTTCTTATTGGCTGAGAGCACAAACTACTCAGAATATTTAACCTCAGAAGTGAAACTTTTGAGTTCTCTGAAATTTGTATTGAACTGATACATGTGGATATATAAGATTCAGATCTTCAGTCTGAATCTTTAGTTTTAGTTTTCTAAACTAAATCTTTTAGTTTTCTCTTTTGATAAATCTCAAATTCTAATTTCCCAGCAGGAGAAGGAGCTTGACAATCAGGGGATTGAAAGAGATCTAAGGGATTAGTCTGTTGTCCTCAGAGATAGCTGCTGGCAAGTGAAACTTACCTGGTGGATTGTTTAGTCCCTCCTCCCCTTGTAACTGATCAGAACTGCTTAAAGCTGCTTGTTGGAGTAATAGGAGTATAAATATTAAGATTACTTAATAAGATTTAGTAGTGACTTTATGTTTACATTTCTAAAACAAAGGCAGTAATTTTGATATTCTGTGCATCAATTTTTTAGACCTCCTTGGCTACGTGTTTTGCTCAAGAAACTTTTGGGAAACAGTACAAACAAACTATAGGACTGGATTTCTTTTTGAGAAGGATAACATTGCCAGGTAAGAGACTAAAAAGTCTTAACATAGAAAATTGTGCATATCTTACAATAAGAGACATAAGCAGAAATGTTTAAATAAATTTTGGGGCTGCTTTTGCATGAACATACGTGTAATCAGTAAATCTATCTTAGGGAGGTTAAATTTCATCAGCAGCATCTACCGTGAAGACATATTGTCCCTAGGTGTGAGAAAAAAGTTTATATACTCCCTGACTCTCCCACTGTTTTTGACCACTACATATTTTTCAATGATAAACAATAGTTGCTTATAAAATTCTGAAAAGTTAAAAAAAAATCAAATGCCATGCAATTATCAACAGATATGGTATAAACTAAATGTGAAAAGACAGGAAAGGATTATTTTTTTAAATATTATTTTGATTAGCCTCTGCTTCAGTTTTTTGTTTGAGAGAAAGTTGGAACAGAAGTATAATGTAGCTATGGAACTTCTCTGCTCTAATATGTGAATGCTGTTTTATGCAAGGCAGCATGAAATTGCTGGCATTTAATAGACCACTAAAATTTAGGGTCCCTAGGCACTCATAAAAATACAGTTTGAGCATTCAAGATGTTTCAGTTCACCATGCAAAGAAACTATTTAGATGCCAGTTGCAGCACATTTTGTGGGAAATACAGGGAAATAATAACAAAAAAAGAGTGGTTTCTGTTTTAAGTTAGTTTCTGAACAATTGGGGCTTTAAAATGCTCTGTCCATTCACTTGTGATGGTTAAATTATGTTTAAAGTATTTTATTAAAAGCAGTTTATCTTTGTAACTTTGTAAACCAGTCCATCCCTCTCTCCTCTGAGGAAACGCATTTGAATAAAAACGGTTACCTATGTAGTGTCAGATTCATATACTGAACGTGAGTGATATAGTGGGAAGGGGTTTAATAAATTTCAATATTGCTGAAGTATGTTCACTTCTCAAACACCCCATCTATCAGACAACTCTCCATAAAAGTTTTAGAGCAGTTAATGAAAACTTTTGGTAATGGAAGGTATTCTGCTTATCTCTCTAGTAATATACCCTGTTATATTGTTTGATCATCTGTATTTGGCTACCAATGAAAAATAAATTAGAAGATATAGCATGAGAAAAGAATTCCAATTTTCCAATACTAAGTTATTGTTCAGCAAGAGGTTTAATGAGAAACATATGCGTATTTTGTTTCATTTGTATTTTCTTTTAATGTATTCAAAACTGAAAATCTCATTTTATTTTTATTATTCTCTTATAGGTAGGTTAATGCTACATTCAGAATATTAACAGCAGTCATCAGCAGAATGTGTGCACAGATCATATAATATGCATGCTGAAAACTTATTTTTACAAGAGTTTTTTCAGAAATGCCAGTTATACACAAAGAACCTCAATATGTATTTAGTATTAACTATTTTGTTTTGAAGCTAATTAGCAAAAGCACCAATTTTCTGTATTGTTAATATTGTTTAATTTTTCTGATTTTTTTTTAGTTCAAAGAGTTAAATGAAGGAACAAGCACCTATTCAAACATTAAAAACATTTTAAGACTGGTTTTGGACATTTTATATATGTGATGTGATGATTTCTGATCTGTTGCACATTACTACCAATATTTAGATTTTGATTACTTTGTAACACATATTTGGTATTTTTGAAATCCAAATTTATAGTATAATATTTTAGAGTTAGAAAGTACTTAGGTTAAAAAATGTTATTAGGAAATGTGTCCTCTTAATGAATGTATATTTTAATTTTTCTGATTAAGTTTTTATTTTGATGGGCAGAGTTCCAGAAAAAATTTTTTTTTAAAGGCAGTTGGTTCTATGCTACTTAATGGACTTAAAATTATGGTAGAAATTTCAATAGGAAAAATTTGTTTTAATGTAAGTTGATTTTATATAATTAATAGGTACATTAAGAAATGAAGTGAATAAATTACAAGGTTTATAGTATATCCTTTATGTACTTTAACCTTAATTTTAATTTATTGTAAGTGTCAAATGTAGGATGATTAATAATTGAATCATTTACTAAAATATTACAGGCAGCATTATTGAATTTATAGTAAAGCAACACAGTAGGTGAATCTAATATTTGTTAGTATTCTAGTAAGTCTTCTGTCCATTTAGATTGTTAGAGATGTAATACCTCCTGTCCATCTATTGACATTTTCCTCATGCAAGTTTTCAAGGTCATTACTTTGGAAATACTCATCCATTTTAGTATATTTCATGATTCGGTATGCTGTATAGTCTGGATGCAACCACTGTGCAGATTTTACTGCTTAAAACAGGGTATCTGTTAGTCAGAGATTCTGCTGATAGAGCTTCTTAAGAGCCTTAGTCAAAATACTTTCAGGAAGCTTGTGGGTACAGTCCAGTAAACAGCGTTCTACTGTGAAAAGGATTTCTAAGTCTTTAGTACAAGAAGTGGGCAGACTTGTGTTTTTAGTTCCATCTTGACTATGCAGCACTTTAAGTAAGGTTAACCAAGGCACCAAGTGTACTTTTACAAGGTCACTGTTGAATCCTCTTGGTGGCTTTGGTTCATACCAAAAGCAGCTTACCTGTATTTTGTCACCTCATTTATTTTATTTTTTCCCCTAGTTACATGTCGTTTCTTACAGAGGAGCAGGAATTTTTTTAGCATTTTGCATTTAGGATTAAATTGCTGACAATTTCCTTAATGTTCTTTGATTAGTTAGAAATTTATATTAGATGGATTCTTGATTTTTAAAAATTTTGCAATGTTGATTATTTGAATACTTTTCTATAGCTTTATAGGTATGCCATTTTGAAAATATACTAGGAGACTTAGGTTTATGCTTGCAAAGACCAAAATGAATATTGATTTGAATTCCATCCTTCTGTGATTTGGTTCTCCAAATAGGGAACCCCCATTTATGTTTATTTTTATGTGTTACCAAGCCTAAAATTCATATGTGGAAGTTAAAAATATATTTCTAGATGTTCGATATAACTATGAAGTTAATATCATTTATTGAAGCTATAACGATAGTGATTTTTTTTTGTTGTTGGCTAACATTGTATATTAGTGGGTTATCAGTAATGCATAACTATTTTTATTTCTGAGGCACTAGAATATGTGTATTAAAAACAAGCCAACAGCAACAAACAGTGTTTATTTGGAAAGGTATGGATTTAAAAAAATACTCTCAATGCATGAATATAAACCTATCAGGAGACAAGTGAATAAACAATTTAGAGTCTTGAAATGATGTAGTCAGAATTTGAAAACATGTAATGAAGATCATGTGGCTAAAGGATATATTTGAAGTGTTCACAACACCTAGTTCAGGTAGGATCTGAATATCAGAATTTAAAGGAAAAAAGCTTCATATTTCTTGATATGAAGTTAAGTGACAAGGTTTATTGGCCTTGAATAAAATGGGAGTAAATGTTTTTTATTAAGTATTGCCTGAATTCTTACTCTAAAAAAGATAATATTGTTAGGCACTGTTTTTTGAAGTATACAAATGGCTATAAAGAATTTTGCAAGTAAAATGAATCGAGTACTGCCTGTTTATCTAGGGGCTCCTGAAACTATTTTATGCTATAGTTCTAGTGACAGCTAGTCCTTTCTCACCTGCTTGATTTGAGACAGCATTATAGGAGAATGAGTTCAGCTTGGAATCTTAAAATTTTAGATTTTTAAGAAATTGGGTTTTTACAAGTTGTTGGATAAGTCTTAGTCTGTGACGTTCTGGTTTTCATATTCATAGAGCTTTAAGAACATTTTGGTCATTACTCTGTGAGCATTGAAAGAGGATGTATGTGAGAATGATGACGGGTAGTAGCTCTCATTAATGCTAATGGAAGTACCTCATGTGAATCCTCTGCACACTGACAGATGGAACAGACCTACATCCAAATAACGGAAAGATTGTAATACAAACCTAACAAAACTTGAGTTAAGGGTAAAACTTGGCTGGTTAATCCAGTGTCATATTTTGTTTTCAGTTGCAAAGTTGAAGGGTGTGACTAACATTCTCCAATTTTAGTGTTTTACATTGGTATAAAAATTCACGTCTTTATAATCCTTTTTTTTTGAAGTGAGACAATGTTTTTAGTGTCTTTTTATTTTGAGTTTTCCCAATTTGCAAATCATTCATAAATATACATTTTTCATGTGGGAGCTCATTTCTAAGGTACTGTTTGAGAGTTTGTCTACATTTGGAGAAAACTTCATGATGCTATTAGGAGAAATAATTTGAAGTGTTAAATGAAAGGGTATAGTGGACATGGTCTTTAACTTTTGTAGTTTAGTCATTAATTGCATTGTTAAGAGAGAATAGTTTATAAATTTTTCTGTCAACCAAATATTTTGAAAAATGGACAAAAGAATTTTAAAGATTGCCTTTTAGTATTTTAGAATGCTTTTATAATACTTGTATGGGGAAGAAGATTTGTTACAGTGTTTTATGAAGGCTTTGAAGCACATATAGTTTGTTTCAATGGAAATTCTTTCAACAGGTATAAATGCATCACAATATTTAGTGATATCCTGGGTATGTATCCTATGTCAGTTCTGAAGAGGGCTATCAAACGTGTTTATATTTATAGGTTAAATTTGAAAACATTATTTTTAAAGTATGTTAACTATTGTGTATAGAGCTGACATTCAAGTTAAAATTTATTCATTTGATTTGAAAGTATGGGTCCATTTTTGTAGTCTGTTATTAATCTATGAGTTTTAGAACGTATAGAATTTAGAGCTTACAGCAAAATTCATTATGTGCAATAGGGTAGGTTAGTATATAAAGTTCAATTTTTATTTTAAAGTATATTTCTTAACCCCACATATAAGTGCTTTGTTGTTCTATTCTCTGTTTAAGAAAATTTTGCTTTATTTTCTTTTGTTTGTTTTTTGTTTTTTTGAGGAAGATTAGCCCTGATCTTACATCTGTGCCCATCTTCCTCTACTTTATATGTGGGATGCCTGTCACAGTATGGCTTGACAAGCGGTGCGTAGGTCCGCACCTGGGATCCAAACCCATGAACCCCTCGCCGCTGAAGTGGAATGTGCAAAATTAACTGCTGCGCTACCAGGCCGACCCCTTATTTTCTTTTGTTTTGAAGATGATTATAAATATGGTTACATGGAAATGAGGTAAAAGTATAAACCTAAATTCACCCACTATGATTTCTTTTGACAAGATTATTTCACAGTTCCACATATTGGACCAAATGATCATGCTGAATAAAAGGCAAATTAGGTTCAGAGTTTATCATTGTGACTTAGTGTTCTGTGAAACTGGATTCAGTTGTTATATTGTTACTTAACTTTTTTTGTATTCTTATTTTTCTTTTTTTATTTTAGGAAACTTGAATGTTACTCTTCAAGTTTGGGACATAGGAGGGCAGACAATAGGAGGCAAAATGTTGGATAAATATATCTATGGAGCACAGGTATGACATGAATTCTATGATTATTCCAATACTGAAAATACTCTCCTCACAAACACACAAGCAGGTACACACACACACAGACACACAGACACACAGACACACACACTCACACACTCTCTCTCTCTCTCTCTCTTCCTAACTTGATTTTTATCTGATATGTGTAGACTAATTTTACATTCGTGCTAATCTTTTAGTCTCATCTTTCCCAAATTGTGTTTGGAATGATTTGGGTCAGGGAACTGGTGTGATTCTAATAGCTTTCATATACTACTTGCATTACTAGATATTATTGTCAGCAGTTGAATAAATGCAGTGATAAATGATATTTTGATATTTATTAGCTGATTTGGTTATAGTGACTACTTTCAGAATATGTAAACAGAATGAAAAACATTGGGAAAATTTAATTCCATTTTAAGTTGTAAGGACAAAAAGCATATTTTTATGTCTATTTTTGTGCTGTGAATTAGTCTACTAAATATTTATAGTTCTACAGATTTAATAGATATCTTAATATAACAGAAAACTAAGTATGACTATGTATGAAGCACATAGTATTTTAACATGATAATGATATTTTTTCAGAAGAAAATCTATGTAGAATAAGAAAAACCCCTTGAGTAATTATATAACAAAAATTCTTTGGCAACATGAGTTTATATAGACATAATTTATAAGTTTTTAAATTAAATTATTATACAAATAGAAAATATGCATGATAGTAATATACTTTAAAAAGTTAATTATTGACATGCCATTTACTTTTGCTTTTTCTTCCACTTTTAATTAGTGTGTATCTTTCATATCGTGAGGCATTGGGGGGATGATATTCATAATCCTCATTGTGTGCTTTACTGGAATTTGATGTTTTAAGTGGGAGAATCATAACTTGGTTATGTGGTACTATGTTACACATAAGAAATAAATCTGGAGAATGTTAAGCACTCTTCTCTATGAAGTTTGATGCTTGACAAATACTATTGCTTTAATTTGGGATGGAAAGGAGATTCTAAATTATTTTCTAAAATATTCAGAGAAGGATAAATGACGCTCATATGGTTCTGAATCAGGTATATAGGCCCTAGAGTTTTGTTTTTCGCATTATTAATATATAGATTTGGCTGTTAGAACTCTTTCTTCTTTGCCTTTTCTTCTATCTTATTCTTTGTCTCCTGGAAAATCTTTTTGCTCATTTCATGTTTTCACTTCTCACCATATGATTTGATATTTTATGCATGTTCATTTTTCTTTTAAAAAGTATGTCTCAGATTTTTGTGTCTAGCTTTTTTGTTGTTTAATTTTTTCTGTTTTAAACCGATTATGTTTAAAGTAGATATTAAGCTAAAGGAAAATTGCTAGACAGAGATTTGTGGGAAGCCACAGTCCTTGTTTACTCACTAGTTGGGAAAATGGGATTTGAAAATAAGCTCTTCTTTGCTCCATTAAAGTGTATCTTCAGGGACACATACTGGATTTAAAAAAAAATTACAGTTAGGCTAGTCAACCTTTTAATGATAATGTCAAATAGAATAGCTTCTGATGGTTTGTAGATATATCTAGTATTAGTGGAAAACAGGAAGATTTTATTTGTCTCAGTGTAAATAATATAAAATTCAATTAATAAATTTTTCTTCTCTGAAAAACTAAGGGAATATAGTGCTCATGAATTGGATTCTCTTAATTTTACCTTCAAGTCATTTGAAAAGTTTTATTTGATGTATGTAAATTTATTAGTTAATATTATAAAAATTATCGTGTATAAAAATTAATATTGATGTAAAATTAAACTAATATAAAATTAACTATTTTAAAAGTATATAGGCAGTCGCATTTAGTACATTCACAATATCGTGTGACCATCCGCTCAAGTCAGGTTTTTACAGTGATGTTTTATGCTATTACATAGCTGCTTAATATCAGCAGGCATTAATGGGGAAATATGTAGAAATTTTAAAATTTCCATCTCTTTTGATGGTACTTGAGTTAAGTAAAATGTCTCTCTTCTCTTCTAATGTACCTCATATCTTGGAAGAAAGAGAATATTATATTCCTTCTTAGAACTTGTCACATACGATTTATATTTTGGAGGTACATGTTGACTTTTTTCTCTTTTTGATGGTGTATTATATTGTTTATACTTCATAATTTCTATGAATGTTGTAAGCATATACCCTGTTTTATTAAACAATAATGTAGTACATTATTTCTGAGAAGTTCATAAGCATTTTTCTGCAAATGTACCAGGAAACTAGGAATTCTAAGATGACGAAATGAGTTGTCATAAATTAGTGATAATTTAATAAATTTTCTCTCCTTTCCAGAGATTCTAAATTAAATGCTATGTGAAATCATAAAGTACATTTACCAGTAGTTTCTTTTGTTAAAATATATATAAGTTTTTATCTAGGCCAGAGAAGCTCTCACTATAATTCACTATCATAAATTGGGAGAGATGTTACTTTTCAAAAACAGTGCTTTCAAAAACATTCTAATAGCAGTTTAATATATTTAATAACATGTAATCATATAATTATTCTTCAAAATGGATCTATATGGTTCCTGGAGTTGTTGTAGATGCTATATATTGCCCATCTGATGAATACTTTGGATTTTGGTATACATGCTATGGGATAGAAGTCTTTCAGAAATAATGATACGACAAACTATTTTAAGGACATTAGTTTAATGTATTATTTAGGGTTTTGTTTTAGTTTCTCTAGCTTATGAGTTGTGAAAGAATTATCTTATACCTGGCTATTAAGTGTTTTTTTTTTTTAAAGTGTTTTTTAACATCCAGGAAGAAGCTTATTTGTAGGCTAGGAGTTAACTTAGATTCAAATAAAACTGATTATTTTACCCTCTTCACCTTTCCCTCCAATAGCATTAAACTTTAGCAATGGTGTATTGAATAGTGTTGGTTGAAACAAATTGAATTGACACCCAAGAAAGAATTAGTGAGGTATTTTGACAAGAACTAGTAAGTGCGTCTCAGTTATATTCCTAGATTTTTAAATCAACTTAAAATTTTCTGGGAGTCTTCAGAAAGATGTTATAGGCTATTTTTCCTAGTGGTTACAAGCAAACACACAGAACATAGTGTTTAGTGCCTTGTAACCTGTGGCTAACAGAGGCTAATAACAAACCTCAGAGAAGGACTGGATGTTTCATTTTTGTAGCTCTTTCTGTCCTGGAATCTAAGTGGTTTGCAAACACTGCGCTACTGAGCATAAACTCAATGAAGTGTAGTCATTTGTGAGGTGGAACATAACTACTATTGTGTGCCAGTGCCCCACACAGATGAGCTAGCGTGTTAACCACCAACAAAAGAATTTCGTGCCTGTATGACAGTTGGGGAAAGAGCTCATCTCAAAGCTGTACTGCCTGAGACCTTCTGCTGTCTTTTACTATTAATTTTTTAGTTGACTATTTTAATAACTGATTATATTTACAGAACTCTCTTGCATTAGTGTTCCTTCTTACAGGTTGTACTTATACAGCAAAGTATATGTTGTATGACTATTGTATAATCTGTATGATTTAATTCATTTCTATATATAATTAAAAATGAAAGTAGCTGATTTGTTGTACAAATCAGGGTGAAAAAATACCTGCATTTTTGGAATGGGGAAGCTTTCATTTTGGAGAAGGTTAAATTGTGTAGGTACAGTGCATGTTAAACATTAGAGCTAAATCTATGAAATACCTTACTGTTGGCATACTGTTAAGTGTTGCCATCAGTGTTTGTTCCTTCCAGACTGCTATCAGTTTTTCCTTTGAAAATGGTATCCATTTGATTTACTGACTCATCATGCTTATTAGATATGGTGATAAGTGAAATAGATGAAAACAAAGTACGATATAAAGTAACTTTATGTAATATTTACTAAAGGTCTTGAGGTTTAAAAGAGAAAGAGAAAGGTGATAGTATCTTCTGGGAATTGCAGGGGGAAAAAAGTGAAGTTAAGGCATAGAAAATGTAGGAAATTTTTGTTGAAGAATTTGCGGATATAGAAGGATTTATTAAGCTTACAATCTGATTTCCAAAAGTCATGGCAAAAAGATTTGGGAAGAAGAGGAACAGTTGGAGGGTAAATTGGAAAGAGGAAGCAGAGGGCAGTTGGGGATAAGACATAGGAGAGAGATGAATGGCAGAGAGATGGGTGATAAAAGAGGGTATCAGGAACATGAGACGCAGTGATGGGTTTAGACGGTCACAAGATTGCCAAGAAAATTGTTTCCAACAGTTCCAAGTAGATTCTTCTCAGACCTCAGTTGTTGCCATTATGTGTTGCATTTCTGAGGGAGTTGTACTTTCTTGTGCTAAGAAGATTGTGATAGTTTTCTGGAAGGAGTCGGAAGAGGCCTGGATTGATTGATGTGGTGAGAGACTCAGATCTTGAGGGTGCGTGTATTATAGAGGTGAGTACTTAAGAGGTCTGGCTTTGGTGTGCTGAAGCTGGTGGGTAAAGACCTTGGAGTCAGTGCCTGCTTGTATGAGTTTTGGTGGTTTGTGCCTTGCAGAGAATTGGGCCATTTCGTCGATGTTATCACATTTTTGGCCATAGAGTTGTTAATATTATTTCTTTATTATCCTTTTAATGTCTGTGAGATCAGTAGTGATGACCCCTCATTAATTTATGACTTTTCTCTCATTTTTTTTGTTAACCTGGCTAGAGGTTTACCACTTTTTGGTTTTGTTAATTTTCTTTATTGTTTTCCTCTTTTCATTGATCTCTGCTAGAATTTTTATTATTTTTTCTTCTGCTTAAATTAAGCTTAAATTTCTCTTCTTCCTCAATTTTCTAAAGTAGGAGCTAGATTATTGTTTCTTCTTTTCTAATGTATGCATTCAATGCTCTACATTTTCTCCTAAGCACTATTTTTGCTGTATCCCACAGTTTTGATGGGTTGTATTTTTATTGATTTAAGATATTTTTAAGCTTCTCTTGGAATGTCTCTTTTAACCAGTGTGTTATTGAGAAGTATGTTGTTTAATCTCCAAATATTTTGAGTTTTTCCAGCTATATTTCTATTATTGATTTCTAGTTTAATTCCATTGTAGTCTGAGAACATGCTTGGTATGATTTCTATTATAAATTTGTTAAAGTATGTTTTATGGTCCAGAATGTAGTCTGTTTTGGTGAATGTTTCATATGAGCTTGAGAAGAGTGTAAATTCTAATGTCTTTGGATAGACCACTCTATAAATGTCAATTAGATGAAACTACCGTTATATAATGGTATGATATATGATACCATTAGATAAATTTCATGTGTATGCCATTATATTTCAATTTCTGTTTAGACTACATCATGTTTACCACCTAAAGACTAATCAACATGCGTCATGTACACATGTGCCCTGTTACTTCCTTTGCCCTCCTCCTTCCCATATTCCCCTCTGGTAACCACCAATCTAATCTTTGTATATATGTGTTTGTTTGCTGTTGTTGTTTTTTCTGTCTTCCACTTATGAGTGAAATTCTATGGTATTTGACTTTCTTCATCTGACTTGTTTCACTTAGCATAATACCCTCAAGATCCATCTATGTTGTCGGAAATGGCAAGATTTCATCTTTTTTATGGCTGAGTAGTATTCCATTGTGTGTATATGCCACATCTTCTTTATCCATTCATCCATTGATGGGCACTTATGTTATTTCCATGTCTTTTCCATTGTGAATAATGCTGCAATGAACATAGGAGTGCAAATAGCTTTTCAACTTATTATTTTCGTGTTCTTTGGGTAAATACCCAGAAGTGGAATAGGTAGATTATATGGTGGTTCTAGTCCTAATTTTTTGAGGACTCTTCATACTGTTTTCCATAGTGACTGCACCAGTTTACATTCCCACCAGCATGTATGAGAGTTCCCTTTTCTACATCCTTTCCAACATTTGTTATTTCTTGTCTTGTTTATTATATAGCCATTCTGATGGGCATGAGGTGATATCTCATTGTAGTTTTTATTTGCATTTCCCTAATAATTAGTGATGTTGAATAGCTTTTCATGTGCCTGTTGGCCATCTGTAGACTTCTTTGGAAAAATGTTCAGATCCTGTCCCCTTCTTTTTTTTTTTTTTTTTTAAAGATTTTATTTTTTCCTTTTTCTCCCCAAAGCCCCCCAGTACATAGTTGTATATTCTTCATTGTGGGTCCTTCTAGTTGTGGCATGTGGGACGCCGCCTCAGCGTGGTTTGATGAGCAGTGCCATGTCCGCACCCAGGATTCGAACCAACGAAACACTGGGCCGCTTGCAGCGGAGCGCGCGAACTTAACCACTCGGCCACGGGGCCAGCCCCGTCCTTTCCCCTTCTTTTAATTGGGTGGTTTGTTTTTTGTTGTTGAGTTGCATGAGTTCTTTATGTATTTAGAATATTAACCCCTTATCAGATATATGATTTGCAAATATCTTCTCCCAATTGTTAGGTTGTCTTTTCGTTTTGTTGATGGTTTCCTTTGCTGTGCAGAAGCTTTTTAGTCTGATGTAGTCTCATTTGTTTATTTTTTCTTTTGTTTCCCTTGCCAAATAAGACATAGTATTCAAGAAGATACTGCTAAGACCAGTGTTGAAGAACATACTGCCTATATTTTCTTCTAGGATTTTTATGGTTTCAGGTCTTACATTCAAGTCTTCAATCCCTTTTGAGTTAGTTTTCGTGCATGGTGTAAGATAATGGTTTACTTTTCCTTCTTTTGCATGTGGCCATCCGGTTTTCCCAGCACCATTTATGGAAGAGACTTTCCTTCTCCCTTGTATGTTCTTGGCTCTTTTGTTGAAGATTAGCTGTCTATAGATGTGTGGTTTTATTTCTGGCGTCTCCATACTGTTCCATTGATCTGTGTATCTGTTTTTCCACCAGTATCAGGCTGTTTTGATTATTATAGCTTTGTAGTATATTTTGAAATCAAGAAGTGTAATAACTCCAACTTTGTTCTTTTTTCTCAGGATTGCTTTCGCTATTCCGGGTCTTTTGTTGCTCTATATAAATTTTAGGATTCTTTGTTCTATTTCCATGAAAAGTATTGTTGGGATTTTGGTAGGGATTGCATTGACTCTGTAGATTGCTTTAGGAAGTGTGGACATTTTAACCATGTTAATTCTTCCAATCTATGAGCACAGAATATCTTTGCATTTTCTTTGTGTCATCTTTGATTTCTTTATTTTTTGTAATTTTCATTGTCCAGATCTTGCAATTCTTTGGATAAATTTATTCCTAGGTATTTTATTCTTTTGTTGCGGTTGTAAATAGGATTATATTCTTGATTTCTCTTTCCACTAGTTCATTGTCAGTGTCTAGAAATGCAACTGATTTTCATATATTGATTTTGTACCCTGCAACTTTACTGTATTCATTTATTATTTCTAATAGTTTTGTGAATTCTTTAGGGCTTTCTATGTATAAAATCATATCATCTGCCAATACTGGCAGTTTACTTCTTCCTTTCCAATTTGGATCCCTTTTATTTCTTTTTCTTGCCTGATTGCTCTGGCTAGGACTTCCAATAGTATGTTAAGTAAGAGTGGTGAAAGTGGGCATCCTTCTCTTGTTCCTGTTCTTAGAGTGATAGCTTTCAGTTTTTCACTGATGAGCATCATGTTAGTTGTGGGTTTGTCATATTTGGCCTTTATTATGTTGAGGTACTTTCCTTCTATACCCATTTTATTCAGAATTTTTGTTGTAAATGGATGCTGTATCTTGTCGAATGCTTTCTCTGCATTTATTGAGATGATCATAAGATTTTTATTCTTCATTTTGTTGATGAAGTGTATCACCTTGATTGATTTGCAGGTGTTGAACCATCCTTGCATCCCTGGACGAAATCCCACTTGATCATAGTGAATGATCTTTTTAATGTATTGTATTTAATTTATTAGTATTTTGTTGAGGACTTTTACATCTATGTTCATCAGTGATATTGGACTGTAATTTTCTTTTTTTATGTTCTCCTTGTCTGTTTTTGGTATCAGGGTAACGTTGGCTTCATAGAATGAGTTGGGAAGTGTCACCTCCTCTTCAGTTTTTTGGAAGAGTTTGAGAAGGATACGTATTAAGTCTTCTTTGAATGGTGGAATTCACCAGGGAAGCCATCTGGTCCTGGACTTATATTTTTTTGGAGATTTTTGATTACTGTTTCGATCTTCTTACTGATGTTTGGTCTATTCAAATTCTCTATGTCTTATTGATTCAGTTTTGGAAGGTTGTATAATTCTAAGAATTTATCCATTTCTTCTAGATTATCCACTTTGTTGGTATAGCTTTTCGTAGTATTCTCTTATAATCCTTTGTATTTCAGTGGTGTGTGCATTGTAATTTCTCCTCTTTCATTTCTGATTTTATTTATTTGAGCCTTTTCTCTTTTTTTCTTGGTGAGTCTAGCTAAAAGTTTCTTAACTTTGTTTATCTTTTCAAAGAACCAGCTCTTAGTTTCCTTGATTTTTTTCTATTTTTTTTTTGTTTCTATTTCATGTATTTCCATTCACATTTTTATTATTTCCTTCCTTCTACCGATTTGGGTTTTGTTTGTTCCTCTTTTTCTAATTCTGTTAGGTGTGGTGTTATATTGTTTATTTGAGGTTTTTCTTGTTTGTTGAGGTAGGCCTCTATTGCTGTAAACTTCTCTCTTAGAACCGCTTTTGCTGCTTCATAAATTTTGGTATGTCGTATTTTCATTTGTCTCCAGGTATTTTTTTATTCTTTGATTTCTTTGTTGACCCAAAGTTGTTCAGTAGGTTTATTGATTTTCTGCTTGCTTGACGTCTCAATTAACGAAAAAGCAGTATCGAAGTCTCCAACTATAATAGTGGGTCTGTGGATTTGGAATTCCTTACAGTTCTATTAGTTTTGGCCTAACATATTTTGATACTGTTTTGTTAGATGTATATACATAAAAGATTGTTATGTTTCTTGGATAATTGACCTCTTTATCATTATGCCAATCTTTACATCCAATAATTTTCCTTATTCTGAAGTTTGCTTTTTCAGAAATTGATGTAGCTACTCCAGCTTTCTTTTCATTAGTTGTTAGCATGGTATTTCTCTATCCCTTTACTTTTAACCTGTCCTTATATTAAAGCAAGTTTCCTGAAAGCAATATATAGTTGAGTCTTGGTTTTTCATCCACTCTAACAATCTGTCTTTTAATTGGTATATTTGGACCATTCACTTTAAAGTGATTATTGATAAAGTTGGGTTAATATCTTTCATGTTTGTTTTCTATTCCTTGTGCTTGTTCTTTGTTTTACCCTCTCTCTTTCTATCTTTTCTGGTTTTATGTGAGCCTTTTATCTCCTCTCTTGGCCTATGAATTATTTAAAAAAAATCTTTTTTAGCAGTTGCCCTAGAGTTTGCAATATATATTTTTGACAAACTCCATTTTCATATGATACTATTTTGGTCCATGTTTAGTTCAGATACTTCATAGAAGAGTATTCTCAATTCATCCCTCCCATACCTTATGATATCACTGTTATTCACTTCGCTTATCCGTATGCTATAATCACTCAATATAATGTTACTGTTATTACTTTAAACAGTTATATTTTAGATCAGTTAAGAATGAGGAAAATAAATGATTTTATTTTACTTTTATTGTTCCTTCTCTGATACTTTTCCCTTTTTTTGGTAGAACTGAGTTTTTGACCCATATCATTTCCTTCTCCCTGAAGAACCTCTTTTAGCATTTCTTCCATGGCAGGTCTGCTGGCTATGAATTCCCTCAGTGATTGTTTCTTCTTTTTTAATGTGTGTGTGTGTGTGTGTGTGTGTGTATATGCACATATATATATATATTTTATTTTATTGAGGTAAATTGGTTTATAACATTATATAAATTTTAGCTGTATATCATTATATTTTGACTTCTGTATAGACTATATCGTGTTCACCACCAAAAGTCTGGCTGCCGTCTGTCACTGTACAAATATCACGCTTTACCCCTTTCACCCTCCCTCCACCCTGTGTCTCCTCTGGTAACCACCTCAGTTTTTTTTTAATTTGAGAAAGTTCTTATTTCTCCCTCACTTATGAATGATAATTTTACATACAGAAGTCTGTATTGGTCCTTTTCTTTCTTTTAACACTTTACTATTTCACTTCCTTCTTTTCTTACTTACATGGTTTCTGATGAGAAATTCTCTGTAATTTTTATTCTTGTTCCTCTATAGATAAAATATTCTCTCTCTCTCCCCACCTCCACTTGCCCACCAGAAAATCTTCTTTTAAGATTTTCTCTTTGTGTTTTGTTTTATGCAGCTTGAATATATGATGTGCCTAGGTATAGATGTTTTGGTATTTATCCTACTTAGTGTTTTTGGAGATTCCTGGATCTGTGGTTTCGTGTCTTTAATTAACTTTGACTATTTTTTGGCCAGTATTTCTTCAAATATTTCTTAAGCTCCATTCTGTCTTCTCCTTCTGATATTCCAGTTACACGTATGGTATACCATTCTGAATTGTCCTGTAGTTCTTTGATGTTCTGTTTTATTCATTCTTTTTTCTCTTTACATTTTAATTTTGGAAGTTTCTATTACATGATCTTTAATGTCACTAATTCTTTCCTAGGCTGTGTCCAGTTTACTGATGAGCCCATCAATGGCATTCTTTATGTCTGTTACAGTGTTTTTGATATCTAGCCTTTTTTTTTATTGTTCTTTAGAGTTTCCATCTTTTTGCATACATTACTTGCCTGTTCTTGGATCTTGTCTACCTTTTCCATTAGAGCTTTTAAAATATTAATCATAGTTATTTTAAATTCCTGGTCTGGTCGTTCCAAAAGTCTGTGTCATATTTGATTCTGGTTCTGATGCTTGCTTTTTCTCTTCAAACTGCCTTTTACTGTGCCTTCTAATTTTTTTAAAAGCTAGATATGATGTATTGAGTAATATAAATTGAGGTAAATAAGCCTTTAGTGTGAGGTTTTATGCTAATTTGGTCTGTGTTTAACAGTTTGTTGAAGCTCTAAGTGCCAGAGACATCAAATTCCTCTAGTGTCCTTGTTTTTTTCCTCCCCCTTTTGTTGGGGGAATCCCAAAGAGCTCTTCCTTAGCTGAAGTTTGTGTTTTGCAGCTCTTTTGTGTGTAATCAACTACTGTTTTACTGGGACTGGTTGGTGTTGTGGTAAAGTATGGGGGAGGGAAAGCATTCTATACTCTCATGATTAAGTCTTAGACTTTTAGTGGACCTTTGCCCTGGCCTGTGACTTTCACAGATGTTTCTTAGCTCTTCCGACTTAGGTGAGACAGGATGGCTAGAAAGGGCCGGGGTTGGGAATTGCTCTTCCCTCGTGAGGAATAAGACTCTGATTAAGCTTTTTTCTTGGAGAGTATGCCTTTTTTATGGGTAATGTTCAGGGCATATTTTAGAATGATTGCTTTCTCCCTCCCTGTGCCAGAGCCACCGGGGGATTTTTCTTGACTCTTCACCATGAGGATCTGGAGGCAAAACCTGTGAAAGTGTGATGGTACCTCTAAGACTGTGTCCCCAGGAGTTTCTCATTCTCAAGCTAGACCCCATTTACCCTCTAGCAGTTTGTCAAAATTACCATTAAAATGTTCTACCATTTACTGGCTCTAGTGGTTTCTGCTCCTGGTAAGCAGATTTTTACTGTGACTCTGGATTCACCTGTCTCTCCAGATTTTAGGATGGCAATTTGCCCTGCAAACTCAGCTCTCTGCTGTGTCCAAGAAATGTCATTGCTTTTGGTTTGTTCAGCTTTTTTCTTATCATAAGGATAGATGTGATGACTTCCAAGCTCTTTACATGTCAGAGCTGAAACTGAAAGTCCTAGAACTTCTTTTGTATTTTAATGTCTTCGATTTTTCTCATTTTCCCTTCTCAGATTTTCGTGACATTGGTGTAGTTGAAAACTGATACAAAATTTTAATGTTAGGTACGTAATAGGTGCAAAAAAGTAGTCAACATTTATGGTTATAACCTAAGAAGAAGGAGACATAAATGCTATTAGGGTCCAGACTTATACTGTATGCAGAGCTTTGTATTAAATGTTTGACCACAATCTGGATGAGAATCAAGAATGTGGCACTTTTATTTTTGTGTATGTACATACTTATTCTCCTTCCCACACAAAATAATGGGATATATTAAACGGAATATGATATATAAGAGGCAGGAAGCAGTCCCTCTGTTATATTTGGCTTTGTTCAGGCTCTTATTACAGTATCATGTCCAGTTTTACATTGCTCATTTTAAAGAGGATGTCAAAAAACTATATGTAGTGTGTCCTGGGAAGAACCAACAACTATGATTAAAGGGATAGAAAATAGGTCCTTTGAGGCAAGTTTTAGGAATTGAGTTTGTTTATTCTGGAAAGGAGATGGTAAAGAGTTACTTAACTATCTTCAAGTACATGAATGGTTATTATAAGGATGATACTGTCATGTTGTTCTCCAAATGCACAGAGGACCCAAAGAGGAAATAGACTTATTTCATTTAAAGAAAATTGTGTTAAACGCTGAAATTGACTATCAAGGGATGTCATGGAATCTCTGTTTTTGAAAATATTTAAAAAGAGCAGCAGCAGATGGTTATTTATTGAAAGGCTTAAATGTTTGACGTCATGAAAGTGACAGGCAGGATTGTAGACCTTGCAGCTTTTTCCACCTCTGTGATATGATTTTCTTATATTTATTGTAACTTACTAAGCATATCCCAGATATCTTATTGGGAAGCCTCTTACAATTTGGTAAAATTATTCTTGAGCTTGCATTGCATCTTTTGTTGGATTTATCTTGAATGGAAACATTTCAGTGTTATCTGTCTGCTAGTAACTAAATTGAAGTCAGTTTTATAGAAAACAGTCTACATTTGTATTTTTATACTCTACTAGGCATATCTGAAGTATCACCTGAGTGTTCAGTGTTAATATTTTTTTCAAGTACTAAATTACAAATATTCTGTAACTTTTGTGACAGGGAATCCTCTTGGTATATGATATTACAAATTACCAAAGCTTTGAGAATTTAGAAGACTGGTATTCTGTGGTGAAGAAAGTGAATGAGGAGTCAGAAACTCAGCCGCTGATTGCCTTGGTGGGCAATAAAAGTAAGTTATTAATGCTTATTTATGTATAGTAAAGTTTATTTGCCTATCTTGTAGTTTTTATTCCTAAAAAAATTTCATGTTTGGCAACATAAATAGGTATAGCTTTCCTGGAGTGAGCAAATTGCTAAAGGAGAAAATTCCTAAAGATGAGTACACATCTTTTCAATAACAGTTTTGATTCTCAATCTATCATAACTGCTCTCCTGCTTTGGCCAATTCCTGTTAAGGTAAGTTCTGTTTGGACAGTGTGTGTTTTGGCTTCCTGTGGTCTAAGGAAGCAGCGTGGACTATTAAGAACAGCAACACAGCTGCAGATTTTATGATATTTCACTGCAGCTTCAGTTCTGCCCCAGAGATTTTGAGAGATACATTTCATTAAATGATCCTCTGTTCTAGGGAAGAAAGTAGTGTCTGCGTGGAATTTTGTGTGCATTGTTTCTTGCACCCATCTCTCAGAAAGTTCCTTTTATGAATTTTTGAGGTTTGTCCTGAAATATAGATAATTTTTTTTTTGAGAAAGAGTGTATTAATTTAGGGGAGGAGTAGTGCTTGGTAAAAATGATGGATAAGTAATTTTTGATATTTGTCTCTTGGGCTATGATTACAGCATATAAAAATTATGAGACTGAATTCAGTACAGGACTGTTATTTGGTTCATAGTCCTGCAATGCAGTTACCTGGGAAAAGAGACATTAATAAGGATTTTAAAATGTTTAAAATACTATTATATGATCTAATCTTTTACAACTTATTTGAGGTCAGAAAAAGAGAAAATAAATTCAGATTATACCATGGAGGATTTAAGTCAGGAACTGTTTCCTGGCTGTAAGCGTTCTTAAATCAATACCCAAGTATACTACCAAGAGAATTATCTTCTCCAATGGTCTTTAAAAATATAGTGTATTTTTGTTAGTAATTGTTTAGGAAATAGTACTTCCTAAAGGACCAAACCAAGATTTATTCATTATGTGGTTTTGCACACTTAGATGAACATTTAATAATTCTAAGCCTTACTTTAAAACCATTGCAAAACAGGTGTGAATATCATTTCTCTGAAGAGTTCATCATACAAATTTTATAATACATTCTAGAAAACAGTATTACATATAAGAAATGGATGGCTTAGGTAAAAGGCACAGTTTTTTTTAAGCTTTAGTTAAATTTTGCTCATCTGTTTTATAAATAATTCTGATTGAGTGAATCAGCTGCTTTTCAATTCATTGAAATCCCCCTTTACAAATCATAAGTTTTGATGAGCTTAGGTTCTATTTCTGAGTGCAACTTTTCATTTTAGGGGATCATTTCTTAGTCAGTTGTCATGTTAGCAAAGCATTGGCTTATATTATGGTTAAATTTGTGCTTTAAATTGGAGATTTCCCATTACCTTTTGGGAAATTATAGAGTAGGGAAGAGATAGGGGGTTGGAATTTGATTTCATTTCTTTGAGGTTATAATCTAACTACCATCTGGAGTAATGGTGTACTGGTGCATAATTATATACATTATGTTATGTATTTATGCTGTCCTGTGAGGCAACCACCATTGGTCACTGTCAAAGACAGGATATCAGACTAGATGGGCTATTGGACTGTGCTGGTGATGCTATTCCTAGGTTTTAAAAACAAACATTTATGTAAGTTGTATGAATTTATGCAAAAAATTATTGCAATGTTGTGTTTGAGATTTAATAGCATAAAAGTCTGGAATATTTTTGCTTATTGCTTAGCTCTAACCCTTTTCTTGTATATATAATACTGTATTTTAGAATATGTAGTAGAGTATATAGTCATACAGAATGTTATAAATGTAAAATGAAGAGATTATAGATGAACATTTTCGTGGTTATTATTTACTGCATAATCTGTCACTGACTTGATTTCATATGATCATGTAATGGAAGATCTTATAATTTCTGTTTCCAAGTTGATGTTACATTAGCATAGTAGTATGTATTCATTTCCTTTTTTGGGGATATAATTGTAATAAAAAGCAACGACTTTACATACTGGTTAAAGGCAAAGAAAAAGAAACGTGATGGGAAGACATTTGAAACTTAATTATTATTTTCATTATCTACAGAGTCATCTTCTGCCTAAATGTGCTTTTGAAAATTCATCGTTGTATCCTATTCTTTGCAGCTTGAATAGAAAGTAGATGTTGAAAAGAAATATGTATAGGCTGTGAAAACATTGGCAGCAGTAGCCAACTTTTAGCCAAAGATTAGCATAAGGATAGGATAGAGAGATAATTTCCATACAAAGAGAGAGAGAGTGTATGTGTGAATTTGTTCTATAGTAAGTGCTTGTAATTAGTAAGTTATAAACTCATTTGCTTTTTATTAAAATATAGCAAACTCTCAGAAATTTGGACTAATGATTGAGGATAGTCTTTGGTGAGGATGAATTATGGCTTTAGTTTTGTAAAAAATTGAGTTTTATTATGTTTAAATATAAAGAGTAATTAGAATAGGTTAATGAAATAGCCAGTAGAGGAAGGGACTTGCTTTAATGAAATAAACAGAATTGGTAATTAGTAAATTAATTATTTCAGTATATAATACTTAAAACAAATTATTTTATTCTATATTCTATTCTGAAAAGCTCTAAGACACTAGTTAGTGTTCTTTCTTTGTACCATTTAAGATTTTAAATGAAGTATTAAGCCATAGTTAAGATCGTATGGCTTTGAATTTACAAAGATGTTGCTTTCAAGCCCACTTTCTTCACTTAATGGCAGTGTGACTTTAGACAATTTACTTTATGTCATTAAGCCTCAATTTCCTCATCTGGAAATAGGGATAATAGTTTCTGTTTAATAAAGTTGGTTTAAAGATTAAATGAGATATTTCATAAAAAGCTCTTTGCATGTGGTCTTATACACTGTAAATGCTCAATAACTATTAATTATTGTTATTATTAATCATAATAGCCTTTTAAAAGCACTGACTATAGCTTCAATTCAAATGATCACAAATTACAGATTAGAAGAGCTGAGATAGTTATTTTACAAAAGTGGCCTGGAGGAAATGGTTCCTAGAGAATTCCTTTGTCACCATCTTATTCCTTGTTTCGTGTTTTTGTTTTTTTCCATATTGTTAGTTCTCATACCATGTGTTGGGTAGGACAGTTCATTCAGCAGACATTCTTGAGTGCTAGTTGTCTGTGTTTTCAGCTAGCCATTGTTAGTTTGCACAAAGGTTGAGCCGAAGAGAGTGCTTAAGGAGTGACTGGGAGCTGCTAACCTAGGTCTTAATTTTATTCTTTTTCTCTGTCTTCACGTTTTCTGAAAATTTGACTGCCATTCTTTTGCTCTGTCTGGTTGTTGGGATTAATAAATACAAGTATATCCAAATCTTCATGGAAGGCCCTACTTTTCCCTAGTGAGGTAAAAATAAATTCTTGGTAGGTAACTTTCAAAATGGGAAAGAGGGTAAGCCATATACTTATTCTGTGTATTTTACGGAAGTTCTGTTGAAGTTTGATCATGTCTGCAGCCCCATGTGGAATGAAATGTCTGGCAGGCTAGAGATCCAGCCACACAAACACTAAGAAATAATTATATTACCATCTAAGGCAACTTCTGCAATTCAGGGAGCCAAATCCACCAGGCCGAATACCTGATTTCCTACCCTTGAAGGTCTTGCTCTCCTGGCATAGGGGCATTCTCACTTGATCATAGCCTGTGCTGCAGAGCCTTGGGATTTTCAATTTATGTCCATTTATGGACTTATTACAGGTGGACCTGGCTGTGACCTAAAACACCATCATCACCTCTCATGTAAACTACTGCAGTAGCCTCCTAACTGTTCTTCCTGCTCCTAACTTTGCTTTCTTACAATCTGGTTCCCAAACGGCAAATCATATGACTTCTGCTTAAAACCCCCTAGTGCTTTCTCATCACACTTAGAATGAAATCCTAACTCCTTAATCCGAGTTTGCCAAGCACTAGTTCTCAGACCTCATCTGCTACTGCATGCTCCCTTGCCCCACTATATGCATAAGGTACATTTGTCTTTTTTTCTGTTCCTAGAACATTCCAAGTTTGTACCTTAGGGTTTCTTCTGCTTGAATGCTTTTCCTTCTGGTCTTCGCTTGGCTGGCTCCATTATGTCATTTGGATCTCATCTTAAATGTCATCTGCTCAGAGTTGCATTCCTCGATCACTGTCTAAACAAGCCATCTAGTCCCTTTCTGTCAGGACATCCTGTTTCAGTTATCTGCGTAGTCTTGTTGCTATCTGGTATTGTTTTTTGTTTGTTTCTTGTCTGTCTTTCCCCACTAAAATCCAAGCTCTATGAAAGCTAAAGACCTCATCACTTAGAACAGTGCCTGAATGAATGAATACTGAATGAATGAATAAAAGCCTTTTCATGAAGACTGTTGAAATTAGAAGTGTTTATGACCTGGGATGTGTTATTCAGGGAAAATGGTTTTCTTAATGAGGAAAAATACATATGTAGATAGAGGGAATCTATTAGATGGCCTTCAGGCCCTACTGGCCTGCTGAATTCCAACCTGGTGAAGAACATCAGAGAGAGTTTCTTAGGAAATACATAGAAGTTATCTTATGCTGGATCATGTTTGAGATAAAATGTCATAGATTTTATGTCATGATTTTAGGTTAAATAAACATTATAAAAGAATTAAGAATTTTGCTTGTCTTTCTTAACTTGTGACTTTACATAAGGGTAGAAACCTATACTTTTTACTTTATTTACAAATTTTTTGTTTTAGTGTTTAATTTCAAAAATAATAATCTGCACTAAAGTACGGCTTTAATTTTTCTTTAGTGTTTCAGGGAAGGTTCAAATTGAAGTGAATAGACATTCAGGAATATTAATTTTTTTAAAAATTAATTTTAAATTCAATCCGTTTTATAATCACATGGCATTTTAATTTGTCATTTTGTTATTTTCTATCTTTAAGCTGTTATGTTTTCCTACTATCTGATCCATCAGCTTGTTTCTCCCCTGACTAGCTAACATTCTCAGTTGGATAGATTGTAAACAGAAATTAACAGGGGTTGCATAGGAGCTGCCCTCTTCTTGATTTATAGCTTCTTAGTTAGTGGAGGGGTGGTGGTTATCAGTAACTTGTATTGGGGGTAGGAATTATCACGCTCCAGGATAGAGTGGATGGATGAATGATTTCTACTCTTAAAGATATTAACCAGATCCTTTCCCAAATAAAGACTAATAACTCAGATTTTTAAACAATCTTCATGACAGATGAGGGCATAGAGAAGAGTGCATCAACACTAATTAACAATGTTGAATGTATATTCTTCTTAACAGTGATTGATTGTTCTTGGAGTACTATCTCTGCCCAGGAAGTGATGTTTTACACTGTGAGGTTCAAAGGTTACATTTTAATGTACCTTGTAAGTTGTGTTCCCTGAACTCAGTGGAAATGTATTATTAAAACAAGTAAATTTCAAGTTGAAAATTTTACTGATGCTCTCAGTAAAATTATCACAAGTCTTTTTAAAAGACTATTCTTTATTCTCAGTAATAAAGGAGAGTAAGAAATGGTTATAGGTCCAGCTTGAAAAACTTCACGGGAATTTACATGAAAGTACTTGCCTATACAGTGACTCTTTTGAGTCTTCAAAAATTCTTATTTATCTAGAGAGTAGAAATGTGAAACTATGAAGTAGGTAACATTTACTCTGATTCCTATTTTGAAGAATTCATATTCATATCAACTTCTATAAAATTTGTCATCTACAATATTACAACAAAGTGAATGAGTGAGTCATTATTATCAGTTTGCTTGAGAGAGTTTCTAATTTAAAAGCATAAACAAAAACTCTTTTGAGGATTTGAAAAGTTCATTGTGTTTATACATTCTAAATTTAAACATCCCGCGCCCTCATCCATTTCTTTTAATACTTTAGTTCTTTTTTGTTCCAGGAATAGTAATCCCGAAGTATCAGAACCAAGTGTCTTTTTCAGATGAGTGCAATATTTCTGTTTCTATTGCTTCATTCTTTTGCTTTTTCCTCTCTTTACGTGTAAATTTGTCAGACAGAGCTATGATTACTTAGTGGAAGATGCTGATCGCATCTTATTTTGATACTGATCGCATCTTATTTTGATACTGATGATATCAGTATCCTGTATACTGAGTAAGAGAGTATTTTAATATACAGGCATGCACTCCATAACACTGTTTCAGTCAACAACAGACCACATATCTAATGGCGTTCCCGTAAGATTGGTACCATATAGCCTAGGTGTGTAGTAGGCTATACCATCTAGGTTTGTGTAAGTACACTCTGTGATGTTTGTACAATGACAGAATCTCAGAGTCACAGAATTGTGACTGTATATACTTAAATCTGTTCTCTTACGTGATACTTCACACCCTTACTGTACTTTCAGAACATTTTGATAGCATTTCAAGTTTAATTGGTTGAATAGTTTCCTCAAGTTAAATACATAAATTTGCATTCAGACTGATGTTATGACTGATAATTATTGGGTAAGAAAAATGTCAGATGAGTGCCTTTTCATAGTACTGATCAAAAACCATTTTCACCTGACGGTTGTTGCGGTGATGTGATGTCATTTCATAGTTACTTTTTTGAGATAACCTCCTTCAAACCATTTTGGCAGTATTACAGTTTACCTAGCCTGAGAAGTAGTAAGGTTTTTGTGGTTTTGTTCTGAGGGAATTATGTAAGTGTTTCAGTCACAACAATCTGTTTATAGGATTTCTGTCCATTTTCTCATTGTCATAATGGAGAGAGCTTATTAAATGCTTAAGGAAGCGTAATCCACCTTACTTTTGTTTCTTTTATGATGAATCTCTGATTTTAAATTTGAGGAAATTAATTATTAGATATTAAATAAAAGAACACAGCTTTCTTTTATTTAATAAAAAGAAGATTTCTTCGTGAAAAGGAGATCTGAAATTTTCATTAATGTAATTAAGCCCCTTTAATAATTTATTTTAATTTATATTTGCGATAATTGTGGTACAAATCCAATATAGATTAAAGGAACACTAGAGTGGAGATCGGAAAACTTCAGCTTTTGTCCTGGTGCTGTCATTTTATCTAGCTTCATGACACTGGGCAATTTAGTTAATCACTTAGGATCATCTTCATGCATAAAGTGAGGGGATTGTACTAGGTAATCATAAGTATCTTCTATTCCTAAAATATGATGATCCAAACTATGTTTAGTTGTAAGTCTGCTTAACTGAACATGTTTATTGACATACAATTTTAAGAGAGTATACTTTTAACTTTTTTTTAAAGTGTTTATTTAAGGTATACTTTTTTTTGGTGAGGAAGATTGGCCCTGAGTTAACCTCTGCTGCCAGTCTTCCTCTTTTTTCTTTTTTTGTTTTCTCCCCAAGGTCCCAGCACATAGTTGTATATCCTAGTTGTAAGTCACTGTAATTCTTCTTCTATGTGGGATGCTGCCACAGCATGGCTTTGTGAGCAGCGTGTAGGTCCACACTCAGGATCTGAACCCGTGAACCCTGGGCTGCCAAAGTAGAGCATGCGAACTTAAACCACTTGGCTTATGGGGCTGGCCCCATAATTTTAACTTTATGTGCAGTGTAAACCCTGTTTTCTTATCTTTGCAGAGATGATTTCTTAGGCTCATTTTATCATTCCATTGATAGATTATTAAGAATCTGTTTTCTATATACATAGGTGCATATACCTGGTAACAATAATAATAATGAATCTAGCTAAGATTTATTGAATTCTTACTATTTTCCAGGCACACCCTGGAAATTTGCCGAACTAGGAGTGTTTTGGGGGCTCTAAAAGTAGCATTTCTTTTTAACTTAAAATTGTTCTTGAGCTTAGAATTTAATTATTTTTCATTTTTTGTTATATTTTCTAAAATTTCACACGAATGTCTAGTTTTTGCAGTATAAATAAAGCAATTCAGCAGGTATTTTCTTTGTTTGCTTTCCTATGTCTTCTCTCATTCATTCATTTAACAAATAGTCATTGAGCATAGTCCTGTCTAGGTGTTAGGGATACAGAAATAAACAGACAAACAAAAATCCCTGCCCTCATCTAGCTGTATTTCAGTAGAGGAAGATAGGTGATAAATAAATGAGTAACATATATGATATGTTAAATGGTGATAAGTGTTGTATAGATAGATAAAACAAGGAAGGGAGAAAAGGGAAGTCTTTGGGGAGGGTGTTAAGATTTTAAATATGGTAGTCAAGGAAAGTCTGAGGAGATGATACCTGAGCAAAGACATAAAGGAGGGGAGAGAGAGAGCGCCACATAGATATCTGGAAGAAGAGTTATCCGTATAGAGGGGAAGATTAAGTGCAAAGGCCTTGAGGTAGTAGTCCGTCCTCCTCCCCCCCTCCTCCCCACACCCCCCCCCCCCCCCGCCGTAACTCAGAGCAGGTATGTATATGTTTGTGTGTGTGTGTGTAGCTATGTGATGTTACGGGAACAGTGAGTGAAAGGAGTAGTGTAGGAGATGAAGTTAGATATAAAGAGGGAAGGGTCTAGGAAGAGGACAGATCAGGAAACACTTTGTAGGCCATTTTAAGGGCTTTGACTTCTACTCAGTGTGAGATGGAAAGCCACTTAAGGATTTGAGCAGAGTGAAGTGATTTAACTTGAAAAGATCACTACAGTTCTTGTTTTGAGGATATATTATAGCAGGTAAGGGTGGAACCAAGGTAAACAGATAGGAGGCTTTTGACATAATCCATGTTAGAAATAATGGTGGCATGGATCATGGTGATAGCAGTGGATAGTGGAAGTGGTTGACTTCTGGATATATTTTGAAGGTGGGGATGATGAATTTTCTTATAAATTAGTTGTGGAGTAGAGGAAAGAAGAGGCAAGATAATACCAAGATTTTTGGCCTAAGCATCTGGAAGGCTGAAATTCAACTTACTGAGATGAGGAAAAGTGCGGGAGGAATAGATTTTGGGTGAGAATCAAAAATTTGCTTTGGACATGTTAAATTTGAGATACTTATTAAGCATCAATATGGAGATGTTTAGTAGGAAGATGGAAATATGAATATAGAGTTCAAGGGCAAGATGAGGTCTAGAGATAAAAACCTGGGAGTCAGTAGCATGTTGGTGATATTTAAATCCTTGAGACTGGGTGAACTTTACATAGAAGTGGCTATAAAAAGAGAAGTGGTCTAAAGATTAATCCTTGGGTTAGAGCCATGTTTTAAAGTTTGGGTAAGTGAAGAGAGATTAGCAAAGGAATTGAAATGTGGCCAGTGGAAGTAAGAGGAAAATCACAAGAGTGAAGTGCCCTGGAAGCCAACTGTAAAGATGTTTTAAGGAGAAGGGAGTAATCAACAGATGAGGACTGAGAATGGTTATCAGATTAAGCAGTGTATCGGTGGTTGGTGTGACCTTGGCAAGCAGGTTCATTGGAGTGGTAGGGATGAAAGCTGAGTAGAGTGAGTTCAAGAGACAAGGGAAAGAAATGAAATGTGGACAATGAAGAGAGGCAACATGTATATGTAATGCCACTGTACAAGAGAGTCAATAAATGGGTTAGCAGCTGGAGGGATTGTGGGTCAGAACTCTTTTAGTGTTATTTTTAAAGGATGGGAGATATGTTTTATATTCACAGGAAGAGAGAGACAGACATAAAAGGGGAGTTTGCTAATAACTGGTGATATAGACTGCGTGTCTTTTTAAATTTTTTGAACTTGTTCTGTTTTAAGATATGGTTTTGAATGAGTCATCTCCATTCCTTACTCTTTAGTTTATTGCATTGATTCTGATTAAGTGAAAAGGTACAACATGAAGAGTCTGTGAGAACTTTGCCAATTCCTAACTCCTTATAGGGGGTTGAGGGAAATGAACAAATAGAAAAGGACTAGGACAGAATACTAGAGGGTTTCTAATTTGATTTTAATAATTATTAACTATTTTTTGCTTTTTAAACTGTGTAATTCTTCTGAAAAAGTCACCTTTTTTGGAGCAAAGTTTTTTTGTTGTCTTTGGAGTTACACGGGGGTTCTGTAATTAAAGCTCCACAAAGGCAGAGATTGTCTGCCTTGTTCACTGCTGTCCCTCTAGTATCTAGCTCGTCCGCGGCACACAAAGAGTGCTCAATAAATGCTTGTTATGAATGACTAGAAAATCGTTAGTTTTCTGCTTCAGTAAAAGATAGAACTATGGATCTTTTGAGGTGTAAAGTGAAAATTATACTGGTTTTTTTTTTTGAGGTTTTGTAAAACTCTGAGCCTAGGTTTTTCATCTGGAAGAGGTGTTTAATAATAACAGCCTCACTTGGTGCTTATAAGTTACTACCACATAAGATCAAGTAAAAAGCCTTTAACATTACACACATAGTTCTTTTGAAAACTGAACTCTTAGCTCTAATTAATCTGTTAATTTTCATTCAAAATTTTAATTTTAAAAAGATGACAAATTGTATTTTCCCCTATGGATATTTATTTTATAGTGTGTTCTAGCACTTTAATATAGAGAAAAAGTATAGAGTAGTGGTTAAAGGCACAGACTTCTAAGACCACTTAGGTTCAGATATGGTCTCACTTATTAATTGTGTGACCATGATAAGGTACTTACCATCTTTGTACCTCAGTTTTCTCATCTGTTATGAGGGGAATAATAATAGCATCTACCTTATAGGGAGGTTGTTAATAACAATTATATATAAAGCTAGAACCATGCCTAGTATATAATAAGTTCTCTGTGCATTAGTTGTTACCATTGTGTTTTCCACCATCTCTTCAAATCCTGGGTAAGGGAGGAGGTATTGCTAAGTGTATATATATATTTTTTAATTTAAGGATTTAAAAATAAAAACCAGTAAAAATTGTGTGAAATGTCTCTGAAATAATGATGAATAAAATTTTGGTTATAATTAATGTTTGGAAGCCAACTTTCACTTCACTTGTAGTTTAGAAGTGTATTTTTCTGAAAAATAATTTCAGTTGGTGGAGGTGATATAATTTTGATATCCAATCTAAATGGTGAAAGCTGGTGTACAGTTGCCATGAATTTTTATCTCAAGTTTATTTTGCTATGTAGACATGTGTCTAATAAAAAAAAAGATGCTGCATAAACCATTGTTTGAGTTTGAATGTGCTTCTGTTTTTGGTTGAGGTATAAATGTTATTTCTGGCTGTGTCCTTCATACTTAGCTCTTCTTACAACAAATGGAAAGGCCTTAATTGTACCTAAGGGAATAGTTAATCCACAGTGGACACATGGTGGACAAAAGCTGAGTCTAGTAAACGAAATAAAATTATAAATGGTAAACATGTGAATGCTTACAAAGTTTGGCAGCTAGGAAAGATAGAGTATTGTTTGAGATTAGCAGATTTTGTGTGTAGCATAATAATAATTCTTTTCTTGGCATGTTTATGTTATATATTTATATATAAATTCGATTAAAAGACCTGTTCTCAGTTTATGTATAAAGCATATTTGTCTTTTTTTCTTATTGTTCATTAAACTTTGTGATGTGACTTTGATGTCAACAATAGAGGCTGATGATCTCACATTTTTCTAAAGTTACTGCTCTTTTGATTGGGGGCAGTTAATTAGCATTAACCCAGAACAGCTCTTGGGCTTTATGGATTTGAGCATTATATGTGGTTGCACTGCTCCAGTAAAAGGTTAAGTATTAATGGAAAATGGTCACAGCCCTTTTACTTAAAGAAAACATGTTACTTGTAAGTTTTCTTTTGATTTTACTTTTACAGTTACATTGAATGTCTTCATTCATTTAGCCATCCATAAAGCAAATATTGTTGCACATGCAGTGGATAATAAGTCTTTTTAGGACTACTTGTGTGGTATGTCACAGATCATTAACTGCAAGTAACCACCTGACTTGAGGGAAGCCTGGAAGCATCATTATAGTGAAATAACCTTTTATTTAGGTATCACTGTAGCACATTGATTTATTGAAGTGTCACCAGTTGCTACTGTGAAAATATATTCTCATTATCATTCAGGGAATGGTAGGGATTAACCGCTGTAGACTGTAAAAGAGATATATTGCCAACAATGGAAAAAAATAAGAAAAAAATGAAAAAATGTTATTGTCTGTATTTTATCTAATAATTACTTTAAAAGAATTAATTGGGTCATTAATTAGGCTAAATTAGGTCATTGTTTAGGACACTTTTAAATCTGTGTGTGATTCTGTATATCTGTTATATTAAAGGCATTCTGAGTTCTCTCTAATTTGAAATGCCTTTAAATTAATCAGCATAGAAAGGCAATAGCCAATTTATAACTATTTAACACAGTCAATCCAAAAAGTAATAAATTGTTTCTGAGAGCACATGGCTGCTTCCTAGGCACATATATCATGACTCCTGCCTTCAGGAAACTTAAAATCTTATTGTGGAAGTAAGATTAACATAAGGGACGAAAGATATAAAAGAAAGAAACGTAATTTAGTATTATTGTATGAAAGGGGGGGGAAATTGTCAGCTAAGGATTAAGTGGAATGTGGAACTCAGAGTCTTTGCAAAATTAGTAGTGTTTGGATGTATAAATGGTAGGACTGAATTTCAGGCAAAATGTAACTTTTAAGATAAAATGTGTTTAGTGAGAAGTTGACAGAAATCTTGAATCCTTCTTAAGTATTTGATTCATTAAATAGAGTCTCTGCAGGTATTTACTATTTTTTAAAAGTGGCATAAGCTATTGTGCTAATTTTTATTTTATTTGGGCTTTATTATTTATAGTAAACATTAGATTGCACTTGGGCACATTGGTGCTATTTTTTTTTTTTTCCTAGTAGTGGTTAGGTAGGTAGCTTGCTAGTCCTTTTGGGCCAGTGCTGAGTTGTTTAAATATGATGATGAACTGATGTCCCCTTTTGTAAAGCATCTGTTATGTGCCAGGCATTGTGCTAAGTGATCTCTCCTATAAGACTGAGCCTCAGAGATTAACTTGCCTCACATGAAATAGCTAGTAGGAGATGGAGCTAAGATTTGAACCCAGCTATTTTCCTCCAAAGTACTTCCACTTCTTTCCATCTTGTTACCAGTAAGTCTTGAGCCAATTCAAGGATAGCTCTCCATTTGGAATTTAATGTTGGCCCTTTTGCAGTTAAAAAAAACCCCAGCAAACATATGTATACATATACCATAACACCAAAAGCTAGTAGGAAGTTAACTCTTGCTTTAGGAGTGTGGAATTTAATATTCCTAAAGTCCCACTGCACCCAAAGTGATTCAACTTATTGGAAAGGAAGCCCAGAGCCCTTTTATACATTTATGTCTCCAAAGAACTCATTTTAGAGTTTCTTGAAATCTGAGTTTCATTTCTGTATTTTGATGGTTGTTTCCATTGCTCCTTACAGGTTAGAGAATCAAAATAACTGAAAAATATTAGAGCCTGTATTAGTTTGTCAGGGCTGCCATAACAAAGCACCTCAGACTGGGTGGTTTAGACAGCAAATTTATTTCCTCACGGTTCTAGAGACTAGAAGTCCAAGATCAAGGTGCTGGCAGAGTTGGTTTCATTTTGAGATCTCTCTCTGGCTTGTAGATGGCTGTCTTCTCTCTTTGTCTTCAAATGGGCTTTCCTCCATTCATGTCTTTGTCCTAATCTCCTTTTATAAAGACACCAGTCATATTGGATTAGAGCTCATCTATATGACCTCAATTTTACCTAAATTATTTCTTTTAAAGACCGTATCTCTAAACATAGTCACATTCTGAGGGACTAGTGGATTAGAACTTCAGCATATGAATATGAGGGGGCAGGGTGACAATTCAGCCCATAACAGAGCCATTATGGTTTAGTATGTTAGAAGTATGTAAATCTCAGATTCACGGAAGTGGAAACTAGGGAAAAAATAAAAATCTTTTAATTTTATTGTTTTGTTTACTAATGAGGAAACCAAAATTAGAACTCTTTAGAAAACATAAAAATCAGTGGGAATTATATTTGTAGACTACTTTTAAAAATTTAGTATATAAGGAGGATTATTGTGTGTGATTAGTCAGATTATTTAAATAATGTATTTTTTTGGTATTAGGAGACTCAAATGCACATACTATACAAATTAAGGAAGAATGCTTAAAAGTAAATGGTGCCCTCACTCTTTTTTTTCTGTTCCAATGCTTCTAAAATTACAATGGAAGCCAAAGGAGGGGTGAAAGTGAGTTGATTTACAGAAATACAGTATTACATAGGAATTTTAGAAGCATATCTAGCATTCAAGTGAACTCTCTTTTTTTACTGAATATGGTAGGTTTAATTCCAAAAGCTTGATTATTTTACCTCTTTTTGAACTAATGCTTTTTCATGGACTTTTCTCAAATTTAATAAATATCATGGCATATAGAACTATCAACTTTAAATCATTTTTGGAAGATGATGAGGTAGAACTGAACTATCCAAGAATCTGTTGGACACATAAATAATAGCTATGTTTTTAGCAAAAAGCTCTCCTGACAGCTTATTCTGACATTTTATGTAAATGGAATCATGAAATACGTGGCCTTTTGTGTCTGGCTTCTTTGACTTATATAATGTTTTCAGTGTTCACCCACATTATAATGTGTATCAGTACTTCATTTCTTTTTTTTATGGCTGAATAATATTCCATTGAATGGATATACCTTACCACATTTTGTTTATCCATTCATTAGTTGATGGACAGTGGGCTGTCTCCCAATTTATGACTATTATAAGTAATGCTGTTATGAACATTTGTGTACAAGTTTTTGTGTGGACACAGGTTTTTATTTCTCTTAGGAAGATACCTAGGAATGGAGTTGCTGGATCATATGGTAACTCTGACTTTTTGAAGAACTGCCAAGCAGTTTTTCATAACAGCTGCACCATTTTACGTTTCTAGCAGCAGTGTATGAGGGCTGCAATTTTTCCACGTCTTCACCAGCACTTGTTATTTTACTTAAAAAAAAATTATTATAGCCATCCTAGTGTGTGTGGAATGATATCTTATTGTAGTTTTGATTTGCATGTCCCTAACAATGATGTTGAGTATGTTTCATGTACTTAATGTATATTTCTATATCTTCTTGTTGGAGGAATGTGTGTTGCCCATTTTTAAATTGGGTTTATTGTTGAGTTGTAAGTTTTCTTTATAGCATATTATATGTTTACCAGATATGATTTGTAAATATTTTCTTTGATTCTGCAGGTTACCTTTTCATTTACTTGGTAGTGTCATGTGATACACAAAAGTTTTTATTTTGATGAAATCCAATTTATCTGTTTTTTCTTTGGTTGCTTATCCTTTAGGTATTATAGCTAAGAAACTGTTACCTTATCCAAAGTTATCAAGATTTATACCTTTGTTTTCTTTTAAAGAGTTTTATGGTTTTAGCTCTTAAGTTTAGGTCTTCCATCCATTTCGAGTAAATTTTTTATATGGTGTGACTAGAAGTCCAAATTCATTCTTTTCCATGTGGATATCTTGACCCAGCACAATTTATTGAAAACATTCTTCTTTTCCCATTGAATGGTTCTTGGCATTCTTGTCAAAAATCAATTGACAGGAGATGTATGGGTTTATTTCTGGATTCTCACTTTTATTTCATTGATCCGTATGTCTATCCTTATGTATGTACCCCCCTGTGTTATTAACATAGTTTTGTAGTAAGTTTTGAAATCAGGAAGTGTGATTTCTCTACTTTGTTCTTCTTTTTCAAGATCATTTTGACTATTCTGTGTACCTGCATTTTCATATGAATTTTAGGATCAGCCTGTCATTTTCTGCAAAGAAGTCAGCTGGGAATTTGGTAGGTATTGTGTTGAACATGTACATCAATTTGGGGAGTATTGCTATCTTAACAATATTGTCTTCAATCCATGAACATGGAAAATCTTCCCATTTATGTAGTTTTTCCTTGATTTCTTTCAACAATGGTTTGTGGCTTTCAGAGAATGAAATTCACAGTTCTTTTGTTAAACTTATTCCTAAATATTTTATTCTTTTTAATGCTATTGTACTATTATAGATGAAAGTGTTTTTTAATTTCATTTTCTGATTGTTTATTGCTAGTATATAAAAATGCAAATGATTTTTGTATATTGATATTATATTCTACAACCTTGCTGAACTAATTTATTAGCTCTAGTTTTTCTTGTGTGAATTCTTTATGATTTTCAATATGTGAGATCATGTCATCTGTAAGTAGAGATAATTTTACTTCTTCCTTTCCAATTTTATTTATTTTTCATTTTATTTTAACTCATTTTCTTGCCTAGTTGCCCCAGGGAGAACTTCCATTGAACAGAAATGATGAGAGCAGGTACTCTTGTCATGTTTTTATCATGACAAGACAAAATCAAGAGTGTTGGATTTTGTCAAATGCTTTTTCTGTATCTATTGAGACAATCTTTTGGTTTTTCCTGCTGTTCCAGTTTGGTTATGGGTAATCTCAGTTGACCTATCTTCAAGTTCATTGCTTATTTCTTCTGCCTGCTTGAATCTGCTGTTGAGTCTCCTCTAGTGAGTTTTTCATTTAAAAAGTGCTTGTTGATTAATTCCATGACTTTTGTCATTTCTGGCTCTCTTTCTCTGATTTTCATCCTGGTTGTTGCTCATATTTTGTTGTTTCTTCGTATGTCTAATACTATTTTATTGGGCTTTGGACATTTTACATTCTTGAATGCTGTACTTTGTTATCATCTTTTGTACTTTGGTAGGCACTTAAATTATTTGTAGCTTGATAGTTTTTAAGCTTTGTGAGAGTGCCTATACTCTATGGCTAGTTTAGCCCCATTCCTAAGGTAGTTACTTCCTTTTTTTATTTTTAATTTTTGCTGAGGAAGATTCACCCTGAGCTAACGTCTGTGCCAATTTTCTATTTTTTAGTATGTGGGCCACCAGCACAGCGTGGCTGCTAATAGAGCTATGTAGGTTCATGCCCGGGAACCAAACCCAGGCCGCCGAAGCAGAGAGTGCTGAACCTAACCACTAGGTAACCAGGAGCTGGTCCAGGTAGTTACCCTTTTGTGTTCTCCGTTGAATGCCCTGGGTATTCAGCAAGTTCCTTCCTCTTTAGTTGCTTGGAAGTTGAATTATCTTCCAGGTCTGCTTGCATTCTGGGAATTTTTCTGGTTGTAGCTTTCTGGTTCTTCTTTGCCCAGCTACAAGGACTTTTGCCCTGTACACATGTAGCTTAGCAGTCAAGAACAGGCTCAAAGAGGCTCTTATAAAAATTTCTGAACCTTTTTCTTTGTAGATATCTTCTTTCCAGTATGGTGCTTTACAGAATCCCAGATGCTTCAGCTTATTTGAACTGAGATCTCAGTTTTCTCTAGTCAACAAGCTGATCATGCTCTCCTTGTGTTCTCTCTCTCCTTAGTATGATTTGGAAAATACCTCCAGGGGCTGGACCTGTGGCTGAGTGGTTAAGTTCATGCTCTCTGCTTCGGCTGCCCAGGGTTTCGCAAGTTAGAATCCTGGGTGCAGACATGGCACTGCTCTTCAATACATGCTGAGACAGTGTCCCACGTAGCACAACCAGAAGGACTTACGGCTAGAATATACAACTATGTACTGGGGGGCTTTGGGGAGAAGAAGAAGAAAATAAAAAAAGAAGATTGGCATCAGATGTTAGCTCAGGTGCCAATCTTTGGGGAGAAAAAAAAGAAAATACCCCTGTTAGAAAGTCAGAGTGATTATAAAGCTCCCCTTATTTGTTTCTCATGTCTCAGGGATTACCCTGACTGATGTTCAGTGTTGGCTTTATATGTTTTATCCAGTTCTCTAGTTTTTTATGGCAGGAGGAAAATCTTGTCCCAGTTATTCTGTCATAGCTGGAACAGTAGTCTTTTAAGAAGGTTTTTATGTCTTTAAATATTTTATATCTTCAAAGTGTTTTGTATCTTCAAATTTGCATGTCAAATAAAATATAGATTATACTTTCCAGTGTTTTGGGTTAGCTGTTATGAAGAGAGTTTCAAAAATTAGAAATAGTTAGAAAAATTCAATAATAGATCAGTTCGTTTCGGAATCAGATCTATGGGGAATTCTGATCATTTGGATCAGGGGACTGAGCCATTTTCTTACACCACATATATCTTGATTTCATGCAAAGCAAGGAGGAGAAGGATGATGTTAATGATGATTAAAAAAACACACAAACTGACATTTTTCTTTTAGAGACTGGTCTTGAAAATACAAACCTCTAAAGTGTGTATTGTACCCATAGGGTGAAAATATTCTCATTAGCTATAATCTAGAAAGTAAAGGTTACCAAGACTAAAACTAATACTAAAGTATTTTAAAGGCCAACCAAATGTTTTGATTAATACTGTTGAGTAATATGTGTATACAGTCATGCACTGCATAACGACATTTCACTCAACAGTGGACTGCATATAACGGTGATGCCATAAGATTAGTATTATATGGCCTAAGCGTGTAGTAGGCTGTACCATCTAGGTATGTGTAAGTACACTCTATGACGTTCGCACAATGATGATATTGCTTAACAATGCATTTCTCAGAATATACCCCAGTAGTTAAACAACACTTGGCTGTAATCTCATCAGTGCAAGTAAGGTATTATGTTTATTTAGCAAACATCCATTGAGGGCCTGTTTTGTCTAGGAATCATGCTAAATATTGGGAATACAAAAAGAGTAAGACATGGTCCCTACCCTTAAAGACCTGATAGTTTTCTAGATGTAGCCATAAAATTATGAGGAAGGTTAGGTTTACAGGATTAAAAATGGACAGCAGCCAGTTTATGGACGGAAGGGGAAGTTGGGGTATTAAATGGGGATCATGGTAACGGATCAGTACCATGTGAAGATTATGGAATAAAAGTCAAAGTCATAGATATGGATGAAGCATCATTTGGGGCTTATGAAAGCATTTAATCTCTTTCCTCATGGTTCTCATTGTAGCATGGTCTCCATTCATGTTCCTTCTCAGAGATCCTTTTCCAAGGTTGCATCCTCATTTGTGCAGGAATCCTATCAGATAGGATGAGACTAGGTGATAACCTGAGGCTAAGAAAAGGATGAATTCTCTGCTCCCTCTTCCCCAGTAAGGCTTTTGCATTGAATCTTTATGAAAATCTCACAGGAATTTTTGTAAAAGATGGGAATGTCAAAGAGAGGTTCTCCAGATTGAAATTAAGCAATCAGGTAAATTTTTGCCCTCTTTATTTTGAACATTATTTCAAGTTTAAAACTTCAGAGATAATAAATTTAATAGTAATATGATAGTCATAAAACATAAGTTAAAGTTATCAATGTGACATTTTAAATCAAATATTTCCTTTAACTTAAGCTGTAATTTTTTTCTTTTATATTTCACTGCTATAATTAACAAGCAGATACTGAGAGCAAATAGAAGGGAAGAGTAGTACCTCAAAGTGGTAATCCTGTGAGGATAATCACTGTGTATTGTTTAGAATTGATGCAGCTCCAGAGTGTGACTACTGTACTGTCTGATTTTTCTTTCCACAGAACTCTGTATACATGTGTTAAATTAGAAAAACCAAACCCCAAAAAACTGCCATGACCTGTTAAAATCAAGATCTTTGCCAGAGGTTAAACATTTCTGTTAATTCTCCTATAATGCAAAGTTCATCAAGATCTTGAAAAAATGTATTTGGACCAAACTTGGCTTTCTCTAAGAATTCCTACTGCTCTGTAGTGTGGGTACACACACACACAGCTTTAATGTAGGATCTTGAGTGCTTTTCATGATGCTAGAGATGGAATTTGCTAATATTGGAGTTTTTGAAATAGAATTATCTGTATTAAATTACTGTGACGGATTTCAGGGAAACAACATTTGTTGACATAATTTTATATCGGATTCAGTGTTAATTTTATTAACATCCAAGGGTGCTTAATTCCAGAATCAATTGATATTCTTTAAGACTTTATTAATTAAGACTGGTTTTTTTAGAGAAGTTTAAGGTTCACAGCAAAATTGAGGGGAAGGTACAGAGATTTTCCATGTACCCCCTAATCCCACACATGCATAGCCTCCTCCCTCCGTTATTAACACCCCACCAGAGTGGTACATTTTTTACAATTGATGAACCTACGGTGATACATCATAAACACCCAGAGTTCATAGTTTACATTATGATTCACTCTGGGTGTTATGCATCCTGTAGGTTTGAACAAACATATAATGACATGTATCCATCATTATGATATCATACAGAGTATTTCCATTGCCCTGCAAATGCTCTGTGCTCTGCCTATTCATCCCTTCCTCCTCAACCCCAGCCAACCACTGATCTTTTTACTGTCTCCACAGTTTTGCCTGTTCCAGAATATCGTATTGTTTGAATCATATAGTATGTGGTTTTCTCAGATCGTCTTCTTTCACTTAGTAATATGCATTTAAAACTCATCCATGTCTTTTTATGACTTGATAGTTCATTTCTTTTTAGCACAATTTATCCATTTACCTACTGAAGGACATCTTGGTTACCTCTAAATTTTGGCAGTTATAATTAAAGCTGCTGTAAACATCAACGTGCGGGTTTTTGTGTGGACATAAGTTTTCAGTTCATTTACGTAATTACCACGGGGCATAATTGCTGGATCACATGGTAACTATGTTTTTAGTTTTTTAAGAAACTGCCAAACTGTCTTCCAAAGTGACGGTACCATTTTGCAGTCCTGCCAGCAGTGTATGAGAGTTCTTGGTACTCTACATCCTTGCTAGCATTTGGTGTTGTCAGTGTTCTGGATTTTGACCATTCTAGTAGGTTATGGTGGTATATCATTGTTGTTTTAATTTCCATTCCCCTGATGACATATGATGTGGAACATCTTTTCATATGCTATTTGCCATCTGTATATCTTCTTTGATGAGGTGTCTGCTAAGGCCTTTGGCCCAGTTTTTAATTGAGCTGTTTGTTTTTTCATTGTTGATTTTTAAGAGTTCTTTGTATATTTTGGATGATAACAGTACTTTATCAGATGTGTCTTTTGCAAATATTTTCTGTTAGTCTGGGGCTTATGTTATTCTCTTGATACTGCCTTTCCCAGAGCAGAAGTTTTTAATTTTAATGAAGTCCAGCTTATCAATTTTTTCTTTCATGGATTGTGCCTTTGTGTTGTATCTAAAAAGGTATTACCATACCCAGGGTCATCTAGGTTTTCTCCTGTGTTATCTTCTAGGAGTTTTATAGTTTTGTATTTACATGTAGGTCTATGATCTATTTTGAGTTAATTTTTGTAAACGGTGTAAGGTCTGTGTCTAGATTCATTTTTTGCATGTAGATGTCCAGTTATTCTAGCACCATTTGTTGAAAAGACTGTCTTTGCTCCATTGTATTGTCTTTGCTTCTTTGTCAAAGATCACTTGACTATATTTATATGGCTCTATTTCTGATCTGTCTATTCTGTTCCATTGATCTTTTTTTTTTTTTTAATTGGCATCTGAGCTAACAACTGTTGCCAATCTTTTCTTCTTCTTCTTCTTCTTCTCCCCAAAGCCCCCAAGTACATAGTTGTATATTCTAGTTGTGAGTGCCTCTGGTTGTGCTCGGTGGGATGCTGCCTCAGCATGGCCTGACGAGTGGTGTCCGTGCCCAGGATCCAAACCAGGACACCCCGGGCTGCCAAGGCAGAGTGTGCGAACTTAACCACTCAGCCACAGGGCCAGCTCCCCATTGATCTATTTGTTTATTCTTTTGCATACCATTTTGCTTCCTGGAGCTTTTTAGTAAGTCTTGAAGTTGAGTAGTGTCAGTTCTCTGACTTTCTTCTCCTTCAGTATTGTTTTGGCTATTCTGGATCTTTTGCCTCTCCATGTAAACTTTAGAATGAATTTGTCACTACCTGAAAAATAACTGGTTGGGATTTTGATTGGGATTATATTGAATCTGTAGAGCAAGTTGGATAGAACTGACATCTTGAGCCTTCCTACCCACGAACATGGAATCTCTCTCATTTATTTAGTTCTTCTGTGATTTTGTTTCCAGAGTTTTGTATTTTTCCTTTACATGTATATTTCCTCTACAAGATATAGATCTTGTACATATTTTGTTAGATTTATACCTAAATATTTCACTTTTGAGGGTTACTAATGTAAATAGTATTATGTTTTTAATTTCAAATTTCACTTGTTTGTCGCTGGTAGATAGGAAAGTCATTGACTTTTGTATAGTAACTTGTATCCTGTAACCTTGCTGATATTCTTGATGAAATTGATGTAATTTCAAAGAATGCCTTAAAAGTGCTATCTCTCACTGTACCTCTAGAACATTTCAAAGAATTTTACTTGTCTGGTTTGGTGTTGAGTATGATATTCTGGAAGCTAGGTGAAGAGAATGTTTCAAGGAGGGAGGAATCAACTGTCAAGTGCTGCTGATAGGTAAGTAAGAAGAGGATCAATAATTGACTAATGGATTTAGCAACAATTCATTGTTTATCTTTATAAGATCAATTTTGGTGAAATGATGAAGACAAAAGCCAGGTTAGAATTAATAAGTATAGATGATTCTTCTGAGGAACTTGCTGTAAAAAAAGCAGAGAAATGGAACAGGGAGGGAGTGGGGTCAAGAGTTTTAAAATTGTTTTTTTAAGATGGGAGAAATATGCCAATAGAAATGAAATAGTAAACAGAGTAAAATTGATGATGTAGGAGAGAGATGTTAGAATTGCTGGAATGATGTCATTAAGTAGTTGAGAGAGGATAGGATTTAGTGTACAAGTAAATGGTTTGGCTTTAGGTAGGAGCGTGGAGCATTTATTGATTCATGGTATCAGGAGTATAGGTCACTGCCTATACTATGTTTGATGTATAGCTCTGGTGACATGCACAAGGTCTCTTGACTGTTTCCAGTTTCTCAGTGAAATAGGAAGCACAGTCTGCTCTTTGTTGAATTGTTTCCCCCTAAAAGATATGTTGAAATCCCAAACTTCAGTACCTGTGAGTGTGACCTTATTTGGAAATAGGGTCTTTGCAGATGAGTCATGCTTGATTAGGGTTGACTGTAAATCCAGTGACTGGTATCCTTATAAGGAGAGAGAAATTTAGGGCCGGCCCAGTGGGGCAGTGGTTAAGTTGGCACATTCCGCTTCTCGGCGGCCTGGGGTTCACCGGTTCGGATCCTGGGTGTGGACATGGCACCGCTTGGCACGCCATGCTGTGGTAGGCGTCCCACATATAAAGGAGAGGAAGATGGGCACAGATGTTAGCTCAGGGCCAGGCTTCCTCAGTGAAAAAGAGGAGGACTGGCAGGAAGAAAACCATCTGAAGATGGAAGCAGAGACTGGAGTGCTACGAGTCAAGGAATATCAAGGTTTGCCAGTAACCACAAGAAGCTAGGAAGAGTCAGGAAGGATTCTTCCCAAGAGGCTTCAGAAGGAACATGGCCCTGCCGAAACTTTGATTTCTGACTTCCGGCCTCCAGAACTGTGAGAGAACAAATGTCTGCTGTTTTAAGCCACCCAGTTTGTGGTACTTTGTTATGGAGCCCTGGGAAACATACCAGTCTTCATCTGAGAGTGAGAATAGGGGAAGGCTTGATGTGATTTCTCATGGCTGTTTTTTTACTTTTCTTTCTTTGACCTAAAGCTTCATATGATGTCAAGCTTCCTTGACACTTTCATTTGCCGATAGGTAGAATGTTTCTAGGCCTGTTTTTAATACATAGAGCATTTCTTTCAGACCAAGTCTTGGTTCTAGTTTTCTCACCTTTTGCAACTCCAAGCACATAACTCTTCCAGGTAGGTTTTAGAAAAGCTGCCTGCAGCACTAAGAACTGATAGACTCCCCTCTCCTCCCAATGGGACACTGTAGAATCAGTTTTTGATTATTGCTCTGATTTTTTTTAACATTCTGTTAGATAAAATTTTAAACATAGAGAAAAGTTGAAAGAATTTTACAGTAAACATCTGTATAGTCACTGTCTAGAGCAGGGATCAGCAAAGTTTTTCTGAAAAGAGCCAGATAGTAAATATTTTACACTTTGCTGTCCATACAGTATGTGTTCTAACTACAGGTATATCTTGTGTTATCATGCTTTGCAGATACTGTGTTTTTTACAAATTAATTGGTGGCAACCCTGGTTGGGCAAGTCTAGTGGTGCCATTTTTCTAACAGCATTTGCATTTTTTAGCTATAAATGTGTTTTTTGTTTTTTGTGGTTTTCTTTGTGAGGAAGATTGGCCCTGAGCTAACATCCATTGTCAATCTTCCTCTTTTTGCTTGAGGAAGATTGTTGCTGAGCTAACATCTTGTACCAATCTTCCTCTATTTTGTATGTGGGACACTGCCATAGCACAGCTTGATGACCCGTGTATAGGTCCACACCTGGGATCTGAACCCGCAAATCCCGGGCCACCAAAGCGGAGCGTAGGAACTTAACCACTATGCCACCGGGCTGGCCTCAATAAAGTATTTCTTTATGAAGGTATGTGCATTGTTTTTTTAGACGTAATGCTATTGCACACTTGATAGACTACAATATAGTGTAAACATAACTTTTATATGCACTGGGAAACCAAAAAATTTGTGTGACTCATCTTTATTGTGATACTTGATTTATTGTGTTGGTGTGGAACTGAACTTGGCATATCTCCAAAGTATGCTTGTATTCGACTGTTCCACTGTAGTGCAAATACAGCCACGGACAATATGTAAATGAATGAGTGTGGATGTGTCCAATAAAACCTTATTTGTGGACACTGAAATTTGGATGTCATATTTCATCTCATGAATGATTCTTCTTTTCATCTATCTTTAACCTTCTGAAAATGGAAAATTGGTTCTTAGCTCATGAGCTGCAACAAAAACAGGCAGCAGACCAGCTTTGGCCCACAGACTATAGTTTGCTGATTCCTGGTCTAGAGTTTACCATGAACATTCTGCTATGTTTGCTTTCTCACATACATATCTATCTGTCTATCCATTCCTTTATCAGTGTAGTAGTTTGTCTACTTTTTGATGCATTTCAAAATAAGTTGCAGACAGCACGGTTTACACCTAAACGCTTCATCATACATATTATTACTTAGAGCTCAGTTTTTTTGTGTGTGTGGTAAAATTTACTTAATGGTGAAATGAAAAGAACTTGTGTGCTATTTGTTGATTTTGACAAATCATATACCTATATAACGTAAATCCTTATCAAGGTATAGAATTTTGTTATCCCAGATGAGCCCCAGCCTTCCTCACTGCCCTCCAAGTCCTACTGCAGCCATGGCCTCAACCATGATGTCAAAATGAAAGGCAAAATGAGCAACATCCGCCACTGCAGCAGCCTCCACTGCCAAAGTAGGGAAGAGACTGGAGATGAGAAGGATGGAATGCTTGCATTTTTTTCTTTTTGCATTGTCTTTCATTTTCTTTATTGACTAATTTCTTGAGGGCCAACAGCTCTGTGGCCTCAAGTTCATGTTTTTGGTTCTTCAAGATCTGTAGACTCTTCCTTATTCCTATTTAAATATGAGATAGAATTGAATAGTGTTAGTAGCTGATCTGGGTTTTAAAATTTATGATGAAGGTCATTGTTGCATTTTCTAGCTGTTTTTACCTTGAATGTGGGGACAAACTTTAGGGCTTACAATATATTTCACCCTGGCCATAGAATATTGGTGTCATTTTGACAATCAGGCTCTACTATGTGTATATAGACAGTCAGTAACTGAGACCTCCTGTCCATTGTAGAAGTTAGGAAGGAATTTCCTTGGACTGATTTAGAGGATTTCACCACTCTGTACAGCTGTCCTTCCTTTTTCTCTTTATACTTCTGTAGCAGCTTGAGGTTACGTGGGGACCACTGACCTGTTTCTCTCTGTGGTGGCATCGTACTAGGTCAACTTGACTAAACTGGAAATATGTTCCTCAAATTTCCTTCCCTGTATTGTTCTGGCTAGCATTAGTTACAAGAGACATTTGTGCAAGATTTGTAAGGAGAAAGTGAAGTGGCAGGCATGCTTTTTGACTCTCTGAGGGTCAGAGCTGAGTACCAGGTACTGTGGCAGCTCTCATACCATGTCACTGATTTGCTAGTTCACCTTGTAGGTGTGGAATAGCACCTGGACCAGGAGTTCCTTCAGCTTCTGCCAGATTTCACCCTTCAGCTTCTCTGAGTACTTGCCTCGCATGTACAGCTCCTTAGTGAAGGGTGCAAGCTTCTTCCATAGGTTGCCCTTGGCATCAGGTTTGGAGCTGGTGAGAAACAGATGTGAGTTCCAGTTTGTCATTGCCAATTCCTGTTGTCCTCACAGATTCCAGTTTGTTCTTGTGGATTTCAATTGTCCTTATTAGTTTTAGGTCATCTTCACAGGTACCAATTTGTCCTTGCTCTTTTCCTTATCCAGTTCCTTTCCTGACAGTCTGGCAGTCAGGATATAGTGACTTCAGAAGGATCAAGACTAGATACAGAGGCAATAGCTTACACCTACTGCTCTGACAGCTCCCACAGCTATGTAAGGTCTAAGCCCTTTAATAAATCCTTCTTCTTTATCACCCCCATTGGTTCTGCTGCTTTGATGTTCCCTAATTGATACACTTTACCTATTCCAGGGTTTATACTAGAAACCTTTTATATTAGGTCTCATACTTAAAGAGTTATTTCTGCCAGCTCATTTTATCTTCCAGAAATTTTTCTGTTTCTCTTCTACTCTTGGTACCTTCTCTTTATTTTTGTTTACTGTTGCTATGTATTCTCATTTTTTAATATTTCATCTGGCATATCAATGGTAGTTTGGACTAAAAAATCCTTATTGTGCTTAAATATTAGTTTTAAAGAATTTAAACAGATGTAACAATCTTTTAAAGCCAGTTGAAGTCTTATTTTATCATAAAGATCCATTTAACAAAATAGTGAGCTGGAGAGTGTACAAAGAAAACAAAAGAAGTTTTTATATTTAAATGGCCCAGTGAGAGAGAACTGTCATTTTAAATCAGCACTATGGCACAGGCATAGTGAGAGGTGTTTGACAACCAACATTCAGACATATTTTCACGTTATGCTGTAGATGCATAATGTAATGTGATGTGATCAATTATAAAGTAAGGTCTAAAACTTTTCTTTTGGCAAACTTTAAAGGTTGAACACCTGTTTCAGTGACATGTGATTCTTCATTGGTTTCAGTATCTCTTTTTATCATGATTATTTAATATCAGAGGTAGTATATTTTGATTTTTCAGGTTGACTTTTTTGCTGGCAATAGACAGAATTCTGTAGCCATTTAGGTTAATTGACGCCACTTTTGGCCCCAAGTGAGATTTTGTTATAGTGCTTTATTTTCTTCTGAGGCTGTTATATGTAAAAGACAATGTAGTAAATAATTGTTGAATGAATTAATGTCAGATGGGAAGGTCCAAATATATTACTAAATTTTAATAAAATGTAGTATCAAATATTAGTGAAGTAACCGTAGCTTCTTGGAGTGTAGATACTGTTGATATGCATGTTTAAAAATTACTTATTTCCATATATTTATATCTCATATTGAAGTATTAGCATAGTGAATTATTTAAAATATATAACTTGTGTAATGTATTCTAAGATATTGCTATAGTGGGAGTTATTCTTGACTTATTCTCTAATAGATTTTTTTAGGATTTTAAAGTAAAGTGTGATTATTACATATTCAATTCAGAAGGTTTGGAAATTCAGAAACCTATGAAGAAAAATAAAATCACTCATAGTTCTACCTCACAGAACCAACTACTTGTTAATATGTGTATATATTCTTTCAATATTTTTCCATACAGTTTTTTTCACTTAAGGTTTTTAGCCCACATATTTTTTCTTGTTATACATACTTTTTAAAATTTATTTTTATTTTTTTTCTGCTGAGGAGGATTAGCCCTGAGCTAGCATCTGTTGCCACTCTTCCTCTTCTTTTTGCTTGAGAAAGATTAGCTCTGAGCTAACATCTGTACCAATCTTCCTCCACTTTATATGTGGGTTGCTGCCACAGTGTGGCTGTTGAGTGGTGTTGGTCCAGGCCTGGGATCTGAATTCGTGAACCCAGGCTGCTGAGAAGGATTGTGCCAAACTTAACCACTACACCATGGGGCTGGCCCCAGACTTTTTTTTAAAGCTTTGTTTTGAAGAGTTACCTAAAATTTGTACCCCATAGTTTATTCATTTTTTAATTCCTGATTATTTCTTTGTGATTATTTATGAATTTAAAAAACATGACTTTTACAATGTTTTATAAAGGGGGAAAAATTAACAAGGAGTCAAACTTAAATGAATAGTGATCCCAGTAAACTCAGAAAATGATAGATTTGGCTGTGTAGGGGAGGAGGACATTTCCTCTCCCCAAATGGGGGTTCGTCTGGCCGGAGAACGAGTTAAATTCACATGAGACAGAATAGCAAGAGAAAATTAAACAAAGCTTTATGAGGAGCCATGGCCCGGGGCCTTTCTTCCCGAAGGAAGAAAGGGCACCGAAGAAGTGGGGTGCACAGAGTGGTTATATACCCCCAAAGAGGGTGTTTCACATGTGATTGAAATGTCCCTCCCACAATAGTCACAAGATTGCCCTGTCGCACAGTGCTTGATGGACACAGCAGGTAGTGGTCTGCTATCTCGGTGGGCGTAGCAGGAGGCAAGTCTATGTCTGGAGCTGGGCGGTCACAGGTGAGCGCAGCAATCAGTTCCTAGCCTAAGGAAAGATGCTTAATCCTTAAAGAAATGCCAAAGTTGGGAGGGGGAGGGAAGTCAGTTATAGGAGGTTACCAGAGAAGCACAATAAAATGCAGATTTTAAGTCCTTGCCTTTGGTATTGATTAAGAGTTTTTAGAGAGAAGGTTATCTCCTTTCTTCTTCCTGGTACAGAGAGGGAGGCACCTTTTACAGATAGAGATTTACCTTACAAATGTAAACGTGTCCTAACAAGGGCAAGTTCCATTCCTCAGAGCCTCCTTCCCTGTCCCAGTTTATCAAAAGCAATCAGCCTCAAATAATCCTGATGCCAAAGAGACATATCTTGGGGTGGCCAATTCCAGGTCCCCACAGCTGTTAAAAGGAGGAATGCAAAATTTTTGTTAGTACTCCAAAAGCTGTAATGCTTATTTTTTCTAAATTCTTAGAGTGCTCTTTGTTTATTCTTCAAATAGTGAGTATTCTGAAAAGTGGGAATCAGAGTTCGGTAATTCCCCTTTCATTGCTCCCCCATGATTACAGTATTCATTAAGAAATCTCAGAATTTTATCCATAAATACTGATTGTATTTTTGACATATAATAGGGAAGATTGTCAGTTTTTCTGATTAAAAGCTTTTTCTCAGGGTGTCAATAAAAGAAGTCTATTTTTTGACAATCTCAAAATCAGATTCATTAACATAAGAACAGTTACCTAGCCAAAGAACTGTAATTTTCAAGTGGATTTTCAGTAGTCTCTTTAACTTACAATATATTTCATATAGGCTAACAGTTTTCTTTTGCCTCTTTTGGGTTCAAACTCATAAGTTTATTGTTTTACCTTCATAGAATGTTTTATACCCATGAGATATAGTTCTTGGATTTAATTTCAAATAAGAAGCATTTTTTAATACTTGTGCTGTATTTGAATGTATTTTAAAGTTAGAGTGTATCATTTAGTAACACATTTCAGTAAAAGAAAGACTGCTAGTTCTAAATCATATATTCATAGATTTGGGATTTTGTTTATGTGGATTTGTTTCTTCCGTAGCCAGAAAATTTTCAGTCTTCCAGCACTAGCCATTTACTTCTCAAATATGGGTTTAAATTTTCATTAGAAGACAGAGATATCCTACACAAAAGCGATGAATCTTTTGAAAATGCGTACCTGAATGTGGGGTTTCAAAGATCTTTGGGTGGTTATTAAATTCTATTTTAGAATTTTCTGTAATTTGGGATTAGTCAAAAAGTAGAGTGGTCAGTTCAGTCTTAACAAAAACACAGCCAAATGGCAGGTGTATGAAAACAAACAAAAAACAAATTAGTGTTGTGAAAACTTTTCAACTGAATTTGTCTATTTTAGTTTCTGTACAAAAGGATTTTTTGGTTTAAAACTGAATACCAGAGATGGTTGTAAAATTTTGTTTCCTCCTTTATGCCTACTTCCTTCCTCACCATTGCCATTTATATGCATAGAGATATCATTTGATATGCTAATATATTGAGACTGTGAACTGAATCTTTGTCAGTGGAGATGAATGTTTTCTAGGTTTGCAATTAAGCTCCCCCTTTCTTCAGGATCTCGTATTTTTTAAGCATTAAAGATTATTGATCGCTATTCTATATTTTAATAAGAGTTGGTGAAAAATGATTAAATTTTACGTTTATTCTTAGATTCAGGAATGAAGTTTTCCTCTTTCAAAAGAAGTTTTCTATTAGGAATTATCTGTGCTTGTGGTTTTTCCTTAAGTAGATCCATTATTTTGTTTTTAGAGGAAGCATTTTTTTTAACTTTTTATTGAGATTGTGAATGGTTGTCTTATTATTTATTTATTTCTAGACTTACTGACATATTGGGCTAGCACCATCTTCTGAGAGTTTGTTACATTACAGTTTAATGTTAAAGTCTAAGGAACATCTTATACTTAATAAAATGCTTTCAGTTTTTATCATATTTTTTTTATTTTTCTAAAATCAGTTTGGTTAAAATGCATTTTGATGACCATAGAAACATAACTACATGTTAGAATTTCAGTTTGTTCTTTTTTTTTTTAAAGATTTTTATTTTTTCCTTTTTCTCCCCAAAGCCCCCCGGTACATAGTTGTGTATTTTTCGTTGTGGGTTCTTCTAGTTGTGGCATGTGGGACACTGCCTCAGCGTGGTCTGATGAGCAGTGCCATGTCCGCGCCCAGGATTCGAACTAACGAAACACTGGGCCGCCTGCAGTGGAGCGCACGAACTTAACCACTCGGCCACGGGGCCAGCCCCCTCAGTTTGTTCTTATATATTGTAAATATTTGCACACATTTCAGTTTCCTCTTGTATTTTAAAATATTCATTCATTCAGGAGTACCTTTGATGTACCAAGCACAATGGTAGGAGAGACAGTATGATAATGTCATAGAGTAATGTACTTGGTATACAGAGGAACTTTACAGAAGAAGTAAATACTTAGATGGAATCTTAAGAGATATGCAGGAATGTGTCATACAGAGTAAGGGAAAAAAGGATGGTCCAGGAAGAAGTAAAAGAATGAATAAACCTGAAGAAGCTAGGAAATAGTCTGAAATATGAGAAAAATTTACAACGTTTTGTCACAACTGGAGCATAGGTGTAAGGCAAGAAGAGTTGAGAAACAGAGACAGTGTTTTAAGAAGTTCAGATTTTCTCCTAAGAGCTATAAAAGTCATTAAAGGTTTTTAAGCAGAGGAGAGATTTAAGCAGTAGTGTAGAGCAAAGGTCAGCAAATTATGGTTCATGGCCTCTGTTTGTATGGCCTAAGAATGGTTTTTATATTTTTTAATGGTTGGAAAAAAATTAAAAGGATAATAATTCATGATACCTGAAAACTACATGAAAATCAAATTTTAGTGTCCATAAATAGTTTTCTTGTAGCAGAACTGTACTTATCTGTTTAGATCTTGTCTGTGGTTGCTTTTTCACTACAACAGTGAGTTGAGTAGTTGCTATGAAGAACGTATGACCAGCAAAACCTAAAATATTTGCTATCTGGCCCTTTACAGAAAAGTTTTCCAACACCTGGTCTAAATACACCAATTAAAATATAGAGATAGAATGGATAGAAAAGTAAGATCCAACTATAAGCTGTCTAAAAGAAGCCCACTTTAAATATGAAGATATAGATAGGTTAAAAGTAAAGGGATGGAAAAAGATAGATTCTGCAAACACTAATCAGAACAAAGTTGGAGTAGCTGTGTTAATGCCAGAAATGAGGAATTTAGCAGGGATATAGAAAGACGTTACATAATGACCAAAGGGTCAATTAACAAAATAGGCATTACAATTCCAAATGTACATAAACCCACCAACAGAACTTCAAAATCCAGGCATACCTCGGAGATATTGCTGTTTGGTTCCAGACCACCACAATAAAGCAAATGTCACAGTAAAGTGAGTCATGTGAATTTTTTGATTTCTTGTGCATATAGAAGTTATGTTAATACTATACTGTGGTCTATTAAGCGTGCAATAGCATTATGTCTAAAAAAAGAAGGTACATACTTTAATTAAAAAATACTCTTATTCCGAAAAAATGCTAGCCATCATCTGAGCCTTCAGCGAGTTGTAATCTTTTTGCTGGTGAATGATCTTGCCTTGATATTGATGGCTGCTGACTGATCAGGGTGGTGGTTGCTGAAGGTGGGTGGCTGTGGCAATTTCTTAAAATAAGACAGCGATGAAGTTTGACACATTTATTGATGCTTCCTTTCACGAATGATTTCTCTGTAGTATGTGATGCTGTTTGATACCATTTTACCCACAGTAGAACTTCTTTCACAATTGGAGTCAGTCCTCTCAAACCCTGCTGCTGCTTTGTCAACTAAGTTTATATAATATTCTAAATCCTATGTTGTCATTTCAACCATTTTCACAGCGTCTTCACCAGGAGTGGATTCCGTCTCAAAAAACCACTTTCTTTGGTCATCCATAGGAAGCACCTCGTCATCCATTAAAGTTTTATCATGAGATTGCAGCAGTTCAGTCACATCTTCTGACTCCCCTTCTAATTCTAGTTCTTTTGCTATTTCTACCACATCTGCAGTTACTTCCTCCACTGAAGTCTTGAACTCCTGAAAGTTATCCGTGAGGGTTGGAATCAACTTCCAAACTCCTGTTAATGTTGATATTTTGACTTCTTCCCGTGAATCATGAACATTCTTAATAGCATCTATAGTGGTGAATTCTTCCCAGAAGGTTTTCAGTTTACTTTGCCCAGGTCCCAGAGGAATCACTGTCTATGGCAACCAAAGCCTTATGAAATGTATTTCTTAAATATTAAGACAAAGAATAACTTGAAAGTTGAAATTGCTCCTTGATCCATGGGCTACAGAATGGATGTTGTATTAGCAGGCATGAAAACAACATTAATCTCATTATACATCTCTATCAGAGCTCTTGGGTGATCAGATGCATTGTCAATGAGCAGTAATGTTTTATTTATTTTTTATTATTTTTTTATTGCAGTAGTACTAGTTTATAACATTATATAAATTTCAGGTGTACATCATTGTATATTTAGATTTCTCTGTGGATTAACAGTAATATTTTAAAAGGAATCTTTTTTTCTGAGTAGTTGGTCTCAACAGTGGTCTTGAAATATTCAGGAAACCATGTTGTCAACAGATGTGCTGTCATTCAGGCTTTGTTGTTCCATTTTTAGAGCATAGGCAGAGTGGATTTAGCATAATTCTTATGGGCCTAGGATTTTCAGAATAGTAAGTGAACATTGGCTTCAACTTAAAGTCATCAGCTTCATTAGCCCCTAACAAAAGAGTCAGCTTGTCCTTTGAAGCTTTGAAGCCAGGCATTGACGTCTCTCTAGGTATGAAAGTTCCAGATGGCATCTTCTTCCAATATAAGGCTGTTTCCTCTGCATTGAAAATATCCCTCATGAACATAGACACACAAAAAATGCTTAACAAAATATTAACAGATTGAATTCAGCAATATATAAAAAGGATACTGTCTTATGACCAAGTAGGGTTTATCCTGGAAATGCAAGCCTGATTCAGTAGTCAAAATCAATTAGTATAATTTACTGTATTAATAGGTTAAAGAAGAAGAGTCATATGATGATCTCAATACATGCATAGAAAGCATTTGATAAAATTCAGCATCCATTCCTGATTTTAAAACTCTCAGCAAACTAGGAATGAGAAGGAACTTCTTCAACTTGATAAATGGCATCTATGAAAAACCTACTCTTAATATCATTATAGTGAAAGAGTGAATACTTTCCTCCTAAAATCAGTACAAGGCAAGGATGTCCACTCTCACCACTCCTATATTCAACATCATTCTTTAGGTTCCAGCTATTTTAAACAGTAAGAAAAAGATATATATACAGATTAAAAAGGAAGACGTAAACTACCAAGTTCTCAGATGATATGATTAGCTATAGTGAAAATCCCTGTGTTGAGAAAATTATACAATTTTAATATAAGGCATGAAAACAAGACCCAAGTGAAAGAAGACAAATACTACATTCAAGGATACAAATACTTAGTATAATAAAGATGCCAGTTCTCCTCAAATTGATTTGTTGATTTAACATAATTTCAGTCAATGCCCACAGGTATTTATGTGTATGGAGTTTAAGTAAACTGAATCTAAAATGTATATGGAAGGATAAAGGGCCAAGAATAGTCAGTACACTCCTGAATTACAAGCTGAGAAGCATTTGCCATGCCAGTGATCAAGGCTTTTTATAAGTAGCTTGTATTAAAGACGTTGTGAAATTCACTCAAGGAAACAGAATAGACATGCTGGGAACAAACCCTCACAAAAATGGAACTATGATGTTAAATGGAAGTGGTATTGAAGTTCTCTGAGAAAGAAGAAAATGTGTAATAAGTGTAAAAAAGTTGTTTTTATGGAGAAAAAGAAAATGGATCCCTGTATTATCCCCATACACAAAAATCAGTTCCAAGTGGATTAAAGCCTGAAATGTTAATAGCACAACTTTTTAGAAGAAAAAAAAATAAAAATATTTTTCCTACCTTGGGGTATGGAAGGATTTCTTAAACAAGATGCAATTGCTAAATTTAAATGTTGAATATATCAACCACCTAAGATAAACATGTTTGTTTCTATCAAGTGACACATAAAAGAATTAAAGATAAGCCACAAACTGGGAAAAGGTACATGTAACACAAATAACGGATAGAAGATTAGTATACTTTTGCAAATCTACAAGAAAAAGGCAACTCACTAGAAAAATGGATGTAAAACAGAAATAGGAATTACACAGAAGAAGAAAGACAAATGACCCAAAGACATATGAAAATAAGTGCACTCTCATCACTAATCTGGGAAGTGGAAAAATAAGACCACACGTAAGTGATAAGGTACAAATCGAGAAGCCTAAGAATAACAAGTAATAGAGACACAATATGAACCTACAGGAATTTGTATTCACTGCTGGATGGATTATAAATTGGTATAACCACTTTGAAAATAATTCAGCATTATTCTGTAATGTTGAACATTTATAGACTATGATTCAGCAGTTTTACTCTGCTCTGCATCAAACAGACTGCTACACGTATGTATCAGGTGATATGTATTAAGAATAGTTATGGTGCTTCATTGTTGATAATAGCTAACAAATCGAAACAACTCAAGTGTCCATCAGTTGGAAAAAAGATGTACAAATTGTAGTATGTTCATTCAAAGGTATGTTATATGACAATGAAAATGAATGAGGTATTTTACTTGGGATGACATGGATGAAACAATGTTGTGTGAAAAGACAGTCCCCAGAAATCTACATGTTAGTAGATTTTTGTAAGATCTATCCTAGATCATTGTAAGATCCTAGGATATGCTGATGTCTAGACAAGACAAACACACTTCATTTTTTCCTACAAGTCTGTGTATGAAAGACATAAGTGAACTTGGACCTTATTATATCTATCATGCAGAACTTTGCAAATAAACCTATATAGTACTGTACCAGTATGAAATTCTCTCATGAGTTATAATAAAGAAAGGCAGTTTATTAATTTTCCAGTTTCTTTAGGCTTTTGGCATGTGGGCAAATGCTAATCTTAATGATTTATGCACAAATATTGTAGAAAGCAATATAAGTTGCAGACAGCCGCAAATGTAGAACAACTTACTTACTCTATGGTTCTATGTCCTCATTTAGACATATTGTTTTATTTTAGCCTGAATTTAGTAGTAGTTGCCCATTATCCCTCACCAGAAAGAATTTAAGTAATCTAATTAATGGTACTAAATAAGTTGAGAAGTTGAGGAAATAATATAATTATTATTATATGTAAATAATATGAATTAATAATATGAATTAATACATACTCCCTCCATGTCCTCTTGATACTGGCTGCTGTTAGTGTTGTTCTGGTGACTTCATAGAGTTAACAGTATTCATCATTATCCTCTCAGAATCCACATAGGTCCATTGGAGGATATGTGTGTGACTATACAATAGAAATACAAGGAGCAAAGTGATTAGGCAAATTTTGTAGCAATACGGAGAATCTATAAAAGTGTGGAGAATTGCTAGAGGCAAGATAATTAATAAAGGAGGATCTGAGAGTGTAAGGTAATAAATAATTTTAAAGAAAATCTGCAAGATTCATGACATATATAGGTAAGTCAAAAGAGTATGATTTGCTAATTAAAGGATTAATAGAAGTCCTTGGGAAAAATTATGAAAACTATGAATATTTTCGCAACAGTGACCTTTCTTTATGTTCATATGAAAAATTAGGTTTGAAGAGAAGACGGTTATATTATTATTGTAATTTTAATAGGAATTTTTAATATAGTGAGATGCACAGCAGAAAAGTAGGTAAAATATATGTGTAGGTTAAAGAATAGTTATTCCAAAGTGAGGAAATAGAACATTGCCAAGCATGCCAGAGGCCTACCAGGTACCTTATCAGTCCTTTCTCTACCTTCAGAGATAACTGTTATCCTTTGTCCTTATCTTTTCCTTGCTGTTCTTTTTATTTTATTTTATTTTATTTTTGAGGAAAATTAGCCCTGAGCTAATGTCTGCTGCCAATCCTCCTCTTTTTTGCCAAGGAAGACTGGCCCTGAGCTTAACGTCCGTGCCCATCTTCCTCTGCTTTATATGTGAGACGCCTGCCACAGCATGGCTTGACCAGCGGTGCGTAGGTCTGCACCCAAGATCTGAACCAACGAAACCCGGGCTGCTGAAGCAGAACATGCGAACTTAACTGCTGCACCTCCGGGCCAGCCCCTTTGCTGTTCTTTTCAGTTTCATCATCTGTATATGCTTCACTAAATAATATTTAGTTTTGTCATTTAAAATTTAATATGAATGCTATCATTTATATGTATTTCTTTGTGTCTTGCTTCTTTAGCTCAGCATTTTTGTGCTACTCATTCTTATTGTGGTATGAGACTTGAGTTCATAGAATTTTCAGTCCTGTATTATATTCCTATAAAATGAAGGAATATATATTATTTTAGACAGTTGATATTTCGTATTTCTTTTAAGGGCCTAAAAATATATATATACTTTTTACTTTTTTTCACTTTTATTTAATTAATTTATTTTTGTTGAGGAAGATTAGCCCAGAGCTACCATCTGTGCCAGTCTTCCTCCACTTTATATGTGGGTTGTAGCTACAACATGGCTGATGAGTGGTGTCAGTCCACGCCCAGGATCTTAACCTGCGAACCCCAGTCTGCTCAAGCAGAGCGTGCCAAACTTAACCACTACACCATGGGGCTAGCCTCCTAAAAATATTTTTTCTTTATTCAACAAATACTTTATGAGTGGCTGTTGTATTAGGTGCTTTTTTGTTTATCTGTTTTTGTTCTTAGCTGCACGTAACAAAAGAACCAAGTAAGTGTAACTTAAAAGCTCAGAAATGAGCTTATTCTCACTGTATTTGATTTCATAACATCTTAATTTCTGTGTCTCTAAAGCATCATGAAACATTTGAAAGGAAAATCCTAACCTGAGGGAAATGTTTGGAACAAATATGGCAGAGGTCCTTATTATAGAAAGCGCTTATACACACTGATAAGATAAACGCTTAAAACAGTAGAAAATGGGAAAAGGAAGGAAGAGACATTTCACAAAGAAATTTAAAAACTAGTATACAGGAAAAATGTTAAACTGCACTGAGGTTTTCAAATTTATACTAGAAATTAGCTTTTTGATGACACCTTTTTTCTTTATCTGTTTGTGGATCTCTGATTTTCAGGCAGTTATATTTTTTTAAAAAGGTCAGTTTAAGAATCTACTAAATCAAAGTCAAGTTCTGGTAATTTTTTATTTTCTTGCATTAGCAATTCTTCTAATACAGTATGATTTACTATGTCATCATAGAAAGACAGCATAAGAGAGTGTACATGGCGGGGTAAAATTAAACACATGCTCACAATCAAATTAATGTATTTCATCTGTCTTCAACTAATAACAATCTGTCATGTTATCTATCTGAGTAGGGGCATAAACAGTTTATTTTGTGTTTGGAGTAACTTCCTGGAGGTAGTTAATGTGACAAGTAGTTTGTTTGAATTGAGTATAACCAGATCAACACTCTAGATGTTTCCTTGATAACCTAAAAATTACTGTGAAAGTCTGTACAAGTGCTATATTTGTATTTTTGCTTTTACTTCTTTAAGTTAGACTGTGACATATTTTATAATCATTTCACTGAGAATATTCTTTTTCTGCCATCATATATGGACTGAGCAGCAAAAATAGTGTATACTTTTAATGCTTTCTTTCCATTGACAGGGACTAGACATTAATAATATAATTAAGTAGCATCATATAATACTCTCCCTTTTTTTAAAAATATGAAGTAATACATTGTAGTTTGAATGAAAAAAGTCATATTCATTGTAGAATATGTCCTTATAGCTTGTGAAAAATGAATATTTAGGAAAATAGGAATATTGTAAAGTCTCAGGCCTATATAAATATAATGTAGATTTTATTGTAATGTTTTTCAAAATTTTAAAATTTTACATTGTTTAGTCAGATCTGTACCTTTGATTATTATACATTTGATATATCTAGTTCTTCAGCTATTTATTACGTTTAGTACTGTATCTTTGAAGACTATTCTGTTCATTATATCAGTAATCCAATAGATAGATACAATGGACATCCTGAATAAGGATGCCTGAATCCCAGTAAACAAATAGGACTTAAAAAGAGAAGTTGTCATATCCTTGCCTTCTTAGCATTAGTGTGTGTGTTTTAGACGTCAAAACATATACATAATTTTAAGCACATGTAAATCAAATTTAATAAATTATTAAGGGTGTTTTAGTTGTCATGTTTGGGCTAATCATGATGGATCATTTTTAAACATTATGTAATTTCTCGATTTGTATGTACAGCTGCAAGTACTTTGTAAAGGACTTTATGTAATCAAGTACTAAGGCAAAGAGTATCTTTTTATTATTTTATAATGCTGATGGGCTCAGTTTTGTGATTTATTCTTATTAATGAGTGTTTTTAAAGTACTAATAATTAATGACCAAGTATATGAACATTTAAAGTTTGTATGTCTTTATTCTTTTAATTAAAATTCTAAATAAAAGTTAGACTAAGTGATCTTGCCCAAAGCTGATATTCTTTCTTCTTTCTTAGACACTAACTGGATTTGGAATCAGATGGTTTGCTTCTAATGCTGGTGCTACTAATGACTAGCATTGGGACTTTGGTTACGTTACTCTGAACCTCAGTTTTTTTGTGTGTGAAATTAGATTAATGCTTTCCTATCTGCCAGGATTGTTATGAGGCCCTGAAGTGTTCTGTACGTTTTGAAACGGAGTTTAGGTTGCTTTAGAAATCTCCTAAAGTGGTTTCTCTGCATCTGCTTTTGCCCCCTTCCTTCCTCTTCATCGTAGCCAAAGTAATGTTTTGAAACTGCAAAGCTCACATGGTCCCACTGGTACAACCCTCCAATGGCTTTGCATTGCTGTATTTGAGTAATATCCTCATAGTAGACTACAGGTCCCCACTCTTGTTCGTTATTCTTCGTTTCCCTCAGTTGTGCTTATTTTTCTCTTTGAGCTTTTGTTCTAGTTGTTCCAGTGACTGAAACGTTTTTCTCTTCCAACCTCCTCTTAATTTGGTTGGCTTATTCTTATTCTTTAAATTTCAGATTAACGAGGTCTTCCATGGCTATCATAGATAAAATTGTCGTAATTGCTCTCCTGGTTCTTATCACTCTGTTACTGTCTATCTGCTCATCTTCCCCTAATCCTACCCTCATTTTAGATTATGATAATTGTTACATTGCCCTGTTTATTTATGTGTTTACTTGTTTACCAGTCTTTCTCATTAATGTGAGAGTAAGGATAGTATCTATTTTGTTCTTTAATGTATTGCTTGTACTTAGTGCAGTACTTGACTCATAATAGGTGCTTATATTTATTTAATAAATGACTTTTAGGGTATTATTTTGTCTCTTTTAAGGAAGTACATGAGCTATCCTTTCCTTTTTCTTTTCTTTTTCTTTCTTTTTTGTTTTTTTGGTGAGGAAAAGTGTCCCTGAGCCAACATCTGTTGCAATCTTCCTCTTTTTGCTTGAGAAAGATTGTCTCTGAGCTAACATCTGTGTCAACGTTCCTTTGTTTTGTACGTGGGATGCCACCATATTGTGGCTTGGTGAGAGATATATAGGTCCATGCCCGGGATCTGAACCTGCAAACCCAGGGATGCCTGAAGTGGAGTGCGTGAACTTAACCACTATGCCACTGGACCAGCCCATATCTTTTTCTTTTTTTAACCTGCGATTTTTGCAACTACACAGTTAATGTGAACCATCTTTAGGTTGATTAATGTGTAGGACTGTAATGACTTTCAGGAGGAAGAATAATCAACTGTATGTGTATAAGTATAAAACTTGCCATCTTCTTCAAGGGCCGGCCCCGTGGCCGAGTGGTTGGGTTCACCCGCTCCACTTCAGTGGCCCGGGGTTTTACCGGTTGAAATCCTGGGCTCAGACATGGCACTGCTCATCAGGCCATGCCGAGGTGGCGTCCCACATGCCACAACTAGAAGGACCCACAACTAAAAATACGCAACTATGTACTGGGGGGATTTGGGGAGAAAAAGCAGGAAGAAAAAAAAGAAGATTGGCAGTAGGTGTTAGCTCAGGTGCCAATTTTTGAAAAAACAAAAAACAAAACTTGCCATCTTCTATTTTTAAAGTTATGATTTAGATAATGGTAACTATTTATGTATATGAGATGGCTGAACTGAAAAGAACGTCATATTCATGAAATCTATAGGAATGCAACATTTTTTATCATTTATAATTTTGTTTTGAAAAGCCTCTGAATTTAGAAACAGAATTATCACTGTATAGGGAATGGAAGTGTTTTGAAGCCAACAGGGGAAAGTTGAAGATTTTCTAACATGTGTCACCCACAGGATTTCCTTTTTGTGCTTATATTTTTGTGTGTGAGGTAAGATGGGTGAAAAGAGTAGCTGTGTGGATGTTATCTATGTGCATATAAACTTCTTAGCATCCCATGCAAGACCCTCATGCTGATTTCACCAGCTCTTAGAAGCTACGTTCTTTCAGATGCTTTTGCACACATTCTTTTGGAAAGGAATGTACATCCTCTCTACTCCCAAGGTTGTCTGGCTAATTTTTCCTCATTCTTCAGGAGTTAGCTGAAGTGTCACCTTTTTTGTGAGATCTTTCCTGTTCCCCTAAGCAGTTTTAGAAATTTCCTTTCTCTGTTCTCCTGTCGTACTTTGTCTTATACAGACCACTGTTGTTCTCTTGGTTTCAGAATTTTATTGTATATTATCTTTGTACATATATTCCTCTTAGCCTTCCCAGCAGTTAGCACTTAGAAGGTGCTGGGTAAATATTTCATAAATAAATGAATGGATAGATAAACCACAGTAACACTAGCTAATACTTATTATTATGTGCCAGTCATGCTCTGTGTGCTTTATATGTATTTACTTATTTTATTTATTATGATAACATTGTGAGGTATGTATTGTTGTTGTCCCCATTTTATAAGTGAGAAAACTGAGACAAAAAGAGATTAAGTGATTTGCTCAAGGTCTTACAAATAGTAACAGAACAGGGAATCAAACCCAGGCAGTTTGGCTCTGGAGACTGCATTCTTTACTACCACATTCTATTTCCTCTCCAAATGAATCAGTGAGTAATTGAAAAACTGTACATTTGCCTAATGTAAAGAATTGAGAAGTTCAGAAAAGTTATTTCTTGTATGAGACTAGTTCATGTATATAATCCATCACTCTAGATCAATAAAATAGTAACAAAGATCATCTATTGTGGTATGAAAAATTTTGCTATATTTATATTTTCTTTATGATAACGTTTGCCATATTGTGATTTTTATCAGAATTGTTTATTGTTTATTATACACCATTTACTTCCTGTTACTCGTCAAAATCTTCTCTATATCCTAATGTATGAGCCACTTTATCCTGGAGGTTATCCAAGTAAATAAATTTTGAATCATCACATAAATTTAGGAAGTCACTGTTCCATTGGAATCAGCAGGGCCAACTGAAGGATAAAAGTGACAGCTTTAGAATCAAAATTCAGATTTGTTCCTTCTAAATCAATGCTTTGAACCTCAATAAAATCAAAACAAAATATTTTAAGAAAACGATACTTATTTATGGATGAAGTCATATGTTATGTGTTTGATTTGTTTTAAAATAATCTGAGAGTAGGGATATGGATGAAACAAGATTAGTCGTGACTTGATAATTTTTGAGACATCTTTCTTTTTATCTTCCAACAAAACGTATTGGTAAAGGAGAATGCATTTTTGGTTTCATGCTATTTTCCATGTATTACTTGAGCCATTTAATGGCAGAAGAAAGAACATTTCTCCAATGGTACATGTTTATTTTTCCCTAGTAAGTATAAAAATGCAAAAGATGCGTCTCAATTTATAATTTAATTTGATGTAATTTTGTGACCATTTAATTGGGTATGACCTCACCAAAATCACAGAGACATTTATAATGCTTATATTTTTGTCTTGCTAATTATAACTTTGAGTTACTAGCTCAAGACACAGTATATTCTCAGGAAGAAGTTCATTGTTAACAAGAGTGGATGTAAATCTATACTTTAAATTGTTTTTCTGTTAGTTAAGGTAATGCTAGATCCTATGAACACACAATCCCTAAAGTTTCAATGTCTTAGGACAATAGAAATTTATTTCTTATTTAGGAGTAAGACCAAAACCAGGTAATGCTTATCAGTAATGGTTCATCGCCTTTTCAGGCACCCAGACTTCTGGCTTCACAGTTTACCATGAAAAAGGAAGAGTAAGGACTACCACACATGGAAGTTTTTTGTGGGTCAAGCCTAGTAGGTATTGCTGTCACTTTTTCTTCGTTCAGAAGTTAGTCTTATGGCCACACCTAACTGCAAGCCAAGCTGGGAAATGTGGTATAGGTGAATGAACAGCTATCCAGTCTGCTCAGCTTATCATTATATATTTATTTTTCTCTTCTTTTTTTCAAGAACAGTAGAGGATCTTAGATTTTACCCTACTCGGAAGCTAATGAATTAGTCTGCTAACACCTTGGTTACTGGCAGAAGGTGTGAGGCTCCTGGGTGAGAGAGAAAGGACTTTATTACTTGTTGCATAGGCAGCAGGACGAGCTCCATATTTGCATTGGTTCTCCTTACCCACAAAGTTCCGCTAGGGCAATCTAAGGGAACCTGCACAGATGATGTACATGCAGTGGTTTGTATCACAGCTGAGGAACCCTGAGCTTAGGAAACTTAAATCTTTTGTAATGGGCTATAAGTAAACCTCTGACCTTTGCTCTGGAGGGAAATATTATCTTTATTATACCAGACAGTGAACAAACTTATACTTTATCCCTGAGGGATAACTATCTCTAGGCTGCTTGCCATGTAAACATCCTTGAAAGGATGGTCCAAAACAAAAGCTGTCGTTTTTAAATTTTAGTCTTCCCAATTTTAATTTTTAAAAATTTATTTAAAAAGTTCTAGTGTATTTTTATTTGTTTATGCATATATACATATAATATGTTTATAAAGTAGTTTTATTGTATGAGTATTTTGTACTCTACTTTTTAATTTAACATCCTGTACTATTATTGTATATTTCACTTAATTTTTTTTCTCCAGCTTGATTGAAATATAACTGACAAAATTTAAGGTGTACAATGTGTTGATTTGATACACTTATATGTTACAAAAGATTACCATCATGGCGTGGTAACACCTTCATCACCTCAGGTAATTACCATTTCTTTTTTGTGGTGAGAACATTTAAGATTTACTCTCTCAGCAACTTTCAAGTTTATAATATATTCGTGTTAACTATAATCACTATGCTGTATATTAAAATCCCAGAACTTATTCATATTATAATGGGAAGGTCATACCAACATCTTCCCATTTCCCCACCCCTCAGTCCCTGGTAACCACCATTCTGCTCTCTGTTTCTATGTGTTCGACTTTTTTAGATTCCACACATAACTGATATCATACAGTATTTGTCTTTCTCTGTCTGACTTATTTCACTTAGCATAATGCTCTCAAGTTTCATCCATGTTGTCTCAAATGACAGATTTCCTTCTTTCTCATGGCTGAATAATATTCCATTGTATATGTATGTACCTCATCTTCTTTATCCATTCCTCTGTTGACAGACACTGAGGTTGTTTCCATATCTTCGCTATTGTGAATAATAATGTAGTGGTCATGGGAGTGCAGGTAGCTCTTCGAGATCCTTTTTCATTTCCTTTGGTTAAATATTCAGAAGTGAAATTGCTAAGTCATGTGGTAGTTCTATTTTTAATTTTTTGAGGAACCTCCTTACTGTTTTCTGTAGTGGCTGCAACAATTTACATTCCCACCAACAGTGCAGAAGGATTCCCTTTTTTCCACATCCTTGCCAATGCTTATCTCTTATCTGTTAGGATGGTAGCCATTCTAACAGATATGAAGTAATATCTCATTGTGGTTTTTTTTTTTTTTTGAGGAAGATTAGCCCTGAGCTAACTACTGCCAGTCCTCCTCTTTTTGCTGAGGAAGCCTGGCCCTGAGCTAACATTGTGCCCATCTTCCTCTACTTTATATGTGGGACACCTACCACAGCATGGCATGCCAAGCAGTGCCATGTCCGCACCTGGGATCTGAACTGGCAAACTCTGGGCCGCCGAGAAGCGGAACGTGCAAACTTAACCGCTGCGCCACCGGGCCAGCCCCTTATTGTGGTTTTGATATGCATTTCCTAGATGATTAGTGATGTTGAGTATCTTTTCATGTACCTGTATGTCTTCTTTGGAAAATGTCTATTCAATTCTTCTGCCCATTTTTTAATCAGATTATTTGTTCTTTCACTAGTGAGTTGTATGAGTTCTTTATATATTTTGGATATTAATCTCTTATCAGATAGATGATTTGCAAATATTTTCTGCCATTCTATAGGTTACCTTTTCATTTTGTTGATAGTTTCCTTTGCTGTGCAGAAGTGTTTTAATTTTATGTAGTCCCACTTGTTTTTTTTTGCTCTGTTGCCTTTGCTTTTGGTATCAAATCCAAGAAAGTCATTGCCAATACCTCACCTAATAGTCTTTAAGTCCAGAGATTTTTTTATGGCCAGAGAGTATTATGTTATGTGGTTGTATCATTTAACTGTATCTCTATTTTGGGACATTTATATTGCTTCCAATATTTTTTATATTACAAGTAACTCTGTGGTGGAGATATAATTTATAATTCTTATTATAAATCCCTGATAACTTATCATTCTTATTATACACCCCTGATGTTTTCCTCATGATAAGCTCTTCCAAGTTGTGTTACTTGGTCACAGAGTATAAATGTTTGTAAGGCTCAATACACATTTCTAAATTGCTTGTCAGAAAGCCAGTACTACCAGCTCTCATCAACACTGGTTCTCATTTTTTTTTTCAGTTTCACCAATTTGAAAGGTAAACGTCAGTACTTAATTTTTTTAAGTTGCATTTCTTTGCATACTGAGATTGAACAATGATTTCACAGGTTTATGTGAAATATTTTAAAAGGCCTTTCAGGTAGTCTAACATTCTGTAACATATGATTATTAGTTACATTTCTGAGAAAATGTCACTTCTTACTGAATTGTTAATATTTTGTGAAGCCCTGAAATGTACTTTTGTTGGTATCTTTTTCTTGTTGTAAACCTAAAGGATAAAATATGAAATACTGTAACTTTCTTTTTAAAATTTATTAAACTAAAAATTGTACATATTATTCTTTCAAACAACTTTCCAGGTTGTATTAAAATTACTCTTATTAACCAAAATTAATTGCATTCTCTTAAGACTTCTATTTCCTGTACCATGTGATTTTAAGAACATGACAGACTTAGTATCTTACCTTTTTTTTTCTTTTCATTTTAATATCCAGGTCAGGGTTAGTGAACCAAGTGATTTTTTTTGCACAGTTGGTTTTGACGGTAAAAAAGTTTGGATTTTCTTGTTCTGTTTAATGCAGTCTTAGAGTTTTTTCGTCTTCATTTTTTTTTTAATCCCCATTTATGTTAGCTACACAAGAAAGCCCAAGACAATGATACCATTGGTGTAGCTCCTGCATTCTTACCCTACGCTACTCTGTCCTCTGCTTTTCAGACACCAGTTTTATCCTTTCTTAACTTTTGAGACTCTTCCCTTGAGTCTTCAGGAGCTTACAAATAAGACATCAATAAAACTCCTTTATTCTCAACATCTTCCTCAAACAAAAGTTTATAAAATTCTTCTTATGTCACTTGCTCACCCAAAAGGACAGTACTGCCTTCTCCTGAAGCTCTTTGAGGTGTTGATTTTTCCCTACTATCTCTATGTTATCATTAGGACTGGATGTGGGGAAGGTGACCTTCTTGTTCCATATTGCTCTTTCCAGATCATTTTCCTTCCTCTTCCCTTAGAGCCCTTAGATTTGAATATCCAGCTATATGATTATACTTCCTGTTACTTAAATTTGTTGGAGTTATCAGCCAAACCCTGAATCACTGTCTTGAATTTCTTGAAGATTTTGGCTCCCGGTCACAGTTATTCCATTACTGTTGCTGTCATGATTCTTGGTAATTTCTGCAGATTATCCTTCTAAAACCTTGGTCTCTTAGTTCCTTGAATTCTTCACCTCCAGTCATCTTGCCCCCCACTTACACTAACATAGTTATTCTGTAGACCTAGTCAATGTCAGTTTCTGCACCCTCTCCATAATTTCAGTATTAATTTCATGCATCCCAGTCTGTCTATTATCTCCTGTCTTTCCAGTTCACTTTCTTTACTAACCAACTCCAGTAATTTTTAAACCCACACAGGACCTTAAAATCAGTTCATCTTATCAGTTTTTCATTTTCCTGAGCCCCTACCTTACCCAACTTAGATTCCATGCTCCATCAATATATAACTCTATTACGTTTACTATCTTCAACTTTCTTGCCCTTCTTTTCAGTTATTGTACATGGTTGGGAAAACCCCAGCTCTACTTAAATGCAAATCTTTATCTGCTCAGCACCTCCACCCATGCAGCTGAATGTGTCTGGAACAAAACCTACCCATACACTGTCTCATTTTAAATTCAGGTTAACTATCTTCAAATGACTTCTCTGTATCTTTCACATCCCACGTGAAATCCATTAGCATATCCTATTCATTTCTTATTCCAAAAATATATTGAGAATCTGCCCCACTTTTTACTATCTCTACAGCTACCACTCTTATCTGAGATACCATCTTCTCTTTCTTCGATTTTTACAGTAGCCTCCTCAGTGGCTTCTCTGCTTTGCATTTGACCGTCTATAGTTTATTCTCAACAAAATAGCCCAAAAGAACTTTTTACAATGTAAGTCAGATTACCTGTTTTTTTTTTTCCCTCACAACCCCCCAGTAACTTCCCATCTCTTTTACACTGGCCTATACGCCCTGCATGATCTGGTCCCTGGCTTTTTAAACCTCATTTCCCACTATGTCCCCTCTCTTGCTAACTCATTTCAGCCCCTCTGGCCTTCTGGCTTTTCTTTGAATCTGCAAAGCATGATCTTGCTTTACTTTAGGGCCTTTGCACTTTTTAATTCCCTCTGCTGGGAAGGCTTTTACCCAGATTTTCTTGGTCCTTAGCCTTCTTAAGGTCTTTGACCTACCTGTTTAAAATAGTCCTTCCACTTATGTACTATTTATTTTTCTCCATAAAATCTGTCAGCATTTGCCATGCTATATATTTTACTTATTGGTCTCTTTCCTTTTGTTAAAATGCAAGCTCATTGTTATATCTGCAGCACCCAGGACAGTGCCTGGCCGTAGTAGGCACTCAAATATTTGTTGAATGAATGAATGAATGATCAATAAAGTGGTTACCATTGAAATTGTTAAGCACTTGTTTAAGCAGGGTGTAGTATGGTTGAAGTAAAAGAAATTGCACGTATACAGTATTAATGCCTTTGTCCTTCAGTTGCTTAGACACACCAAAATGTTAACAGTTGTTATCTCTGGTTAAGGGCATTTTTTATATCATTTTATGAATATTTGGGAAATGAGCATGTATTACTGTTATAAGGAAATTTTAATTCCATTTTGAAAAATAAATTTGAAGAACTAGAAAAATGATATGGTTTACTGAAGGACATAAAGGAAATTAAATCATTACAGCAGTGAGAGTGTTATCACATGTATGAGAGACGAATACTGGATATTAATTTAAGGATGCTGTTAAAAATGTAAGAAAAGAAAGATTTTGCCTGTGTCTCACTATGACTTTACATTTCTGGGTTATTTAGAATGAAATACTCTAGTAACTAAGTCCTCTTAAATGTTGCTCACCAAATTCTAACACAACAGAGGAAAACTTTGAAGTGAAGTTCTGTGAGGGCCTTTTCTGTATCTACTGTCTCATTTGTCAGAATCTCAGTTATTTAAAATAACTTCTATGACTCATAACAGTTCATAATACTGGTGGTGACATTTTAAGGACCTGGATTATGTCTTTTTCATCTTTGGGTTCTCAATGTCTACTACAGTGCTTGGTATATAATAGGTGCTCAGTAAATGTTTGTTGAATAAATGTTTGTTTTCTTCATTTGATCAGTTATGGTTATCTTTATTAGGAAAGGACTTTTGCTTGGATAGTCACTCCCCCAATGCTATAGATAAACTGATGTGGTATTAGGGAGTTGAAGAAGGGGGAGGAAGAAAGGAAAAAAAGAGAAAGAAAAAAACAGAACAATGATAGACTATTTTATTAGAAAGACAAATGCACACACACATTAAATGACAAATTTCACGGTCTTTTTTTAATTGGGTAGTGATTTCATTGGGGAATTTTCCTAGTGACATGATTTGTTCTTAGTCTTGTTGAATTAGGAAAGTATTTTAGCTTCAATATTATGATAAACCAGATATATAAATGTCAATGCTAATAGCTTAGTATTTTAGTCTTCTACAACTTGATGCCTGTGGTATCTGGATATTTTTTGGCCTGTTCTTGTAAATAAGGTCTTAATGATGTTTAAGGAACAGCAACTTGTGGCCAGAAAAGAAAAAAACTCCATATTATCCAAGCTAAGCAATATAAATGGGGCTTAGGAATCTCCCGCTAGATCAGAAATCTCCTAGAGAAAGATCTCTTGAGCCTACAAACTAAAAACCTTCAATATAATTTTAAATAAAGCCTTTTATGTAGTATGAGAGCATTTTTTTAGTTGATAATCAATTGCCACTATTATGTAGGCTTACTAGATTTGCAAATTTACAAGTTTTTACAAGTCTGTTGGGTCCCTTCCTCAGGAAATCAGTTTAAGTTTTTTTTTCCTATATTGACTCAAAGAGCCTAGTTGTCCTTAAATCCTGTGAATATATTTGCCTTATAATTTGACGGCATTGAGTCAACACCCTTATAGGGTCTGTAGTGTTGTAAAAAGAGAAACTGTTCAATAAAGGATCACATTTGAAAAAATGAACTGTGCCGGATGAAACCAGCATTGGATATGAGTACTGAGCTTTGCTTTAAAGCACTCACAACTATTCAAGGAAATATACCCTTGCCCATTACTTTCAAAATGGATCCTTTAGGTTTGGAAAGCAACTGAGTGGTATCTTTGTGCAATTAAACCATAGGTGTAAAAAAATTAAAATAAATATGTAATGAAATATTGATTATCTTTTAGCAGAAAATTAATTATATATTTGTGTTAACATTAAAATTTGTATAGATTCCAGAAATATTCTATCAAAGTAATTAGACTGTTTCAAATCAGATATGTTTGGGTAAGTGCTTCTTACTTTCAATTAATCACTGGGTTTAAACACATCGTTATACTAAGTAGATCTTTTCTGAGTATCATCAGTGTCCCTGAAGCTAAATAGATAACAAGAATGAGCTTTCATTTTTTGAGCACTTTCCATGTGCTGGTCATTGTGTGCTATACATGGAGTAATTCTCAAAGAACTAGATATAACATAGGTATATTTGTTTTCCAAGTTTTTAGATTTAGAGACTGAAGCATAAAGAGGTTAAAGAAGTTGCCCCAGATTACACAGCTAGTGTCTAAGCTGGGATATAATATTGGAAGATAAGTCAAATTTAAAAATGTTAAAAATTTATTGATTGACCCTAATATTGAATTTTGTTCTCTGTTTGTTTTTGTTTACCTTTCTAGTTGATTTGGAGCATATGCGAACAGTAAAGCCTGAAAAACACTTACGGTTTTGCCAGGAAAATGGTTTTAGTAGCCACTTTGTCTCAGCAAAGACAGGAGACTCTGTAAGTAAAATAATGAATACTGAATATCTTAAGTGATGTTTCACTTTTATTTACTAATATTCATAGGAAGTATACTTTCTTTACTTAACTTTTGGAAGAAATTAATTCCTGTTGAAGATTTGAAATAGATTAGCTATAACATATTTATTCTGTTTATATTTTTAATTCATTTACATAATTTTGTGGCTGTTTTAGGGAATTTAAAAATATGAGAGTTAAAAAGAATATAAATCACCCTTAATTTCAGCATCCAGAGATGCCCATTCATAACCTTATATGATTCCTTCTAGTCATCTTTTTCAGATACTCACAAGTACTAGTGCTACCGTGCTACTGCTGCAGATTTCATTTACTGAGTGCTTACTTTGTGTTAGGCACTGTACTACTCTATGTCTGATTTATAGATAAGTCTTAGAGAGGTTATGTAATGAGGGCCCAGGTTACAGAGCTAGTTAAGTGGGTAGAGATAGGATTTGTAGTGACACTCAGGGTTCACCATATTAACCACACTAAATATTTACTTTAAAAAATTAAGATGACAATATAGAAATAATTTTGTATTTTACATTTTTTTTTTAAAGATTGGAACCTGAGCTAACATCTGTTGCCAATCTTCTTTTTTTTCTTCTTCTCCCCAAAGCCCCCCAGTACATAGTTGTATATTCTAGTTGTAGGTCCTTCTGGCTCTGCTCTGTAGGGCACCGCCTAGCATGGCCTGATGAATGGTGCTAGGTCTGCGCCCAGGATCTGAACCAGTAAAACCCTGGGCCACCTACGTGGAGTGCCCGAACTTGACCACTTGGCCACGGGGCCTGCCCCTACTTTTTAATTTAATATATTTATGTGTAGAAAATTTTGCCATGTCATTCAGTATTATAAAATAGATTTAATAATTCATTAGATTTAATGATCCATTAAATGTTCAAAAATTTATTCAACCAGGTCCCTGTTGTTGGACATATAGGTTGTTTCCAAGTTTTGGACATAATACTCTAAAATTTTGTCCATAAGCTTTGATGTTTTGATTATTTCCTTCAGGTAGATTCCTTGAAAGGAAGGGAATTGAAACATATTGCCAAATTACCACTAGAAAGGCTAATTTATACTACCACCAGCGTTGTATGAGTGCCATATCACTGTATTCCTTTTTTTTTTTTTTTTAAAGATTTTATTTTTTTCCTTTTTCTCCCCAAAGCCCCCCGGTACATAGTTGTGTATTCTTCGTTGTGGGTTCCTCTAGTTGTGGCATGTGGGACGCTGCCTCAGCGTGGTCAGACGAGCAGTGCCATGTCCGCGCCCAGGATTCGAACCGACGAAACACTGGGCCGCCTGCAGCGGAGCGCGCGAACTTAACCACTCGGCCACGGGGCCAGCCCCTCACTGTATTCTTTTTTAACAGTCAAGATTTATTTATTTTGTAATCTTTGTCAATTTGGTAGGCAAGAAAAAATGAAAGGTATTTCGCTATTTAAATTTGAATTTTTTTGATTGCTGTTGAGGTTGAAATTTTAAAAATTTCATTACCTATTTATTTTTTGCTTATAATCTGTTTATAATTTTCTATTGCTTTTTACAATTTTGTATGACGATTTTTTTTAGGGATACCAACATTTGTCGTAATTTTTGCAAATATTCTCCACTGCCCAATTTTTGTGTGACTCTTAATTTTTTTGACATTTGTAACCAAAGGAAGTTCTTCTGTGGTTTAATCTTTTTGATGTTTTTTCTGTATGATTTCCTTCATGGTTTTTGTGTTTAGGATAAATAATAAATAATATAAAGGGTGTTTAATCTTTTTTGGGATCAGATTCATTTAAAAATTTGACCTTTTGGAAGCCTTTCCCCTGGGATAATACAAACAAAGGCACATACCCACACATGCTATTTGAAAAAATACAATATCAATACTCTTTGATAAGTCCATCCATGGATTGGGCTTCTACCCTCACTTATCTTCCTAGGATTTTTTTGCCATTTTAGAATAATTTTAACTTGCAGTATTTTATCTTGTGTTTAACCACTTAGTACTTTTTGTATACTTATGTTGAACCACCCTTAAAAATCCTCATTGTTTTCTTTTTAAATGCAACTTTGAAATGATTTGTTCTTGTGGAATCACTTTAAGACTTATAGTCATCTCCAACTGCAGGTTACTTCTCTTCATTGCTTGAGGAGTTGAGCTCCTGGCTTACTGTACTTTCTCTAATACTACCTTAGACATAATTATTAGTGATTTCAGTATCTTTGTCCTTTACCTTATCTCAGCCACTCACTCCCATGCATTGTCATTACAAATCACTGCAGCTCTTCTGTTATCTCATATTTCAACATCAGACATCCTGATCATTGACTACCATCTCATCTTTCCAGCTCACACCCTTGAATGCCCTAATCCAATCAGTCTGCAACCCCAGCAGGACCTACAAGACATTGATGCTAACACCTTTTCTATGTCCCTAACCTCCTTTCATGTCCTCATTTTCCTCTTCCTAACTTAAATCTCATGGCCAATCAAAATCATTTCCATGCACATACCTTCAATTCTCTTTCCCCTCTTTCACTTTATCAGACTTACTTGGCTAAACCTTAACTCTGATTTGAACTGGGCCCCCACCTTTCTATGGCTGCACCCGTGTATTTGAACATGATCAGAGAAAAACACAGAGGCATGCTGGAAGTTTCACTTAAAATTTGGAATTTCTAACCTTAACTAGGCCCATAATGATCCTCAATAATTATAGCACATATCCTTAGTCCTTTGTCTCCTCCTCACCCAGAAGACTGTTTCATAGCTTCTCTTTTCTCCTCAGATCTTCAAAACTTCCTTGTCCATTCTTTCAGCTGATGACTTTGTTTCTTATTTTACAAGAAATTTGAAACAAACAAGGCAACTTCCACGTATTCCTGCCACCACATCTGCCCCCACTCTCCTTCCCACCCTTCATGTGTTCCCATATCTTCTGTCTCCTTTGTGGTTACTGTGGGATGAATTATCTCTGCTCTAGCTAGGGTCAACTCCTCCATTGTGCATCAGTCCCTCTTCTCTTTGCCTAGTAATGAACGTTGCTTAGCAGTTCTCTCTTCCCTACATCATCATTTTTTTCAGTCTACTGGATTATTCTATCAGCATACAAAATATTGTGACTTTTCTTAATCTTAAAAACAAGAAAACTCTTGATCCCACTTCTCTCTCTAGCTATTGCTTGCTTTCCTCCACTTTCCAGTAGAATGTTTTAAAAGAGTTGTCTCCAGTTCTCTTCTCCCAGTTTCTCTTGAACGGTTCTAGACAGACTTTTTCCCCCAACATTTCGCCCAGACTGGTGTCATCAATGTCATCAGTGACTTCCTTTTTGCTGAATTCAGTGGCCAGTTTTTAGTCCTCATCTTACTTAGTTGCAGCATATAAAATAATTGATCACTCTCCCCTCTTTGAAATACTTTTTTCACTTAGCTTCCAGGATACTATACCTCCTGGTTTTCCTCTTACCTTGCTAACTGCTCTCTCTTAGTCCTCTTTGCTGATTCCTTCTTATCTTTCCAACTTCTAAATATGGAAGTTTCCTAGGACTCAGTCCTTGAATATCGCTTTTTCCTAACTTATTGCCTTTGTGACCTCATCTGGTCTCATAGCTTTGACCAGACCTCTCCTGTGAACTCCAGATCATATATCCAACTGCCCCCAGCTCCTCTGCTTAGAAGTCTAATAGGCAGCCCCAATTTAATTCAGGTCCGGAGCTGAGCTCTTGATATTCCCTCTTCAGATCTCTCATAGTCTCCCCCACTTCAGTAAATGGCAGATCTTCTACAAGTTGCTAAGGCCAAGAAAATTTTGGAGTCATCCTTGACTCTTTTCTTTCTTTGACATCCCACATCTGTCTATCACCAAGTCTTTTTGGTTCTACTTTGAAAATATATCCAGAATCTGGTAACTATTTCTTACTGTCTCCATTGCTACCACTTTGTTTCAGGCTTCCATCATGTTTTACATAAGTGTCCTTCCTGATTTCTCTTTTTGTACCCTTGATCTTCTATAGTGAATACTCAATACAATAACCAAATTGACCCTGTTAAGACAAAAGTCAAACTAAGTCACCCTCCCATGGCTTCCATTTCGCTTACAGTAAAAGCCAAAGCCCTGCCAAGGTCTTACATGATTTATACCCCCTTAATCTCTTTGCTCATTTTGTTTTACAATCCCCCTCTTTCTCTCCATTCCACCACATTAGCTTTTCTACTTTTTCTTGAACACTGACCACCAGTGAACTATAATATTAATGCCTTTTTGGCTACAGATGACCTAAGTCTTTTGGGGATACTATATTTTTTTGTTTAGAAATCAAAATTAAATTAGTAAAGTTGCAGTAAATATTTAGTAAGTAATCATGAGATAAGTAGGGATAAGAATATGATAGGACACTTATGAAACAAAGACAAGTTATACATGACAGTGAATGTCTGGATTGGAGCTCTAGGAATCATAGTGGACTCAGCAAAAGGTAACTATGTATGAAAGGCTGTTTATCGAGAAGTATTTGTAGATTTTTGTTTAACGGTAATGGAGCATACTGCTCCTTTACTCTGAACTGATAAAATACAGTAAAGATTACTCAGTTGTTTTGCTCAAGAGATATGGAGAATTTATTGAAATTGATGAGAGCCACAAAGATTATTAAAGGGTTGAAAAGTAGGACCTTTTAAGAGAGGCTAAAACCAGTTCAAAAGACCAATATAGAATTTGGCAGTGAAAAACCTGGATAGTAAAGTAGAGACTAATTTATTCTCATTTTCTTCAGGACTTATAGGAGTTTGTTATGCCAGTAGTTTTTTTTGGTTTTTTGTTCGTTTTTTTTAACATGGTAGCTGTTATTAATTGTTTTATTTTAAATTTTTAAAAATGTAAATTTTGGGGCTGGCCCGGTGGCACAGCAGTTAAGTGCGCATGTTCCGCTTTGGTGGCCCGGGGTTCACTGGTTCGGATTCTGGGTGCGGACCTACACACCGCTTGTCAAGCCATGCTGGGGCAGACGTCCCACATATAAAGTGGAGGAAGATGGGCATGGATGTTAGCTCAGGGCCAGTCTTCCTTGGCAAAAAAGAGGAAGATTGGCAGCAGTTAGCTCAGGGCTAATCTTCCTCAAAAAAAATAAAAAAATAAAATAAATAAAAATGTAAGTTTTTAGGGATAAATGTGTCTGTTTAGACCAACTCAGTGAATTACATGGATTTTCAAATTATGGTTTAATCATTTAAAGAAATTATTACACTTAAAATGTTGCTGTATTTGACAAATAAAACTATTTTTGGAATAACCTGGTACATCATATTTTTGTAATTCTTTCTGTTTATCATTTTTTAGAAAGTTCAGTTTATTTGAAGGTAACTTAAGCATGCCTGTTTTAAATCATTTAAATCTGTTTTTGTTATGTAGGTCTTCCTGTGTTTTCAGAAAGTTGCTGCTGAAATCCTTGGAATCAAGTTAAACAAAGCAGAAATAGAACAGTCACAGGTGATTATATTGAATTTTATATTTTAAAAAATAATTTATTTCTGGAAAGACATTAATTTTCACCCCAAATCCTTTCACATTTATACATTCTATATACATATCCCTAAAAGCCTTAGAAATAGATTGTGTGTATAAATCAGTGTTTATTGCAGAAGATGGAGGATATTAACTTTTTGCCAAATTATGATACCTTTGAAACTTCATTTTGTCATTTTTGTTGGAAAAATGAGATTATATAATAAAAGTTTCATCAATGTTTAAATAATGGGTTAAGGTGCTGACCATATTGTTTTGTACTTTAAGTTCTTCCAGGACTACTGTATAGTATTCTTTTTATGTTTCATACAAAATCCCAGCTGTTTATCAGCGTTTAGTCTTATTTAGTGAGAGTTTACTCCATTTGGCATCTTCCATGTTTGCTTTAGTCAAACATTAGTTTTTCAGTTTTTTTTAAGTCTGTGCTCTCTCTTGTCTAAAACGTCACCCACTGTAATGATACTAATTTTTGATGTTATTTCATTGTTGATTTAATAATAGTATTAATTATTGAGGATTTCTGAATTCTTTCACTATTCCTGGACAATTCTCTTAGACTAAGAAATAAACATGATACTAACAGTCAAGCATTTAAAAATACCATATAATAGCACACCAGTTCACATGTTTGAATGAACAAAGAGCCAGAGCAAGAGCCTTTAGTTTAAAGTTAAGCTTCAGAAGTGGTTTGGTTAGAAGCAACAAAAAATTATATTTTTCCTTAATTACTTCCACTCCATCCTCATCTCATGCAGCTAAAAAGGTATAATTATCTTTTCTTAAATTTTTCTTTAATTCTTTTAGAGTTAGTTCTGTGTCTTATTTTCATGCTCATTCCGTGTATGTGTGTGTTTTAAAACGATTAGAGCAAATATCAATTAAAAATTGCTATGCTGATGTGGCTATTTCTAGAACTTGATTAAAATATTTGGAATTCTGGATATCTGCTACTTTTACTTCTCATTATTCAAAAGACATTTATTTCAGCATTTACTATGGCCAGGCACAATGTTAAGACATTTTGTGCTCTATAAATTGCTCCCAGACACACAAAAATAGTTACATGGTTTTGGCTAAGGAGGATGGATACTAAAAGAGAAATTGCCATGATTTGCTTGATTGCGCACAAGTTGGCAGACTCCAGAGGTCAAGTGATTCCCTTGCTTTTGAGCTTCTCTTTCTAAATGATGTTTGTCTCTGATTAGAGTCCATGAATGATTATCAAACAATCATGAATGATTTATTGATCATATATTATATATATGGTATGGTAGTGGGTCTAAAGAAGATTTAAAGGAGTTTAAAAAGTAGTCCCTGCTTTCAGTAAAGAAAATTAATATATGATTTGCCAGGCACTGTGTTATCTCATTTAATCCTCCTGCTAACTCTGTGGGGCAGGTGCTATTTCATCATTTTATGGGCAGGAAGCTGAGACTGTGGGGAGGTTAAGAAGGTTGATCCACTAAACCTAAGGTTAGGAGGTGGTGAAACCAGGTTTTGAACTCAGGCCTGTCTGACTGCAGTCCCCCTAGTGTTTCTACTCTACCATATTGGGGGAAGATTTACTGGGCAGTTTGGAGTGGGTGGTAAGAAAATGGCTGAAAGAGAAGCTGGCATTAACAATTTGAAAAGCTTGGGTTGTATTTTAGAAACAGAAGACAAGTTTGGTTAAAATAAATGACCATGTGTGTTGGAGTGTGAAGGGAATTTGAGGAAAGATTATGGAGATTTATGAATGCCAAATTGATAAATTTTATCTAACGTATTGACAGTGAGAAATAATTTTTTAAGCAGGGAAATAAATGAAAGCAGTTTTTAGATAGAATTAATCTAATGGGATTGGCGTATGTGTGGTTGGATGGGAAAGAGATTGAAGCAAGGAGACTGTGTTTTGGCTCTCATGTGATAAGGACCAGAATCAGGGTGAAAGGGAAAGAATGGATGTAAGAGACATTTCAAAGAAGAATCAATAAGGCTTGTGGAATGACTGGATGAAAGAGAGAAGAAGTCCAAGATCACTTTGAAGTTTCTTGCCTGGGGGAATGGAGAAAAGGGAGACCCAGTGATTGGTGGGCCCTCCCTAGAGGAGAAGGTGTGCTGATACAACACAGGCAGCCTCTCTGAGAATGAACTCTGTATACTGCCTGAGCTCTGTGGCAGTACTCAGGTTCAAGCATAACACTCCAGAGAGATGGAGTAACTCAGATACTTTTGAAAGGCAAAATTTTAGGGAAGCTTTATTCATATTCTTAGCTCACTGTTATCCGCCAAGAGTCAGAAAGTTACTATTTTGACTTTAGAGAGAGATTTAACATCTAGGCATATTTTAACGAAAGAGATATCAGATGTGTTAACTACATAGCTCTCTACCCTTCCTGTACACTGCACCTTGTTTATTAGTGTACTCTATCTTGTTTATTGTGCAATGAGATTTAATTCGATCGTTTGTTGGTGGCATTTACTTTGAATTCATTCATTTGAAGGTGAATTCAGGTTACTAGAGCCCTGTTCTATTATGTTTGTCAGAATCCTTTGAATAGGGAAGAATGAATTTGGTGCCTTTGCCAATTAAATTATTCATTTTACAATTAACATTTCTCAGTGTTAACATCTCTCAAGGAACAGTTTTGAAAGGTCATTTTTTTAAAGGATGTTTTTAAGAACATACTTATAAGCTGTGTTGAGCAGCTTGTATTTCTTTTTTTATGGAAGTTTATTTGACTTATAACATTTAAATTTATAGATGTATAATATGTTAATTTGATGCATTTATGTATTGTAATATAATTGCCATTGTAGCAATAATTAGCATCTCTGTCAAGTTACGTAATTACCCTTTCTTTTTAGTAGTTGGAATAATTAAATTTTACTCTCTTAGCAAGTTTGATGATCATAATACAATATTTTTGTCTATATTCACTGTACTGTGCATTATATTGCTAGGGCTTATTTATTACTCTGCGTGAGTTTATACCCTTAAACTAACATCTGTCCTGTACCTCCACCCCCCTCCCCAGGTAACCACCATTTTATTCTGTTTTTACAAGTTTTTTTTTAAATTCCACATATAAGTGATATTATACAGTACCTATCTTTTCTCTGTTTGACTTATCTCACTTAACATAATGTGCTCAAGGTCCATCCATGTTGTTGCAAATGGCAGGATGTTCTCCTTTCTCATGGCTGAATAATATTCCATTGTATATGTGTGTACCACATTTTCTTTATCCATTAATCTATCAATGGACACTTAGGTTGTTTCCATATCTTGGCTATTGTAAATAACACTGCAATGAACACTGGGATGCATGTGTCTTTCAAGTTAGTGATTTCATTTTCTTTGAATGACTACCAAGAAGTGGAATTGCTGGAAGTTCTGTTTTTAATAGGGTCTTTTCTTGTACCTCTTGGCCACTTGGATGTCTTCTAAAGTTCATTTAAAAGACAAAGAAGTTTAGATCTTATATATAAGGGAGGGGGCAGAGAGAGAGGGAGAGGAGGGTGCGGGAGAGCATGCAAGCACCTGTTTTCTGTGGCTTTTATGCCATTGGAAAGATCCCTGAGGGAATTCGGTGTAATGTTTGAAAGTGTTATGTATTATTTTACAGACAACGAGCTAGATGGTAGATTCACCACTCACATGGAAATTGATGCTATAGTAATTTAGTTTGTGACATAAATACTTGTAATGAGGTTTTAGTCTTACTTCCATTCACTGATTATTTAAAGAGATTCTGCTATTTTAGTTCTAACCTAGATTGTTTCTGTTTGGAAGTCATACAAAGTGAGTTATCAGCACATTTTGCAAGCTTTGCAAGGAGGGGAAAGGGGAAGAGGGAGAAAAGAAAGGGAATGCAGTTAATTAATAGAGCATTTATGTTTTTGCTGTTTAACACAGCAAACATTTTTTGAAGGTCTCCTTTGTGCCAGGGACCACATCAGGATCTAAGGATACTGCGATGAATGAGTTAAAGTCCTTGTCCTCAAGGAGCTCCCAGAATAAACGGGGGCAGACATATATTTAGACAATTAAGTATACTCTACATGCGTTTTTCACAATTCCCAGTGTAGTTAATAGTTTCATCTACATTACTTATCTGTTCTCCTCTTTGCTTCCCCTAACTATTCTCCTCTAAGATAGTGTAGTAGTTGGGCATAGTTGTTAACAAATGTACTAGCTTCCCAGATTGTTCAGAATTTTGTTTACAAAGTAGTCAAACCTTTAGGAGAAAAAATAAATTTTCAACTGCTATTCTCCAGGAAGTCCAGCATTCAGCTCTTTAAGAATGTGTTAGATAATCTAAGAAGAAAATGCATAATCCTGTATCTTATTTCTTTCAGTCTTAATTGCAAGAAGGTTTTGCGTATATACTTGGTGTTAAGCGTTCTTAATACATTTTTATGCCTTGACATTTTCACTTGCCAGTTAATAAATTGTGAATTTCTGTATTGTTCGAACTAGGTCTGCATTAGTTTCTTCAAAACAAAATTTCTCTCATGTCTGAGATACTCATGAAACTTGCTAAAAATTCCTTATGTCCCCTCTGAATATTTTCATACTTTGTATGAAAGTATCTAGCATAGGGCCTGGCATGTACTAGTCATGCTCAAGATTTTAGTTAAGTTTTACTTAGCACACAACTGTACAGCGCAAGCACGCATTTAAACCCTGATCCTAGGGGCCCTCTCTTTTTGGCTTTGTCTGAATATTGACCTTCCTTAAGGACCCATAAGGAACTTAGATTCTTCTAACCTAGGTGTTAATCTTTTCAGCATTTTCTCCAGTGTATTACAAAGACTGCACTGGAATTCCTTTCTTATCCTAAACATTACCTGTTTTCCTTGTAGAACATATTTATTCCCTTTGTACATATTATTCTAACTCAAAGATATTGAACATTGCTTAATAGATTTCCATATCATATCCCATTTTTTCATTTTTCTACTCATGTTTTTAATTTATTTTTTCATATAGTTTCAGAACCAGATGGGTCCTTAGAGACCATGTAGATAAATTTTGTTTTACAGATTAAGAGATTGTGAAGACCAAAGAAGTGAAGTAACTTGCCCAAAATTATGAATGTTGCTGGTAGCATGTAATGGTACATTATATAGAAGAAAAAGAATAGTAGCTTTCTTTAAGCTCCTGCTGTGTGCAGAGTATTGTGCTTTTAAAAATCCTGTATCCATGCTTTAAGTGCAAATCTATAATCCTGTTGCACTTTTTATGTGTATCAATCAGAATATTCTTTAATAGTTTACACATCTGTTTTCCATGCTAGACTCTTATGCATCTCAAAAACAGAGATCATGACTTATTTATCTGAATGTCTTCAATACCTAGAATAGTGATTGGCTAAAACAAGTGTTTTAGCCTTCGATGTACGTTTACTCCATACCCTGAGCATGAAAAATTGACTTTTGCAATGGTAAATATGTTACTGCTATCTGGATTAAGGCATAGTTGCAAAATTAAGACTAAATTTATCTTTAGTGTCTTCCCAAGAATCCATCTCTACTCCTTATACCTTACTATTCCAACTCCTAGGTTGCTTTCTTGCTTTCCCTCTGAATAGCTACCACTTTCATTCCCAGTATCTATTCACAAATATTCTTAGACAAAATAAGGGTTAAGCTTGTGTTCAGCCACACAGCTTCTTTCCTTTTAGGGATACTTCATTATTTTTACTCCGTTGACTAATAGCAGAGAATAATTGAATATACTCTGTGGCTCCAAAAATAAAAGTTGGTGTTTTGTAAGTAAGATTTCCTCTGAAAGCCTCAATGAATGGCTTGTAAAGAAGCCAACTACTGTAAAATCACCTATCATGAAGTTTATGTCATGGAAATTATGTTTTTTCTACTCAGAAAGCAAAGTTTTTAATCTACAGAGCCTTGGTTCTGGCTTTCAGTTGAGAAACTATACAAAGCTTTATGTCAAACAGCCAAGGACCTCAAGAAGGATGTTGGCTTGTTAGTTCAATTTGATGAAAATTAATGGTGAAAATCTAAGTCATTTATGTTAGTCAATACTTTGACCAAAATGTCTTGACTGTAGGTCAGAACCTGGTTGTGTTTATAGGATAGGGTTTAAACCACCATTTTGGAGGATTAATGAGTTGCTTACTGATTATGAAAATCCCTTCTCTTTATTGTAACCCATAGTTTGGCCTGAAACAATTAGGTTTGGGGAGGTCAGATAGTGGTGTTCAACATTTCACTCATGTACCCCCTCATACCCTCATATCTCATGTGGCAGTTGGTAATGCCTCTGTTGATAGCATCAGGCTGAGTGCCTAGTAAATCAAGAGTCTTGTCCAGAAGTTAATACTCCTTGATAGAGAACTGGAGCAGAGCCCATCCAAGGCTAATATACCATAGCATCCTGTTCATTTACTTGGGGTTGTTTATCCAGTCTTTATAAATGTTATCACAAACAACAGCCCATATTAACATGTTTTTCTATATGTGTTAATTAATAGATGCTATTATGAAGGAAGAGTTTTTTGAAATAAGGTATCTGAATCATTAAAAAAAAGGATAATTTCATGTCTGAAAAATTTGGGGAGCATGTTATCTCTATCTTACATAGTTTTCATAAATGGTCTTTTCGTCCTAAGGGTTATAGCAATCAAAAACCTAACAAAGTAGTTTTGAGTCTTTATTTAGCAAAACTCTTAGATATTTGAAAACAACAGGTGTTGTATTTTAAGTATTGTATGTTAGGATTTGTTTTTAAATGACAGAAAAGTGCATTTTGAACTTGTTTATTTCTATATGAAATTCGAAGCATGGAGGTTAGAGTGGTGAAGGATTGGGGAGTGAGCATCAAAAGGAAGTCTTTGACAAGTAATAAATATTATCAAATGTAAAACTTGTAAGTGGCATATGGCTTCCTCTGATTTATGCATTCTCTCCCCACCTTCAAAGAAAATTAATTACTCTTTCCTCTATGTTCCCACAACGTAAGTCCACTAGTAAAGCACTTATCTTGTATGACAATTAGCTGTGTACGTGTTTCTCTTCCAGTTAGATCCACAGCAATCTGTGAACAAATCCTGTGTAATTCACCCATACTTTCCCAGTATGGAGTGACTGGCACATAATAGATCCTCAGTAAAATTTATTGAAGGAAATGGAATTAATACTTTTACTATACTTTAGCATAGAAAAGCCCCATAATTCTTCTTTGTCCTCTGAAATACTGGGTATTATATATATTATGTATAATTGTGATATCAAAAATAGAACTGACAACTTGCCTGGGAGGTTCAGTAGACTTGTCTATTTCAAGAATTAAATAGAATTGTAAAGGATAATGTTTCTTGGATCTTTGTTCATTTTCTTTCCTTTTATATGTATATGTTCTGCTGTTTCTTTTGTGACATATTTAAATTTATGTGTGTATTTCTTTTTCTACTTTAGTGGTCCCTTCTATTTTCAGTCATTGAACATACTTTCTATTTTTTCTTCTTTTTTTTTTCTTTCTTCTTCATCTTGTTTATGTTGTGTGGAATTGACAGCATATTGTCAGGGCAGAAATAATGAAGTACCCGGAAGAAGATATTCAACATATCAACTCTGCTCAAAGTAGAATCTGTTCAGTACAGTAGTGCAGGTATTAATGAATAAATTATTGCAATTTTGGGGAGGTGGGGGGGAGAACTAGTGAATGCTATCTTATTCCTTATTCCTTATCAATAGAGAATTTCCAATGATTATTGTACATCATTAGGAATTACTATTGCATAAGTCCTGTTTTAGAACTTTGAAAAGTTGATCCTTTGCCAGGAGGCTTACGAATTAAACAAGGAATTGGGAACAAATTAAAATAACATTTCAATTACTTTCCAAGTATTTGTCTTTATGGGTTTGTTTATTACATATGCAGTGAAGTAGAAAATTGAGGCAGTTATTTCATTATTCATTCCTTACCATTTTTCCTGAAATAGCCTGGTAATTGAAAGAGTATTTTTAAAATTTGCCTTGAAATTACCTTTTGTCTGCTTATGTGCTCAGCCTCAGTAACAGTCAAAAACACTCAAGAATTTGTTTTAATTTAAATTGTTACTTAGAGATGAGTATTAGGGCATATTGGTAAATTCATTGTTTAAGATATTCTTGAGGTGTAGGTTAGAAGGAAGGAAGGCAGTGTTAAAAGTATCTTTGGTTTAAATTATTTTAAAACCATGAATGTGAGGTAATTTTCTAAATTTCTCATTATTCTATATTTTGTTAGAATCATTATTCATAATCTAATAGTGAGCTACTTGGAAGTAAGTTGGAGATTTAGGAGGAAAGTTTTAAAAATTGGAGAAGTTTTAAAAATTGGCTTGCTCAAAACATTTCTGCTTTATATATGACTCTTTTTAACATTTATACCTTTTCTCACTAACTCACAAATTGTTGTAAACATTCTAAAAACAGTTATGGCTGGGTATAATAATGGTGTATGAAATATTAATAAATGATGACTTTTTAACTTTGAAATGATAAGGTCTTGTCTATGAATTAAAATATGTAAATAATTAATTTTAATTCCTTTGCATTAAATTATAACCAGGGTTTAACTTTTCATATTGATGTGTTAGTTTTTTGTTAGACTTGTGATAACCTCAAGGTGATGTCATAAAACCAGGCAAGACTCAGTAAAGAAATTGTTGTTACATTGTTAAACCACCCCCTCCCCGCCCCTAATCCCAGCTCTGCATTAGTTTGTTCTGGTTGATGCTTTTAATATCAACTCCTGCTTCATTTATGATGTCTGTCATCAGGAGTTCACCAAAGTTCAAAAAATAAAAATATACTTTAAGGAGTTCTTTCTAAATGTTCTGATGTCCTGATAATAACTCTGTTTTCTTTTATGACAGCGGGTGGTGAAGGCAGATATTGTAAACTACAACCAGGAACCTATGTCAAGAACTGTTAACCCTCCTAGAAGCTCTATGTGTGCAGTTCAGTGAGCGTATTTTTCTTTTGTACTGATAGTTTTGGCTGCCCTCCGCCTCTGTGTGGGCCCTAGGACCTCTAGGAACTTGTTTTATCAGTGACCATCTCTGTAGTTCAGTTAACACTTTCCTCCCAACTTGCTTCATCATTAAGTGTTGCCTCACAGCCGCAGGCAGCTCCTTGGACTGGAAAGAATTCAACTTTGGGACCACACACTTTGAATTCAAAATGGAAAGCCCATTCTATGGAATTAGACTGCTTCATTGAAAAAGAGTAATGTTGGTTCTCTTTGTGTCCTCACTTCTTTTTTCCCTGATGTAAATTTTTTTAAACAAATATGAAAACTATCCAAGGCTTGATTATCAGCCAGGATTTTGCCACAGCACAGTTTCATTCTCTTAGCTAAACTCATACATGGCAAAGTATGCTTCAGAGTGCAAACATTTAAACAAGTAATATATTTTATCTACAGATACTTAAGAAGGCATTCTTTTGCTATCTATTGTGAGTGAAAATATATAAAGCTGTATCTAAATGAAAATGCTTGAAATAAAGCTGTAATAGAAATATTTTTTTCATTTTTTAAGAAAAGGCCTAAATTGTTTATACTGTAGCTGTAGCTTACAAAGTAGTATTTGATATTGTATTTTTATTACTGTATCATGGTCATTATGCATTGTATAATATTCAGGGTAGACGGCTTTATGAATTTTGATAAATGTTCAGCTGATGCTCCACATGGACTTTCTCCTGCAAACTGCTTAAGGGTACTCCCAGAATGAGTTACGACTATTGTTGGATCATTGTGGATCAGACTGTACCTGATGTTCAGATGTTTTTCTCCTGCAAATAAATTTATTTAAATTACTTCTTTTGGGGATTTTCTTTCAGCCATTTTCCTTTTGTTTACAGGAAAACAAAGTGTATTTGGATACAAAATCAGTGATCCTGTGAAGTTTAATAAGCATTCAGTTACTTAGAGTTGTTAGGTTATTTTGTTGGACTGGTTAAAATCTAGACTCCACAGCCTGGCATTTCAGGGGCTCCATATCAGCTGCCTCCTACCTCTCTGCCTTGTCTCATGCCCATCTTCTGTGCACTGCCTACCTCTGTGCAAGTAGAGCTATGGACATGCTCCTGTGTGCTTTATGATGCTCTGCCTTCCTGTCTTTGCTATGCAGGTCCCTCCACCTGGAATTCCTCCCCCTCTCTAAATGTCTACCTTCTGTCAGCCAGCCTTTAGGCACCATGAGGGCAGGGATCTGTCTTGGTCACAGTTGTGTTGTGCTTTTTGTGCTAAGGCACAGTCCCTGGCATGGTTGCTGCTGCATATTTACCACATCGAAACAGGAATGAGTGCTGCCCCTCCATGAAGCCAGTCCTGGACTCCACAGCTGAAAGTTCCATGTGAGTACCTCTTGGGTGGTGATAACCCCTTCTTGCCTTGAATCACAGTTATTTGTGTCCTTGTGTTTTATTAATAGGCCATGAGCTTAGTGAAGGACAGTCCCAAGTCTGTTCTTTCTCACTTCCTTCAGGAGTCCCTAGCAGGGTACTTTTCTTGCAGGAGACTTACCGTAAGCGTGTGCAGAAATTTTGGACACCTAATTTTACAGCTGTAAGGAATTTTAGAAAACTTGTTATTTCACATTCTGTGTGGCTAAGGAAACTGAAGTTTGGAGAGAAAAAGGAACTTGTCAGAGGTCATGGAATCACAGAGCTAGACCTGAAGGGAAATCTTCTGTCTCTAAGCCATGGTGACACTTTATCAAGAATGATTTGAAATCTAAGAAATTTTAAAAATTGTGACTGCTCTACTCATTAGGCAGGGGGTCCAATCTTTCTCTATTTTTATTTCTATATTTTTTAATGTTCTAGCAATGCAGCAGCCTTGACTTTCAAGGTGATGAGCCCTTCAAGGTAGTTCAGTTTATGCCTCCTTTTCACATCTTCATAATATAGGTTGGTCAGTCTGCTAGGGAAAATATATTCTCCTTATTTTCTTTAGGAGAATATAAAGTTGAATTAAAGAGATCTCAACCCTCAAGGACCTTACAGTCTGGTAGGAGACATGTTTGTTGTTGCTGCTTTTTTAAAAGCTGTGATTGATTGAAGTCTACTATTAAACTAAACTTGCCCAAGGTTTTACATTCAGTAAGGGATGAGGCCATGTTCTTTTGGTCATTTTGTGTTGTTTTTACGTCTGTTGAAAACTTGAGGATTTTCAAAAGTTTTTTTTTTAATCCAATTGTAGTACTAAAAGCTATGACTTGACACGTATATATGATTTTACAAGCTAAGTGCTACAAGCATTCTTAGAGGAGGCAGAGAGAAATTACACAAGGTCGATGATCAGATCAAATACTTTGGTTGTGTGCTTATAAAGTTAGAACACTGAATGGGACTGAGCAGGGGACAGAGGAGAGAATGACCTTTTGTAGGTTTGCTCTGTCCTGGACATTCCAGGCACTCGTCACATGAGCTGTTTTTTTTCTCACACCAATCTATGACAGGGGTATATTGTCCTCATTTTACACATAAGGACCCTGAAGCTGAGAGTGAGTGATTACATCAAGTCCCTCCTTGAGTAAGTGGTAGAGCGAGGATCCACAAAAACCGTTTCTGAGATCAGATGGGCAAGGCTGGGTACCGATTCAGGCTCCTTTCCGTTGGTGGATAACTCACAACTGACCTCCCTTCCGGGAGTTGATCCCGCCTGGACGTTAAGTTGTTCTTTTGAGAAGTGTTGATGGCCAGTGCTCATCCATGCAGCTCCTCACACTGACCACCGGGACCAGCAGTGTGTGTCCAGAAGTGGCTGGGGATGGTAAATTTGCCCTCTGATCACTGAAGTGATGACGGAAAATTGTTCCCCCTGCCTTTGGTCTCATTGGTTTATGTTTATGTCTCCCAGCTAAGCTTGACCAGCCATTGAGAGCCTTTGGCTCAAGGAAAGCAGAAACAGTGAACATTCAGTATAGCATATGGCCAAAGCAGATTTCTGAATTCCATATTACAATTTTCCCCATACCTCAGGTTTTATTTTTGAAGCAAAAACCTAGGATTCATGCTTATTTTACTTTGACTGTTACCTCTCCTGTCTACAGTTTTTAATTTAAAAAATTACAAGTCTTTCCGTCTAGTTTTAGGCACTTTGTCTCCTGAAGACGCATGCTATAAAGTTTCAAACACATTGTGGTCACTTCTGCTGCTTATTGAACTTTTGAAAAACACAAAAGTTTTCAGCCAGAACTGGTCATCGGACGCTGCCTTTCAAGTGCACCCTCTATTATGTGTGGCAAACCGCTCTGGAGTGGTTTTTGGAGTGGCCCAAAGAACTCCTCCTGTGACTGCTTTATTATTCCAGGAGGAGGTAAGCCAGGGCCCTTTAAAGTTGATCACTGAAACAATGTGATGGAGCATAATAATTTATGTGTCGTTTAAAAATAGAAAAGTTTTCTGGCCGTAACCCATGCTAGTGATTGCTGTAATGTTGGACATCCTGAAAAACAGTTGCAGGATTCAAAAGAAATGGAAATGCAGACCTACTGAGCATTGTGGTAGACATCTGTCAGCTGCCTCCCCAGTATCCATGTCACCACGTCTCCCAGCATCAGTTTCCTGATTTCCCAATGGACCCCTCCTTCATTTACAGTCACTCACAGCTTTAGGAATGAATCCTCACTGGCTTAATAAACACATTGAGATAGTAAATCCTCCTGGCCTCATTGATTGGCTCAGAAATGGGAGGATAATTCCATCAGAGTTAATGAAACTGGGGGTGATATTTGCTGAGGCTTCTGAAAAAGAAAAAGAAAAGAAAAAATACTTCCATCACTGAAGTTTTCAGGTGACTCTCTGCCCACTAGACTTGAATGAGAAAGGCTGTAGCTCTGAGCAGCATTGGCAGCCATCTTGAGGATGCAAAGGGAAGCCTGCCCCAGTACCAGGCTGGCTCCAGTGGAGCAGAGGTGAGAAGGGGAGAGAATCCCAGTCCCCAACACTGAGCCCCAGATCAAGTCTGCCATGAATTAACAGTGTATCTCTGTTTCCTTTATCATTTTGGCTAGTGTTAATTTATTATATTTTTTGTTAATTCTTATATAAGCAGCTATTACATACCAGGGCCTTTGCTTGGCACCAAAGGCAGAGATGAAAATGATCTGTATTTTGTCCTCAAAATCTTAGTCTAGGATGAGTATAACTCATCAAAATGTAATCAGACTGTTAAATGCTTCAATAAAACTGTAATATACTATGGGAAGATGTGGCTTAGCAGTGAGTGTGGAAAAACAGGGATTTCAGATAACAGGAATCAGGGTCAACAGTGTAACATAATTGCCTTCAAAAGCTAATGTAGTCTTAGGCTACATTAATGCAAAAAGAGTCTTTGTTCTCTGAGCTGGTTTTTGCGCATACAAAATCACCTGGAGACTCTTGATTCAGTAGATCTGGGGTGGGGTTTGAGGTTCTGCATTTATTACAAGCTCCCATTGATGCTAATGTTGCTCACTTTTGGATTACACTTTGAATTGCAAGGGATTAGACCATGCCTACAGTATTTTTCCACTTATGGGTGCCCCTCTTTAAAAGGATAGCAGGGTGCATTCTGATTATGGTGAGAGGATCCAGTGTCATATGAAACAGTTGAAGGAAGAAAAGTATGCTTAATATGGAAAGGAGAGGGCCTCAGAGAGACTCTGATGGTGGTTTCCAAATAAGTGAAAGACCGTGCTTTAGAAAAAAATTAAACTGCTACTAAAGAAGCTATAGCACCCCAGAAATAGGACAGGTAGGTAGAAGCTATAGAAAGAAGATTTAGATCTAGCCCAAGAAAGATGCAAACATCTGCTTCCCAAAGAGAGAAGAAAAGAGATTGCTTTATGAAGTGTGTCATGTTGCAGGGTTGCAAACTCATATGACATCAGGGGTGAGATAGGTAAAAAAAATTCAAAAAAAAGCAGTTAAGAGTACAAAACAAGAGGAAGTAGGGGGTAAGCTGGAGAGCATATGCCTATCTAAAGCTTTTACAATCAGGTTTTTACAGTTATATTGGCCATATAAAACCTATGTATGGATAGGGCCACTGCTAGCCTATATAGAACTGTTGTGCCATTTAGAAAAAATTTTCCTTTCTCCATCACTTTACTTTCCTCTTTTTGAAAATTGTTACAGTATTTTGTTACAAGAAGACACTTTACTGTCCTGAAAATGAGTGATAAATCTATAATACTTGTGTTGGGAATGGCAGCCCTATTGATGGGCTGAATTCAGCCCTTTGGTGGCCAGATTGCAACCCTTATGACTGTAAACCTTAGTGTCTGGAAGTAAAGCTGATGAAATTAAGAGAGAAAATTATTTGTCAGATTTTTTCGGAGGGGAAAATCATAGTGTTCGGGCTGGGCGCTAGGGACACACGATGCCTAGGGACATAGTTTCTGTCCTCAAGTTAGCAGGGTATTGTGACATCCTAGGTATCAGTAGAGAATCCATCCTGCTAACTGGTGTGCAGGGCGCTGAGAGCAGGTCAGTTCTGCGTGGATGAGGGTGAGGGAGTGGTCAGAACAGATTTGACAGGGGAAGTGAGACTTGGACTGACAGCCTTGGGTGAGACAACCCTCTCTTCCAACACCTTCAGCCCCGGAAAGAGAGCCTTTCAGTAAGGCAGGGCCTTTGGGCTACACTCAGAACCGCATACATTCCATTCTGTCTGGCCCTTCATCGCATCAGTTTTCCCCACTGGAGAGCTGGAAGTGAGACGAAAGTCAGACTATTTGTTTTAAAGTCCTGCTTCCAAGTCATATTGAATGTTCTTAGGCCTCCCACACTGCAGACTGAAGTAGACTCAGGGCTAGAGGTTGGGCTGAGGGAGGCAAATATCCTTGGCACTGCCCACATACCAGCTCAGTTAGCCACTCTCACCTTAGCCTTGTGACTTGGCCTCCTTGATCCTTAACTAACCTGAATCCACAGGTTGCGCGTGGATAGGGTTCCTAGCCACTGTGTCTCTTGGGCCCCTTCTCTTCTTCCACTCCTGCTGCCCTCATCCCCTGGTGCCTGGATAGCTCCAACAGCCTACTTCCTTCAGAGACCTCCACAGTCTGCTGTACACACAGCTATGATAATGAACTTGATTTGAATTAAGTCACTCTTACTCCAAACTCCTCAATGGCTCCTCATGGCCTTTTCCATCAAAGGAAAATGACTTCCTCAGCCTGACTTTCAGAATCTTCTAATGGCTTCCCCATCCTTCCTTCTGAGACATCTGTTCATCTTCAACTCTGGTGACTACTTTGTTCTAGCAAATGGTCCTTCACCTCTGTGTCTCTACTGGGATTACTGGGATTTCTGCTAGGGAAAGAGGGACCCTGAAGAGGCAAGCTAGAAAACCTGCTTTTTCTCCTGGCTCAAAAACCAAATGACTATATGCCTAGTCAAACTGTGTTAACATCTCTGGGCTCAGTTTCCTGGGACCAGTTCCTGGAGTGCAGTTGTCTGTGATCTTTTTCATCACTATGGCTATGGCTGCAGTGCAGGTATACTGAGCTCTTTGTAAACATCTTCTCATTTGATGTATGTGATAGTCAGCCTTCAAGATGGCCCCTGTGATTCTTGCCTCCTGGTATTCACACCCTGTGTTATCCCCTCTCACATTGAATCAGGGCTAACCCATGTGACCCATAGAATACTGCAGACCTGATGGTGTGTGATTTCCAAGGTGAGGTCATAAAAGGCTTTGCAGCTTCCACCTTGGTCCCTCGAATTGCTCCTTCTGAGGGAAGCCAGAGGAACCTCATGTGATGAGGACACTCAAGAAGCAATGTGGAGAGGGCCATCTAAAGAAGATGTCTCACCAACAGGGAACATCGACTTGCCAGCCCTTTGATGTAGCCAGCTTGGAACTGGATCCCAGGGCTTTTTATCTGATTGCAACCTCACCAGAGACCCCGAGCTAGAAGCATTCAGCCGAAGTGCTCCCCAAATTCCTGATCCAAGAAACTATGAGAGTTAATAAATCATTATTTTAAGGCACTAAATCTTGGGATAATTTGCTTCACGGTAATAGGTGACTAGTACAATGGGTATTTGTATATCTCTGACAGATGGGGAAACTGAGGCTGGGGGTAGTTTAATAACCTGTCTGAGGTTCTACACTTGGGGAGTGATGGGACAGGGATCCAAACCCAGGTCAACCTGGCCCTGAAGCCTGACTTCTTAACTATCGTGTTATACTCCTCATTTATTAGTATCCCTGTGCCTGATTCATTGTAGGTGCTTATTAAACAGTTTCAAATGAATGTACAAACTGTTTTCATGACTGTATATGTAAATGAATTACATGAGTGTATATTTACAAGGGAAGACTGTAAAAATAAAGAATGAATAAATATTTGCAGTCTTCATTAAATCAGGTTGGAGTGTCTTATCACCTAGGACCAACTTCTTCAAGAATTTTAATCTCCAAATGAAAATAACCCTGTCTTTTGTTTGGATTATATAATATTGTAAAATACTTAATACAGAGAAAAATAAAGAAATTAAAATCACCCCTCCACTGTTCATTATTGTTGACATTTTGGTGAAAAGTCATCTTTCAAATGTCTCTCTATGCATAAGTCCATGCATCCAGAAGTTATAGTAAGTTGCATTATATTAAATAACTCATTTTGAAATTTGATTTTTTCTCTAAGTCGTATTATAGACATTTTCCTACATCCAGAAGTATAAATACACATCATCATTTTTAGTGGCTTCACGGTTTTCAAGTATATAATATGGTAATTTATTTAATCATTCCCCTATCTATGGACATTTGTTTTTTCCCAAGTTTTCACTGTTATTATACACTGTGCTTTATTGAACATCCTATGTATATGTTTCTATATTTGCCTTTATATACTTATCCTTGGGATAAATTCCTAGAAGTAGAATTGCTGGTTCAAGGGCTATTTTGGAAATATTTTATATTTTCATAAATTTTGCCAAACTGCGCTATAGAAATATAATATGGCTTACCCTGCTAATGGCAAATGAAAGTGTCTACTTCCTCATGATCTGGCGACATTAGAGACAGTAAATTCCTCATGTAAATTTCGCAGTTTGCTGGGCTGCCTGGTCCTCTACACAGAACTGATATGGACTGACTTTCATCAACAACCGCGAACACAGGCGGCATGCTCTCCTTATGGTAGTGAAGACTTGTGCCTACAGGGATGTTTTCCTGGTGCTTCTGTTTTGGTCTTAACATATTTTAGTAATGTCAAATTGTTTCTTATACACCCACTAAATATCCTTAGAAACCTTTCATTCGAAATTGTTTATTCTAACTTGAGTTGTATAAAGTCACAGCACACAAGTGGCTTATTAAAACAAAAGTAACCAAGCTTCTATATAAGGAGCCTTTGTTTTCTTTATTTTTCTCTCCCTTCTTCTGCAGCCTTAGTCCCTCCCGCCCCCTGCCCCCTTGCACTGCACCCCGCCTCCTTCGCTCCCTCCAGCAGAAGTTACTAAGCCCTCTTGTGCTCTTTGCTTGTACATGGCAATGAGTCCTCGAGCTTTTCATCTGACCACAGCTTCACCAGAGACCCCAAGCTAGAAGCACTCAGCCAAGCTCATAGCACCACTACACCACCTTGCAGCCACAAGGTTGCTTGTCCCACTCCCCTTCAGACCTTGAATTCTCTAAGGCTGAGAACCCTGTTGATTTTATCTGTCTCCCTGGCACCTGGCATCAAAGAAGCACCCAATAAAGGTTTATTGGATGACTGAAACCTGGGAAGAGCTCTGCCCTGGAGACTGTTGACCAAGTGACTAAACTTGTCTTAGCCACTAACCAGCTGTGTGACCTTGGGCAAATGGTTCTGTCAGGCTCCACCTATGTCAAGCTCCATTTCGTTATCTGCAGTGAGTTTGTTAGATGCTGTCTGTGGTTCCCAAACCTAGTTGGTCATCAGAATCACCTGGGAAGCTTAACAAAATTGCAATTCTGGGTTCCACTTCAGATGCAGGGCCTTGGCTTCTCTTTGAGACCCACAGGACAGACTCATCTCTCTTTGTATCTACCTCTCCCTTATGTGAGCAAGAACATATTGTCAGCTTTGAAGGCTCAGTTTGCACATCTGTGAAGTGGGGATGATAACCATGGTGACTTCCCTGAGACTACATAGGGCTGAGGTGAGACTAATCATGAAGGGGAAGGATCTCAAAAACTTACAACAATTTCAAACAAGTACATGAACTATTGGTCTTTTCTGTCTGCTTTTCTTAGTGTGACGTGGAGTCTAATTTTGGCTAACCAACACTAACAGAGCAGTAATGGAGCTTACCCTTGTTATCATAGGTTATCCCCTACTGAGGCCTCATCTTTTGCCTCTCCATTAGCAGTCCAGATTGACTTGAAATCCTCTCATTTGTTTCTAACTTAGGGGTGGGGGATTGTCTCTTTCCAGCTTCCCAAAGTCCCTTGGAGCCAACTTAACCACTTCCTCTCACCCCATCTCTACCCCCTATTCTGTCCCTTATCCCAATCCTCTGACACCCTCTCAAATTTTCTTCCAAATTGGCAGCTGGCCTACTAACAGGTTGGCTAGCTGCCCTGTGTTTGGGTCATGGTGTAGGGATGATGCTGTAAAAAGCTGACAGCGAGCTGAGTGAGCCAAGATGTGGGTGCTGTCTCATTACTCCTACAACCAAGTACAGAGGGGACCTAGTCTAGTTTGTTTTTGGTGCACTCTTTGGAGGCCCACTCCTGAAAATTGTTGATGATGAGGAACAGGAGAGGGAAGATAGAGGGAAGGCATCAAAAACTTACTGAGTACCATGCTGGGCACTTTGTACATATTTTTCATAACAGCCAAGGTTTATAGCATATGTACTTTGCCATGCAGTTTACATAGGCCATTTAATCTTTATCCCAGTCTTGCAGTGGGAGTTGTGATTCTCATCTTTTAGATGAGGAAGCTGAGACTCGGAGGAGTGAAACATCTTGTCCAATGTCACATGGTCAGCAAGAGGCAGGATCAGGATTTGAACCCTGCTCTTACTGACTCCAGAGTCTGCCCTGCCCGATGGGAATGGTATTTAGTCACGCTCCATATTTAGCATTTAAATTTCCAGGGAAATGCTTGAACTTAGAATGGGATTTCTTTTAAGTTTTTTGGAGCCAAAATTATTTTAATTTTATGGCTAGGAAAAATGTAAACTTACATTTTCAGCAGACCAGAGATGATAAAGTATGCATTTGTCAAATAAAATTCTTTGCTATGATAAAGTAAATCATTCCTTGGCCTTGTAAAAAATTAGGCCTCACTTGAACTGTTTTCACTTCAGCCTTTGCTAATATTTCTGTTATCTCCATTAGGGATTACTATGATGAATGCCTTTTATTCGCATCGTTAAGCACTTCAGTGAATGTGTGAACACACAGAACATCATAAGTCACAGGGAAATGAAACAGCATGGTCTCCTAGAAAGAAGAAAAATCTTGAGAGTCTGACAGATTGGGGTTAGCATCCTGTCTCTGCCACTCTCTAGCTGTGCAAACTTGGTCAAATTCCTTAGCTTCTCTGGGTCTCAGTTTCCTGAAGTGTAAAACATAGATAATAATACTTATCTCACTGGGTAATTGAAGGATGGAATGAGAAGACTTAGCACTTTGCACAGTTCCTGGCGTAAAGTAAGTACATAGTAAATGCCATGGTTATTATTGGAATAGCTCTTGTGGTAACTAGTTATTTAATGACACATCCAGGGCTCACTTTATTTGTTAAGAAGTCCTTTGGGCAGCAAGACTGAGTTTAGGTCTTACTGTCTGGTGGGCCCCAGCTGCTATGTACTTCTGCCCCTGTTTGAAATAGCACAGGCAGTAGGCAGGTAAAGCTCATTAATGGGTGTAGCTGTTGAGATCCTTTTGGCTGCAAGTAAAAAAATATCCAACTTAAAGTGTCTTAAACGTTTAAGAATATTGATCACCTCTCACAACAAGTATTCTCAGGGTAAGGTGATTCCAGGGTTGTTTAAGTTGCTCAAAGATGCCAGAAAGTTCCCAGGTTCTTTCCTTTCTCTGTTGCCATCCTTAGTCTGTTGGCTATTTGACTGAGTCCCTCATGGTCTCAAGGTGGCTCTAATAACTCCAGGCATCACATTTTTACATCACAAAATCCAAAGGTCAGAATGAGAAAAGAGGGCCTATCCCACCATGTTTCCTTGAAGAAAAATTTTCCCCAAAGCCTCACCTACCGGAAGACTTATCACCCTTGTTTTTTGGCCAGAATTTTATCCAATGCTCATTCCAGACCAGTGGTAAGGGAAATGGTTAGGGCCAATGATTCTCAGCTCTGGCTGCAAATGAATTGGGGAGTCTTTAAAGTACATACAGCTGTCTAGTTTCCACCCTTAGAGATTGATTTAATTATGCTTCCTTGGGGGCCTGGGGGGTGTGTGTGTGTGTGGGTGGGTGTGTGTGTGTGTGCGCGTGCATGCGTGCGTGTGTGTGTGTATATTCCAAGGGCCTCTGACGAGCATCTAGGGTTGAGAATTATTGGTTTAGACTCTCGAAACTTCACCCTCTGGGATGGGGAGTATCTTTGTCTTCACTGAATCACATGGCCATAGGATATCTGAGCCAATTAAAGTTCTGGAAAGGGGAGTGTGGCTATTGGGTAGATATCCAAAAGAATCTGCCAACGCAGGTACAGTTGGGGTATCTGGATTTGGCCACATGGTTTTGTGCAAAGAACATATATTAAAATCCGACAGACCCGAGTTAGAACTTGAGAGTTGTACCGCCTGTAAATTGCATCAGTTTGGTTAACTTAATCTCTCTCAGCCTCAGTTTTCTTATCCAGACAATAAAGAGAATACTATTTACCTCCCGGAGTAGTTTTGAGGTTAAATGAAATCAAGGAGGAGAACAGCTGACACAGATTAGGGCTCAGTGCATTTAAGTTAATGTCCCCAGAGGTCAGATTTTCCTATTGCAGATCAGAAAATATAATTGGACTTGCCCTGGAGTCCTTTTGGCCTGTCTGATGTGGTTTTGACCTGAATACTTGACCAAAGCAACAACAGCAAAGTTCCTTTGTGTTGTTTGGACGGGAGCCTCGGCACAGAGTTGGTCAGAAAGAGGCCCTAGGCAGGGTTGGGTGGAAGGTTTTCGATGACCATGTAGGAAAGAGTGAGGTGTGAGTTCTGGCTAGAGTTTAGGGTGTATCAGAGCCCACAGAGTCCATGCTTAACTGCCTAATGGAAGCTCTGGGCATGGCCAGCCTCCTCCCCATCAACCCAGTGGCCTCTGTATTTGCCTACCGTCCAGGAAAAGAGTGAAGTGTAAACTAACAGTTCATGGATGTGGGTTGTCAGGTCACTGACCCAGTATGTTACAATTAATGTATTAAAAACAGCAAGTCTCCCCATTTGTAAACATCTCCTTGATAAGCTCTTCATAGCACATAAAACCTAGGAAAATGAATGGTATCCCACCAGCTTCCCTGGAATCACTGTCCTCCTGTGCTTGTCCAGATGACCTCCCAATTCAGCTCGGCCCAGCCCAGCCCAACCCAACCCAACCCTACACACATGAACCCACCTGAGCAGAACTCTGTACTGCTTCTGGGCTGCGGGCCTGGGATTTCCAGGGAGGAGAAGGTGGGGACCGCCATCTTTAAAAGACTCAGAGAATGGGGGATGAAGTAACTCCAGGACACTTCGTGGTATAGAGGCATGATCATGGACTGAAAAGTCAGGCAACCCTGGGCTTGGATTCTGCTGCTCAAGTCAATGATATGTGGCTTTGGTAAATTAATGAGTCATCCTATATGTGTTTAACTTCTGTAGATTTAACTCCACAAACTTGGTAAAGAAAGCATGAGAAGAAGAGAGATTACTATAAATAGATAGTATTTCAAGATAGTGTGAGTGGGGGGCTGGCCCCGTGGCTGAGTGGTTAAGTTCGCGCGCTCCGCTGCAGGCGGCCCAGTGTTTCGTTAGTTCGAATCCTGGGCGCGGACATGGCACTGCTCATCAGACCACGCTGAGGCAGCGTCCCACATGCCACAACTAGAAGAACCCACAACGAAGAATACGCAACTATGTACCGGGGGGCTTTGGGGAGAAAAAGGAAAAAATAAAATCTTTAAAAAAAAAAAAAAAAAAAAAAAAAAAAAAAAAAAAAAAAAAGATAGTGTGAGTGATTTTTGCCTGCCAGTCTATTCAGTGAGCACGTACCCTAGAGGGAGATGTGAACCTGTGTTGTCTGTTAGTTTGGGTTCTGCTTCTCTCTTATGCCATGAGCATTTTGTGTTGGGTATGATTCAAGTATTTAGGACAATCATATTTGGCTATAGACCTTTTTTTCCTTGCTTGCTAACTTTGGAATCCAAATCCTGTGTAAGATGAGATTCCATTCTATCTGCTCAACATGGTGGTGGCACTGGCTAGGCCGTATCATGTCATTTTCTCTTCCAGAGTGGGAGATTCTTTGAGGGAGGAATCTGGTTATTTTCCAACTTTTTCTTTCCTTTGCTGCCCTACCCTAGAACCTAATACAGAGCCCTACACTTATAAACATGAAAATTAACACTTGGTCCCTGTCTGCTTCTACCTCATCCTAAAATGGAACCAGAGGCAGGAACATTCCATTGTGACTCACCCTCTCTAGCTAAGGTGGTCAACTCAGTGGTGAGTTCCTTCTCTAGGAGTACTCAATTCAGTAATGGAACAGTGGCTTAGAAATGAAAGATGGAGAGAGAGTTTTTGATGGCATTCAAACCCCTAGTTCTGATATGTCCTGGAGTCCAATACCTATATATCCTTTAGTGAGACCCGGTGTCCTAATAAGAAACTCACCGGCTCACCTAAGCTAGCTCATGGTAGATTTCAGTCACTTGCAGCCAAAGTAGTCTTAAGCAACACAACAATTTAGGTTAGGAAATCACCGCATGTCACTTGGCTCAAAGGTTCTTGTTCTCAAAGTTTCAAGATAGACTTATTGGCAATTCCGCCTTAGGAATGAACCCTGTTGAGAGATATTGGAGTGGCCACAGAGCTGAAGCAAGTAGTTGATTGTCATAGGCCTGGACCATCAAGGCTTGAGCCAAACCTGATATAAGTGTACCCTATAGATGAAAATCTCTCAGGCCATACAGTTAGGATACACTGGTTATGTATCTTCAGACATAACTACAGAATCAGATGAAATGTGGAGACTGTTGGCTTTGCCTTTCCCATGATGACTCTCCCCTCAAGCAATTGTACTTTGTGGAAATGCCTCAGCTTCAATGCTTTGGTTCATTCTAACCTAGGGATAGTGCTCCCATTCTACTGCTTTTGGTAAAACCATAACAAACTATTTTGGGAGGCAGTGTGGGAAATCAGAAGATCTGAATTCTAGTTTGCTGTGTGATTATGAACAATTTGCTTCATCTCTCTGGTCCTCCATTCAATGGTTTGTAAAATGAGAGTATTAGAACAGGAATGGAACAGAGGTTTGTCTGGCCGTGTGCTCCCACACTTGGCTGCTGACTCTACTTCTATCTTTCTACCCAAATTACCATGGAATGTTCAGTGTGCAAACTCGAGACTGCAAGAAATACACCTTTGTTTTTCTACAGTGAACTTAATTTTTGTCTCAAGCCTCTTTTTACACCTGAGTGGTCTGTCCTACCTTTCCCCACAGTCATTCACAAGTTCTGGAAGATTTTTAAAAGGTCATCCATTTGGCCTTTACTACCATCTACCTCTATTAGCATCCAGAGACATCCCCCGTTATCCTGTCTTGTCCTCCATCATTGGTAGTTCAGTGACTTGCTCAAGGTCTCACACAGTTGGTAAATGCCCACATTGAAATGCAAACCCCAGGCTGCAAAATTCTAAAGTTGATTTGGATATTGTTAGATATAGATACAATAAGATATACGTATATATGCACATATATGTGATGCTTCTTTTTTGAGAATTTGGTGAAGTAGGTGTCATTACCTCCATTTTACAAATGTAGCGATTGATGCTCCTTTTTCATAATTGTCTTGCCCTAATAAGAAGAAGGCCTGGAGATTCTAAGCCAGTTCTGTCTCATTGCAATCCCTGGGTTTTCCCCTACAATCCCTAACTCGATTACCTTTTCAGAATTAGGCAAAACCTTAGGCAAAGTGTCAAATGGAACATATACTAACTTCAGGCTTGGCTTACACCTCAGCCACCTGCCTTATGGTGAGGACAGAAGCTTTCCTGTGGGTTGGACACAGTTCTTTGGATATTCCCACTGAAAGCCTGTATTTATGCCAGTGGCGGACTTCAAATTCTCCAGGGGAAGGGCTGTGAAGGAAAAGGTGAGGAGTAAATTATAAGGCAGGTGGGATGGTCCCATCATGTGTAAACTGAAGGATGGAAGAAAGATTTCTAGTAGACAGAAATGCTATCTGGGCCTCTGATTCCCAGATACTTTAGTGTAGAACAATGAGAATTACTGCCTATGGAAAAACTTGGCTATCATCAAGTATGTCCTATTTTAACTTAATTTTTAAAAAAATTTTCAAAATAAATTCAATGAACTTGTAGAAAATCAAAGACAAAGTACTAAGAAACACTCACAAAATCTCCATACCTTAACACAATCACTGTTGGTGTTAATATTCTAGAACTTTTTCTGAAGTTTCTTTTAAAAATAATTGTAACTCTTATATTAGTAATTGTCCATCCTTTTCATTTAGCTTCGTTTTATAACTCCTTTTCTTATGGCCACATAGGTTCATAACTGTTTTTTTTACAAGTGTAAAATATTTCATTGGATAGATATATCATAATTATACAACCATTTCTCTATTTTTGGACATAGAGGGTTCTTGTAACTTTTTAGCTATAGTAAGCGATTCACCATCCATCCTCTGCACTTACAAAGCAATCTCCGTGCCTAGCCTGCATCTTCTCACTGTCTCAGATGAAGCCACATCATGCATTCTCTCTACTTTGTTGCCAGTCTCCTGTGTGGGCACCTCCTGTGGGATCTTATAGAGTAGATGATCCCATTTCTCTCCTATATTCTCGACTCTCTAACACTTCCAGCCATATGTAAGGTTCTCTTGTCCTAAAACATCACCCCATTTGCCTTGAGTCCCCCTATTACCCTACCAATATCCCTCTTCTCACTCCCATGTTACATCTCAGGGTATTCTGGCTTCTGTCTCCTCCATTCCACTGGAATCACTCTTGCAAAGACCCCAAATGGGTCCCATGGATCCTTCTCAGGGTGTATCTTTAGGACCTTGCTTCTCCATATGACTTCCTTGGCCTCTGTGATGTTGCTGTCTTAGTCCTCTTCCAACTTCTGTGCCTTTGGTCTCCATCTCCTTCCACTGGTCTGTCTTGACCATTCCTTGCATGTTGGTGCTCCCCAGCATCTCGTTCTTGGTCCTCTTCTCACTCTAGAGACTCTCTTTCTCTGGAGTTTCATTCATTCTCAGCTTTAACCACTCTCAATAGGTTGCTAACCTTCCCCTTAAAACCTCTATTTCTACCTCATAGCCTTCTCCTAAGCTTTATGCAGCCTCCCATCCTTCCAATTTACAAAAACTTGTCAAGAGCTTTTTGTGTGCCAGGATTTGCTCTATTTTGGATCCAAAGATGAATAAAGCATGGTCTTCTCTGCAAACTTGTATGTCCATTTGCTGTTGGACTTCTCCACTTGGATGACACATGCACACAACTTATGTTGTACTCATTTTGTGACTCCTCTCCCACTCAGACCTGCTGCTATGCCTGTGCTTAGTTAATGGTATCACTATCCAGCTAGTTACCCAAGACAGAAACTCAGTGGTTATCCTAGGCTGGCTCTAACATCTATCTCTATGTCCTTTGATTCTCTCAATGAGTATTTCTGAATCTGTATGCTGACCCTCTCCCATTCTCCCACCTCTCCATCCTTGGCCCTCGTCTCCTACCTATACTTTTGCAATTACTTTTAATGGACTTTGGGACCTTCAGGATGGTTCCTAAACACCAACAAAGCTATGCCACCCCCTGGTTAAAACTTCTGATGGCTTCCCATTGCATATGGGATAAACTCCAGATACTCTACTGTGATATCCAAGGTCCTTATGCAGCCTGGTCCTTGCTTACCTCTAGCTGTTTTTCTTCCATTCTGTGTCTTACATGCTATGCTTTTAGCACTGAACTGCTTGTAGTTTAACCATCCTAGTTGGTTAGTAGCCACATTATTCCCTTTGCTGGTAATGCTCTAATCTAATTTCTCACTTATACAGTTCCATTTTTTTTCTTTAAATCTAACTTCAGTTATCATCATCTCAGAACACCTTACTTGATCTCTCCCTCCCACCTCACTGGGCTTAGTCACCCCAGGTTCTGTGCAATCCTAACAGCCTGTACATGTCTTTTCCACTACACACATCACGTTGTGTATCTGTTCACATGTCTGTCTTCCTTAGGAATTCAAATAAATGTTGAGTAAATTAATTTAAAAATTCCACATATGTGCCTAGCAATTCTATGTTAGTAACTGATCACTCTAGTTCAGAATAATTTGTGGGATTTCCTGTCATAAAACCAGGGGAGAAATGTACCTACAAGATTGTCCAAAAGTTCCCCAAATGGGCCAAGAGTTGGGATTTCACCTTTGACTTCCTGACTTCCCCTCCCAGGCACTGATTTTGAGACCACAGCAAAGCTCCCAGAATTTCAAGGCGCTGGACAAACTCTCTGCCCCATAGATTAATTTTAGAGTCATTGAAATTCTGCCAACTCTGGGGGGAATGATTGGGAGCCAGGCTGACAATCAGCAAAGGAGGAAATTACTCTGTGTCTATTTCAAGATGAGAGAGTTGTAACCACGGTGCCTCCCCCAGTGATGCTGTTCAAAAAAACATAAATTTAATACTTTCATGAAACTCAATCTTCTAACCATAAGTGTTTCAGGGCTCTCTTTGATGTTTAGGAAAAGTAGCCTGGTGCCAATGTTTTTTGCACATACGGTGTGAAAGCCACCTTCCATATTAGCCCAGCGTCTTGGGCCCACAAGTATCTGGAAGGAAGAGTTAACATTTATTTCAATAATTCAACAAATATTTATTTAGTGCCTGCTATGTTCAAAACACATTGTGTTGCTGAAGAATGAGCACAGATTTTTGGGTCAGATGAAAGGATGTTCAAATCCTATCTTGGCCCCTAACTGGCCACAGATCATTAGCAAACCCTTTCTTCCCCTGAGCTTTGTTTTCTTCATGTGTGAAATAGGGTTATAATATTTACCTTTCCGGGGTATACTAAGGATTATGTCAAGTAGAATAAGAAAGAGTGTGCCTAGCACAGTGCCTGGTACCTAAATGGTCATTTAAAAGAGAAACTAGGAGAATCCAGTTCCCTACAAATATAATTTCAGTTGGCAATTGTGGCTCTTATCTTACAAGTAGCATTAAAAACCATTAGGGATGCATCAGTTAGAAATGTCTTTGGCTGCAGAAACATAAAACCAGTGGCAGATGAGTAAATGATTAACAGTTGACTCTGAGGAAAAATAAAACCCTGATTTGTAGTGTTTGCTGATTTCTGTGGTGGAAATACTCCCATCATGGCTGATTTCAAGCTACCAGTCTGATGGAACTGAATGTGGAGTTGGGAAGATATACAGTATCTAGTATAGTATAGACTGTAGTATATGGCATAGATTTGGGAGATAGATGGTATCTCGACCATGTAGATACAATAGATGTATATAGCCTCAAGAGCATAGAGAATAGTAAAATTTGTGAAATATTTAGGAATTGATGAGTTTTGAGTAGTTATTACCTTTATTTTTAACGTAATTTATTTTATTATAAGATTATATAACTTATTTTTAAATAAGTTTTAACAGCTAGCCCACAAAATTCCTGTAATTTTAACAATTCCCTCTCAGGAGCTAGTTGGGTCAGCCGCAGCATACCACTGCGCAAAGTCGTACTATAGTGACTTAAACATACCACGTTTTGTCTTATGTGTAAAGAAGTTCAGGGATGGGCAGCCCAGGGCTGGTGGCTCAGTGAAGCCATCAAGGACCTGAGGCTGTCCCAAGCTTGAATCCTTCATCCTCATGGGTATTGCTGCAAGATTGCAAGATGGCTGCTATTCCTCTAGACTCCGTATCCACATTCCATGCAACAAGAAGGGGGAAGGAGAAAAAGAGTGACATGTTTATTTGAGAAGAGATACTGTATTAGTTTCCAGTTGCTGCTGTTAACAAATTACCACAAACAACACAAAAGCAACAGTGACTGGAAACAATATAAATACAAATTCTTTCTGGACTAAGGTCAAAGTGTCAGCAGGGCTGTGTTCCTTCTGGAGATTCTAGGGGTGAATCCTTTTCCTTGCCTTTTCCAGCTTCCAGAGGCCACCCATATTCCTTGGCTTGTGAACCCCTTCTAGCTTCAAAGCCAGTTGAGTGTTTCTCTTATCACATCACTCTGACTCTGCTCTTGTCACATCTCCTTCTCTGACTCTCTTGCCCCCCTCTTTCACTTATAAGGACCCTTGTGCTAACATTGGGCCTACCTAGATAATCCAGAATGATCTCCTCACCTCAAGATCCTTACCTTAATTCCATCTGCAAAGTCCCTTTTGCCAGGGAAGGTGACATATTCGCAAGTTCCAGTGATTAGGACATGAACAACTTTGGGGATCCTTATTCTGCCTACTACAGACACCTTCCCCAGGGACTATTTCCTTCCTCCCACTGGCCAGAGTGGACCATCACAAGGCCATCTGTAGTACAAGGCAGGCCGGGAGATCAAGTTTTAGCTTTTAGAGCAATATAGAAAATGTGGATAAGATAGTAGAGACTGGAAATAACAGTTGGGTCAGCTAACCAACAGTGTCTGCCACATGGGGAAATAATTCATAAGTAACCAAGCAGGTCCATCCAGAGGGTAATACACCTCAAGGTCTGCTACTTGACTCAATGAAATTATTTTTTTAAAGTGTACTACTATCTTAAACTAGTGATTGGTGGGTTTACTATATTGAAGGTTATTGTTCAAGCGTGCTTTCTTGCTTGCCCTCCCCTCTCCTCTTTCTTCCTGTGGGCTTATCTCAGTGTCCCAGCCTGTCTTCTGGCATGCAGTAGACAAAGGAGATGAGTTTCTGTGCTCACTTTTATGTCTTACCCAGGGCGAATGAGAGGTTAACATCTCTTCCCTTCTAAGCAGGGAGGAGGGAATAGGATGCAGCATTGCAGCCAGTGGCTTTTACCAATCCACCATTAATCATGTTGGAAAATTTATCCCACATGACTCTTCCATCCATTTTCAGTTGTAATGGGAGGGGGCTATGGGTGAGGGATTAAGTAGCCACAGGCATCTGACGGTCAGGTATGCTGACTTAGAGAGTAGAGTTACCTTTAGAAGAGGAAGGACTTAAGGTGTGGGCTGACAAAATAGCTCCTTCTTAGCTTTGCCATGGGAGCTGAATTTTTCCACATGGCAGGAAATATGGCATTGAAAACTTTGTAACTGGAAGACCTCTTGATCCCCAACTTGGCCACTGTGAAGAGAATAGAGCCCAAGAGAAAATGGTCTTACCAAGAGGTAAGCAGTAAAAATTGGAACATGACAAAGCCACATGAAATTTTTCATATCCCATAAAAGTGTTGTTAATATCCTATTATGTCACTCAATGTCCCTTTTATAGGGTAAGAAACTTCAGAATTTACTACCCTCAAAAGCTTTGTTTCCCTTAGAAATTTCTAGGCTTTTTCTTTTTGACAAGGAGAGCTGGTATGATGATGCATCTCTCTCTCTGGAGCTCAGCTACAGCAGCCATGATAACTTTTACAGTTTAAATGTTTTCCTTCTCCCTTTCTTTTTCAGTCCTGATTATGTCTATTCTGCTTATGTTTATGTATATATGTGCTTCACCAATCTTTTGGGCAAATAAGTGAAGTAAAAATAAATGTGAAAACTAAAAGAATGCGCAAGCGAGAGGAAAGCTAGAAGATCAGCTATGGCAGTCCAAGAGAAGCCAGGACATTCAGAGCCAGGGAACTGAGAAGCCACATTCAGAAAGAGGCTGAGCCACAGTCAGCAGGAGGCGATTTGGATAAACACTTGACATCTCTATATAGTGCTGAGGTCGGATGAGGCCCGGAAGGAATTTTCAGGGATGAGATATTATAGACTAAGAACTTCCCTTTTGAGCCTCTCTAAACAAGGGCTTCATATGCATATGGAGTGGTGTGGTTTTTGCTGCTGCTTCTCCTTTTTGTAAACCACATCTGCTGTATAAATGAAACCAGCATCTCTGAGATGGAGCTGAGCAAGCTGAGAAGTCGGTTGATGATACACGAGCCCCCCTGGAGTAGGCTCCATGCCTCTAATGGCTCGTTCAGCCACTTGAGACAGTAGGGGCTTAACATTTTGACACTGATGTCCAATTTTTCTTTGTTCCTTCCTGTTCTCTGCCACATGGTGGTAGCCTGGGTTACACAGGATCTTGTGAATCCACTTAGTCATGTCTGCAAATGGGAGCCTTTGGAGTGTAAACTTTTTTCATCAGGGTGATTTAAGCCACGTCGTGGTGAAAGGGCATCCATCTTAACAAATGGTGTGGGGCCAGCAGGAGCCAAAGACTCTCAGCCTGGGTACATGACCATTGTTCAGACATGTGAGAAGTATGGAAAGTACAGAGTCTTTTTAAAAAATTGTGGTAAAATATACATAGTATACAATTTACCATTTTAATACTTTTTAAGCGTACAGTTCTGTGGCATTAAATATATTCATATTGTTTTCAACCGTCACCATCATCTATCTCCAGAACTTCTTTGCGTCTCAGATGAGAACTCTGTATCCATTAAACAATGGTTCTGTTTCTCCTCCCTCTAGCCTCTTGCCTCACCATTCTGCACTGTTCTACTTTCTGTCTCTCTGATTTAACTAGTCTAGATACCTCCTATAAGTGGAATCACCCAATATTTGTCCTTTTGTATTTGGTTTATTTCACTTAATGTAATATCTTCAAGGTTTATCCGTGTTGTAATATGTGTCAGAATTTCATTCTTTTTTATGGCTAAATGATATTCCATTGTATGTATATATATGTATATATATACCCTATTTTGTTTATGCATGCATCTCCTTGAAGTCCTGTCTTATTGTGGTTTTGATTTGCAGTTCCCTAGTGATTAGTGAAGTCGAGCATCTTTTCCTGTGCTTGCTGGCCATTTGTATGTCTTCTTTGAAGAAATGTCAATTCAGGTCCTTTGCCCCTTTTTTAACCAGGTTTTTTGTTTGTTTGTTTGTTTTAGCTATATACAGTACAGATTCTTGGGCAACAGACCAGGTAACAGTGATAACTGTGACTTTTAGAGTATTCAATCACCAGTAAACAGGTCTGCCCACACTTCTCTCATTTTAGGCTCAAGGTTTTTAAGTATCATTTACATTAACTTGTGTCTAGAATATTCCAATCTCATTTCATCACCTTGACAATCACTGGGTATATCAGTTAAAAGGTATTCATGCAAATGATGCAGCATTGTTTTAGAAATAGAGAATTCACAATGGGGAGAGTTGGAAATCTGGCAGCTGGTCTCAGTTTGAATCTATAATGTCGACTTGGGCAGAGGGCCTGAAATGGTAGAACCCAACCCGAGATTTCCATGTTCTAATTATCTTCTGACCACTGTTGGGAAAAGCTCCATTTGGCCTACCTTATTGGCACTTCTGCTGCCCAGGCCATACCATCTTGAGGGAAAATAGAGTGGCTCTCTGCATAAAATGCCAAGGAATATAAAAATAAAGCCACTCTGCCTTACTGCAGGAGGAGAGAGGGTGGGAGTGGAGTGGGGAGAAACTCCAGCCTCCAAGTGCCTCTTAAAATCTTTCAAATGATTCTGGGAATCTCAAGAAGTGAGTACATCTTGTGTCTTCTAGGAACTTGTCCTTTGGAGTTGTGTGGCTTTAGCTTTTCCCTCTACCACTCTTGATTTCTGGACCATGTATCTTCTGGTATTGCCTGTCAAAGCTATCACCAGGTCTGCTGATACCCACTAGCATCTGCCTCAAGGCTGCTGAAACTGGCCTCAAACACGCCATGTCCAATTGGTACTTCAGCTGTTGGCTTAAAGGTTGTGAGCATCTTACACTTAACTTGTCCCATTCTTCCAACTTGTATTTGCTCTTTTATGGCATACCCCTTACCACAAACCAGGCCCAAGCCCTCTGTACAGGACTTAAGGGCTGTCTGACTGGTAGCAAGAGCTGTATCCAGACTCATCCCACTGATCCAAACACTTGCTCTCTGGTCAGACTGGTGTGAAGGAAACCACTCTCTTTAGGGCAAGCTTTTTCCTACCAGGATACTCTTATCTCTCTCTCTTATTAAAATATATCCCATTGGGCCCCACTGTACCTTCATCATTACCAACTGAGAATAAATCTCAAGATAGGTACAGATGAGGCTCTAACTAGGATCCCATTACATTATTTTGAAGAGAAAAACACTATATTTCAGCTACAGTTTTTCATTCACTCATTTTTCTCTGGAGATGATTCTAGCACAAAGGTACTTCCATATTTCAAATTGGAAGATCTAAATTTTATGCTTCCAATGAGAATATTCTCACATATTTTGGCATTTGATCTTAAAATGTCTATGTATGTATGTACATTTTAACACCTTCATTTACCAACCTTCCCAGAGAGAATGCTGAACCTAGAGAATTTAATTGAGTTTGGAGTCTTCCTGGAATAACTAAAGGAACAGCCGTTAAAGGGTAATGGGATGTATTTAATACCCTGCAAACCTCCTCTGCATACTATCCTAATAAACAACTCTGGTGGAGAAGAAACCAAAGCTAATCTGTGTTACATGGAGACTCACAGATGGGCAAGGCAAAGTGCTATGCTCATTGAAGAGATATTCCCTTTTTTGACTTGGCTTTAAGTGGTATTATAACTGAAAATGGAAGAAGCACTTGTGGTTAATTTAACAGATCTGTTAGTGTAAGGACCTTTGGAAACATGTCCAAATTTTTCATTGTATAAATATGTAAACTGCTCAGATGAGGAAAATGAGTTGCTTGAACTCAAATACTAAGAGCCAAATGTCACTTGTCCATCATTTATGGCCACATAAGTCTATGCAGGTAGTTCTGAATCAGTTATCCTTGAACCATTTGTTAATGGTTGTTACTAACTAGTAATGGCTTGTTGTATTTACTTTTCCAGGGTCTAACATTTTAACATGTAACAGAACCTTGATGCATAGGAAGAAGATTTTGACAGTAAAATCATCTCTAATCTAAGACCATCTGGAAAACTAGATGGGCAGGGATTCTTTACCTGGGATCTTTGGAAGGACTCTAGCCTCTGATATTATATACAGCAAGCCCTTGAAGTGATATGAATTAGTTTATGCATGTGTAGCTATGTGTGTTTTCTTTAGGGAGAAGATCTGTTTATCCTGGACTCTTTTAGTTGGAATAAGACAGAAACCTTGAGCATAAAGGTATTTTATTGGCTTATTTTCATGGGCTCATACCCAGGATGCTAATAGCTTCCAGAATGGCTGAATATGGTTGTATTTGTTTCTCCCTTTCTCCACCTCTTAGCTTGCCTGTCACCTAATTCTGATTTGAGGTTATTTCTATTTGGTGGACAGAAGGTCACCAATGACTCCACACTTACACCTCCCAGCTTAGTACTACCGAGTGGTCAGAGAATGACTCCCAATCGCCTGCATGGGTCACATAGACATGCCTTCACTGTTCACTGGGCCTAAGACATTGATCCACTCTTGGTTGATAAACCTGGGTCATATCTGCACCCCATCCTCACATCTTACGGAACCTCTTGGAGCAGGTTAGGAGTTCCGAGTAGGCACCTGAAGAAGGGAGAAGGGGAAAGTAAATGGAGCAAGTAAAGCTATAGCAAACTTAGGCTACCTTTCACTAGATTCCCAAAGGGTGTGTGATCAAAAAGGTTAAGAAGCTTATATGTTCTCAGGGGCAAAGGCCATATTATATATCTCCTGCTGGATCACATTAGCCACTCTTCTGGCCTAACTTAAGAACACAGAACATTTGGTTTTATACAGGAACACATTTTTTGCTTTTTTACAAAAGTGTACTTTGAGTACTCACTCTGCAACATAAACGTGTTTGTGCTTTAGTTTGTTGTGGGAGACATGCTGTGTTTGGGTTCACTTCGTCTGCACAGCCTACTGATACGCTCAGTGTCAGTTACTTGGAACAAATGAAAACAACTTTATTCTCAGTAACATGTACTTTGTACATGATATGATTTTATCACAGCCTGCCTGTCTGTGAGCCTGCATCCCTGAAGGACTGCCAAAATTTCCATCAATCAGAACTCAAGAGTGTCCTAATTCAAGGAGATCCCAAATGTTTACCTTAGTCTCAGTGCCGGGGAACCCTGCTGTAGTGAACAGCTCAAAGGGGCTCAAACCCTTTACAAAATTACATGGACACTCAACTTATTTTGTCTTCCTTTTTGGAATGAAAAGACGTGATATTTTGAGCCATTCTAAAGCAGGGGAGTTATCTTTCCTGGGATTGATAGAAAACACCTCCTCAGGAGAATGAAAATTAGACAACGTTTTGTGTAGGCAGGGCCCTCAAGGAGAAGGGAATGAGCTTTCATTGCTGTTAATGAGGGAATCTCTTGTAATGCTCCATCGAGGCTCTTTCTGATGGCACATCGGGGTCTGTTGAGAGGGATATTAAACTCCAGGGCTTTCTGTATGAGACGTCAGGTCAGATGGGATGGGATGATGGAGCAGCAGGGAGGAAGAGAAAAGCAGAGAGATCCTGATTGTCAGGTGTCCTGGTTTCAGTGCTGGTCAACTCTCTTGTCTGAGGGAGAACAGTGCTGAATCAATAGCCCACCAGCTGACTGTTCCCTCTGGGAGCTAAGTTCTACCACCGGGAGAATTGTACCCCCTATCTTCCCTCAGGACGACTGTAAGACTGAGGAGACCTAGGGGATAAAAGCTCTAGTACTCTACTTGAGATGCTAAACTGAGCCTATGGGTGCTTACCCTGGGCTGGGATAGTGGGGTAGGGACACCACTATTATACAAGTTACATTTATCAGCTGAAAACTATAGTAAGTTCCCTGTGCAGGAGAGTCTGTTGTTAATGTCAGCATGCTTCCCACCATTCTAGGGTGAAGATTCCATGCTCCTCTCTAAATCACAGGGTCTGGAGCCTGGGAATGATTTTTCCAGAACTCCTTGCAGCAAGTTTCCAGATTAGATTTGATCAGTGATGACAGTCACTAAGATGTGATATACAAGCCAAACAGAGGCAAAATCATTATCATTGCTCCTCTGGCAGTGATGGGCAGATACATGGATTTGGCAAATGGGAGCTTTGTGATGGCTTCCAGATGTCGTCCTCAGATTACCTGTCCCCCTGCTGCCTGCTGTTGTCATCAGTGGTCAGTTTTCGACTCCTTCAACTTCCTGATCCTCTAAAAGCCGGAAGTGAATCTGGGAGCTTTTGGGAGCCCTCCCTAGCTTTCTCTTCTTTAGCTCTTCTAATGGTTTTAGTAGAAGCTATTTTCCTTACTGTTTGAAATACCTACCATATATTTTTCTGACAGATCATTGACCACTACTAATAAGGGTATTGTTGAAATAAATTTCTAGGCCCAGGGTGGCGCCACTCCTGCCTGGGGTGCCATGGTAGCAAACAGAAACTTTGGTAACTTTCTTGTCCCTATAAATGCTCCAGTTGATCAGAAACACAGTATATCCAGTCAGCCAAGCCCTGAATGCCAGGCCAACTCTTGGCCTTCTCATCCCAAACAAGGTTGACTGTGTGACCACAGCCAATCAGATATTTTCTACTTTTGTCTTCCTTGTTCTTCATTTTTTATCCTATAAAAGCTTCCTGCCTTCTGCCCCATCTTGCAGTTCTCCAGATGGAGACTGACTGCTTCATGAAGTGTTAAATAAAGTTTGTTTCTATCACGTAAATTGTCCTCTTTAATCATTTTTTAACAGTATACATATGCAAACATGTCTGCGAGTGAGAGAGAATGTGAAAAGTCGAATTTTTCAAAAAGGTGAAAGTCCAAAGTAGCTTTGGAAGAATACCACCTGCCATGAGTATTGCTTTTGATACGGTGGTTATTTGGGGACAGAGAGTCTATCAGAATTTCTGGGCAGTGGCTGTTTCATTTGAAAGAGCATATTTAATATAACATTTTATATTTGGATTTATATATATTTATTTTTTGCATATATATATATATATATATATATATCTCCAAATACTATATATATATAGTATTTTATATTGTGCTAAAAAACACAACAAAACAACTCAGGATATTGTTTTGTTAATGCAAATTCCTAAAAGTAAAGCTCAACGAAATCTTGTTGGTGGTGACACTTGGCAGACGGACGTGATACCTAGGGATTTAAAGGAGAGGACTGAGTCCCCAGAGAGAGGAATGTCAGAATCTCCTCTGGGTTCTGGTCACTCCCTTTCGTTTTTCAGGTCTGTGTTCAGACATTATCTTGTCAGAGGAGCCCTCCCTGAACACTGTTTCAAACAGCACTCGGCTTCACCTTCTGAGCCTTCCCTGTCTCCCACCTCTGCTTCATTTTTCTTCCTGGCACTTATCACTGTCTGATAGATTATATATCTCACTTGTTTCACTTTTACCGTTTGTCTTTCCCCGCTGAATTCCATGGGCGTAGCCAAGTTGTCTGCTGTGTTCGCCACTGTATCCTTAGTACCTGAGCTGTGCTCGGTACCTAGGAGGCTCTTAGACAGTTGTTGGACAAGTGAGTCCCACTACCCAGACATAACCACAGTAATTGTTTTTCTTTCCTTCTTTTTACATATATATTTAACGTAGTTCTATATGGAGGATCTTAGATTCTTTTTTTTTTTTTTAATTTTAATTTTTTTCCACTTAGCCTACAGGGTATACCTTGATGGAAAATAAAATGAAGGCGCGCATTTCTTTTTCAAGGACTTTAGGTTTGGAGATATGGATGAGTAAAGCATGGTCTCTGGCACTTGGCTAGTCTTTGGGCCCTGCCTCCTGCTGGGGATTCATGCTGGTGCCTGAAAAGAGGAAGATGCACCATTAAAAAAACAGGAAAGACTGCACATCACTGAAAGGTCTGAAAGATGCCGTTTACTGAGACAAAGGCATATAGGTGGTAGATGTTTCCTCTACCTTCGTCTGCCTTGGACTGGGAGGAGGCCACAGGTGTCTCTTGCTTCTGAAGCAGGAAGTGGCAATGGTGTCACCTGACAAGGCCTGGCAGGAGAAGGCAAAATGTCAGGCTCTGTCCCCCAGCCAAGAGGACTGTCTTTCCAAACAACGGTCTATGTGTTCTCAGGCACACAGGGGACACCCCGTGCAGACTTTCTGAATGGGTTGGGAGGAATTAGGAGGCAGGGGTGCCTGCAGAGTCTGACAATAGTGTTTTCTTGCTGTGACTGTGGACTCTATTTTGCTCTCAGCATGGAGGCCTGAGAAGTCACTCGAGTCTCTGCTGCTTCATTCGATTCTCCCATGGTTGCAGATACCATTACAGCAACCCTCCAGCTGTCACCTGCCTCTTCTCCTCTATGCTAATATGGCAGCTTTCATTACTGCTCCTGCTAGGCACACATAATGCTAACTAAGTTCTTGGTCTTTTTAGCATTAGCCTTTTTCAAAGTGGTATTGTTTGGCTCTTATTCAGTGGTCAAGACATCATAATTGGAGGTCTTAAATCTTATGGCAATATTTGCTAATGAAACAACAATCTAGAACAGCAGTGTCTACTACAACTTTCTGCACTGTCCAATATGTAGCCATGAGCACTTAGTGGCTGGTGTGACTGAAGAGCTGAATTTTTAAATTTATATAATTCTAATTAATTTGAATTTAAAATTTTAGTAGCCGCTTATGGTAGTGCAGATCTAGAATATATTTATACACTTTTTTTGGACTGTCTTCTGAAAGAAAATACAAAATGTAACTGAAAATATAATCCTTGGAGAACAGCAGTCTAGATGACATCTGGATTCAGCCCTTCTGTACCATTGCTTTCATTTCACTCATTATGTAATGATTTTGATAACTAATCTTAAGGATGGTAATCTTTGAGAAAGGGATCCCAGGAAAGGGATAGACTTCCTTGACGGCTGCAGGATATATCCATTCGTTAGCAGGAGACTGATCCTCTGGGTGTACTGAACCAGTTTCTAAACCTCAAAGACTGAGGATCAGACCCCAGACGGTGATGCATTACCCAAGGAGGTGCCTCACTGAGGGCCACCAACTGGCTGGTCACCCTTTGATATCACCTCATCAGCACTGCCTATAACCTTCCTTTCAAAGGTCATTGGTACTCATGGTAACTACGAAGACAGACACAGCATATTGAATTGACAATTTGGGACAGACACTGTGCTAGGTGTTTCACTACACATCATTTTATTTAATTCAACTTTTCCTGAGCAGTATTGTCATCTTCATTTTACACATGAATAAACAAACTGAGCCACCTTCTTCTGGTCACACAGCTAGAATGGGGCACTTGGCCTTGAACTCAGGACTCTGGTTCCCAAAGATGGTGCTCTTCCTCTGTGCTACTTGCCACCATAGCTGGGCTTGAAGCAGCCTGATGAAGACAGGAAATGTAGCTTGACCCACTTACGCAGAAGTGAAAAGGCTCTTCTTAAGCAGCAAGATATTAACTCGGATAATTCTCCCAAAGCACACATCCTTTTGGGCTTTAGGCTTCCATTTTACAGAGCATATGTTTAAAATGAAATCTCCTTGTGAGTCCTCTTGTTGAGCACTATTATTGTCTTTGAGAGATTTGTCAAAAGATGCTTGTTCCTACTGGGATCTTGTCTACAAAGGAATCCTTTGTTGTTCACAGAGACTCTCCAGTCTCGGATTGGGGAGCAACCAAGTCACGTTTGGGATGATCTAAGTGAGCGGAAGCCAGCTCTCTCTGCACACAGGTTACAGTCGGGCTCAGGCTTAGCTCAACTGTCGGAATGCCAGAGCAACGATGGCGCCTTTTGCAGCTGTCCAATAAAAGAGACACAAGCCAGATATTTGGTTTGACTAGAGATTAGGGAACAGAACAATTGCCATTTTCCCAGCAGTCCTGGCCCCAGGAATTATGGGTGGGTTGTTGACAATAAGCAGAGGATGCTGTTGAGAAGAGGCATTCCCAGAGCATTGCATGTGATGCCTTTTCTTTGAAGACATGCTCAAGTTACCTTGGTCTTCGTTCTGGGAGAATCCTTCCTTTGACATTGTGTGTGTGATCACACTCCTTTGAGCTTCCTCTGAACAGATTCTGGGTAGTGCCCTCAGAAGTGCTTCCAATTCAGATTTGACTCAGCAGCCAGTTGGGATCTGAGAGGGATTTTCTTTATTTGCCAAGAAGCCCTTTGTAGCAGAATGGGTTGTGGTGGGGAGAGCATGGGTTTTGGAGTTGGGCAGACCTGGTGTCTAGCTTGTTGGTGCCCCTGCTTATCCGTGTGACCCTGGGAAAGTCATTTCTGGATGGACCTCTGTGGTAGGGACTTCTGATGTCACCCATATTCAGTTCTCAGTGCAAAGGAGGGCCACCCTCACCATTCCCTTTGTCTTTAGGTGGGCCATGTGACCAGTCCTGGCCAATGGGCTGTAAGCACAGGAGAGGTGTGTCACCTCTAGGTGAAATCATTTAACCACCAGAATGAAACCCTCCTGTGTTCATTTACACTGTTGTGTTCATGCTGGAAGCTTGGAGGGAAGTGGGAAGGAGGGGAAGAAAGGGAACTGACACCACAGTGAGATGGAGGTTCCACGAGATTGAGGCAGGGTGAATCTCTGAGCCACTAGTAAAGGCCATCTGCCTTGAAGTTATCCAAATCCCCAATGGACTTTCTGGATAAAAAATAAAAGCTAATTAGATGTGAGGGTTTTTGTTTCCCAAACATAATCTTGCCTATTTCAATGATATAACATCTTTTTCGTTCTGTACAATGAGAATACTAAAAAGGACCAGGTGTTCTGTCCCACTGCATGCCCAGGCTGGTACTGAGCCATGGGTAGATATTATCTCTTTCAGCCTCAGCATCACTTTGCAAGTAGTAGATGTTTTTACTTGGAGGGGCAATTTTGAAGATAAAATTTAGATAATAGTATGATAGAGATTCTTTACTTGGCATATCCAACACCCTAGCCCTAAATGGAGGGAGTGGCCACATCAAAACCCTGGGACAGGCCATTTTAGTAGAAAAAAAGATTCAGACCACAATTTGAGAACCACTGATATAATATTTCAAATTTGTGTATACCTTAGGGCCTTTGCACAGGGTGCATCTCTGCCTGCTCTATGTTCTTACCCCAGATAGTTTAATGACTCATTTGCTCAGCACTTTCAAGTGTTTCAAGCCAATCCTGACTACCTCATTAAATCACAGTTAGTGCTCCCCCCCACAGCCACTCAAATTGTTTTTTACTCTGCTATTGTTTCTTCCGACAGCACTTATCCTCTTCTAATATTGTATTATTTACTAATCTTGTAACATTATATAATTTACTTATTTACTGTCTGATTCCTCCATTAGAACATGAATTTCATGATGAATTATTTTTTTCATAAATATATTTCCATCACCTAGAACAATATCTGGCTTGTACTAGGTGCTCAAAATGTATTTCTGGAAAGAAAGAATAGAAGGAAGGAAGAAAAGAGGAAGGAAGGAAGGAGGAGGGAGGGAGGGAGGGAGTGAGAGAGACTGAGAGAGAGAGAGAGAAAGAGCAAACGAGTTCCATGGGACCAAGCACTTTCTTTTATTCATCGCTATTATCCCCAGCACCAGAACAATTTCGTGAACATATTGGTGAATGAATGAATGAAGTGGAACTTCAAGTTTTTTATGTTGCCAGAACCCATACTTGTAACCTCTAGATCTTAGAGAGATTCGGGGAGTCCTTGCTGGGCCATGCCTCATGCCTTACTAGTGGCGGGACAGAATATAAGGGTTTCTGTGTGCTTTTGAGTGTCTTATTGATTTACTTATTGATTTATTATCAAAGGGATCATACGTTGAAAGAGGATGAGAAACTCCGGCAGATGCAAAGGGCCTAGTGGGTAGTCTGGAGCCCAGCTGATATCAGTTCCCTTTCTTCTCCTCTTTCCTTCTCCCCTCCTGGTCTCTCAGTGATGCTGTGAGGAGATGACCTGTGCCCCAAAGGGGTTCAGGCCTCTTTAGACGCTAATTCCTTGAAGGCTGATCCATGAGACAAGCTGAATCTTGGATATGAAGTTCTGCTGCTAAATGCCTGTCAAAGTGAAGAAGACGTTGCCTGAGAACTGCAGTGTGAAGCAGCTTGGGGGAGTGGGGGCCACGCCTCCGCCCATCCGAATTAGTCTCTTCCTTGACCTCTCTCGCAGATCATCTCCCTCTACTTCCCGAGGACAACTTTGCACTAGAAGCCAGTGTCTGCCAAGTGGGTGTCAGGCGTGCAGTCTCCACAATGGTTAGCAGTTGCCATGTGCCATTTCCATGCATGTTAGGTGCTAGGAACAAGGGCCCTTTGGAAAAAAACTTGTGTAAATACCAATGGTCTAAATTAGATCTTAACTTTGGTGATCCTTAGATTCTTGAAATTTATCTTGATTATTTCTGTACATTCTTCCTCTAGAGTCATTCTTTTGTTTCCATTCTAAGTCCTCATCTGTGTGTCCTCATATATGCGTATCTACTAAGTGGTGGGAGTTATGCTAGGTACTGTGGGAGGTGCAAACATGACTTAGACTTGCATCCTTCACTCAAGGAAGGGAGAGCTAGAGAGTAGAGGAGGTGAGATCCGAACCTAAATAATGACATGACATTGGCACTGCTGCTGCTGCTAGCTAGCACCGAATGAGAGTTTACTTTCATTTAGTGACAGGCTCTGGAGGAAGTCTTTCCATACATCATATTGGACATTAATATGTATATTAATAACTTGTTTAATACTTATAATAATGCAACCAGGAAAGTATTGTTCTTATATCTATTTTACAGATGAAGAAGCTGAGCATAGACAGCTTAAGAGAATTGTTCAATGTCACACAGCTAGTAAGCATTGAAGAGATTTCCAGCCAAGATCCAGAGCCTGGGATGTTGACTACTGCTTTAGTCCCTTCAGGCGTCTATACCAGAATATCATACACAGGGTGGCTTAAAACAAACATTTATTTCTCACAGTTCTGGAGGTTGGAAAGTCTAACATCAAAGAGCTGGCAGATTCGGTGTCTGGTGAGAACCCACTTCCTGACTTAGAGACGGCTCTCTTCTCACCTGTGTCCTCACATGGTGGAAGAGGACAGGGAACTTTCTCTGGTGTCTTTATAAGGACACTAATCCCATTCACAAGGGCTCTACTCTCATGACCTAATCGCCTCCAAACGCCCCACCTCCAAATATCAGCATCTAGAGGGTTAGGATTTCAACGCATGAATCTTGAGGGGGACACACACATTCAGTCTACAGCATCTACCAAGAAAAGAACAAATGAAAGACTCTGGAATTTCACCGACTGGCTATATGGCTTTCATGTGGACAGTCTATGGCATTTAGGATCGTGACCTGAAAGGATGAGCAGACTTAGACAAGTAGAGTTGGGAGAAGGAAGGATACTTTAGAGAAGTGTTGTGTAATAAAACTCCCTGCAGTGTTGGAAATGTTCTCTCTCCGTGCCATCCAATATGGCAGCATGTGCCATCAAATACTGAAAGTGTGGCTAGTGATTGAGAGACTGAACTTCTAATGTTGTTCAATTTTAATTAAGTTAAATTTAAGTAACCGCATGTGACTAGTGGCAGACATTGGTCAGTGTAGCTTTCGGGAGCTCCTATGTTATGGTCACAGTTATGAGCATCACAGGGAACTGTGAGGCTTTCACTTCCTGGTGGGGGCCCTGGGCCAAGTGACACGGGGTAAAAGATCTAAGAGAGGAGAGCTGATGGTTGTCAGATAATGGGTGTCACGAAAGGATTTAGCTTTATTCGGAAGGCAATGAAGAACTGGTCAACTTTCTGAATCTGGGAAATAACTTGATAAGCGGGCAGAAACAGAGGGCAGGATGACAGAACGGGCAGGTAGGAGCCTGGGAGGTCAATTATCAAACTATTGCAATCAGAATTCTTTGTGAGGAATCTTAGAACTATTTTTAGTACTATTATACAAAGCAGGGAAAAATAACTAGTAAAAAAATTAATTAGGGTCCTATTTTGGGCAGTGTAGCCTTATTTGCTTAGCTGTAATTATAGCTTTTTTTTGTAAAGATTTTATTTTTTCCCTTCTTCTCCCCAAAGCCCCACGGTACATAGTTGTATATTCTTCCTTGTGGGTCCTTCTAGTTGTGACATGTGGGACGCTGCCTCAGCGTGGTTTGAAGAGCAGTGCCATGTCCGCACCCAGGATTCGAACCAACGAAACACTGGGCCGCCTGCAGCGGAGTGCGCGAACTTAACCACTCGGCCACGGGGCCAGCCCCTGTAATTATAACTTTTAATTCTTAGCTCCAACTCTATTTGTTGCAAGGAAACAGCTTGAGTTGGCTTTAGCAAAAATGAGTCATTATAAGAAAGATAGCTGGATGGCTCACGGAGTCCGAGAGCAGAGAGGCCTCTGAGGGGACTGGAACCCAGAACCGGAAAAGCAGGAACCCAGGCAGTTCTCTCTCTCCTCTCATTTCCGCTTCTTTGTGCATCTGCTTTGTTCCTCTCTTTCTATGGACTGCTTGCTCCCATGATAGGAAAACAATAATTGCCTTCAAGGTCTTGAGTTTATATCTCCTCAGTTGCAACCACATGCAAAGACTTATTGACTGTCCCAGAATCCTAGCTCAAAAACAAGGAGCTTGGGTCAGGTGTCCACTTTGGTTCAAGTGGCCATAGCCAGAGGTGCAGAGTCAAAAGAGCAAACATGACAGTCATGGGCAACTGGGTGGGGAGGAAATTCTGAGATAGACAGTTTGTGTTCCCTGACCTGGACAGATGCATAAAGGGTGACTATCACAGTTAGCTCTTGCTGCTCTCATGTGAAAATATTGACTGAGCTTGAGTCCCAGTTGAGAAATGCCGAACTGACAGGCATTAATGCCTACAATAAACACAGACAGGAGTTCAAACCGTGATTAGAGTTGACAGTTAGAATGTAAACAGACCCCTGGCTGGTCAACTCTGCTAATTGTTCTTTCCTGCTGAGCTCATTAGCTTCTCTTAGGCCCACCTTTTGGAACATGTGCTCCAGACTTAAAAACAGCGATTTTCCCTGTTTGGGATAAAGACTGCTCCTTTTACTCTGTAAATTACAGGGAAAGATTCAGGACAGTTAATGGTACAATGCCATAAGATCTGAGATGATTGGTTCTTATTTTGCAAGATAATTGAAGAGTGTAGAAATGAGTTCCACATGTTGATAATCACTCCTCATATTCTTGACTACTTTTTTAAAAGGTGCTGAAAATTAATGAAATAGTTATAGTAGTAAATGCACACAGAGCTATTCATTTGATAAGTTTTGAAAAGTATGAAATCCATGAAACTGTCACTCAAGTCAAGATATAGAACATTTCCCTCACTTTCAAAATCTCCATCATGACCCTCTATTATTTTATTACGTTTATTATTTCCTTCCTTCTATTTTATTTGGTTTCATTGGCTCTTCCTTTTCCAGCTTCTAGAGGTGGTAACTTAGATCAGGGTTTCTGCAAACGTTTTCTATAAAGGTCTAGAGAGTACATATTTTAGGTTTTGGAGGCCATATACTCTTTGTTGCGATTACTCAATGCTGCCATTGTAGCACAAAACAGTCATAGGCAGTGTATAATCAAATGAGCATGGCTGTGTTCCAATAAAACCATTAACAAACATAGACAGCAGACTGGATTTGGCCTGTGGGCCATAGTTTGTTGACCCCTGGCTTAGATCATTGATTTTAAATCTTCCTTCTTTTTTATTTTTGCTATTGTATTTTTCAGTTCTAAAATTTCCATTTGGTTGTTCTTTATTTCTTTGCTAAGACTCTATTTTTTCATTTTTCAAGACTGTAATTGCTCACTGGAGCTTTTTTTTAGTGGCTACTTTAAAGTCTTGGGCAGATAATCCTATCATCTGTGTCATCTTGGTATGGGCATCTGTCAATTGTCTTTTCTCATTTAAGTTGAGAATTTCCTGGTCCCTGGAGTAATAAATGATGTTCGGTTGATACCCAGACAACTTGAGAGTTTTTTTTCTTTCAGTTTTATTGAGATATAATCGACACACAGCACTGTATAAGTTTAACATGTGCAGCATATTGACCTGACTTACATGTATTGCAGAATGATTGCCACAATAAATTTAACATCCATCATCTCATATAGGTACAAAAAGGAAAAAAAGGAAAAAAATGGTTTTTTTCCTTGTGATGAGAACTTTTAGGATCTACTGTCTTAGCAACTTTCAAATATACTACACAACAGTGTTAGCTATAGTCATCATGTTGTACATTACATCCCCAGGACTTATTTATCTCATAACTGCAAGTTTGTACCTTTTGACCACCTTCACCCAATTTTCCCACCCCTTGGGAGTTATATTATGAGTGTCTGGATCTTATTTCAATCTTCAGTTGTCATCAGCCTCCTTTGACACTATTCTAGTGTGAGAGGAGGGCACTGCCCCATTATTCCCAGCTCGAGGTGGAAGTCTAGGTTCTCCACTCAGCCTCTGCTGACACCCTCCTGGCTGAGAGAAGCAGAGGTTTTCTGCTCCCCAGAGGGCCTCCACTGACACTGCAGAGAGTGGCCTTGTAACCACTGGACAGTGGTGGAAGTCCACTAAGTCTCCTCTGACACCAAGCAGCAGGGCTGGGGAGGGGTGCCTCCTTACTGCCAGGTAGAGTTGGAAGTTCAGGCTCTTGGAGCTCATTACTGCCTAGCAGAGATGAACGTCCCATCCCAGGTCTCCAATTTGCCTTCTCTGACACCCTGGTGGAGCAGTGGATATCTCATGACAGACTGGTGAGGGTGGAAATCTAGGCTCCCCACTTGGCCTCTGCTGGTGGTGGTAGGAGTGGGGCCACAGGTTTTTCTGTTTGGCTGGAGTAGAGCAGTTAATGTCTAAAAATTTCCTGTCTTGTTAGGCTGCCCCTTACCTGGTCCTTTGGCTAGTTTTTTGTTTGCACCCCTTGGAGTTTAGGGTTGGTGGCTTCTCCAGCATCCAGTCTGGAATCTCTGAGGCAAATAGAAAACCTAGAGCCCTCACTGCCGTGTCCTTCCTTAGGGCCTGAGGTCTCTAGTCAATCTGCCTTCTTCTCTCCATCTTTCAGAGTCTTCTTAAGTTTGTTTTATACTTGGTGTCCAGGATTTTTAGCTGTACTTAGTGGAAGGAATAGGGAAAATTACATGTGCCATATCTTAAGAGACTACATTTAATATATGCAGTTAATGCCATAAATTTCCCTGTAATGACTGCTTTAGCTGAATTCTACAGATTTTGATATATTGTGTTTTTTATTATCATTCAATGGAAATATTTCCTCATTTTCTTTTGATTTCTTTTTAAACTCGTGGGTTATCTACAAATAACATAAATATCTGGAGGATTTTCTAGATATCGTTTGTTAATTATTTCTGATTTAATTCCATCTAGTCAGAGTATATACTCTGATTTCATTATTTTATTTCTTTTGAATTTTTGAGTACAAACAAGTGCAAAAATTACACAGTGTACTGAATGAGTACTGAATTACTGGATGTAGAAAATGCCAATTAGGTCAAGTCAGTTAACAGCATTGTTCGACAAATTAAATATTGCATTTAAAGTCAAATCATATGGATGATGAAATGTTGGCTTACACCCAGAATTGGGATATGTTGGCTTTTACCTGGAATTTGGAAATGTTCACTTGAAACAGTTTGCACAGGGCTCAAGGGTGTCAGTTCTCTTTAATGCACCACCCCTCAGTTGCCAGGAAGCTCTCTCTAAGAATGCCCCACTTCTTGACACTCCTCATTACCTGCTCACAGATGAACTTCAATCCCCTTAGCTCATTTACATGCCTCCCAAGTGGCCAGCTTACCTGGATATCTTCCGCCCTCATCACTCCCCTGCACAGAACCACTGTCCTGCTCTTTTTAGTGACTCATACTTCTCTACACTTCTCCTGTGTCTCTCTCCTCCAGGCCTTTGCTTAGGCAATTTGTCTGCCTGGAAGAACTTCCTCCTTAGAGAATACCCTATCTTTCAAAAACTTGCTTAGCAGAGCCTTCTGTGATGCTCCCTATTCAGAATGAATCTCTGTCTTCATTATTCCCCTGGAGTGCTTTGTAAATACCTCCATCATAGAACCTCAACAGATAAGCCAATAAAGTCTCCACTGTGTGCTGAGCACTATGCCAGATGCTAGGACTCACAGGTGAATAATATTCGGTCCCTGCTCTTAAGGAGTTTGCAGCCTGGTCTTCTTACTGTACTGTAATGGAATTTTTAGTTTACTAGACTTTTAGTTTGCTAGACTTTCTCCTGCTAGCCCTAATGAGGACAGATCTATGTCTTCTACTATTTCTGTTCTTCCAAGTATCTAGCATCAGACAAGACACATGATAGGGGCTTAAACACTTGAAAAATCAAGTTATACTGTGGCTTGTTACCATCAGTAGTGGATTTGGGATTCCATGGGTAGCAAGCAGTGGATTCATCACCATCTATGTGATGAAATCCCAGCCACAATGTTTGTACCCTCAGGAGTTAAAAGTAGTTTCTCTATGTTCTGGAATTATACTTAGAATCATACACTGTAGAAACTTATTTCAGAGATCAGTTAATTAATCCAATATTTCCAAGTGTGTGCATATGTTGGACTGATAGAATACGAGATGATTTTGGTGGTAGATGGATGAATTTTTTAATAGTTATATATTTGAATGAACATTAGAAAAATATACATAGCATACTCATGATATTACTGTTTAACAAGTGAATAAGTATAAATGGAAATATTAGGTAGTCGTGTTTTAAATAATAGAATAGGTAATATGAAGAAATGGTAAAAATCATGAAGGCAGAACATGAATGAGAACAGTCTGCTTATTTTACAGATGACTTAACCAAGGCAAGGAAGAGTTTTGCTCAAGGTCCCACAGCTTGAGAGTGGCTGAGCAGGAATGAAGTCTTTGACCACCTTGGTCTCCAGTTGGAGAAATTTCTAGGCCGCATTCCTAGCTCCAGGTGGCTATAGAGAAGGACAGACTAGAGAGCAGGAATTTGGGTGTGGGCACCAGGTGGCCCTTTTGGAGCGGTAGAAGAGTGTGGGAAAGAAGGAGGAAACCAACGGGAACAGAGAGGACTGGAGTGTGATAATAAGCCTACAGTTCAGCCTGGGCTGCCGACGTTGGTGGGTGGCCTCGCCTGGTTACTGCTCCTCTCTGCGGGGGGCAGGGTGGAAGCTTCACTTCAAGAGAGCCTGCTGCCCTTAGCTGCATATTAATGCCAGTGGACCCTGGTACCAGAAAAGGGCCAAGTAAGGGATTTTTTTCGTTCATGTGCAGACAGTGTCTCTTTTTTATTTTGTTACACCATGTAGTTCTCTTTGGTGCCTTTGGATTGGAGTTATGTTTTCATCCCACTGGGGAACTTTTCTTTGGAGATTGGATTGAAAGACATAGAAGAAAAGAATCCCAATTTCCTTCTATGTGCTGCTCCCCACCAGACCCCTGGTATAGAGTGCAGCAAAGAACAAACTTGACTTGACCTGGAACTAATTCTTGAGCGAAATCTGACCTTGTCTGCAGAGGGACCCGTGAGCTATCTGTGCCCTGAAGTTGGCTAGCTCTCCTTGGAGTGAATGTTGTTTTGAAATTTCCTTGGAAGGATATCTTCTTGATCAGTTGGATCTTTTAAGGCAAAATTCAGTGCAGAAAAGACTGCCCTCCAGGCTCTCATCGGAGAGTATGCCTTTTTCCATTTGTTCAACAGATATGTGCTGAGCACCTACTATGTGTCAGATGCTATCTTGAGTCCTAGGGGTTTGATGGAGGAAAAGCAGGCAGGATCCCTGTCCTCTTACTCTAGTGGGGAGACACCAATACACCAGTGAGGCAGGAGTAAAGGACAGACAGGTTGTGATCGGTGCCATGAAGGAGAGGCATTGGAGTTGAGCTAGAGAATGATAGGAGAGGCCTAGTTTAGAGGGGCAGGCAGGGCACACCCATGGGAGGAAGTGACTGTGGGTTAAGACTAGAAGAATAAGGAGGCAGCAGCCATGTGAAAGGTTGGGAGTGGAGCCCTCTCAGCAGAGTGAGCAAGCACAGAGGGTTGGAGGTAGGAGAGAGACTGCATCTTTCCCAAAGGCCAGTGTGGCTGGAGTGTGGTGATGCTGAGTGGGTGGGAAGGAGGAACCTGAGGAATAGGCAGAAGCCAGATAGTGCTAGTCTCTGGAGGCTATGGTAAGGAGGTTGCATTTTCTTGGAAGAGCAGTGGAATCCACTGAAAAGCTCAGCACCAGTGGCCAGAGTCAGTGCTCTTGGATGAGGAGGCAGTCAAGGCAGGCCCACTCCGGGCTGACTCAGGCCCAAGCATCAGAAAGATGTATTGAGGCCGTGTCATCTTGTCCTCTCTGTCCTGCCGGATTTTGAGTAATGCTTCCATCTTTTATAGAGGGATTCTCTAAGTAATAGCTTTGTAGACATCAATATATATAATGAATCTGGTTCAAGATATAAAGCTTGGTTTGAAATGAATCCAATGAGAAATTTCCTTTAGAGTCCAATACTAGGAAAAAAATTCTACCTTCTGAAGAACAATATGTGTTTTTTCTTTCTCTCTTACAGAAGGAATCAGAGAACCACTTCTGGTTTTATTTCCCTTTTGGTTCCCAGGACACTCAGGGTAAAATCTATAGCTCCCCAAAAGCTGTAATGTAGCCTTTGTGACCTGAATCTTCCAGTTCTATTTCCCATTCTTGGTTTTGACTTCCACTTGAAAAAATGTAGTCTTCCTGGTCCTGACTTGTTTCAAATCCTTTCTGTATTGAAGCAGGCATAAATAAAAGAACAGTCACCTCCCCCAATGTTCCTCTTAATCAGTGTGCTGTCCTTCTGTGGCCCAGGCTGGTGTCCCTCCCATTCTCTGGCTTTCCAAATTCTCATCCTTTGAGGCCAGGGACATGCCACGTCTTCCGAGAGCTCTTCCAGATTGCGACTCTTCTCCAAACCTCTGCAGCTCTTATGGTGAGTACCACACTGTTTAGTCTCAAACCCTGACTCACATTTTCACATTCCCTAACTCACATTTCTGTTGTGTTAGTCTTCTGTCTCTAATTAGATCATATTTTTAAATCCAGGGACCGCAATTTAATAAAACTACCATTGATTGAGTGCTTATTAGGTGCTAGATCTTTACAAAAACTTGCTTTCCAATGCTTACAACTAATCTGTGAGGGAGAGATTGTTTCCGTTTTGCAGACAAGAAAACTGAAGCTTGGAAGTTGACTGTAAATGTGACTGGAAGGCAAGTGGGTAGAGCCAGGATTCACACCCTGTCTGGCTCCAAAGCCTGTGGCCTTGGGAACGCACTACTCCTTATATTGTTGAGCTCTTTGTGGGCTCCCAAAAAGAGCTGCCTCTCACATAACCATAGGGCCATCTCCCACTTGCTCTCTGCTCTTTGAAATTCTTCCAACAGAGAGTAGATTTTCATTAGGCCTGATTTTGTGCAAATAACTCTCCAAAAATCACATTCAACACGCCAACATAGATTTATCAGGCACGTGATGGGCACTGGATCCTATCTCAGATGGTAGGGAGGATACAGAGGTGTCTGACCCGTGGTCTCTGTCCCCAAAGAGCCCACAGTCAAGGGCTCAGAACAGATGCTTTCCCAAACATCTGCTTTGCTGTATGGGGCAGTGCTTTCCCCTTGTTAAAGTGACAGAGAGAGAGGCGGGAGGGAGAGAAGATGCTGTTCAAGGCCTGCGCTATTCTTTAATTTACTCATTCAAGAGAGATTTATTGAGTGCCTGCTATCTGCCAGGCATTGTTCCCGGCACTGGGAAGTAGTGGTGAAGAATGCATACCTACATACCTGCTTTTGTGGAGCTGATGGTCTAGAGAGACTGTGAACAAGACAATTAGACAGACCATATAGTGTGTTAGGAGGTGATATGTAATTAGATAAACCAAATAGTAATTGGGAGGTGAAAATAAAGCAGAGAAGGGCTATGGATAGGATGTGTGTGTGTGTGTGTATGTGTGTATCTGTGTGTGTTTGTGTATGTGGAAGGGGGGCACAATTTTAAAAAGAGTTCAGGAAAGCCTTACTAGGACAGTATTTGAGTAAAGACCTGAAGGAGGTAAGAAAGTAGGCTGTGGGATCTCCAGAGGAAGAGGTTTCCAGGCAGAGGGAAGAGATAGTGCAAAGGTCCTAAGGCAAGTGTATGCCTGGTGAGATGGAGGAACAGCAGGCAGGAAGGGAACTTGGGGCTGGAAAGAGTAAAGAGAGAGTGGCGGGAAGGGCAGCCATGAGGGCCAGATGGCTCAGCCTGGTAGCCCCTGTAAGGTTTGATTTTTACTCAGAGTAATTGGGAGTCACTGGAGGGTTTGGGTGGAGGCAGGACATGATATGACTTACACCTAGATAGACTCACTGTGGCCATTGGGTTGAGAATGGACCTAAGTGGGTGCTATGGACTGAATTTGGTCCCCCTAAATTCATGTATTGAAGCCCTAACTCCCAATGGGAGAGTATTTGGAAGTGAGCCTTAGGGAGGTAACTAGGTTTAGATGAGGTCATGAGGGTGAGGCCCCCATGATGGGATTAGTGTCCTTATAAGCAGGTAAGAGAGTGCAGAACTCTCTCTCTGCCATGTGAGCACACAGTGAGAACTGAAACTTGTGAGGAGAAAAATGACAGTGGAATAGGATGTAGCAGGGGAGGTGGTGAAAAGTTTGATTCTGTATATATTTAGATGGAATTTATGTGAGTTATAAAAGAGCAGATTAAGGATGACTTTGAAAATTTGGGCCACTAACATGGAAGAATGGAGTTGCCATTAATGAGATGGAGAAGTCATCAAGAAGAGTATGTTTGGGGAGGAAGAACAAGAACTCATGTATGGGAAGCCATTCCCAGCAGAGATGTCCAGTAGGCTGGGGATCAGAGGAGGGGCTCAGGCTGGAGACAGGAATCTGTGTTAGAATTCGAGCACTAGCATTGGGACTCACATCACCACTCTGAGACCTACTTCCCTCTTTTGTAAAATGGACATAATAGTATTCTTAATGGTAGAAGGAGTCAGAAGGGATAGAAAGGACAAACGGATGTGAAAGTGCTTGAAAAGGTTTGAGCATTGTACAGATGCAAACTGTTGTTGTCATTTCCTTAACTGGTCACTTACCAGTAAAGGCATGTGAGGGCAGTTTAAGGCTGTACTGTTCAACGTCCATCCCTGGTTCTTCCTCAGTTCCGATCTTCCAACGTAAGAAATGCAGATTCTTGGTCCATTGTAGACCTATAGAATCAGAATGTCTGAAGACAGGACTCAGGAATTCATTTTTCTACCTTTCCCCAAGCTAATTCTCTTGCACCTAAAAGCTTGGGAATCATAGATATAGGGAAAAATACCTCCACCAAGATGGGCACATCTCAGGTTATCAAAAGTTCAGGTTATCTCAGAATCTGAGTGGAATTTGGTGGATATAGGTCAGGCATGGGTCAACCTGAACATACCAGGAGTGAGTGGGACCACCGAGTAGAACACACCATCACCATGGCCACGTCAAGAAATACAAATTAAATTTAAAAAGGGAGCATGAGGCTGGAAACTGCAGGGGCAGCTCCTGGGATGGAGCTTGAAAGCAAAGTCAGGAGCAAAATGAGAGGGTCTAGATGAGCCCAGAGAGTGGGCCTGAAGGGAGGGCAGCTGGTGGTGCTTGCATTGGCCTCTATTTATAAGATGTGTGCAGTGGGCTGGGCTGGTTTGATAACTAGAACAGAAGCCTTCTGAGGGTGAAGTTCTATTTGTAGGAGATTAACCCAGAGTGAGCATGCTGGAGGTGGACAAGTTTGACCCATCTCATTCCTGTCCAACCCCAGGCCTGGTAAGGTGGCCCAGTGGCTTGGACTTCCCTCTGCAAGGTCAGCCTTTCTTTGTTCTTACCAGTTCCTGCCCTCTTGCTTCTGAGTCCTCCTTACCACCACGTAGGTGGCAATTGATCCATAATGGACATGTTTTTATTAGAGTAATGGTACCACTTTCTGCAGAAAAGAGCAATGCAATTTTGTTAATGAAAGTCATGTGTGGAGACAGGGGTCGATGGGAACTTCTGGGTCTGGTTTGGCCCTGGCTCAAAACCTTCCGGGAAAACACAAACTTTCAGGGCCACACCCAGAAAGTCCCATTTACCTCTGTCAGGCCCATCTGCTTTGCATTAGAGAAATAATAACAGCCCTCTCCCAGTGCCCTTTCATAAATATAAAATGTGTAATAAAATAGTTATTAGAAGGTAATCAATGGTGCTTATGTTTCTTTTGTGAGGACATTGATGGTGAATTTGCACCTAATCCCATGACTGGCTGTAAGGGATCCATTCTGCGAGACAGGCCAAAGCCCATTTTGCTCCTCGGCCCTTGGTCGGTCAGAGGGCAGGACCCTTGATAGTTCTCTCCGATGCCAGGGAAGCATCTCTGTGGATCCTCACACTGGGGAGGAGAGAAAACTGACTCTAGGATTCACCCAGGGAAAAATCATATCTGCTTAGTAGCTTTAAGTCTGGGATTAATGAACTAGTATTGATAAAGTGTGTAAGCCCAATAGGCTTCACATTGCCAGGGCTTATTCCTCCTTCTCTCACCTCCCATCTTGCCTTGCTTGAATTGCTTGAATATTTCAGGGCAACTCGTAGAATATTAAGACAATTAAGGGCACTTTTCAAGAACGTCACACCTTTCCCATTGAGGAAGCCTGCATGATTTTCCCTTTCTCTCCTGAAGCATTCACTGGAGGGCCCTCACAATTTAGAACTTTAGCAAATAAGATAACCTATGAAATCTAGCAGGGCCTGGCCTAGGTGTTACTTTGTGTGTGTTAGATTTTGTTTAAAATGTATTAACTTAAAGAAAACAATATTTGTCTTTATCATCAGATTGTAAAATCTTTGGAAATATGAACCGTGTATTTTTTCCACTTCTATCTTTTTCAGTATACAGTACAGTATTGGGTGCTTATTTGAGAATAGTAAATGTTTGTTGATAGGTTTTTTGATTGTGATTACAGCATCAATATTTAGTTAATTTATTCATTTTTTTTTCATTTAACAAACTTTTATGGGCAGGTGCTATGCCAGGTACAGGAGAAACTAATATAATAACAGTAGCTAACTTCTTTTGAGAACCTACTCCATGCTAGAATCATTCAAAGCACTTTATGTGTATTAACCTTTCAATGCTCACAATAGTCCTATGTGTGTCTCAGATTTATAGACTAGGAAATGAAGGTGGTCTGACTATGGTACCCGTGCTTTTAACCACTGCAGCACAGCTGCCTGATGAATAAATGAGTCCTGGTCCCTACTCTCAAAGGGCTTCCCATCGAAGGTGGGGTCAGGGCTGGGAGTGGAACACAAGAGTAGTAGATATGTGCCTACAGGATGAGGTTCTGTAGGAGAGAAGGCTGCAGAAACAGGTAGGTGCCAGATACTGGGGGCCCAGAATGATGAGGGAAACATTGGGTCAGCTGGCCTTCCAGAAATTCCATAGAACAAGGCCCACAATCCACAGAGATCTTGTCTTCATTTGCTAATAATGGACTCCATTCCGCCCTTGGGAAGTCAATCGGCACAGGTAAAGGAGTTGCGCGGGTGCCATGTTGAAATCATAGACTCTCAGACCTGCATGCCTTAGAAGCTGTGGTCAGACTCCCACCTAATGTTCTAGTCCTGGCAGGATGTAATCTATCTTTGCTTACATGCTCTCAGTGCTCAAGAACTCCCTGCTTCACCAGATGGCTATTCTATCATTGTGCAGCTCCAGTGTTGAACTGAAATCATTTTCCTCCAACATTGACATGATGGTGTTCTGCCTTTTCCAATAGGTCAGCCCTTTTTGGGTTCCCTGAATCAAGTCTTCTCCAAGACAACATTTACAGATTCTTCCAATGGGTTCTCAAAGGACATGGTTTCATTCACTTATTCATTCAGCAAACACTGGGCTAGCTGTGGGGAATGCAATGATGGTTTAAATCCTGGCCCTGCTCTCAAAGTGTTGATGATATTGAGCGAGAACAAAGATTCTCTAGGCAATTTGATGGGAGCAAGAATGGCTGAGCAATCCTAGAGGGACACAGAGGACAAACTCAGTCTCCCAGAGGTGTTAGCTTCTGGTCTGCTCTAATGACTGCATTCCCTGTGGTTCCTTCCTCACCACTCCTCCATTCTTCTCTCTACGTCTTCTCCCTGGGTGTTGTCATACACACCAATGGCTTCAAGAAACACACACATGCAAATTAACTCCAAAATCCCTCTCCTTAGCTCAAACCTCTCCCAGAATTCCAGACCCTGTTGTCCATGTGCCTCTTGGACTCCTCCACTGGCAATTCCATAGTGACTTCCAACTCAACACCATTCAAATTCATGGTCTTTCTCCAAAGACATTCTCAGAAAGGTTATGGAAACTTGCCTCTCACTGCACAGCAAGCAAGTAACAGTGACCAGATTCAAACCCAGCACTGTCAAAGTCCATTCTCCTTCCACCACATGCTCCAGTCTTTGGGACAGGAAACTTGGAAAGGAATATGCAGTCTTTCCTTCTGGTTGTATGTCTTTCCTGTGGTGCCCTCGTATACTTTGCTCCATTTGGTTTTTTGGTGCTCTTTTCCAGAAAGCTCTTGTCTCAGTAAACAAACCAATGCTGATGACTTCTCCTTCCCTGAGGCCTTCACACTTTAAGCCTCAGCTTTCGCATGTCACTCATGACAGGAGAAAAATTCATTCTCTGGGGACAGAGGCCTTTTCAACCTTCACTATATATTCGGTTCTGTCACATGATTCTAGTACCTTTCCACCAGAGATGGAATCAGTTTTATTCTCCATTGTATCTCCAGGTGCCAGAGAAGTGCTTGGCTTATAGCTGATGCTGAAAATTTGCCTTCTGATTGAATAGATACTGTCACTATACCAGGCCAGATTATTTTCCTTGAAATTGCTTACATTTAAAGGTTAGCTTTAGACCTCTGAGTTTGAAAGTAAGGCCAGTTGTTCAGAATGCAATTCAATTCAACATCTATTTGTTGAACATCTACAATATACCAGGTATTGTGCCAGGCACTGGGATTTCAGCCAGGAATAAGACAGCCACAGGCTTCAGGCGCTCAGCGGGGATGGAGATAGGAGGCAGAAGTGCTAGGAGTGGTGGGATGGAAGCAATGCAATAATTGTATGGCAATGTGATTGGTTCAAGACACGAGGCACTGATGTGGGGCTCAGGAAGGGCAACTAATGCTGCGGGCATGAAGGGATGGAAGTGGGGTGACAGGGTTCCGCTCCTCAGACCCTGAGATCCTCAGCTAACTTTCCAAGGACTGAGGATGCCTTTCTGAACTCCCTTGGTGAGATCTTCTTTCAGCACCTTAAAGAGAAGTAAAATCTAGAGTTGTAATATGTCGGAGTTGAAAGAGGTATTAGAAACATCTAGTCCAATGGATTTCCAACTTTCTTTCAGCAGCAGAAACTTCAACCTAAATCTTACCAGGACACCCACTTTGTAAAACTGATCCTACCAGAGTCCCTTTGACAGCTTAAAAACCATGATCTAGGCCAAGCCTCTCCTTTTTCAGGTGAGGAAACTGAGGACCAAAGTGCCAGAGCACGTGAGTGGCAAAGCCACAGTGGTTGTGGAGTGTGGGTCCCAGGTCTCTCTCTCTGCCGCGCCAGTGGGAGGTTCAGTGCAGGGACTGTCTTACAACCCCGCCAGCCTGAGATTAACCATCAGGTGTGGGAAACAATTACATTCTGCACAGGCGAGATCCGCTCGTCCCATTCTCCCTCCCTGCAGGCTATGTCAAAACACGCGGGCAGGATCCTGCTTCTTCTCACGTTTTAAAAACATACAGTGCACTTGTGTTTACAATACTGCGAGGGGATGTGACGCGGAACAGCAGAGCACACCACCCCCTGGAAGAGCCACCCTGTCTTCACCATGACTCTCTCCTTCCCAGACCACAAGTTCTTGAAACACTCTCCTTTGGGCTCCAATTCAGATTCTTGCCAGGGGATGTCTCTGAGCTTCAGGTCTTAAACAATGTTCTACGTTGTGTAAACAAACAGCACCAACAATGATCTGACCCTTGGATCAGAGCCATGTCCGTCTGGGCCACTCAGCCTGGGATTCGTGCAGTGGGGTGTGGAGGAAAAACAGATTAGGCATCAGATTTCCAGTTCCAGATCCCATTTTTCTGCTTCTGTGGGACTATAGGTGGGTTTTTGAGTTCTCTTGGCCTCAGCTTCCCCATCTGAAAAAGGGCAGAAGTTAGGTAGCGTTGAGCTCATTCTCTTGTTTTCATACTTGTATGTATGTGTGTTTTGCAATGACATCTTTTTTTAAAGTGGAATCTTAAAGACAAATCCAAAATATAAAGTAGATGAAAGCCAAGCCCTTCTGGTTTAGGCAGGAGGAGAGGTCAGTCACCACCATCTCCTCTGCTCTGGGGGCCCTTGAGATATCTCTGTGGATTTCTACGGCCATCAGAACGTGGTTTGGTACCACTTGGCAGCATGATTTCTCAGGTCCTTTGGAGCTCAAACATTCTATGATCTCACACATAGAACTGTAAATGTTGTCACAGTTGTGACTGTAAAAATTTGTATGTGTATACATGTATGAATGAGCGAGATTACAACTGGTCACTTTATTTTATTTTGATCAAGACGTATTTTTTTAATTAAGATTTTGTTTTTAGAGCATTTTAAGGTTCACAGCAAAATTGAAGGGAAGGTTTGGAGATTTCCCATATACTCTCTGTGCACACACATGCATAGCCTCCTCCATTATCAACACCCCCACCAGAGTGGTACATTTGCTACAATTAATGAACCTGTATTGACACATCATAATCACCCAGAGTTCATAGATTACACTACCGTTCACTCTTGGTGTTGTACATTCTGTGGGTTTGGACAAATGTATAGTGACAGGTATCCACCATTTTGGAATCATACCAAATATTTCTGCTGCCCTAACCGTCTGTGATCTGCCTATCCATCCCTCCTCCCCAATAAGACGTTGTATTTTTCACTTATTTTTTTCTTGATTGTAAGAGTAAGATGTTTTCATTCTTAGAAATGAAATCACTGTAAAATAAAAATCATATGAAATCCTGCTTCTCTGAATTGAAATTATATTGAGAGACAATGCTGCCAGTTACAGAACTTGCCAGTTTGAATGAGCACAGCTCAAAGGCAAATGGGTGAGGCCACTTGCTGGTTGGGAGATGATCACAGTCTCTCTCATGTGTGCAACCATTAATGGTGAATTAATCATGCCCATGTATTGTGACACACCTGGTCCTCAAACTGGAGGGAAAAGAAAAGTGGTGAGAAATGTTTCTCAGAGAGGGAGAGAAGATGCCTAATATTGTATGATGAGGATGGGAGAAGGAGGAGCCAGGAGAAGAACCCCTCCAGGAGGCTTGAATCTGAGAAAATGAACCCTTCACTCATTGCAGATGCAATTCCTGTTTCTTTTCATCTCTCTTTTGCTTTTGCTGCAATACTGGGCAAGAGCTTTGTGTCTTCATCTTGGACCCTAGCTCTTCCCCCTCCCCCAATTTATCCTTGCACCAATTCCCTCTCCCCTCCCCAATTCCCCAGCTCACCTTTCAGACCCCCAGAGTCCAGGAAGAGAGTGACTTTGATAACCGAATTCACCATTGGGTGAATGATGAATATGGCCATTGATAGTCAGCATCAACACTACCCTCCTTCTGGTGTGCAGAGGACGTAAAGCTAAGAGGTCTACATTTCCCAGACCCCCTTGCAGCTACAGTTCTAGGTCTGATTTAGATTCAGCTAGTGTACGCACTTGCTTGAGATTTGGAAGGTGAAAGTGAAGCAATGGCTCCCTGTAGCTGATGGCAAATCAAAGAAATAGCAACAACTAAGCTTTCTATAGCCCTTTAAGGTCTTTTCACAAACTCCTTGAAGTCATTTCCTTGAGTAACCATCCTCTGCCATACACATCATCACTCTGAGTTTCCTCAGTTTCACTTAGTTTCCAAGCTGTAAAGTGGAAGTAAGAAGAATATCTACTTCCTAGGGGCTTTTGAAGATTAAAGCAGATGGTGCGTGGGAAGTACTCAGCACTTGCCTGGCACGGTGCGGGGGCTGATCGATTTTGTTCCTTTTCAATTTCTCACTCTGTGTTAGGCCTTGACAGATCTTGCCTGCACTGGGATATAGTACCCGCCTTGGAGTAAATTTAAAGCCAACGCCAGAACTGTGTTTCCCAAGCAGTTCCATAGAACACCTATTACCATCTCCTCAGAAAGGGTTCCAAGCACACAGTTTGGGAAACACTACCCTAGAGTATTATTCCTGGAAAGAACCTTAGAGATCTTTGAGTTTACAATCCCCCATTGCAGGGAGAAAGAGGCCTAAAGAGGGAAAAATGATCTGTGACTTGCCGGGGAACCCCGGTCTCCTAATTTTAGAGTCAGAAGGAAAAGTCACCAAATCTCTCTGAGCCTAAATTTCCCTATCTGTAAAATGTTTATAAGGAAGGCTGTTCTTCCTACTTCAAGTGACAGTAAAATATTACTTGTGAAAGTGCTTTGGAAAGCTATGAATATCTATCTATCTTTCCATATATATACACATACAATTATATTTGGAAAGACTTCATATGAAGGTAAAGCCTTATTAACATTACTAATTTGTTAATTAGTCAATTAACCGAACATTATTGAGTACCACCAGTTCCTGTTCTCCGTGCTGGGCACGCAGTGGAGAGCTGCCCACTACGGTGCTGCCTTCCTGCTGCTTACAGTCTGGGTGAGACGGAGCTGGATGGAAAACAGAGAGAGACACACAGAGAACAAACAAATAAATAAATAAGCAAGACGATATTGATAAATGCTATGAAGAAGTAAAGTAAGGTATTGGGATCAAGAGCCAAGGGGACTGTTTTAGACCGAGTGGTCATGGCATCTTCTCTGAGAAGGTGGCCTTACTCTGGCCCTGGATGATGAGAAGGAAGCAGGCGGGGGACCTGGGGGCAGAGCACACCAGGCCGCAGAGGGCTGGAGCAGAGGCTTTAGGCGAGGTAGGGGTGGTGAGGGCTGAAGTCCTTTGGCAGACCTGGCCCTCATCACTGGAGGGCCACAGAGCCCACTGCAAGCAGCGTGGAAGAAGGGAAAGGGTCGGCAGTTGGAGACCGGAGTTCTAATCCTGGCTGTGCCACAAAGTAGCTGGGGCACCTTGGACATGCCATATTGTAGCCCCGGCCTTAGTTTCCTTACCTGTCAAACAGAGGCACAAATCCTGCCCTCACCCAGAGGTGTGCTATCACAGGTGATGTGGCCTAGGATGCAACCTGCCCTCAGACGCCCCAGCTTCGAAGCACAGGGATAAACCTCAGTTTGTCTCAGGCCCTTCCTGGAGTCGAGGCTGCACGGATGAGGAGCCCACAGACCATCAGCCTGCACACACAATGCAAGCCCTGTGCTGGCCCCACGGACAACAGGCGCAGGAGAGAGGGTCTGCTTTTTCTTCTCGTGGACTCGAGCCTTCAAGCCTTTGGACTGAGTGCCAACAATAATTCATCAGGAACGCTTTACAACTCAGCATTACAAAACCTGTTAGGAGACAGATCACCCACAGGACGGGCTTTAAGAAGGAAACGTGTTCAGGGCTAGTGACCTCAAGATGATTAATGATTTTTCACAGGGTGAACTCTGTCCTCCGCCTCCCATGTGCTGTGTGCTCACTCCCTCCCTCACCAGATTGTTTTCAGGGGGAGGGGGAAGGTGTAGGGAGGGGGTAGGGTGGGGGATGCTTGAAGGCAAAGCCTTCCGATCATGAAGAAAATGCAGGAACAAGAGCCCTGTGTTGGAAAGGCAGGAATGTCTTATTGTTATTATTTTGTTTTTTACGAAAACAACAATCCAAGTTCTATATCTTGAAATACGTGTAATATGAGTATCAATGCTAAATGAGCTCATTCCTGTTATGCATTTTGCACAGGGCCCTGTGCTTTCAGCCATTGGTCTTATTATTATTACCTCTCATATCTCCATGGACCCAAACCCTGACTATATGGAACATGGGATGTAGTGGAAAAGGAAATTATGATTTTATTTTTTGATTTTCAAAGTCATGGTAACTTTTTTTGTTAGATTAAAAAACTTGCAACTGTAATATATGCTGTTTTAACACAACAAAAGTATATAGTTATTGAAAGAAAAATCTCTGCTCCCTTCCTATACCCTTCTTTAGTCCCACACCCCTGAGATCATCCATGTCAAATCAGTACAATCCTTAGTAGTAGCTTCTTCACGTTAAACTGGAGTAGTGTTTGCAAATAGACTCCTGCAGAACATGGATGTTCAAATGCAAACTGAGAATAATAGCAGGACTTTCCAATTTTGTGGGAAAAGCAAATTTCTGATGATGGGGATGATAGCTAATGTTTATTGACTACTTAGGTTAAAGGTACCCCTCTGTTGTAGTGCATTGCATGTGTTACTTAATCCTTACGACAACCATAGGAGGTACTTGCTAATATTATCCCAGTTTACAGATGAGGAAATTGAGCTATTGGTAAGGTTGGAAGTAGCAGAACCAGGACTGGAGTCCCGGAGTTCTCATTCTAGCTCCTGGGCTTTGCTGGATGAACTTTTCTCAATGTTAATTCTTTCTTCTATAATAGTTCCTAAAACTCTGTTGGCTTCCCTGCTTGCAAGTTCTTACAGGCAACAAAATAAATGAGAAGGTAGTAAGTGATTAATAAAGGAGGGGCCGGCCCAGTGGCATAGTGGTTAACTTTGTGTGCTCCACTTCGGCTGCCCAGGGTTCATGGGTTCAGATCCTAGGCACAGAACTACACACCCCTCATCAAGCTGTGGTATGGCGGCATCCCACATAGAAGAACTGGAAGGACTTGCAACTATGATATACAACTATGTACTGGGGCTTTGGGGAGAAGTAAAAGAGGAAGATTGGCAACAGATGTTTGCTTAGGGCTAATCTTCTTCACCAAAAAAAAAAAAGAAAAGAAAAGAAAAAGCATACCCTTAAAAAAAGAAATAAAGGATGAAGATTCCAGTCCCCCATGCCCACTGTGACAGCTACTCCCTCCATGGGTCCTTGTTCTGGGTGAGACTTAATGTTATGAACACATACATTTTTCTGCTCCTATTTCAAAAATCTAATTAACTGTATAACCACTTCTTGGTAGCTTGCCTGACTTTTAGGTGCTCCAACAACACCTGAACAGTTTTTAGAACTACTGAACTCGACCTTGAGGTCTTGTATGAAGTGTGTAAAACTCAGTTGTCAGCATGCGTCTTGTGATTGTGTTATAGGAGCAGTCAAAAGATCGATGCACAGCAAAGTCTTTAAGAGCAAAAGTTTTAGAGCAAAACTTTAGGGCCTTGTTACAATTATGCCTCTCCCATGTAGCAATCCTGTGACCCTGAGCCTCAGTTTCCTCATCTGTAAATTGGGGATAATAGCACCACTTACTTTATAGGGTTGGAATCAGAATTATTTGAAGTAATGTCTAAGTAAACGATTTAACACAGTGCCTTGCAGACAGTAAGGACTTAATGCATTGTAGCTACTATAACGAAAACAATAATTTATTGTATCTGCTCAAATTCTTTCCCTCGTCTTTGCTAGCTGATTTGGAAGAATCATCATCTGACATTTATTGATAGTTCACTCCAGACCGGGTTCATAGACTGGGTTGTCCCACAGAACATGATAAGAGTCATGCATTAAGAAAAAGAAAAGGCAAAAGAAAGCTGGACGACTTGTAAAGCACGTTATCTGTAGGATTTTAAATGGAGGGCTCAGATGAGTCATTTGCACAGATGGGCCGGTTCCTGTCAAACAGACCAGTTGCACTAGGAAACAGTTAGGTGCTGGATGAGATGCGCTTGTTCTGACAGAAAGCTACTAGGTTAGGCCACCCTCTGGAGGATGCTGGAGTCCAACTGGAGTCTCAGACGTGACTACCGGGTCTCTCTAGGATAAAGGACCTGGGACGAACAGGAGTCTTGACCAGGTTCTAAAGGGCACAGGGAACAGAGACCCATCCCATCTACTTTGGTGTTGGGAGGTTTATTTTAGCGAAACTAGAGAGGACAGACTCTCACAGGAATCTAAGTTTCGCTAAACAAGCAAGATCTTCTGATTGCACAGCCCTATCAGTAAGAATATTTGAGCCTGCACTTTAAAAAAATATATATATATTTTATTAGTCTAAATGAATAAACTATATATGTATTAGTTTGCTAGGGCTGCATAACAAAATGGCACAGATTGGGTGGCTTAAACAATAGAAATGAATTTTCTCACGGTTCTGGAGGCTCGAAGTCCAAGATCAGAGGACCCTCTTGCAGAGGGCTGCCTTCTTGCTATGTCTTCACACAGCAGAGAGAGAATGAGCTCTGGTGCCTTCCTCTTCTTATCAGGCATTGATCCCATCACCCCCCCCCCCACACACACACACCCTCATGACCTTATCTAAACCTAATTACCTCCCAAAGGCCTCACCTGCAAATACTGTCATATTGGGGATTAGGGCTTCAACACAGGAAATTTTGAGGGACACAAACTTTTTTTTTCTTTCTGCTTTTTCTCCCCAACTCGCCCAGTATATAGTTGTACATTTTAGTTGTGGGTCCTTCTAGTTGTGGTATGTGGGACGCCCCCTCAATATGGCCTGATGAGCGGTGCCATGTCCGTGCCCAGGATCCGAACCAGCAAAACCCTGGGCCACTGTAGCAGAGCGCAGAACTTAACCACTTGGCCATGGGGCCGGCCCCTGAACTTTTTTGTTTTTAAAAGATTGGCATCCAAGCTAACAGCTGTTGCCAATCTTCTTCCTTTTTTTTTTTTCTTCTTCTCCTCAAGCCCTCCCAGTATGTAGTTGTATATTCTAGTTGTGAGTGCCTCTGGTTGTACTGTGTGGGACGCCACCTCAGCACGGCTTGATGAGCAGTGCCGTGTCCATGCTTAGGATCTGAACCAGTGAAACCCTGGGGCGGCAATGCAGAGTGTGCGAACTTAACCACTTGGCCACAGGGTCGGCCCCTTGGAAGGACACAAACGTTTAATCCATAGCACTTGGGCACTCCAAGACCACAGTCCATTGTAGTCCACCTCAACTGGATGAATGAACGAGGGTCAGCCCTTCCATATTGGGAGACTTCTCTCATTCTTTTAGATACTTCTCATACCTAATGTTCTAGTACTTCACATGCTGTGGCCATCTGACATGTGCATCTAGTAAAGGTAGCAGTGTCAACTTACAGATTAAATAGTAGTAAAGCATAATTTTTTTCTTACTTTGAGGTAAAAATGAAGAGAAATAGAAATTCAAATAGTTATTCCTGCACCTCATTGGATTGCATAACATTTTTTTACTGGGAAAAATAATGAGTTTCAGGAAAGCAAGAACTGCATGAGTTTTCTGGAGCTGAGATAATTTCAGGGACTATGGATACAAGAGTGTGGGGAGCTGTACTCTAGGGTTCTGGCTTTAATGGGGTTTGCCTCCCCACTGCCTGTCTGATTTATCCTTCTCTTTCTACTGACCATTTTCCTCATTCTCTCTTCTCTACTGACCTTTTCCTCAACCTCTTCTGCTCCATTTATAGCTTCAGATCACGTATGGCTCCTTGTGACCTCTCCATAGTTACGGATGAAGAGCTGTGATCTTGGGCGAGGATGCTGCCTCTCAGAGCCTCACTTTCCTCATACAAAATAAGGGAGATAAACTATGTGAGACGCCAGGTTCCCTCCAGGAGGAACATCTGTACTGCCAATGTTGTGTTTATTGCCCAGAAGGAGGATTACTGCCTAGGAAAAGAGGCCAGTGGTGTGAAGCCAGGCCTTGATTTGGATTCAAATCCAATTAGAAACAATTTCCAAAGTTAGTTTGTCTGAAACCCAAACTGAAGAGATTGAGAAGGGCAGACATGCTCTTAAACTTGGTTTAAAGTACAGCTCAATTTATGTCAGGCCAAAAAGGCCACTGAAAATTCAAAGGCCAGGCTGACACACAGTTATACTTCCCTGAGGGCTAAGAAAAACAGCACATCAGAATGAAAGTGAAAACAATTAACATTATAACAGAGATAACCTTAAACACACTCTAATTTACTAAAAACATTTTTTTTTTTAAGTTTTGCTCCTTTATTTCTTGTGATACAACCTCATAACTAACTAGCATGTTGTAGCCTATAGTTGAGAACGACCCACCTCAGCACAGAATCCAGACTCCTTGAGTTGTCCAACGGTGCGTTTCATTGTTCGGCGACTGCTACTGCTAAGATTATGACTTTGATGCCTCCCAGTGAACCACATTTACTGATATTTGCACCTTTGTATCGTTCTCTCCTGCTCCCACTTTGCCCCAGGCTGGGTCTGTGACTGCTTTGACCCACAGAACATAGCAGAAGTGATGCTGTGCTGGTTCCAGGTGTAGCCATTAATTGGCCTGACAGCATCCACATCCTCCCTCTCTGGATGCTTCTTTTTGGAATCCACATGCCATGCTGTGAAGCAGGCCAGCAAGCTTGTGGAGATGCCCATGGTGGGGAGAACTGAGGCTCCCAGCTCACAACCCCAGCTGAGCTGCCATTGGAGCCTGGAGATGACTGTGGCCACCTCAGGGGCCCAGGTAACACCAGGTGGAGCAGAAGAACCACCCAGTAACTTGTGACTCATGGGAAATGAGACATTACTTGAAGCCACAAAGATTAATAATGGTTTGTTACTTGCCAGTAACAAAATAGCAACTGAAATAGGGCCAAATGGCCTTCTCTAGCCTTGGTAGTACCTCTCTCCCCTTCGGCTCCTCCTATGCTTTAGTCAGTCTGAGTGACTTGTCAGTCCATCAAGTCAGCCTTTGGACCTTTTTACTTGTTTTTCTCTTGGCTTGGAATGTCCTGTTCTCCCTTCTCTGCAGAGAGATTTTCTATGACCCACGACAAATGTCACCTCTTCTCTGAGGCCCCCTTGACACATCCCTTTCCTTTCAGCAGAGTTAGTGTCCCTACTTTGTGCTCCCATGGCAGTTTATGTATTCTAGAATGTTACATGACCTATTGTAGAATCTATAATGTTTTTGAAACTTCATTAAATGACTTGCCGATCCTCACAGAGAGTGAATAGGGGTCACTGTGGTGTATTTGGGAATAGCATGGGCTCCGGGTTGAGACACATCTGGACTTGAATCCCAGTTTCTAAACTCACTCTCAGGGTTCTCTTTGGATACTTCTCTAAGCCTCAATTCTGTCATCAGTAAAACAAGGATAATAATTGCCTCTTCTTAGAGTTGTTGTGAAGATTAAGATTGTGTACTCCTGCATGTCAAACACCTAGCACAGGGCCTGGTCCAGCGGATGTTAAGAGATTCCAGAAAGATCCCAACCCTCTCACCCAGGCAGCATCCCCTGGCCTCTCCCTCATCCCATCTGCCCCCTGAGTTAGATATCCTGCCCTGTGGTCTTATGATAATGCTTCTCACTACCATCACAGTTTTTATAACACTGCAAGGCATCCCCATAGACTAGGAGCTCCTATAGGCAGGCACTCATTGTTCCTTGTTACTAATTTCTCATTTCCAGCAAAATAGCACAGGACCTGACACCTAGTAGATATTCAGTAAATACTTGTTAAATCAATGGTCTTGAAGTCTAGGATTTCATCTTGGATTGCAGGGTAGTTAGGGAACAGGGGAGGTTACCTTGATTTTGACTCAGTATAGCTTGGTGACTTCTGTTGACCACTATCCTTTGCCAAGCTCATCAGTTTGTTGAGTTGGCTGAATATACAACAGTTACCTGGGATGGGGCGTGGGGATCAAAGCTACTATCAGCAGAAGAGCTGTGTGACTTTCGGTAAGTCTCACTTAACTTAAGGCTTCGTTTGTCTCATACTGAACCATATGATCTGTAAGGGCTCTCAGTTCAAAAATTCTGACGTAAACTGTTTTAAATTTGGCAAAACCTCTCTAATCTTAGATTCCACTAACTTAACTTTTCTTCACTCTCTTCAGTCCATCAGGAGCTTTTAAAAAAAGAAATCTACAGTAGGGATCCTAAGCTGTCAAAGTGAGTGTTTCATAGCATTAAACAACGCTGATACATAAACTACTTGGTATTTTACAGAAACTGAGAATGTTCACCTTATGCAAATGAGTGGAAACACAGACAAGGCTTTGTGAATAAGCTACATAATAATGTTACTTATCACCTGGAAAAAACTGAAAGCAACCTAAAAGTCCAACATTAAGGGAATGGTTTGGTAAATTTCTAATGTATGAATTAGTTGATACAAATATTCACTGAGCACCTGCTCCATGCTGGGCATGTCCTGGGTGTCATTTAGCACAAATACCCTCTAAGGGTCTCATAGTTCAGTAAGGGTGACATTGAGTGACTAGCCAACTATAACAGGGACAAGTTCCTCATGAGGGAAAGTATGGATGTTATGGGCATTGTTCCTAGATATCAGGGTAGGGAGGCAAAACTTTCAAGATCAGGGAAGATTCCCAAAGGAAGGTGATAGCTAAGCTGATTTATGAGGAAATGCAGGCACTTGTGCTCTAGATGAGAGAAGAGCATGTGCAAAAGCCAGAGGCTAAGATGCGCTTATGTATTAGGGAAGCTAAAAGCATCCCAGTTGGCTGTATTTCAGGGTGTAGGGTTTTGGGGTCAGAAGAGATGGGGCTGCAGTGATAAGACATGTTAAAATTTGAATTTCTCCTGTGAGAAACAGGGAGGCACTGGAGATTTATTTTTTTTTCCTCCCAGGAAGAGAGAAAAGCATACATGTGAAAAGCTTTGAAGGACAAAGGAAAATAAATATGATAGACTATTGAAACAACAAGAGGTTGTATAATTCTGTATCTAGAATCCGTATCTTATCTATGTAAAGACGGAAAAAAAATGCTTGAGGAAGATCCTGCAGGAAAATATGGCTAAGTGACAATAGTGGCTACCTCTGGGTGGTGGAATAATGAGTAACTTTTCTTTCTGCATCTTTACTGTTTCTCATACTGTCTAAATTTTCTACTGTGAGCACATATGATTTTGACAATCACAAAACTACACACACAAAAAAAACCGCTTGAGGCTGATGAAAGATAAATGTTGTCCACGTGTTTTGTAAGGCTTCGGGGTGGCCTTGTTTTGGACCTACCCTGAACTGATTTCCCAATGAGGAAGGGAAGCCAGGGCTCCTCCCCACGAAGGCACGTGCCTTCCCTCCCTCTGGGTCTGGGCTGAGCTGTGCTGCATGGCTGAACACAAGCCCTGCTCCTGCCTAAAGAAAACAAGGGAGATTTATACTGAGCTGGGGGATCTGATGAGAAATGGTCATGGCGAGTGTGGGGAGTTCAGGGAGAGGCTGACATGAGAGGTCACACAGCAGATGGAATCTCAGTTTCTGTGAGCACCACAGAATAAAGCATAGAAGAGGGGAGAGATGGACTCCAAAAGAGAGATGGTCAGATAGAGACAGAGACAGAGTCACGGGCATAAAAGATACAGAGATAAGACAGGGATGCAGAGAGGAAAAGACGAGGGAGAGAAACAAGGAGAGAAAGAGACAGAAAGAGATGGGGAGACAAGGGAAAAAGACAGTGAGAGATAGAAACATAGAAACAAAGAGACAGAGATTAACAGAGGGAGGAAATAAAAGGCCACAGAGAGAATGAGAGAGACACAAAAACAGAAGGACCAAAAGAAGCAGTGACACAGGGGACAATGGTCCAAAAATAGGAATTGGAAGGTGGAGAGACACAGACACAGAGAGAGATACTGCACCTGAGAGTACAGGGCCAAAGGGCTAGCGAGAAAGAGAGATGTGCAGAGCCAGAGATGATACAGAGACTCTGAGAGACAGAGGCAGAGACAGTGGCTGGCAAGAGAGACAGAGGATGGAAGGATGGTGAGCAGGGACTGCTCATGGCAGGCACATCAGAGGACCTGTGTTTATAGTGTCCAAGTGGTAGTGCTTGCTCAGAATGTTTTCACAGACATGCATGGCCTGTACTGAAACTCATTTCTTTCCTAGTTACATTCCCAAAGTGTTAGTAACATTAAAGAGAGATTAAAAAATCATCTATATAACAATTTATAATTTATGAATCTCTTCTATATTCATTATTTTCACCATCACTTCACACAGTCAAGTAGCTAATGTCATCGTCGGTCCTTCAATTAGTCTTTTAATGTTCATGTTACTTATGTGGAATCTGGGGCCCAGAAGAGCTCAGCACCTTGGCCACGTGGCACAACTGGCAAACTGCTGAGCAACGATTAAAACCCAAGCTGTCCAGACTCCTAGTTCAGGGTACTGGCCGATTATGCAAAGGCATTGGAGTGATAGTGATACGGTGACAACCAAGACTTGATTTCTACCTTCAAAAAGGTTGTATTTTAGGGGCCATCCTGGTGGTGCAGCAGTTAAGTTTGCACGTTCTGCTTTGGCAGCCCAGGGCTCATCGGATTGGATCCCGGGCATGGACCTATGCTCTGCTTATCAGGCCATGCTGTGGCAGGCATCCCACGTGTAAAGTAGAGGAGGATGGACACGGATGTTAGCTCAGGGTCAATCTTCCTCAGCAAAAAAGAGGAGGATTGTGGGCAGATGTTAGCTCAGGGCTAATCTTGCTCCAAAAATAAAAAGGTTATATTTTAGTTGGGAAGACTAAACTACTAGAAACACACAAGGGTAACTCAGCTATCCCTTGGGGCTTTAGGTAGACTTAGTTTGAATGCCCAGTTTTCCGGTGGGGAGAATTCAGTCTTCCCTGCCATCTCTACAGATTCTTGATCTTCTTCCTCATGGTCTCCTCTGTTCTGTTACTGAAACTCTGTGTACCATCTGAATTGGCTCTGGGCCATTTGGGAAACTGACCTTGGCCCCTTTGCCATTTTATTTATCCCCAAAAATCTGCTCATACAGGTAAATGTTGTAAATCTAGTAACTAATGAAGACTTGAGAGTAAAGCAAAGAATTCTCTCTCTCAGCACCCAGCTTTTCCCACCTTGCATGCTTCCCTCTTCAGCTTTCCTGTCTTCCAAATTCCCCACCCTGGACATGTCTACACTCACTGTGCATGACTCTTGGGACACAGGTCCTGGGACACAGGACACAGAGTTCAAGGTCTCTTTTTTGAGGCATAGCCTCACTTACTACCTGGCCTTCCCCAGATCTCCGGAAATTGAGGGGCATGTATTTTTCTATATTCCATTACACACGAAACAATCAGAGATGCACCAATTACCAATTATGAGGTCATTGTGAGGCCGAAGGAAAAGATGAGGGTGGGTGGGGGCTACTAGGGCAGGAGTGCTGGAGGAGATGGTTCTAGAGATGGGTTTCTGGAGAGCTTCAAAGCTCTGGGAAGGGAAGTGGACTTTGCCGCTCAGGATGTGCAGGTTGCTGGGACAACAACCAACTCATCCATTTCTCTCTCTGCATCTGCTAGACCCTGACTGGAGGGTAAGAGCTGCCACTCCTGCTCGGTCCTGACCTAGAGACCCTCCCCTCCTTAAGCAATTAGCTAAGGATGGTGGGAGGTGGCCACAAACCTTGCGTTAGTCTATCTGGAGAGTCTGGGTTCTCTCCTTAAGTGTTGATTTTGTTAGAAGACAGAACTTGCTCTAACTTTTACTTCTGGGACTAAGAAATCAGCCTCTCCCCAGGCTAAGACAGAGGGGCAAAGGTATTTGCATTGCGTCTGTTTCCAGCTGCCTTTCAGCATAACTCATCCTTTTACACGCCGACAGTTTAATATTTATCAAGTGCAACAATGCATGCAGCCCTGAATGGAAACCACAACAGCATGATTCCCTGTCTCCTGGGCCTCCTTCCTTGGAGGCTATGATCTCACTCGGGGACCCCTGAAGTCCTTGGGCATGTCTGTCTTCTGTGTGCAGCCCAAGTGAGGTTGTCATTAACATGTGTGAAAAATGTTCCAGAAATATGTCCGGAGGCTTTTCCACTGGCTTCTGCTAACACAGGTGTTATGTCTTCTGGCCCGGGCCAAATTCACAAGTTTACATTCTTATTTTTCAGTCATCCACTTTGATAGATGCCTAAATACTCACCCATCACACGTGAGTTTTTAAAATAGGACCCCATAAAAGAGAGAGCAAGGGAGGGAGGACATGAAGGCAAGAGCACCGGGTCAGAGTCTGAAGACCCAGAGCTGAGGCTCCTCCCCTGGCTTTACCCTACAAATAGCAAGTTGGGCAGCTTGTTTTGGCAGCTCCATTTCCAAATCTGAAAGATGTGGATAATAACAATCTCCCTTATTGACCTTACAGGCTTGTCAGGAGGATCAGATGTGCTGATGGAGTTGAAAGTGCTTTGAAAGCTGTAATATATGAGACAGACAATAGCTGTTTACTGAGGCTTCCCTTTGTGCCAGGCATGGGGGAAGCATTTTGTAGAGGTTATTTAATTGATTCTCCGCAGCAACCACCTGAGGCAGGTACTCCTCGTCCTATTTTACAGGTGAGGGAGACTGCCTCGGATTAAGTAAATTACCCAGGTCACACATTTTGTTAAGAAAATGTAAGCCTTCTAAGCTCTTGGCACAAGCACTTTTTAATCTTTCTTCCTCCTCTTCTTCTTGTGGTTTTTCTTCTTATTTTCTTCTTCTTCATCTCCGTCTCTGTCTCCATCTCCGTCCCCTCCCCACCTCTTTTCTTCCTGTAAACTGTATGGGGAAGTGTGGCAGTCATTAGGACTTCAGCAAATCTTTCTCCTCATGGTAAATTTGTTATTCCTTGCCCTTTTCAAAATCAGCTCCAGCCATGTGATTAGCTTTCGCCAATGAAATTTGAACAGAAGTGACATGTGCCCCTTCTGGGCAGAAACTAAAAAATCTGTGCATGATTTTCCACATTCCCTCCCCACTTTTGGAAATATGTATCTAGTTGAAATGTCCATCAACCTGGACTGTTGAGTGATTAGGATAACAGAGCACCTCCCGCTGCCCCACCACATCTACCTGCACTGGAGATGTGCACATGGGTGAAATATTTGTGTGTTTGTGTGTTTAAACCTCTGAGATTTGGAGGTTGTTTGTTACTGCAGCATAACTGAGCCCATCCTGACTATATTGGAAGCAAACCTGTTGGGAAAACCATTAACAAAAAAGAGCAGATTGTAACAGGAAAGCACTGCCTGGAGTGGGAGTCCCCCAAGTTTGGGTACTGCTATCAACTTATGTGGTGAACTTGGGCATCTCAGTTTATTATATTGGAAAACAAGGGAGATGGAGTCCCTTATTTCTCAGTCATGTTCAGGAGACAGAGCTTATGGAAGCTGTGGCAGTCCTACCAGGATCCAGGAAGTACTGATGTGTTACATGAAAATAACTGTTTACTACGCTCTGCTCAGTCTCATACCATCTAAAATGAGATAAGAGGTAAGTATACTAAATGTTTGAGAAAAATGTTTTTTAAAAAAACTTAAATGATTTTCTGTATATTTATTTAATTTCCCTTGACCAAATCACACTACCTACAAAATAGGAAGATTTTATGATTTTTGGATGTTTTTCACTGGAACTCCTTGTCCAGTCTCAAGACACCAGCATTCTGTGGGTGAATGGTTCAAGAATTGCCAGACTAAATAAATGGCTTCCTATTTCTCTCTTCTGCTATAATGCCCTCGAATTCTGAGTCTGTGAACCTTTAACCTTTCCTAATGTCCTTTTGGAGCTCCTTTTTCACCAAAAATGCCACTCATGGCTAATGAGGTGACAGGTGGCTAAGATAATTAACTCTGAAGGCTTGAAAAAATTACAAATAAGCAGGTTAAGAAAATGGGAAGGAGGGCCAGCCCCAGTGACCTAGTGGTTAAGTTTAGTGCCCTCTGCTTCAGAGGCCTGGGTTTGGTTCCTGGGTGCAGACCTACACCACTCGTCTATCAGTGGCCATGCTGTGGTGGTGGTTCACATACAAAAAGGAAGTAGATTGGCAGTGGATGTTAGCTTAGGGTGAATCTTCCTCAGCAAAAAAAAAAAAAAGAAAGAAAGGAAAGAAAGAAAGAAAATGGGAGGGAAAGCCAATGTGCTTTTGGCAGTCTGAATGAGGAGATCTGTGTAACATGAGCTAGAGAGTGGGCCCCACTGGTTCTAGGTCTTCTCCATATCTCTCAGATCGGTCCACTTCTGTTCATTACCATAGCTGCTATCAACTCTTGTCTGAACTGTTTTAATAATCTCCCAAAGAGTACCCCCACTTCCCAGGGCTGGGACCAGGGTGAGGCATGGGAGGCACCTAGGACATAATATTTAAGGAGGCACTTACTCTCAGGTGTTGACTCCACACTTGCATGGCCATGAGAGTGAGTGCCTTCTTAAATGTTTTGCACTACATGCCTCCCTTGCCTCACTCTTGTCCTGGCCTTATTACTGCCAGGCTTGGCCCCATCCTATCATCATCCACACCATAGCCAGATTGATGGTCCAAAATATGAATCTGATTATGTTACTTCTTTGCTTAAAATCCTTAAATGGCTGCTCTCTAAGTCCAGGATGAAATTACACATTCTTCTTCCTTCATCAATTCATTGACTTTTTGATTGATTGGTTCATCAATTCAACATGTATAGAACCAGGAACTGTGCTAGGTGCTAGGATTAGAATGATCAGCAAGACCAGCAATGTACCTGTTCTTCTGCTGCTGAAGTTCAAGTGAGGAAGACAGACAGGACACTGTGAACAAATAGGACTAGAAAGACATGGTGCACTCTGGTAAGTGCTGTAAAAGAAATAAACAAGGGCTGAGATGTCAAAAGGGCAGGGGCAGGGCCTACTTTAGATGGAGCGGACAACAAAGGCTACCTTGATTGAGGAGGTGACAATTAAACACACTGGAAGTTGGAGCAGCCAGGTCTCTGACCAGTGTGGAAAATGAATTTCAGGTGGAGGGAACAGCATGCTCCTGAGGCAGGAGCAGACTTGGCATGTTCAGGGAATGGAATGGAAGCCAGTGAAGTTGGCGTGTAGAGGAGAAGATGGGAGATGGGAACAAGGGTCAGATCATGCAGTGTCTTGGAGGCCATAAAAAGAGCCTCAAATTTTACCCAAAGTGTAACAAAAAGACATGGAAGAATCTTATGCAGAAGAGTAACATGAATAGATTAATATTTTGAAAATACTATTTTATATGCTATGTAGAACATAGTGTAGAAGGGCACAGATTGAACAGAGGAGGCCAGCGTGGAGGCCACAGCAACATTCGAGGCAAGAGATGCCAGTAGTCTGGACCTGAGTGAAGGCCCTGGAGATAGAAGAGGACAAATACCATATGTATTTTGGTGAACAACAGATAGAAGTTGTTGATTATTTGGATATGAATGTGTACACATGTATGAGTAGAGAGTGATTGGTGACAGAATGGGAAAGATCAGGAACTCCTTGCAGAAGTGAGAAGATGTGGATGTTACCAACTGAGGAAGGGAGAGCTGGGGCAAAGGAGGGGATGAACAGGTGTATGTTTGGGGCAATAAATCAATAAGACTTTTCTAAGCTTTCTAAGTTTGAGGTGACTCTCAGACATCTGAATGAAGATGTCAGATAGGCAGCTGGAGGGTGGGGAAGAGGCAAAGGCTGAAAGTGTGAACTTGGGAATCAAAAGCTTACAGACAGATGGCATGTAATGTCATAGAACAATTTCTGCTTCCAGCCAAGATGGACTAACAGGAACCACATTTACCCTCACATCCTAGAAAATGAAAAACTGGACAGAAGATAAAAAAGCAGTTTTCATCCGTTAAACATTAGGCAGTGGTACTTGAGAGTGGGGAAATACAAGAGGTGAGCTATGATTTTCTCAGCTTACTGCCTGGAGAGTTTCCAGGATGTGCTGCAGAGATGGGGAAGCCAGGCAGAGTCTGGCGGTCTCCTTGAGCTGAGATGACAGAGCTGGGAGTTGTGGGAGCCCAAGGTGGATAGAGTTTGTGTTGGAGAGCAGAGCGGCATAAGGTACGTTGGTGATCTGCAGGAGACCCAGTTGGCCTAGTGGCTGCCTCTGCTCCTGGCTGACCCAGGCAGCGCTTTGATATCTGCTGTAGCCCCGGGCAGTGATCACAGCTTTCTCAGCCTCTTTTTGTGGGTGGAAGATTCCCGCTCAGCTCCAGGTTTCACGCGTTGAGTCTGACGCTGGCCCCCATCACACTACCTGGGCCTCTTTCCATCTCTGCTGTGAACTTCTGGCTGCCCCTGCTGGCTTATCGGCCTGGAGCCCTGCAGTCCTCCCCTCTCTTCCCACTGACTGCTGTGTGTTTCTCTTGCATGTGTGACCTGTAGGGATATGGACCTTGTTTGGAAATATGATTGTTTTTCTTTTAAATCTTTTATGTTATATCTCTTATTACTGTTTTTATTTTTTAGAGAAGGGTTGAAATACTAATTAAATGTCAGGCAAGATGACAGAACAATCCGTCTCTTTCTTCCTGCGTATCACAGCAGCATTTGCTCCTCTTTCTGGACATTCCATCTTCCTTTGGCTTTTGCGACACCGCGTCTCCCACTTCTCCCTTACCGCCCTGGCTCTTCTCAGTGTCTTTGTGGAGTGCTCCAGGGATCCACCCTTGGCAATGTCTCTTATCCAATTTGATTGCTACAGGTGCCCTATCCTTGCCACTGACTCCAGCCCAGGCCAGTCCACTTGCATGTCTATTAGGCACTCCCAATGTAACATGTTCAAGATCAAACTCTCTAACTTCTCACCCCAAACCTATTCCTCCACCTGTATTTCCTAGTGTGGAAAATGGCACCCCATAAAACCAGACATTTAAGCCAGAAACCTGACTGCTATCACAGATTCCTTTTTTTCTTTTTTTAATCTGGCACATCTAATAAATTACCTTCTTGTAGGTCTTGCACCTGTAATCCACATATATCTTGGCTTGTTGACTCTTGCCTTGAAGTAAGCCTTGGCTTGGATTCATAGAAAAAAGCCCCTGCAGTCTGGAAATCAAAACCAAAAATTTGCAAACAATTTTAACCTTTACTGAATCCCATAGAGAACTAAAGAGAGGTCCCATTCTTAATACACAGCAAACATTGAAATGTGCTTTTCTCATTTTTCTTTCTCTCTCTGTCTTTATCTATAGCTACATCTCTCTCTCTGTCTCTCTCTTAACTATCTCTGAGTAGCTCCTTTCTTGTTTCTTCCTGAAAAGCTCCAAAACCCTTCAAACCTAGCCTGCTACTATCCCCAAACCCAAGGATCTTTTATTTCCCCTTCTCTTTCGTTGTTTCATGATCTACTCTGGACTTTTTCTGATATAAATCAATCCCATACTCATCTGTACCTCTCAGATTTTCCCCGAATTCATACCTCTTTCAGCACCGCAAAAGACTGAGAACTGAGTAGATTCACAGACGTGTCTTTGGAAAGGAGGGAGGGTATTGAAGGAGAATGCCTTTACTTCAAATTTAATATTTTTTTTCTTCTCTCACTGCCAAAAATCGCTTAAATTTCTTTCACACCCATTCTCTTCCCTCCATTCCTGCTGCAATGATTATATCCCAGTGTCAAAAACTGTGAAGGGCCTGAGATTGTTGCCTAATTATAAGCAAACAATCAAGCCTGCCACAGTTTCATGGATGCTGATAGAAGATACAAGTCTTAAGGGTCAAAGACAAAGGGTGATTTATTGCTCACAGCAATAGCAGTAGCCAGAGTGTCAGCAGATAGTGCAAAGAGAACCAGAAGGCACCTGCACGCACAGTGAGTTGCATTACAGGAGAGGAACCCTGAGCTTAGGGAACCCAAATTTTTTATAATGAGCAGTAAGCGTGCCTGCTCTTTGCTCTGGGAAGGTCAGGGGAGATACTATCTCTATCTTCTTCTAGCTGTTAGCAAAACTTCCTTTGTTCTGGAGGGAGACATCATCTCTTTCAAGGCTGTTGGATGTACAAAGGTCCTCAAAGAGATAGTCTGGAACAGAGGGCAGTGAGTGTCTCACTCACAAGACATGCAGAAACATAGGAGGCCCAGGGAGAATTGTCTCCTTTCACCTCCTCTGGACAATCATCATTTGTTGTTGGAATATTACAATATCTGCCCATTGGCCAAGCTGTTCCTAGTCTTGCTTTCTTCCAACCCATCCTACCTCTGCTGCAAGGGTGATCTTTTGTAATGCAGATAGGGTCATGCAACCTTCCCTTGCTTAGAATAATTTAATGGCTGCTCATTTCCCATAGGATGATTTCCTTAGTGTGCCACATAAAATATTTTTTAGTTCAGTTTTGCCTGCCTTTTCAGCCATCTCTCCCGTTCTATGCTGAAAATGTTTGGCGTTTAAAAAGTGAGTATAATCTTGTACTTAATATGATAATCATTTTTGGAACTACATCTACATGGAAAGCAATTTACAGGTTAATGGGCCTGAGACAGCCTTCATGAACTACCTTACAAACTTGTAAACTATTCTTGATGAAGTGCATCTCAAATTCTATTTGTACTGTTTGTGTGTGTGTATGTGTGTGTGTCTGTATGTGTTAATGACAGACAAAGGAAATTTAAAAAGAGAGAATTCTCCTGTAAGCCCAACAAATGGAAGTAAATGTTCTATTTATTTATATTTTTCTGCAAGGATCTAGGCCTTGCATAGATCAATTGCAGTTGAACTTGTCTCCTGTCTGGTTCTCACAATGACCTCTTGCTCTGATTTGCAACTGGGGTTTAAAATCCCCTCTCTCAAGTTCGCACAACTGCCCCTTCAGGGGCTTTGCATTTTCTCCCAGTCTGAGCATTTTTAGACAAATGTCAGTTTTTTGTCATTAGCCTTGTGAGAATTTCTGGAAAAAAATAAACAGTTTGGAGAAGGAAACCCACTCTGGGAGTGAAGAATATGAGTCAGTGCCATGTTGGGAGGAGGGGTGCGGAGACAATGAGCTTTTGGCTAATATCTTGGGGCTCTTTCATTGAGATTAGAAGCTGGGAGTGGCTTTGGCGCCCTGCTTTCTGGTTTCTACCCCAGGAATAGAAGTCCATGGCAGGAAAGGAATGGTAGAGCAAAGTTTATGAGGACTATTTATGATATATTGAAATGGAAAGATGCTTTTTATAATGACTTAAAATTTGTCGAATTTGTGAGGGATTGCAGCATTTCATAACTGTTGCCCCAAGAGAAACCCAGGCCTCCTCAAATCTGGGCCTAACTACCCTGCCTCCTTACTTCCCACTGAGCCCATCAAGGATTTGTCTTCCTGCTACTTGCTGACTGAGTGGCCTTGGGTGAGTTACTGCCTGAGTCTTGGCTTTCTATCCATTAAACAGGAGTAACGACACAATGAGATTGTTGTGAAGACTGGAATAAAATAAACAGTGTTAGATGGAAGAGTATTTTAAGCTATAAAATGCTATAAAAAACTAGAAATTTGTCTTCTTTGGTTCCTGAAAGCCAAGCTTTCCCTCTTACACTGCTTTGCTTTGACCTCAGGCTCTATCAGCTTTATATACACAGAGCCAAACAACTGTGGTTGCAAATGGAAATATTTAAAAATACGGTTAAAATAAAAGTTTTGCTATTTTTCAAAACTATAGACAAATAGTTAAAAAAAAAACAAAAACAAACCCAAACTATGGATAGTACTAATTCTAGTCTTTGCTGTGGAATGATGTGAACTTGGGTCAGTCATTGCCAAGACTTGCCTCTTCACCACCCCTTTCTAGACTATGAAGACCTAAAGGACACCATGGACTTGCCACTGGTGAGTGGGTAGATGAGTAGTAAATGTTTGTTTAAAAAAGTGAGTGGGCCTTGGTTTCTTCACCTTTAAAGGATGAGAGTGGGACTGTATCAGGGTTCTTCTAAGTAAGGCAGGTGACTCAGGGGATTTTGATAGGAATTTCGTGGGCCACATCTAGCATTTGGTAATGCAACAGAAGGGAATAGAGTAAAAACTTAGAGTAGACTACACATAGTAAGGTAGATATTTCTTTGTGAAACTTTTGTTTCAGTTGTGTGTGGGTGCTAGGTCTAGGTGTCAAGTATGTTTCTTATGGTTCATTGTGGCTAAAAAATGCGTAGAAAACACTGGGCTAGTCCTCCCGTCTCTAATATCACATTGCTGCTACTACCCCCCTCACCCCCCATAACCCCTTCCATTTGATTAATACTTTACATTCTACAAAGAATGTTTACACCCACTCCTTCATATGGTCCTCATCAGAACCTGGGGTAGGGAGGGACATGCTATTACTCTTCTCCTTCTTGTAGAGGAGGAGAGACTTGTATCCTCAAATCTCCCTTCTAGGAGGAACTGTCTTTGTTTCAAGAGACATTTAAATGAGGCCTGGGAAAGAAGGCTGGACCACATGATCTCAGGAAGAAAGGAGCAGGTCCCTGTCTCCTATGAGTAGGAGATATTGAAGAGGGGGCTTGTGTGTGGAGAGAGGCCAGTGAGGTTGCATGGGGGAGGGGAAACAAAGAAAGAACCCTTGGAGAATGTGGGCTGTTTAGTGGAGTGCTGCTGTGCATTGCATGATCTGACCTTCTTCCCAGGATTCTCCTAATCTTCAGATATGATTACTTAAAAGTCATGAACTTCTTGCTGTGATCGGATTTCTTGTGGAATCTGGCACAGAAGCTGATTTCTGCATCAAGTTGTAGCCAAAGTCAAAGCAGAAACAGCATGCGTGGATGAAGGAACATCTGGGTTACATATAGATGATGAGACTGAGGGTCAGAGAGGCTTTACGACAGCTCATCAAAAAGAGGCTAAGTGATTGGCTGGAGGCTCTCAGTAACCTTGGAATTAGATGAGGTGGAAGGATGAGACCACCCAATTCAGTTCCTTTTTTTTTTAAATTGATATGGCTTTATGTGTTCTGGCCGTGATACAGTGTTATCTTGAGACTTAAATGTGGTATCAGCATACAAGTGATCTGAAAATGGTCAACAAGAAAGCCAAAGGCTACTTCAGACAGAGAACATGCCTCTTCTAGTTGATGTATGTGCAGAGGTGCAGAATTTTCTGCGGGTGCTGAAAATCGGGGGCCCATGTTATGCTTCCCACTACTACCCCTCAGGGACAAACAGAGAGAAGTCATTCTCAGGGACGCCTGCGGCAGGCACTTTACAGGGTGTCTTTAGGAAGACGATGGGCGTCCCGAATTTTGGCATTACAGGGAGCTGCACTATAGCTATTAGGAAAGCGATAGTGAGAACCGTAAAGGTACAGCTGAAAAAACAAGCAATTGCAGATAGAGAGACTGAGGCTTCTTATCAATAAGGCATTTCATTCCCAGAGTGAAGAAATGTCTGTTCCTGTGCAGATTGGGTTAAACTCAGATTGTCGTGGGACCGTGAGAGGACTACACACTGCATTTTTGCAGTACTAGCATGGCAAAAATGGTACAGGCAGTGATCAGGGTCTGATCACAGCGATAAAGCTCATGCCAACCCTCCTCTGTCCTGCCGTGATTCTCAGCCTGGGGTAGGGGTAAGCGTCAGAGCCTCCAAGGAGACTTTCTTAAAGGACTTCGGTCCCCTACCCCGCCCCAGCAGATTTTAATGAATTTTCCCCTGTGACATCCTCTTTCTCCCTTTATCTTAACCAGCTGACAATTACTACATGCAAAATAGATATTACTGACGAGCATGTTTTGTTTGTCTGAGAAAGTCTGAGAACTCGTGGACAGGGTCTGGAAGGCCCACATCAGTTTATGTCACATGTGTAGAGATATGCATGGAGTTTTTTTCCCTGTGGTTTGGATTCTGTTATTCTCAATGTATTCTCTAATGCTCTCAGGTATAAAGATCTTAACTGAACATTGGGATTAATTTTCTTGCCTCCAGGGTGGGCAAGCCAGGTAAGCAGCCTCTGCCCGTGCCAGAGTCACACCTGAGCAAGGCTTACTCTTGTCGAGGTGCTCCACCGATTACAAAAACGCCTTTGTAAACCACAAACTGCTCTTCAAGGTAAGTGGAAATGATTTCTGCCCTGCCCCAACAGTCTTCTACACTCAATAAGTCACTGCATTCACAGTGGTCTCTTTATGAAATTCCCTGTTCCCCCCGTTATGAGTAAGTAACTTGATACAGCTTTTCGGTGCCTTCTTTGTCTCTAGATAAATAGCTCAGGGGGAAGTTACAAAACCCCCCTCTCTCCCTAAGAATACTCACCCACTTGTGAGTACTGGAGCTTTCACATCTTTTACTTCTGAACCTCACAGCAGCTCTGTGGGAGAGGTAGGATAAGACCTATTTTACAGGTGAAGAAACTGAGGCTCAGAGAGGCCAAGCTACCTGTCTAAGGGCTTTAAACTGAGGCCTCCTGACCCCCGGAATGCGTTCTAACCATTAGACTATCAGTGAGGTCAGGGATGAGGTCACACTCCAGAACTTAGTATGTAGAACAGTGCTCAGTAATGTCCACTGTATGAACAAATGAGCAAAGGAACAAACGATTGCATGGGGTTCAGCTCTTTGAATCCCCTGGGGCCTAGCATGGTATCTAGCATGGAGTAATGCTCAGCCGATGTTTGCTGTGAGGGAGAGTGAATGAATGAATGAAGGGTGCCTCTGTGAGGGTCAGATGTGGGGGCTGGAGGTTATGAGGCACTTACCTGGGCTCACCTCCAGGTTTGGGTCCTTGTTGACCCTTCCTGACAGTTCTAGTGAAAGGTTCCCCGCTCGGGGCCCAGAAGCCTCCTTACTCTCAGCACATGCAGGAGGCTGCAGAAACACACACCCATCGGAAGCACCTTTCCTCTACAGAAAGCCGATCTAGAATGTGAATTAAGCGTCCCAGGAGGACATCATCCCCTACCCCCACTGTCTTTGGAGCCATGTATATGGGCATCTCCTCCCCCAAAGGCCAGGAATAAAAAGTCCACTCTACCTTGCCCCGCTGAGAAGCAGCATCTTAGAGCTCTAGTCCCTTCATCATCCTGGGTCTTATTTATTGTCGTCCTATTTCAGAGCACTCACAAATCCCAGGGAGGCCTTGCCCCTGTGCTCCAGGCCTTCAGACGACTGTTAATACTTGATCCCCTGTCCCAATTAATCAGCTGCTCTGTGCATTTGAAATGCCACCCTGCTTGCATCTGTGTTGTTGGAATGTTCTCCTTGCTGAGGCTTTGCCACTTGCAGACTGGAGCAATGAAAAGGAGATGTGCTCTGCTTTTGTCCTGTCTGCTCTTCCTATCTCTGGAACAAGCACATTTTGTTCAGACGGGAACAGCTGCTGCGTTCGGATCCACACCTTCTGCCCAGGGCTGAATCTGACTCTCCCCCTTTCTGGCCAGTTGACGACTCAGTTTCCTTGACTGTAAAATGAAGACTCCCTGTCCTGCCTACCAGGCTAGATATCAGTGTTGGCTTGAATTATTCTTGCTTCCAGGACATGTTCTAAAAGTGGCTTGTTTGTTGAAATAAGCTTTCTTTGTCACTTGTCATTTTCTTCTTAAAGCGTAATCTGTGTTAATTAAAAGAAAAATACAAAACAGAAAGCAAAATAATTGATGCCAATTGAAGATCAATGTGTAAAATAATCACCCCGCTGCCTAAATCCAAACCTTTTAATAAGCCACCCCCAAAAGGCCCTTTGCTCATTCTTTGTGTCTCCTTGGGAGTCGGGGAGTGGGAGGCAGTTAACATGGCTCACACCTATGTGTGCTGTACATATTAGCCCTTAGTGACGAGCTCTTACTTAACCCTCAGAGCATCACCGTCGGCAGCACAACCACCTATCTTGCAGCTAAGAAACCTGAGGCTCCACCAAGTCAATCAGTTGCCAGATTCATGCTTTTATTACTCGAAGGAGTGGGGGATGCACCCACATCTCTCTATCTTCAAAGCACAGCTCTTATCTCTGCCTCATCCCTCTTTCCAGAAAGAAATGGTCGGTAGAAAACACTCAGATGGCCCATAATTGGGAAGGTTGTCAGTCTTCATGCCCAAGAGATCTTGGATACAAAACTTCCATACAAGGTTTTGAAACAGGATTAAGTTATATGATTTATCATGTCACCCAAAAGAAGAGTTTCTGTATGTTTTCAAAGGAGATGGTGCTAAGAGTGTGTGCTATGTGTGAGCTCATAAGTTAGTGGAATTAATAGTCACTGAGCGCTGTTATGCATCTGTGATAAGTATCTCATTTAATCCTCTTAAATAATCTTCCCCGCAAGATATTCCTTTTTTGTGGTGTTTTGATTTATTTCTACTTTATCATGAAAATTTTCAAACACATATAAAACTAGAAATAATATAATACACATCCATATTTTGCTCACCGAGATTAGCAGTTATTGTCAATTTTCCACTTTTATTTTCTTTTTTCCCTGCTTAATTATTTTAAAGTATAGATGTAATAACATTTCACCCATGAAAATTCCGGTGCTGAGTTAGAGAGCTTAAATTTTGGAATGTGAGTTCCTTAAATGCCAAGTTAAGAGGGGCTGGAGATGATGTTTAGAGAGACTGTGAGCGGACTGCAGCCTCCAGGTAGCGCCTGTATTTGGAGCTTTCCATTTTCATTCCCTTTCACACACAGTAATGCCACGCGATGTGCAGAGAATGTTTAGGCTCCCTGTACCCATTGGAATCTAGGGGGCATAGCTGGGGATGGTCTACTCCAAACTTGAAATTCCTAAGAATCCTGTTTGTCTTTTTTTTTTTTTTTTTTTAAAGATTTTATTTATTTTTTTTTTTCCTTTTTCTCCCCAAAGCCCCCGGTACATAGTTGCGTATTCTTCGTTGTGGGTTCCTCTAGTTGTGGCATGTGGGACGCTGCCTCAGCGTGGTCTGACGAGCAGTGCCATGTCCGCGCCCAGGATTCGAACCGACGAAACACTGGGCCGCCTGCAGCGGAGCGCGCGAACTTAACCACTCGGCCACGGGGCCAGCCCCAGAATCCTGTTTGTCTTTAAAAAAAATACCAATTCTGCTTTATAATCTTTTCAAGTGTGTTTTAACATGTATTCATGAACTTATTTGTTCATTCATCCAACAAATATCTTTTGAGAACACACTATGCCCAAGCACTGGATACATGTTAATGAAAAAATCAGACCTACAGGTGGGATCTTCTTATCCCCACTCCACTTTTCTAGTGAAATTGGCGCTTCATATGACCCACCGTGCCGATCCCATGGCTTCCTGTGTTCCGTTTACTCTTTGGCACACTTTGATTCACATGAGCACTCAGGTTTGAGAGAGAAAACTGTAAGGTTGCTGTCCCCAAGAAGCAGGAGGTGTCCAAGGATGTTGGCTGATGCAGCCGTCTGGAGAGGCACAATGCTTATGAGTTAGCTGCTGGTGGTTCACAGTCTGGTTTTCAGAGAATTCTATCACTAGTCATTCATTGCACACCTACTGTGTGCTGAACTTGAGTGGGCCTACAAAGATGAATAAGAGAGATTCCTGGGCTATGGAGTAGGCAGATGTGTAGCAAATGAATTTTATCATCATGTTATGGGGATCTTTAGTGTTTATTACCTCTAGTCTTCCATTCTATAAGAACCTGTTATTATTCATTCATTCATTTAACATATATTTATTGACAACCTCCATTTTAGGTGCTGGAGATGAGGAACAACATAGACTGAGTCCCTATCCCTGTGAAGCTTACCTTCAACATGGAATCACAATCTTTCCCATAAAACTTACGTTTGCCCAGTGGCTACAACATTCCATGGAATAGGCAAAATAAGTCTTCTTACTCTGTTTTTATAGGACAGAAAATCAAAGTTCAGAGAAATTAAGAGGCTTGTGGATAAAGCAACAGACCTGTAATTTCAAAGTAGTGCTCTTTTCTCTCCATCACATGCATACAAGTTATTGAGGTACCTGGGCTGTGAACAGCATGGGGTCAGCTCTGGGATATGAAAGCCAGCATGTATAGATCTAGTCCTGACTCCTGCCCTGAGATCCAGTCTTGTAATAAAGCCAAAAGAGAACATTTAAATTTCTTCCTCTTTCCTTCCCATCTTCCTCTTCTCGGTGAACAGTACCACAATTCACCCACTTGATAAACCAGCATTCTCCAGTTAGTCTTGATTTCTCTCTCTACCATACACATCTCCCAGATCTTGTCAATTCAACTTCCAAAACACATTCTGAATGTGCCCAGTTCTCTCCATCTCTACCATGACCTTCATTGTTTAATCACCCCTTTCTCCTTTCTGGGCTTCTGCAACAGCCCCAGAGAGATGTCCTCTTCCTGTCCTTGCCTTCCAAAGAACAGACTGAGTGAACTTTGAAAAAACATAAGTCATGACACTTCCCTGTTTAATATCCTCTAAGGAACTCAATTCCTCTTAGAACTAAATCCTGCCGCTTTCCATTGGCCTACAAGGCACTGCGTGATCTGGTTTCTTCCTTCTTCTCACTCATCTCCAATCCATCCTCAGCCTGGGCCTCCAGCTACACCCTCAACACAAGCCCCACTGGTGTTCTTTCTGGTCTAAGAAAACTCCAAGCCCATTTCCATTCTCTTTGTTCTCACATGGGCAGGCCCTTCTAATCTCAATCTAATCAGTTGATTCTCAGATTAAATGTCACTTCCTCAGAAATGCCTTCTTTGACCAGCCTCTGTAAAGTAGCTCCTGACATTCTATCACATCCCTCTGTTTTAATGTTCTATATTATGCTAATCTCTATGTGACATTGCTTCTTGTTTATTTGCTTGTCTACCTATTGTCTGTATTCCCCAATAGAAGGTAAGCCCCAGTAGAACAAGAATCTTGTCCATCATCTTTATTTCTGTATATTCTCAATGTGCTCAATAAATTTTTTATTTTTGAAGAAGATTAGCTCTGAGCTAACATCTGCCTCCAATCCTCCTCTTTTTGCTGAGGAAGACTGGCCCTGAGCTAGCATCCATGCCTGTCTTCCTCTACTTTATATGTGGGACACCTGCCACAGCATGGCTTGACAAGCGGTGTGTAGGTTGGCACCCGGGATCCAAACCTGTGAATCCTGGGCCACTGAAGTGAAACGGTGAACTCAACCCCTGTGCCACCAGGCTGGCCCTCAATAAGTATTTTTTGATTGAAGGAAGTGAAGAAGTCAGGGCTCTTGCTCTCCAACTTCAGATAAATATTACCAGCTCATTCATTGCTCAAAGCAGTTGGTTGTAGAATGCAACCAGGTAAGCCCGTGGGTATCAATCTCTGGGCCTCATGAAAAAGCATGGCTGGGAGATCTGAGTGATAATTCTCCAACTAAGTGAAGCTAGGAACCCAGTGATTACTCTCTTGGCAAACCTTGTCTTTCTGAGGCTCTTAGGGAATAAATATTCAATGAGGACTCACTTCAGGCTCAGTGTATTCAAGTTTGCTATCTTACATCCTTGCAACAATAACCTTGTGACACGAAACATAACCACTTTACGGTACAGGTGATAAAATGATGCTTAGACAGGTGAGTTAACTTGTCCAAGGTCACATGTTTAAGGAAAGCCAGAGCTGCAATTCATACCCAGGGCTCTTTGACTCCTGAGTCCTCATCTTCCTGCTCCACTGCCCTGAAAGCCAAACACACACTTGAGAGGAAGGCCTTTTCAAGATTAAAGAAAGAAATCTTCAGGTGACTTGGAAATCATGACAGATCTGAGTGTTGATGTTCAGTCGCTTGGTAAGTAGAGGAACGAGCTGAGACAACCCTCTGTTCATGTGTTGTTTTCTTTTAAAAAGAGCAATTTTGCTATGAGGTTTGGAAGGGCCTTCCTCAGAGAGAGCCCAATTACAGGGGCGCCACATTCAAAATGCAAGAATGCCTGATTTGTGTTTTTTTAAACATTAAAAAGAGCTCTGAAGCATATTAAATTTTTATGAGGTGTGTTGCTGACTAAAAATTTTTTTGAGCAAATAATCATACAAAAAGAGTAAACCACATACTTAAAATTAAAACCTCCAAATAAGAAAAATATTTATTAAATAAACTTACACCAAGCCACAGTGACCTTTCCAATGGGCTTTCTCCCTGCAATATTGAGCCATTTCAACTCTTGGAATAATTTTAATCAACAAATTGATGGGCCATTATTAGAGAATGGTACTATGTCAGGTGTGGCCTGTCGTAGAGTGAGAGAATCTTGGGCTAAGAGTGAGAAGATCTGGTAAGTCTGGTCCTGTCATTAGTTGTGTGACCTAAGGAAGCCAGAAAACCTCTTTGGGATACAGTTTCCCCATCTTTAAAATAGAGAGAGGGATATATCCCCTCCTTGCCTCTTATGGTGATTAAGAAAATCAAATGGCTAATGGATGTGAAAATACTTTGAGGTGTAATGAAGTGTAAAATACTTATTTATGATATTATCAGTACTAATTATTCCAACAAAACCAACAAGAAGACTTACTTGCAATGCCCAAGAGATGGAGACTTTTATCTTAGAACTCTTTTCTCTTGTCTTTTCCACGCAGCCCATTCCCAAGAGCTTTTAAGTCTTTTACCCTAGAATGCATCATATTTGTTATTTTTATGGCCTCTGCTACAACTCTTGTCTATTCCGTTGGGCCTAGCTATCCACAAGACTTCTAAAAATTCTTCTTGCCCTCAGTTTCTTTATCCTCCAGGTCATCCTGTTATCTTCATATCATTGAGCAAAGCAAAAATATTCCATGACACCCCACTAACCATCAAAAACAACCCTCCTACCATATGGACTTCCAATTTGGTCTCCTCAGCGCTCCATCATTCATTCTAACTTGGCTTCTACATGGACTTCTTTATCCTCTGAATGCTCATTCTAATTTCCCAACTTCTAATCTTTGCATTTGTTGCTCCTCTTCCTAGGAATGCTCTCCCTTCTCCTGAATGTCCAGCTCAGGCTGCAAGACTCAGCCTGCAGGTGCATTTCCAGTGTAGGTCTTTCCTCCTTTCAATTTTCTCATGACTCTTCTCACCTCTGATCTGACCCATTTTCCCCGTTGGAGATCATTTCTCTAGTCTATTGAGAGGCTAGGTAATCAGACTCTTTCTCAATGTTTCCCCAAATTTATTATTTATGGCAGTGTCTTTCATGTGAGTCCTTGACACAGCTCACAGTAAGAAATATATTTTACATTGAGAGCCAACACATAAATATGTGTGTGTGCATGCATATGAAATAAAAAATTTGAGAAACAATAATTACCCTTGTATATGTAACACACTCTGGTGTTTTATTCTATTCTAATCTCTCATTTTAAAAATCTAGTTGCAATGTATTACATTGATTTCACAATCCACTGATGGATTGCAACCTGCAGATTGGAAAATACTGTTTTATAGTATTAATTTTATGTACAGAATCCTTTGGGGCCTGGCTCTTCGTATTCCAAACTAAACTTTTGGAACTGAAACAAAACTTTTCCCTCTCAAGCTTTGATCCTGTACTTACAAGCCTTGGCTTTCAAGACCATTTTCTATGCTACAAGTTAATAAAGATTTATTTACAAACTCCATTCACTATTGCTTACCTCCTGTGGTAATGGATGCCACTGATTCAGGAAAGAAAAGTCTCCAACATTTTGTCAGAATTGCATCTTTTCACATACTCATCATTTGTGCTGGAATTTGAGAAGGCCCAACAAATAATATATTTCTTCCCTGACCAAATTATAAACTGTCAAGATGTAGAGGCAAGAGTCAGGAAAGATATCCAACCATCATCTTCATTCCTGGTAAAATTGTTGAAAACATGGCTTGGGTGCATCAGCCAAGTGAGCTTGCTAATGCGTCCACTGTGAATGAAACTCCCCAGGTATGGGCAGCACAGGAAACCCTCAGCTTCACCTGCCCCCTAAACTAGGTTCTTGCTCCAGTAAAACCTGATATTTTTAATTGTCTGAACTATACAACCCTAGAGTTTCCCTACTTCTGGGCTTCCTTTGCCTGAGATAATAAAAATATTCCTGATTTAAGCAAGCAGAATTAGGGTTTTCTGTTACTTACAACCTGAAGCATCATAACAGGACATATTTACTAGGTCTGAGAAACCGTTGTGGGGAAACTTTAGATGTTACTTGATGTTATCTTGAGTGGAAAATAAAGGGACATTTTTCTTGATTAACCCAATATAACTTATGTCTGCCTCTATGAGTTCTGAATAATTTACTCACTGCCTTATTTTTAAAAGTATTTAATAATTGGCTGCATGGCAAAGAGAAGGGAATCTCCCTTGATCTTTGGACAAGAATTCCCCTAAAACCACTACTAACAAAATGATTCTCATACAAGAAACTCTTGACTCTTACCACCTATGGTTAGAACCTTGTAACTTCCCTTCTTCTTCACAGACAAATCTCAAAAAAGTTTTCTTCTTTTGCTTCCTTCATCTCTGTATCTCTTTTATTCTTCAACTCATTTATCAAGGAAGTGTCACCAATATTTTCCCGATTTTGAAATCCAATGGGCTCTTTCAAAGTCTCATTATTTAACCACCCCCTGTCATTGGGTACAATCAATAATCCTTTGTTTTTTCATCTCTAATTTCTGCAGCACTATGCCAATCTGGTTTTCCATTTTACTTCTTGGGCCGCTCCTTCTCGTATTCTTTATGGTTTCTTTCCTGCTTGATGTTAAATGTTGATCCCTTAGTGTTCTGCCCTTTGCCCCATTTTCTCGTTCCATTTGACCCATTCTCCCTTGGTAATCACCTCTATTCCTGAAATTCTGTAGGCTGATGGCTATTAAGTCTACATCTCTGGCCAAGATCTCAATACATATTCAGTGAATAAATAGAATGAATAAACTAAGCTCTCTTCGAAGTCAAGAATCAAACACCAGGGTACCCAGATTTTCACTTTGATGTCTCATAGCAACTCAAATGCAATGTGTCTCAATAGTTACTCTTCCTTTCAAGATCCTGCTCTTCTGTCTATGCTCCTTGTCTTAGTCGGTGATTTGCATAAGACTAGGAATTATCCTGAACTATTCCCCTCACCTCTCATTTAATCGTTTACCACCGTCTGTCAAATTCTGGCTCTTAAATATCAGCCAGATTTTCTCCTCCTGACCATATTTATTGCCACTGTCCTAGTTCAGAGCCTTATCTTTTGCCTAGACTATACCAATGGCCTCTCAAGTGAACTGCCAGCCTCTAATACTGTCCCTTTCCCTTTGATTCTCCCATGATCAAGCTGTTAATTTGCACATTGTATTATGTCAATATAGTATAAATTCTATAAAGAGCATGTAAGTATTCTTACTATAAATCCAACAAATTTCTCTTTAGATCTATTCATAGGAGTTTAAATAATTTTGTTACTGTAAAAGAGATCTTCTCACATTATATCTGAAAATTTATTATTTTAGATATATACAAAAAACTGTTTTAAAATACATATTTGTAACCAGTCACATTATTAAACTATTTTGTTAGTTCAAAAGTTTTTCAAGGCTGGCCTGGTGGAGTAGTGGTTAAGTCTGTGCACTCTGCTTAGGCAGCCCAGGGTTTGCAGGTTTGGATCCCCGGCGCGGACCTAGCACCACTTGTCAAGCCATGTTGTGGTGACATCCCACAGAAAATAGAGGAAGACTGGCACAGATGTTAGCTCAGCGACAATCTTACTCACACACAAAAAAAGTTTTTCATTCTTTTTTGTTTGTTTTCTAGGTATACAATGATGTACTCTCTAAATAAATAAAGCTTTTTCTTTATAAGACATTTATAAGGCATATAAGACATTTATAAGTCTTATTTCTTTACTTTATTTTCTTATATTATCCAGAAGTTATACAAGAATGGTAAGTAAAGTAGGGGCTAACTGTTGTTCTTCTCTTATCCTTGACTTTCATAGGAATTCACCTGATATACCAGTTAGGTATGATTCTGTCAATTAATTTTAGGATCAATATCCTTTTTCATGTCAAAAAAATAGTCTTCTATTTACTTCCTCTAAGATTTAAAATAAACAATAATGGACTTTAAATTTTATTGTACATTGTTTAAAAGAATTTGTTAAAGTGAATACATGGTTTTATTTTATTCATTTATTGATGTGATGAATTATATTAATAATATCCTGTTAGAAATAGTGTGTGGATCTGGAGTAATATTATGGCAATTGGTCAGAGGAACAAGGAATACATGAATCCCATCTCAAGTTCTTATCACCCACTCTAATGAAGTTACTAAAGGAGAAATATGCACAAGAAATAATTGCAAGGAATATCACATTCCAATATAAAGAATCCTGGAAGGCAAGTCTGGCCACCAATTTTTCCGAAGCTAGTTAGGCTTTAGACTAAAGTAGGCAAAGGCAACTATTATTCCTATTTCACTATACCCAAAACCAACCCGAGTCTCGGATCTTTACTTTCTGGTCCCATGAAAAGAAGAGATAAAATAGAGAGGATGGCTGACCTTGCTTGGAGAAAGCCTTATGTTAGCTTGTGACATCTGTTGTATGTATAGAAAGAAAAAAGAAGTCAAGTCTGTTTGAAAGATTTCCAAACATTAACATACTCTTACTTTCTGGAATAAACTCATTAACAAATCCTGTTGGTTCTTCCAAAATATATCCAGAATCTGATATATTCTCACCACCTCCACTGCTATACCATGGTCCTGACAGCCATGAACTCATGCCTGGATTATAAGACTATCCTGTGAAGTGCTCCATTGCTTTCGCCTTTGCTCCTCCAGTCTATTCTCCACTCAGTTCCAGAGTGGTTCTTTTAAATTAAAATATAAGACAGATTATGTCACTTCTCTGTTCAAAATTGAAGATGGCCCCCCAACTCACTTGGAGCAAAGACCAAAGTCTTGTGGTTCTAACAGTTTACAAACCCCTACCTGAGCTGTCCCCCCAGCCCCCACTACCTCTCTGATTTCTCCTGCTATTCTCTCCTGGATCACCACAGCCACATTAGGCTTCTTACTGTAACTTGGACACTCCAGGAACACTTTTTCCACATGTTGTTCTTTTCTCAGCCATGGGGAGTTTCTTCACATGCATGTGCTGATCAGTACTCTGCTAAATACTTGAGGTGGATCCTTTGCAGATCTCCAGAACTTTCTCTCTGAATTGCTCTGTCCTTTCTGGTACTCTTTCCTCAAAACTCTAGCTGCCTCAGTCTCTTCAGACTTGCAGCTCCATCTTCTCAAGTCAGGGAGTATGCTGAACTCCACCTGTGTTCCTCCTCCCTACTCTCCAGCCTGCAAACTTCCTCCAGAGAGTAATCTCACTTTGTTTCTTGTCTCTTGTCTGTCATTCATCACTTGATATCTAATAACTTGAAAACCATTGTTTTATGTATGTTTGTCCAGATTTCCTAGTTATTTTAGGTGGAAGGGGAAATCCAATTTCTGTTACTCCATCTTGGCTGGAAGCAGAACCTCTTAGCACTTCTTAATTCCCTTTCCTGCTTTAGTTTTCATCCACAGCACTTACTAACATCTGACACATGCTATATGTTACCTATTTATTTACTTATTGTTTTTCTTTCTCCCCGTTAGAATGTAACTCTACAGGGGATCTTTATTTGTTCACTGACGTATCTTTTGACCTAGAGAAGGGGTTGGCACATTGTAGGTACTCAATAGTTATTTGTTAAATGAATGAATGCAGAGAGTGCCAGCATCAGGAAGAATTTTCCAGAACCATCAGACTGTGGTTCTACTTTTACAAGAAATCCTAAATGTCAGCAGAGTCTGTGTTTGTGGGTTGGATACTCTGTTAGTTGCAAGAGGCTATCACCTCCTCAGTCAACACCCCTTTCTGTGGAACACTTTCTCATTCCTCTTGCCATCTCCCTTAAAGGACTTTGCTTACCCAACACTCCTTAGCTGGATCACAACTCTGAGAAGCATGGATGGAGGGTTTTAAATTTCTTTTTAAAATAATCATTTTACAACCAAGTATATATGTGTTTCTTCTCTACACCCAACCCTAAGCAGCTGCTACTTAATCCTCATCTCTTTCTTTGTATAAAACATGAACGTTAAAGGCCTTTTTAGCTCATAAGGGTGGAAGTTCAGGTGGGAATGAATCCAAGGGAAACTTTGGACTCACTCAGCAGGGGTGGGCCAGCTAAATAACAGCACCTTTTCCCACAGACTTCCCCTTGTCACAGCTCTGTGCAAGGATTTCCCATCTGTCAGCTGGTCCATTCAGCAGTTACTCACTTGAGGAACCTAAGTTAAGTGTGCGCATGTGTGAGCATGTGTGAGCATGTGTTTGTGTTCATTGCAATGTGTAGAGGTTTCTGGGAGAATTTTTCTCTATTTCAGTTTTTATCTGGGTTTCATTTTGGTCTCAAGACTTTTGTACTGAGAGATTCTCTTTCCTCTCATGCCTTATTGGCTTCTTGTCATCCTTTAGGTCTCAGCTCAAATATTTCTTTTGAGAGAACTTTTCTTCCCAAACTGTTTAATGAAAGTTTCTCCTTTTACTATAATTTCTGTAATCTCCTCATTGCAGTTACAACCTTCTGTAATTATCCAATTTATTTATTAATTTACTTGATTATTGTTAATTTCTTCCTCTGATATGACATCCACAGGGAGAGGAACTTTGCCTGTCTTGTTTGCTTTTTTCCGCCTGTGTCTTGAATAGGGCCTGACACATAGCAGGTGTTTAGAAAATATGTATTGAATGAATGAATTCACTGCAGAACAAGGTCACAAGAATACTAATGAGAGAGTGCAGAATTTATATGGAATTGCACCCTTGTGTATGGCTGGGGTAAGAACTGAAAAGACAGAGTGGAGCTTCAGGGCCAAATCAAGAGGGCCTTGAATGCCCTGCCATGGCAATGGCTGGATTTTATCGTCAAGGTGATGTGAATCTATAGAAAGGCTTAAGCAAGGGAAGACAAGTCAGATTTATATTTTAAAATGATCAATCTATCTGTAGGGTGCTGAATGGATTAGAAGAGAATAAGACATGCTACGAAGGGACCAATTTGGATACTGTCGTAGTAATCTGTGAGAGATGATAAAACCCCTAAGTAATGCCAATGACAGTGGAAGTGAAGGAATATTTGAAAGACATGAGGTAGGAAAAAAATAGTTTTATCAAAAGTGGGAAATAAAGAAATTAGAATGGAAAGGAGGAGAAACAGAGCAGCCAGAAACTTAAGTGGGTCAAACAGAGCAAAGAAACATTGATATAAAATGAGTCTGGGTTGGACCTCAGTGAAAATGATGGAATAAGAAGCTCTGAAGATCCTTTCCCCTATAAAGGCAGTGAGAACACTGGCAAAAATTGTCAGAACCAACTCTCAAAGCTGTGAAAATTAACCAGAGGCTTGAAGTAATTTGGGGAACATTTATTCAAGAAAAACAGCTGGATCTTGGATGAAAAGTTGGTATGAACAGTAGAGTTTTAATTTTCCCTATTCATACCTCCTTATTTCTAGCTCCATGATAACCTTGAAAAGCAATAACCTGTAATCACAGTAAAACTAGCAGCCTGCTGTCCACTAGAGAGAACAGAACAGGGTTGGAACTCCTGAAGCCCTATTTCCAGAGAATTATCATTATTTGATCTGTCTGGTGGTTTCCTGGAAGACCCTGTTCTCAAGGCTGTCCTTATTTAACTAATTCAGAGCTTAACTTAGTATGAAAATCTTTTCCTTATGGGCACTTGTTGAAAACAAAGAGGGACAATTGCTTAATATCACAGCTTCCTGAGATAGTGGATAACAATTGGGACAAATAACAGGGTGACAAAAAGCTTAAAAGGAAAAGCTCAGGAATGACATCTCCAAATGGGGCTTTGAAGAGCTTTGACATATTCCAGAGAATCTAGAAGCCCATGTTCATGCTTTAGTTTGTGTGAATACTTGGGAAAGACCTGAGGAGGCTCTAAGTAGTCATCTGTGGCTAACTTTGAGGCTCTTCTCAGGGGGAAATGAAGGCTAAGGCAGAGTCGTAAACTGACTAGCTGAGTGTTGAAGTCATAGCCAGAATGTACACAGAACCCTTTGGCAAAGACTGAGAGACTTATTGGTTCTAGGAATTTAAGAAAATCTCTGTCTAATTATTAGCTGACCTGTAAGCTAACAAAGCAGAGACTTCAGTGTTGACACATGTCAAAGAATATAGACCTTACAGGATTAGTTCAGTAAACTCACTAAACAAACAATATCAAAAACAACGAACTCTAGTTGGAGGATGGGGGAAGTATCTGATTTCTAAAATTGCCATATTTAAAATGCTCAGTTTTGACAAAAAATTATGAGATATGCAAAGAAACAAGAAAGAATGATCCTTGCTCAGGAAAAAAAGCAGTCACTAGAAACTGGGGAAGCCTAGATATTAGACTTACTAGACAAAGACTTTACATCAGCTATTTTAATATGTTCAAAGAGCTAAAGGAAAACATGTCTAAAGAACTGAAAGAAAACATGAGAATTATGTCTCATCAAATTGATAATATCGGTAAGGAGATAAAAATTGTAAAAAGGAACCAAATAGAAATTCTTGAGTTGAAGGTAACTGAAATGAAGAATTCACTATAGGGTAACAAGATCAGATTTAACCAGGTAAAGAGGAAAAGTAAGTAAACTTGAAAATGTGTAATTGAAATTTTCCAGTCTGAGGAACAGAAAGAAAAAAGAATGAAGAAAAATGATCAGAGCCTGAGAAATCTGTAGGACATCATCAAGCACACCAACATACATATGATACAAGTCTCAAAAGAGGAGGTAGAAGAGAGGGTAGGAAGGGTATTTGAAAAGAAATAATGGCTGAAAGCTTTCCAAATATGATGAAAAACTTTAATGTACACATCTAAGAAGCTTAACGAACTCAAAATAGGCTAAACTTGAAGAGATACACACTTTTTTATGTTATAACCACAGACAAAGAGAGAATCTTGAAAGCAGCAAGGGAGATGGGACCCATCATGTACAAGGGAATCTCAATAATATTAATAGCTGATTTCTCATCTGAAACCATAGAGTCCAGAAGATTGTGAGGTAGCATATTTAAGGTAGTGAAAGAAAATAATATCAACCAACAATTCTTTATCTCACACAACTATCCTTCAAAAATGAAGGTAAAATTAAGATATTCCAAGATAAACAAAAACTGAGAAAATTCTTCACTTGCAGGTCTACCTTATAAAAATACTAAAGGAATCCTTCATGCTGACACAAAGGACACCTGAGAGTAACTCAAATATGCATAAGAAATACAGAACATCAGTAAAGGTAACTACACAGGTAAATATAAGCATGGTATAAATGTACCTTTTGTTTGTAACTATTTTTTTCTCCTGCATGATTTAAAAGACAATTACATGAAGCAATAATTATAAATCTGTGTTGATGATCATATAATGTATGAAAATACAATTTATATGACAATAACAATACAAAGGAAGGTTGAGAGAATGATGTTATATGGGAAAAAAATTTTGTACACTATTAAAATTAAGTTGGTATTAATCTGAACTAGATTTTTATAAATTAAAATCTATATTACAATTCCTAGGGCAACCACTGAGAAAATGGCTGAAAAAATACTGAAAGAAACAAGAGGATTAAAATATCAGACTGAAAAATACCTATTTAACGCAAAAGAATCTAATGATTTAAGGAGGGAGAAAGAAAAAAGACATAAGATATACAGAGAACAAATAGCAAAATAGCACACATAAATCCTACCTTATCAGTAATTACATTAAATATAAATGTATTAAACACTCCAATTAAAAGACAGAGATGGACAGAATAGATTTAAAAAATCATCTAACTATATGCTGTCTATAAACACATACTTAAATTCAAAGACATAAATAAGTTGAAAGTAAAAGAATTGAAAAAGTTATACCCTGGAAATAGTAGCCAAAAGAGAGCTGAATGACTCTACTAATATTAGACAAAATAGACTTTAAGTAAAAAAACTGTCACAAATAAGGGTGTTATAGGTAGATAAAAGGGTCAATTTACCAAGAAGATATAACAATTATAAACATATAATTAAAGTAAATCTAACAATAGAGCCCCAAAACACATGAAGTGAAAACTGAGAGAATTGATGGGAGCTAGGGGCTATGTGACGATAATAATTGGAGACTTCAATACCTCACTTTAATAATGAATAGAACAGCTACGGAGAAGATCAACAAGGAAGTAGAAGACTTGAACAACAGTATAATCAACTCGATCTAACAGGCATCTACAGAACATTCCACCCCAAAACAGCAGAATAAAGTAAGTGTGAAGTATGGAATCAGGTAGGAAAGGTACAAAGAACTAGAATTGGGGGTAATTAGGGAGTGAAAACAACAAAGCCAGGGTGCACTTAAACTTAAGGGCATATGAAAAAGGCAAAGTGGGTTCACATGTTTGTGTCCCAGACCTTAAAGACACTCAGTTGTGTTTTCTGACATAATCTTTTTCATCAGGATCTAACCCCTAATCAGTCATGGTCTCTCCTTCCTCCTAACAGGTAAACCCTCAGGTTTAATACATTCTACTATCACCTCCAGCCTTCCCAAGAGATGAGCTTGCAAAAGTGTTGAAATTTGGGGCGACTAAAGACAAATGGTTTAGAGATAAGCAGAGATGAAAGGATGCGTGAGGTTACAGGTCAATTCTGAAGAGGATGGTACTTGAACTGGCAGTTGGGGAAGAGCGTCTTCTAAGAAACCTGGCTTGTATTTAAAGCATTGGTTCTCTCATCATTGCAACACAGAGGTATAGGACTGTCCATTACTACAAGTGCCTGAGCATTTTGGTGCAATGATTAAATGCTCTGCTTTGGCTGTAGCACCAGATGGATGTAATTCTGCCACTTAGCATGTGTGTAATATTGCACAGCTTAATCTCTTTAAGCCTTAGCATCTTTATTTGTAAGATAGTAATGATAACAGTATCTATCTCATAGTGTTGTTGTGAGAATTAAAAGAAAGAACAGTTAAGCCTTTAGCTCAGTGCCTTGTGAGTCCAGCACTTGGTAGATTAAATGTTTTTTCAAAGGGACCAAGTCTCATTAGGCTGGGGTTTAGAGTGCTGTCCAGGGGAAAATCATTCTTTTAATTTAGGTAAATTATTTTCTGGAAAGTTAATGCACCAGATCAAGCTATATTAAAAAAGAAATCCCAACAGCTCCCCATGGACTCACTCCTCCCTGCTGGCGTAGCCCATGGAGCAGAGGCATGAAATGGTTAAGCAGGAAAAACACTGACCTGCTCCACTGAGGGTGAGTGTTTATTAATACTACACAGGAAATATCAAGTCACCCTGCTTCCAGCCAATGGAGCAAATCCATTTATTTGCTGGGCAGCTCCCCCTACTCCTGCTTCATCTAACCTTTTTGTAAAAAGTTGTCAAATATAAAACTAACCTTTTATTGCTATAGCAAAGAAGCTTAGAGAAAAGCACAAACTGAAGCTGAAAATATGACCTCAGCTCAGGAAAGGAAGTGGCAATCACAAGGGAGGACAAGCGTGTGGGGCCCTTAGAGGGTTAATATACCCTGGAAGAAGATGAAGAATCCAGAGCGGACCAGAGCAGGGAGTCTTTCCTTGCTGTTTGCGGCTCAGGACTTTCATCCACATCTCAGCAAGGAGGAACGAGAAGCTGATTATTTTTGTATGAATACAACCTTAGATTATCACTCGACAAAAATGTAGTTAGTTTTTGTTTTAGAGCATGAGGTCAGTGCTTTTGAATTAACTTTGTTGTCACAAAGTTCTGAGGTAAAGACCCCCTACAGGTATTATTCTGTAGAGATACCTGAGCTGCGTGAACAGAATTATCTATTGCAGCCAAGATTCTGGTGCCCAGAGTGAGTAAAACTGGGTGGGTAGTAGCTTTCGGAGTGCTTCTTCAGCCAGTTTACTTCTGCTTAATGACAGCAGAGGGTTCATTCCCCCATAGACCACCCCCTCTCCCGCTTCCTCCACTGTCAAGTGAGAAACTCACGTGGATGATTTTGTAAGGTATCCCTGGTTCTAAGAGCCTCTGATTCTGCCATAACACTGACATAGCTCCCAATCCCCACCCGTACTGAAGCTGAGTAGCAAGAACTGAAACTTAAAGTGTGTTCCTCGGTCCTGGGGGAAGGGAAATCTAGCAATTTCCTAGTGACCTCATGCAGCCCAGCCATGGAGAGAAAGAGTAAGGAATACAAGGTGATAGGAGTAAGATTTACGTTGATATATTAGGTGACAGTTGCTGGCCATGGCCCACCCTTTCAGCAGGGTTAGAAGCTGCTAGAAGGTATTTTACCAGCTACGACATATATATGTGAGAAGGAGCCTCCTATTGGGAACTTTTCCAAAGTCTAATAAAGCTGTGCTTTGCTCCCTCTGACCTTGGCCCAGCAACAGGTAAGTCTCACAACTTCTACCACCTTATAAACACTGAGATGGGCTATAAGAAAGGACTATAGAGGCTCTATTTAGAGGCTTAGGTCAGCAAGTAGGCAGAAAAATGTCAAAACCACTAATCTAATTTATTGATGGCTTTAATGGGAGTGTATAGGAAAAGAGTTCTGCCTTGCACTGCAAATATTGCTCCAGCCCCTTCATCTGGAGAACCCCGAAGTTAAGAAATGGCCCGATGAGTACCCAGTGTTACTGTCAGATGCAGGTAGAGGAGGGTAAGGGAAGACAAGGAGGCGAGCTTAGAGGAGGGACCCCTCTGCCTTTCTTTCTTTCTCTTTCTTTTTTCCCTTTCTTTCCTTTTCTTTTTCTTCCTTCCTTCCTTCCTTCCTTCCTTCTTTTCTTTCTTTCTCAGACATAATTTGAGTGCTTACTATATGTCGTGGCACTATGTTAGGAATTAGAAATAGAGATATTAAGAACGCAAGTCTCATCATTGATTTAAAGTAATTGTATCAAAGACTTAAGTACTGAATGATGAACACGCCTAGTTCCTATCCATAAGGAACTTTCAGTTTAACAAACAATGCAGAATGTCATAGATAAATGGGTGAAGTGTCATAGGAATAGAGGAACTCATAATTCACTTTTTTTTTTTTTATTATTATTTTTCCTTTTTCTCCCCAAAGCCCCCGGTACATAGTTGTATACTCCCCGTTGTGGGTTCCTCCAGTTGTGGCATGTGGGACGCCGCCCCAGCGTGGCCCGATGAGCAGCGCCATGTCTGCGCCCAGGATTCGAACCAACGAAACACCGGGCCGCCTGCAGCGGAGCGCGCGAACTCAACCACTCGGCCACGGGGCCAGCCCCTATAATTCACTTTCTTAAGGCAATTTTGGTGAATAACTGTTAACCAATGTGGTGACAATTGAACTGGGTGAGGGTGACTTGGAGATTTCCAGCAGGAGGTGTGGGAAAAAGGCTTTCTGGGTGTGTGGAATGGTATGAAAATGTAAAAGAGGGTAGTAGTAGTGGAGAACAGTGTGGCATTTAGTCTCATTGGACCATAGGGCTAGGAAAAGGGACATGGGATTGTTGGAAGATGAGGCTGGTAAGGTCAGTTGGTACAGATTATGGAGGGTCTTGCCAATGCAGGTCTTCAGAATTGTTTCTAGCTGTATGAAGCCATGAGGTAGACTTAAGCAGAGCGAATGGGGCAAGGGTCCTGATTAGATTTACATTTTATAAAGATCATTTTAAGGGCAGTGGTAGATGGAAGCTAAAAGATGAGTTAGAAAGCTGTTCAATAGGGTGTGATGAGAAGGGTTGTGAGTGAGAACCAAGACAATAGTAAGGGACGGCACTCCATGTCCAGACAGGAAACAGATGTAGACGTGATTAAATGTAGTAAAGCTTGGAAAAGCCATGTAGAATTAAAATGAAGGCAAGAGGCACAGGCATAATATTGAGGTACTTTCCAAGCCACCCCTGGTGGGTAGATGCCATCTCATTGGAAGAAGGAAAGTGACAACTGCTGATAAGTCTTAGACAAATGTCAGTATGGTAGATGCCCTGGAGGTTCTGGAAAATTTTAAATTCCATTGAATAGCAACCAGAATAATAACAAGGATCTTTTTGCTGGCCTGAATGGAGTTGCAGTGGTAACAACAACAGACAGCACAAAATAAAGTTGATGTTTTCTCCTTGGTCTTAGGGGCTGATGGTGACTTCAAAGAGGATGGAGAAAAGGTCTGTATGTCTGAGCTGACCTCCTCAGCCAGCTGTGCTTGTCAGCCTCAGGCCTCAGTTTCCCCGTGGGTGTGAGTGGTCACCAACGCAATGCTCTAGTCCGGGCTACACTACTGAAGTAGTTGCGCGGCTGTGGGTATGTTACCTCCCCTCTCCAGGATTACTTTATAGTAAGAGAGGGCTGTAATAGGTGATCTTGGAGACTTTCTCTGGAATTCCTACTGTTTGTCACTCTGGGTCTAGCTTGGCATGCATTGAGAGTCCCGATAAAGGTTTGTTGAATAAATGAATGAATGAACAAAGCAGGGTGCCTTGGAGGGAACACACGAAAAGTGTAAAGTGCTCATTTAGGGTCTGATTTCAAGAAGAAATTCTTCTCTTGGGGTGATGGAGAGGGAGGAAGTGGGAAAGGTGTTCAGCCTTGAATCATGGAAAATGACCACACTGAAATCAGATCTTTTCTGCCGGGTGTGGATTTGTTCCCAGGTGTCAGCCTGCAGAGTTGGGTCATCGACCAGCTGCGATGCTGCACAGGTTGTATTTTTTCTCTGAAACATTTGGTAGAACATTTCAGGCTGGGTTGGAGGGAGGAGGGGAGGATTATCTGAACCAGATGTTTGGGGGCCATCTCTCTGACACAAGTGAGTAATTAGTTTTAAGTGATTATCCATGTGACCAGTCTGGGAGCATTCACCTCTCTGGGCTGGGGAAGCAAGGCTTGGCTGGCTACATCCTGACTAGAGAAGAAGTGAGAGGTATGGAGGGCTGTGTACAGGTGTGTACCTGTTCTGAAAGATTCTTTCCAGAAAAATCTTCATCAGTCGAGTATAAATGGCTGCATGGGGTGCTGGGGCAGATGGGTCTGGGATGGCTCTGAAGAGTCCTAGAGCCAGAGTGGCAAAGCAATTACAAAACGCTTCTGTAATTGCTCTTCAGTAATTGTAAGAACAGCACAGATTTAGAGGAATGTCACTCTCAACGTGGAACATGTGATGGGCCTGGGGGTGTCCTGCAGGAACCAACTGCTGAGGGTCATCCTAGATACTGGACATGCCAGCTGAGGGGGTCTGGCTAGGTGGCAGTTGAAGAGCAGCTGCCCTGCCATTCTCCCAGCCCTACATAGCCTCCATAGCCTTGGTTCTATGTCAACCTTGTTATGCTTAAGACGCCAGGCAGAGAGGGACGGGAAACCCTATTTTGACTGACATGAACCTCATGGTGGGAATAGGGGCTCAGAACAGAACTTATATTGAATTCTAGAAAAAAAAGCCACATTTCTTGCATACGTGTGTCCATGACACTCATGAGATTTGTACCTGCAAGAAAAATGAGTATGATGAAGTGACAGAATTGCTGCCACTGGAAGTCCCAGTGGGTTACAGCAGGGAAACAAAAGAGGGAAGGACAGTGCCCCCTGGGGAGGCTGGAAAGGCTTAGACAAGGCAAGATCTAGATCAAAGATCACAAGTTCAACTTTTAACAATAGGCTAATAAAATCTGCCTTTTTCACATTTAATTTAAAACACAAAAGGCTACAGAGAGGATGATTTTAAACGTGCAATGGCGTTTTTGGCTTCCATGGGAGGAAACTCTCAAGGCATTATTCCCTTCATTTCCATTCCCTGTGTCCTCTCTGGCCTATCCTCCAGCAGGTTCCTGTTTTCCTTGAACTCCAGGGGAGGAAGTGTGAGATATTTCGTTTGAGACCCACAGCTCATCAAGGGAGGGTGTTGCTCTCCATGAGCTGTCCTCATTGGGCCTCTGTGGGTTTGGTAGTCATCCTCCATCTGCACCTGAAATGCAGGCTGCTGGACGGCGGATGGAGAGGGGAGGTGGTGGACAATCCTGCTTCTACTCTAAGGAGGAAGAACTACTGTTTGCCACCTTTGTTCCACCACCAAGACCAAATGCATTCTGAGCCTTCTCTGTATGTAGGACACTGTGCTTAATTCTTAATATGGGTTAGCTTTTGCAATCCTTACAACAATCTCACGCTGCAGACACAATTACTACTCAAATCTAACAGGTGAGGAAACTGAGGCACAGGAAATTTAATGGTACATTTATGATGCGGGGTCGGTGAGCCGAGGAGTCGAAAGAAAGATTTCTTAGACTCTTAAGATCTGTCAGTAGTGCTCTTTTATTTAGAGAATAGTATAGAATAGCATGGGGACAGGACCCATGGGCAGTCAGAGCTTCTGCTGCCACTGCTTCTGCTGCCCCTGCTGGCATGGGGACAGGGCCCATGGGCAGGCAGAGCTGGTACGTGGGGACAGGACCCACGGGCAGTCAGAGCTCCTGCTGCTGCCCCGAGTTGAGGGTTAGGGCTAAATTTAAGGCATAGGTATATGATTCATCTCTTTACAAGACAAAGGAAAGAACATGAAAAAAAGTTAAAATGGTATCAGTGCAGGTGGGGTCTGGTCATTGGGTGATCCCATGACTTTTAGACAAGAATCAAATCGGATTAAGTAAAGGTTAGAAAGGTTAGACGCCACCACCCTAAACCAGTTACATGAGATTGCCAGACAGCAACCAATTTAAGTTCTTGCCTTCCCCATTAAGAGTTTCTAGGGACAAGGTCATCTCTCCTCTTCTTCCTGGTACAGAGAGGGAGGCACCTTTTACAGGTAGAGATTTACCTTACAAATGTAAATGTGTCCCAACAAGGGCAAGTTCCATTCCCCAGAGCCTCCTTCCCTGTCCCAGTTTATCGAAAGCAATCAGCCCCAAACAATCCCTATGCCAGAGAGACATATCTTGGAGTGGCCAATTTCAGGTCCCTACAAGGTCATCCCCCCTTCCTTCACAAATGCAAATATCTCTCAAAGAGCAAGCAAATTCCAGTCCTCGGAGCTTGCCTCTCATCTGCAGTTTTTTAAAATTAACCAGCCTAAAATCCTCATCATAAACCGTTTTAAAATTAAGCAGCCTAAAAAATCCTCATCAATTTATATATAGCACTTATTCTGTAACAGGCCTTGTCTTAAGCACTTTAGGTGGGTTAATACATTTACTTCTCACAATAGCCCTAGGAAGTTGTTAAGAAAAATTATCCAGTGCTTGGGAAAAGAAGCAAAAGGAGGATTTCACATTCTCTTGAGGTCACACTCAACATTGTCCAATAAGCTCACTGTGGTAGGCAGAACAGTGGCTCCCCAAAGATATCCAGACCCTAATCCCTGGATCCTGTGAATTTGTTTTGTTATGTGGTAAAAGGGACTTTGCAGACATGGTTAGGGTTATAGAATTTAACATAGGGAGATTATACTGGGTTGTCTAGGTGGGCACAATCTAATCACTGGAGCCCTTTGTAAAAGCAGAGAACTTTCTCCAGCTACTGTCGGTCTGAGAGATGCAGCAGAAGGGGCGTCAGAGATGTTCAAGGAGGGAGAGAGATTCAACCTGCATTGTTATAGAGGGCCATGTGGAAAGCAAGAGAAGGAATGCAAGAAGCTTCTAGGAGCAAGACTGATGCGGGGTCGGTGAGCCGAGGAGTCGAAAGAAAGATTTCTTAGACTCTCAAGGTCTGGCAGTGGTGCTCTATTATTTAGAGAATAGTACGGAATAGCATGGGGACAGGACCCATGGTCAGTAAAGAGCTGCTGCATGGGGACAGGACCCATGGGCAGTGGAGAGCTGCAGGCATGGGTACAGGACCCATGGGCAGTGAAGAGCTGCTGCCGCTGCTGCATGGGGACAGGACCCATGGGCAGTGGAGAGCTGCAGGCATGGGTACAGGACCCATGGGCAGTGAAGAGCTGCTGCCGCTGCTGCATGGGGACAGGACCCATGGGCAGTGGAGAGCTGCTGCCGCTGCTGCATGGGGACAGGATCCATGGGCAGTGAAGAGCTGCAGGCATGGGGACAGGACCCATGGGCAGTCAGAGCTGCTGCTGCTGCTGCATGGGGACAGGACCCATGGGCAGTCAGAGCTCCTGCTGCTGCCCTGAGTTGAGGGTTAGGGCTAATTTTATAAGGCATGGGTACGTGACTTATTTTTACTGGAAAAAGAAAAGATGGTGTAAAAAGTCATTAAATGATTTCAGTGCAGATGGGGTCTGGTTATTGTGCGGTCATATAACTTTTAGATACGAATCTGGCCATATAGATTGGCATGTAGGTGAGGATGCCCTGGGCTTCTCTAGCTGGGGCAGCCTTAATCCACATCAAGACCAGCCCCCTGCTGTCAGCCAAAAAGGAAACAGGGACCTCAGTCCTACACTCCACCTAATGGAGCTTGGAAGTGAAGTCTTCCCACAGCTTCCCAATAAGAGCCCAGCTGGCGGACACCTTGACTTTGGCCTTGGGAAATGGGGAGCAGAGAAACCAATCGAGCTAAGCCAGACTTGTGACTTACAGAGCTGTGAGATAATAAATTTGTGCTGTTTTAAGCCGCTAACTTTGTAGTAATTTGTTTTGGCACCCGCTGGAAGCTAATACTCCCACCCAAGAGTTCTCTGGGGCAGAGCTATCCACTAGCGCATCCTGCTACGATGGAAATGCTCTGTTCTACCCTTTCCCATACAGCAGCCGCCAGCTAGATCTGCCTATTGAGCACTTAAAATGTGACTACTGAGAAGGTGAATTTGTAATTTTATTTATTTTTAATAAACTTGAATTTAAATTTAAATAGCCATATGAGGCTAGTGGCTACCATATTTGATGGTGCAGCTCTAGGCGGGGTACCTTTGTTACACTTCTACCTGTTATTTAATAGGGCCCAGACTCTTCAAGTTACCTGTCAACGTGTAGGTTTTGTCTGGTAGAGATGCAAATTTTTCTGTCTGGTGGAAATGATAACTCCAAAGGTTATGAATTCATTGCCTGTAGAACATTAACTAGTTTTATATCTAATCTAGCAATCTTATTCTGATATTCTTTCTCTAGTGCCTATAAAATGTCAGTTCTTCAAATGTTCTTTGAATCATTTTTACCAACCTGTTGGTCCCCTATTTAATGAGTTAAAGGAAGCTTTGATGACTATGCCTTTTACATTTGCTATGTTTTTTAACTTCCTAAATAGTATGCTATTATTAGATACTGTTATCCTCATTTTACAGATGGTGAAACTGAGGCACAGAGATGTAGATAATTTGTCCTAGGTCACATAGCTAATGAGAGTTACGGCCAAAATGACTCCAGAGGCCATACTCTTAACTCCTGCAAAAAAAATCTGTTTGTTCGAACATTGATTCAAAAACACAACATCAGAAGCTCTTGAAACTTGCTTGAGGGAACCTTGAAGACAGTGAATATATATAAGGTAGAGAGCTGCCTGGCTGTGTGGGGTTGTGGGAAACACACAGGGTCTAGCATACATGCATCTGAAAGTCATGCCAAGGAGGGGCTGAGGCTACTTCCTGATGGCTGATTTCTAGGGTTAAGTTATTTTTGCTTGATTTTTGTTGAGGAACTTGTAGAGAGAAGATATCAGAACTGTTAGCAAGTGACTTAGCTTGTTTCTCGTTTCAGATATGTCTGGTAAGGTGTCCATTGGCAGTCATACCCAATAACAGTTGGAAAATGGACTCCTTCCCCAACCATGATAATGTCATAGTAAATGGAGAAGGTTTCATTTCTCTGGGAGTTGGCAGACCTATGCAAGGGCCACTTGATCTGTTGCTCTAGGCCTTTGTCAGGAGCCTCCACCAGCAGTGAAGGGGAGATGCTCCCTTGCTCATGCTTAGCCTAGCATTGGGTTTTCCCAAAGCTTCTTTGCTGCTTTCAAGCCAAGATTGCTTGGGGACATTTGAGATGTCTGTCCCTTTCTCTTGGAGTTCCTAATCTGTTATTCTCTTTAAGGAGGATCACTATGAAACTGACTTCACCTTAAAAAGAAAATGGATTTGTGAAGGATATAGACTTATACCCATTTTTATATAGGTTTAAAAGATTAAAAATCTTTTATCATAAGCTAATGACATCAATTATTATAGCTACTACTTTTGAACTTATACACATGTGACAAGCATGGGATTGCCATTTTATATACATTGTCTTAGTTACTCCACCCAAACACCCTAAGAAGTAGCTCTTATTTTCCCCATTCTACAGATGATGGAACAGACCTGTAGAGGCTGACATGATGACAGAGGCAGGATGCATTCCTTGGTCTGTGTGATCCAAAGCCTGCGCTATTCTGAGTATTAGAAAACATACAATAAAACAGTGTCTTTCATTTTTATGTTCCTAATACCTAACACAATGTCTGATTTTGTTGGTGCCTCAGAAGTATTTGGTACATAAGTGAATGCTTAGTGATTGAAATGTATACAACTCATGCTTTCCTTCATTATTCCACAAATATTTATTGGGCACTGGCTGTTTGCTGTGTGCTGACTATGTGCTGTGGTGTAAAGAACTAAGGGTATAAAGTGGAAAAAAAATACCTTCATAAGAATGGAAAATGGTACAGCCATTTTGGAAGACAATTTTGTGGTTTCTTTCAAAACTAAACATACTCTTACCATATAATCCAGCAATTGTGCTCCTTGGTATTTACCCAAAGATGTTGAAAACTTATGTCCACACAAAAACCTGAACCCCAATGGTTATAGCTGCTTTATTTAAAATTGCTAAAATTTGGAAGCAACCAAGATGTCCTTCAGTAGGTGTGAATGGATAAATAAACTGTGGTACATCCAGATAATGGAATATTACTCAGCAAAAATAGAAGTGAGCTATCAAACCATGAAATGACATGGAGGAACCTTAAATGCACATTACTAAGGGAAAGAAGCCAATCCGAAAAGGCCACATACTGTGTGATTCCAATTATACGACATTCTGGAAAAGACAATACTAAAAAAGGCACTTTAAAAAAATCAGTGGTTACTGAGGTTAGGGGGAGGGAGAAATGAATAGATGGAGCACAGGGGATTTTTAGGGCAGTGAAACTACTCTGCATGCTAGTATAATACTGGATACATGTCATTATTCATTGTCCAAACCCATAGAATGTGCAACACTTAGCCTGAACCCAAGGGTAAACTATAGACTTTGCCTGATTATGATGTGTCAGTGTACGTTCATCAGTTGTAGCAAATATACCAGTCTGCTTGGGGATGTTGATGATCAGGGAGGCTATGTGTTTGTAGGAACAGAGGGTATATGGGAAATCTCTGTTTCTTCCTCTCAATTTTGTTTTGAATCTAAAACTGCTCTAAAAAAGTAATGTATTTAAAAAAAAGACACTTTCATTGCCTCTAAGGAGTTCATGGTCTGAGGGAACGGCCAAGGATTTTTCATATTAAAACCTTATCAGTTCTACTTATCAATGATCAGAGAACTTATCAATGATACTAATTCTAACATCATTGTTTCATGGGAGGGTGCAAAAGACAATTTTCAGTGGACTGGTACAGTGAAGTGATCTTTCTCCACTCAGTTTTATTTAATAGTTTACAATCTCTTGATTACATTTATGGTCTGAGATTTTGGGGAGACCGTTTTTTTAGCTATTAAGTGACCACATCTAATGCACTTTGAAGAGGGTTTTAGTCACACAGGAAAGATTTCAGAACAACCTAGAGAGATGTGATATTTTGTCCTCAAGTCCAAGAACCACATCACAGAATCTGGGTAATTCTAGATATTTGCAGATTCTTTATCACAAGAGCATTCTGAAGCATGCCCAAAGACTTAGTGGGCAAGATGCTGGTTTTAGTATCAGAGAGACTTGCAATTGAATCTTGGCTCTGCCATTTATTACACAGTGACTTTTAAGAAGTTATTTAACTTTTCTGAGTGTCAACATTCTCCTCTGTAATATAGGGATAACAATGCATTCCTTTTAGAGTTACTGTAAAGAGAAAATGCCAATATATGGAAATGAGCATGACACTGTGCTTAGCATGTTGCAAGCACAACCATGATGGTGGTTCTAAGTACCACCATCAATGGTAATGGTAATGATCATTATTTTTATTATCTCTTCACTCTTCATCCCTAATCTTGGTTAGAATTAATACAGTGCTTCCCAGACTTTAACATGCCCACAAACTGCTTGGCGATCTCGTTAAAATGCAGTCTTTGATTCAGTAGGTCTAGTATTGTTACTGAAACTGAAGTGAGTTCCCTTCTGGCGAGTTAAATCAGACTCTACACCAGAAGTAGTTGTCTCACAAAGTAAAGTATATTTGTGGCAAATAGGGGACCATGAGGAATCATTTCCAGAGTCATGGTGTCCCCGAACAAAGGTTAGCAGGGACATTTATTTTGGATGGGAAATGGATATTCAAAAGGAGAGGTGGGTATTCTCTTTGCAGGCTCAGTTGGAAAACACACTTCCACATACATTGTGGATTATGGTAATAAGGTCTAAGCTCCTCCTGGAGAGATCTTAGCATTAAAAATAAGTCAAAAGTTATAGGTGTTGCTCTCGTGCTGAGGCTTGGTCTGGCTCAGGGTGGTTGGTGATTGCATCTCCTTAACATAACAAAAGGAAAAAGAACAATTTGCAAAAACAGTTAAAATATCCAAATCCACCAGTGACTTCCTGGGGGTATTAGTTGGTGACAGTACATGGGTCAAAGATCTTCATTTCTAACCAGCTCCCAGGGGATGCCAGAAGCTTTAAGACTCTAATGAATCTTTAAGAATTAAAGTGACACAGCATCGCCTTACATATTGTGCAAGTTCCACCATTGTCTGTTCCCTTCCTGGGGAAGTCAAAAATATGATACTTAGGATGGGAACCCTAATTAAAATATCAGGATTTCATTGTTTTCATAGACCAAGCTAAAAACAACGTTAGAAATTTAAGGGCCAATTTTCTGTTGGTTTTCCCAGGCTGAATCTTTGACATTTTGTTGTTAGAAACCTTTCTCCATTGCGTGGTATATCAAAGCTTTTGTTTCTACTCATAACCCCTGTTTGCCATCTCCTCACCACCTCTTACCATCTTGAGAAGATGTCAATGGCTTCTGACAGACACATATCAGACCAACTCAGTTAGGACTGGGAGGCCTGGTGACATGTCCAACACCTGGATTATACCCATTATCAAACTAAGTATATCATTTTATTTTTGGTAAAAATGCTTTTCCAAAGAAAATGAAAATTCCAATTGAAAATTGTGGCTGGCAAGGGAGAAGATCTATTTTGGGTAATGTCTCTCATAATTGGGGTAATTTTGACAAACTCAGCCATTGTAGAATCCCCACAAATCCTCCCCACCAACACAGGTCAGGAAAGAGGGCTTTCTACAAGGCAAAAGTCTGAGCTATTCTCCCTTCTCTGGGCCATACAAATTGATGGTGAGCTTCATGGCAGTCAAACTTACTGCTCTCAAGAAACATGTTTTATTTCACCCCTGGTGAGCCATTAGAAGTTTTATGGCTTAAGCTAGAGGCAGGGTAGAGCCGGCTGGGGAGTTGGCCATGATATTCAATCATAACTTTGGTTTTGGTTTTTACATGATGAAAAATATGCACTATATTTTCTGTCCCAGAGCAAATTGATCAATAACTTAGGTTTAAAATATATATAGCATATTTCTTCTACTCTCCTATTTCATATTGGGGACAGTTAAGAAAGATTTTTTTCTTTTAGGATATTGGGTTACCCTTGATTACAAATGACTGAAGATTGGTTCTCTTATAGTGGAGGAAGGCCTTTTGTGACATTGGGGTGTTTGTGTGTAGGTGTGGACCTGCTACATCCCCATGCTACTCTACTGGGTTCCTGTCACTGAAGCTATCCTTCAGTGACCTTAGCTCTTACTCTCAAGGACACTTGTGCAGAGACTTCTCTTTTGGAACAAAGTATCACGGACAGAGTTGCTTGTCCCTACAAGAGGATGAGTGATGTGAGGGAAGGCTTTGGAACTAGATGGACCTGAGTGTGAATCCCAGCTGTACTACTGCTGTGCTGTGTGTGACAAAACTAGAGTGAGGCATGGGAGGCTCCTAGGATGTAAGTTTAAGGTAATACTCACACTCAGGTGATGGCCCTGCACTGGCACAACCCTGAGAGTGAATGCCTCCTTAAATTTTACAAATAGGTGCCTCATTTTTCCTTACCCTAGTCTGGCCCTGGTGTGTGACCGTGGACAAGTCACCCACCTCCCTGAGTCTGTTCCCTCATCTGTGAAATGGGGCAATAAGAACCATCCCATGAGATTGTCATGAAGATTAAACAAAAGCATGTTAATAAACTTCTTGACACAGTGCTGAACTGAGGTCAATAAATGGTAGCTATGATTAGTTTTAATTAACCCATTGATTGGGCATCTTGACAAAACAAATTCCCTTTTAGGGTAGCTAGAGTTAATCCCCTTTGTCCTTAGGAGGAGAAAAAGAATCAAGGAATGTTCAGAAGGGCCTTCATTTAGGACATTGCTTCTCTTGAGTTACTCTTTAGGAAATAATTTATTTTAAATTTGTTGTTATAAATTTTGATTTCTCATGGTTAAAGTATAAAGTGTTGCACCAGCAAAAGTGGAAACTGAAATCTGTGTGTATCTAGTTACATGCAGGGCAGAGTCAGAGGCTCCCCAGAGAGCGAGCACTTCATTCTGGGGAGATGGAATGTCTCACCCGGAGAGTGAGCACCCCATGATTAGGGCTAGATGTACGAAGCGCCTGCACACCCCTTTGTCCGGGATGGAGCCAGGAGGCATCACAGGCTCCTCACGGTGCCCTGTCACTGTGATCACTCACTTAGCACGCACTTGTAACAGCTTAAATTTCTCCTTGCAGAAACGGGTACTTTTCCTGCTCTTTCTTTCTCTCTGCTTGCTTTTTCTGGTGGGAGGCTGACCAAGGCATTCATGGTCAGGATGAAGAGGGAATCTGTGTGAATACTGGCTGGTAAGATGAGAAGCTCCGAGGGGTTTGATTCTCCCAATTGATATTCTTGCCGTGTTGCTCTGAAGAAAAAAAAAAGTCTCATGGTTTTTAAAATTCTCATGGTTTTACACAGTTAACTAGATGACCATTCACTACTGATTCTACTAGACTCCTCCTCCCTTTTTTTGAATATTGCTTCAAATTCGTTGCCAAAGAATAATGACAATGATTGAGTTATATTCTTGACCCTGGTTCCATCTGATTGTCTTCTAGCCATCTACTTACGCATTCTCTATCTCAGTTTCTTAATCTGTAAAATAGGAGATTTAATTTCTGGACCATCCTTTTGTAGGATGAACCAGTGCTGAGGCCCTTGTGACTGTGTGTGTGTGTATGTGTGCGAAGGTAAGGCTGTCTCCTAGACTTGGAGGCTCCAGTAAGTCTAGATTTATTGCTTGACTTGCAATGTGTGTATTCAGTTCTAGGCTAAACACTACTTAGAGAGAGTCAGGATATATAATCACCACACTCTTGTGCTAAGCCTGGATCCTTTTCATCTTGGAGTCCAACGTAGCCCCTGCTAATTGATCAGAGTTTCACAGGATGGAACCTATTTGCCATTCTGAGCCTAGAGGATTAAAGAAAAGGAAGGAAGAAACGTCTTTGACTAGGAGAAACTTAGAAGCTGGTTTGATAGATAAGACCTATGTGAACTGACTTGAGTAGGATCTAAAGAACTGCATAAGGAACATATACCGATTTGGGAGATTGTGGGGCATAGACTAAAACTCCTATAAAAATTTAGAGAAAATCCATCTGACCTGGCAAATGCCATTGAGGTGGCCAGTTTAGCCAGAATCCTTAAGGTGATATTGGAGTTGGATTGAAGGAGGGACAGAGATGAACTTCCAGACAGAGAAAGCTCTAGCCAGAGAGAGCCATTGGTGGGGATGAGTGGGAGGAGGGCAGTGGTCTTTTATTACTGTTAAGGTAGAAATTAAATGTCATGTAATTTTAAAAACACAGGAATTAGATTGATCTGTTTTGAATAAATGTCACTAAATTGAGAGAATATACTAGGTTTATCTACATTAAATGCTTATTTAGTCCTAGACTAAATATAAACTTATTCTCATACTGTTAGAAGAGCTTCTGGCCAATTATACAAGTGGAATTTCCCAGCTGGGTATCAGAATAATATAGTGCACAGAGCTGGGTCTTAAGTTGCAATTGAAAGAAAACTGGGAAACATATGAAGGGACTTCTAGTTATCGGACACTGTGCTAGGCAATTTACACAGGTCACTTAATTGATTATTCACTCATCAAATATTTGACTGCCCCTGTGCCAGGTGCAGGAATATGAAAAAGAATAAGGTATGGCCTTTCTCTGAAGCTATCTCAGTCTAGTGAGACAGATAGACTCATAAACAGACCCATGCCATTTTAAATGTGTGTTGGGAAAAACTCAGTCTTCCTCCTATGTGTCTTTTTTACTCTTTACACTACTAGCTTACTCACAACACTTCTGATGCCAGACAGGTGGGGTTTTCCCCTACCAAGCAATTCTCTGCAACATCAGCTGGGTATCTTACAATTTAACTTAGTTCTGACAGTGTCTATCTGGAGATAGCTTCAGATTCCACAGGTTAAGGGCTCAGTCCTACAAGACTGCCTCCCCCAACTTCAGATACCAATCACAAGTCTGAGTTGTCACCTGTGCTTCTGACATATGGGTTATAAATTGGAGATCCCTATGACCCACTCCTTGGGTTTAGTTAATTTGCTAGAGTGGCTCACAGAACTCAAGAAAGAAGTTTACTTACTGTTTATCAGCTTATTGTAGAAGGATACGATGAAGGATACAGATACACATCCAGATGGAAGAGATGCATAGGGCAAGGTATGTGGGAAGGGGAGTGGAGCTTCCACGTGCTCTCTGGGCAAGGCACCCTCCCAGCACCTCCATGGGTTCATCAACCACGAAGCTCTTTGAACCTCATACTTTTAGGATTTTTATGCAGGCTTCATCATACAGGAATAATGCATCAGAAGCTCCATTTCCAGCCCTTCTCCTTTCTGGCGAATGGGGAGTAAGGCTGAAGATACCAAGCTTCTAATCATGGCTTGGTCTTTCTGGTGACCAGCCTGCATCCAGGAGCCCACTCAAAGTCACCTCATTAGAACAAAAGACACTCCTACCACCCAGGAAATTCCAAGGGATTTAGAAGCTCTGTATCAGGAATCAGAGTCAAAGACCAAATATTAAAACAAAAGATGCTCCTAGGTCTCTTATCACTTAGAAAATTACAAGGATCTCAGGAATTCTATGCTAGAAACCAGGGGCAGAGACCAATATATATACTTTTGTCATCTCATGAAGTGTAATGTCAGAAATATGAAGAGTATATTAATGAAAGATAATCTCCTATAATGTTCCTACCGATTCCATGGGGTAAATTTTACTACCCGTGTTTTATAGATGAGGAAGCCTAGGCCCAGAGAGAGTTAGGAACTATCCAAGGCCACAGTGGCAATCAGTCACAACTGGGAACGAAACCTCACCCTGAAGCTCTTTCCTAAAGGAGATCGCTTGAACCCTCAGGAAGGGCTTGGATTCAGGTCTGGCTCTGTTGTTAGCAAGCCAAGATAGTTAAAGCCTGTCATTTCATCTCAGCGGGCCTCATTTTCCCCTTGTGTAACCTGAGGCACTGAGATCTGATAGGGTTCAAGGTTCTGTCTATTGCTAACACGGGGATGACTTGTCTGTGTGCTTCAGATCTGGTGTCCATTTAGCACGCTATTGGGTAGATATTATGTCAACCCTCATACTGTACAGACAATCTCTCTCTGCTCGAACACCTGGTAGGCACGTCTCCTAAGTTTCCTTGTGGAATATGGAAAGACAGTTGCCTTTGGTGAGGGATCCAGTCCTGGCTCGTTCATTTTCTTCCCCTGCCTTACTGGTGTGTAAATTGGAGATAAGACAACCTGCTTGTAGTGCTGGGAAATAGAAGAGAAGATGCTTAAACTGTTTATGAGTTAAAGCTTTATAACCTAATGTTTTTCTTTTCTACATTCTGTCCTTTTTTGGCTGAGGATTTGCCTTAATTGGGAGCTTTTGTTTGGCATCTTTGAGCCTTGAGAAGTCAGGCATTTTATGAAAGATCAGCATATTTTACAGGTGGGGCAGGCCAAATGATTCAGACTTTTCTCTTAGGACTCAGGTTGCAATCGGGGGTGTAGATTAATTGTAACAAGGTGTCAGAAAATATTTCGCAAATAAATCTAACAAACAACTCATTTATAGAAAGTTTAAATCAGAACCCTAAAATAATACAGATACTTCTATTTCCTAGCTGAAAGCTAAGCTTGTGCAAAGCTTTGCATGAAGGAGGTCCCAAATGGCAGGAACTTGAAACATAACTGAATGCACCATGCTAACCAAGAAATATAACAGACTGTTTACTGGGGTCATTTGAAAAGAGAATATGGCATCATTTTCTGATCTCTCTGACACGTATTTCTGCAAATAACACTAGGGACAAGTGAAAACCGTTTTGTGGTTCATAAGGAATCAACTCCATGAAACACAAATTCCAGACTGGGCTGGACTACACATGTCTGAATCCCTGCCTAATCTTTAAAAACAAGCGTAAGCTGTCCCAGCCATATCAGAGGCCTCTTATCTGTCCTGTGTTCTCTTCGCCTTTCTTTCTCCATTCACTCACAGAAGACAAAGACGACCAGAGAAAACTGAGCCAATTCAACATTTGCTACATTTACTCTTTTTCTGTGATCAAATATATTTTGCTAAGTATTCCCTCTCCTTTTTGGTTTGGCCAGAATGGGTCTGAAATGAAAATGCCAACTCATTTTAAAGGGAAAGTAGGGCCGTAAATTGTAGCGCGGTATTGTGGAAAGACTAAGAGCGGCTTTGTGTTTGTGCCTGGCCTAAGATCTTGGAACTTCAGCTATGGGAACTTCAGCATGCTACCGAATATCTCTACGCTTCCATTTTCACAGCTCAAAATGGGAAGGATAAAAACTAGTTGTAGGTTTGTTGTGAGAATTAAAGGATATCATGAATATTCTTTAAAAGGATATGGATATACTGGGAACCGGCCTTGTGGCGCAATGGTTAAGTTCGCACGTTCTGCTTCGGTGGCCCAGGGTTCGCTCGTTTGGATCCTGGGTGTGGACCTACACACCTTTTGTCAAGCCATGCTATGGCAGGCGTCCCACATATAAAGTAGAGGAGGATGGGCATGGATGTTAGCTCAGGGCCAGTCTTCCTCAGCAAAAAGAGGAGGATTGGAGGCAGACGTTAGCTCAGGGCTAATCTTCCTCAAGAAAAAAAAAAGGATATGGATATACATATAGGATGTATTTAAATATAGGATATAAAGGATATAATATATATTTTAAAGAATATATTAAAGGATGTCTCAGGAATCATATAATCATGAATTATTTCTTCCGGTTGCCCCTATCCTGAAAATTTTGAGGGTTACCTATAGTAAAAAATGGTAGCAAGAAGGACAAGAGGCAGACACGGCAAATGTATTGCCTCCTCCTCCATCCCTAGAGATTCCCCTCCTACTGCATTATGCCACGTTTTCTTCTTCGCAGCACCAGCACTCATCAAAACTGCGATAGGAAGTTATCTCACGTATTTGATTACACGTTTACTCTCTGCCTCCTCATCCTCCCACAGAATGTAAGCACACTGAAGGCAGGGACTCTCTGTTGGCTTCGCTCTGTATCCCTAATGCCTGGAACGGTGCTTTCCGAGAACATAGAAGGCACTAAATAAATATTGGTGATGTAGGCGTGGGTAGGCATGGGAATGGAGCTATGCTGAAATTATGATGTTTCTGTCCTCTCCCTCGCGAGCTCTCAGAGGCAAAAGCTGTCTATCGTCTGAAATATAGTAAGAGTTCAGTGAACTCCATCAACAGTGCTCATTAAAGGAATATCTATTAAGCACTAAGCTCAGGATTAGGCACAGAATGAGTTTCATCTCTGCCTTCCCCTAAGACTCTAAGGATCCAACAACATCTCGTTACAGTTTTCATTTATGGTGTACATTTTATGTGCCAGGCACTGCAGTAAACTTTATGTGTATTACCTCATTTCGCCCTCAGACTTGCCCTATGGTATCCTATGGGATGTTTTTCCAAATATTTTTTGCTGTTTTTCTCCTGGGCACAAACTATCATCACACTCTGTGATCACCTTATTTTTGGGGTCTTGTGACTAGTTTTGGCCAATGAACTGTGAGCTAAAGTGACACATGTCACTTCTGGGGTAGGGCACTTGATTGCCATTGAGAGACCCTCCAGAGCTCCTGTTCCCTCTGGCACGGCCACCAGGAATGTCTGAGAGGGAGGCTGCCTGGTCAGCCTGGGTTCTTGAATGCCATGAGGAGGAAAGTTCCCTCATTGATCTGATGGACATATTGTCTGATCAAGAAATACACCTTTAGGGGGCCGGCCCAGTGGTACAGCAGTTAAGTTTGCACGTTCCATTTCAGCGGCCTGGGGTTCACAAGTTTGAATCCTGGGTGCGGACCTGCACACTGCTTGTCAAGCCATGTTGTGGCAGGTGTCCCACGTATAAAGTAGAGGAAGATGGGCACTGATGTTAGCTCAGGGCCAGTCTTCCTTAGCAAAAAGAGGAGGATTGTTGGCAGATGTTAGCTCAGGGCTAATCTTCCTCAAAAAGAAAGAAAAAAAAGAAATACCCCTTTAGAACCCTCATATACTGCTGGTGGGAATGCAAACTGGTGCAGCCACTATGGAAAACAGTACGGAGATTCCTCAAAAAACTAAAAATAGAACTACCATATGACCCAGCTACCCCAGTACTGGCTATCTACCCAAACAGCTTGAAATCAACAATCCAAAGTAACATCTGCACCCCTATGTTCATTGCAGCACTATTCACAATAGCCAAGACATGGAAACAATCCAAGTGACCACCGACTGATGATTGGATAAAGAAGATGTGGTATATATGTATATATACAATGGAATACTACGCAGCCAGAAAAAAAGACAAAATCATCCCATTTGTATCACCATGGATGGAACTGGAGGGAATTATGCTAAGCAAAATAAGCCAGACTGAGAAAAACACACACCAGATGATTTCACTCATATGTAGAATATAAACAAAAACAAGGACAAAGAAAACAGTTCAGAGGTTACCAGGGGAAGGGGGGGTGGGGGTGGGCACAGTGGGTGAAGGGACAGATAAGAAATAATATAAAACTGAAATTTCACAATGATGTAAACTATTAGGAACTCAAGTGAAAAAATTTTTAAAAATTAACAAAACACAAAAAAGAAATACCCCTTTATTATTTTAGGACATGGAGAGTTGGGGATTATGTGTTACTTCAGCATAACCTAACATGTTCTGACTGATACATGAGGTACAGTGATCCCATTTTATGGATGAGATACTTCATGTTCAGAGAGATGACTTGCCCAGGGTCACTCTGCTAGCAAGCGGGACACTAGGACTACACTATTTTTATTATTTACATGATCATACAATTTTTTAACAGAGAATTTAGCTTGTACAAACTTCAATAATTGGTTTTGCAAGAAATGTCATTTTTTTGTTTGTTTCCCTAAATCAATCTTAATCTGACTCCAAGCCCCCATCTCACATGCTGGTGGGAAGCTCAGCGTCACTCAGTCATTTTTGGGTCTCTGCTTCTTCCCTAGACTTTTAAGAATATCCCAGGTGTCATGTCTGGAGAACATCGTTTGGGAGACCTAGTCGACCTCATGGTCACCCCTAATGCATTGCATGGTCCCTGCACTCCTGGAGGCTCTAGTGACTCAGTGGCACACTTACATGGAGGAATCAGCTCAGTCCTGGGTACACTTGTGTCGAGAAGCCTACAGCGCTCAGAGGTCTTGCCACCTCCTTTAGGACTATGAAGAAGGCTCTACATTCTCACTACATCAGGCATCTTCAGATCTCTGAGCTCCCCACTCCTTCCTTCTCTTCCTATTTCCCTCCTTCTCTCCCTCATTCCCTTCCCTCCTCCTCCCCCCCACCCCCGCCCCCACAATATTTACCAAGTGCCTACTCTAAGCAAGGTACTGGCCTTTATGTTGGGGATAGAGAGGTGAAAAAAAACCAACAGAAACTCCTCTCTCAGGACACTCAATGGCAGGGAGTCAGAGAGATAAACAAATAAGATAAATCAGTGAATTCTATCAAAGCTTGGAAGAGTTGGTGGCTACAGAGGAAGCAAAGTAGGGAAGAGGGATGGGGAGTGTTGGGAGGACGTCAGGGTGAGCCTCCCATTTTGCTCAAAGGCAAAACAGGTGATAAAGCAAACCAGTGGATGTCTGGAGGAAGAGAATCCCTGGCAGAGGGAAACGGACACGCAAACGCCAAGGGGGCAGAACAGCGCGCCTGGTGTGTGCTGGGAACAGCCTGGCATGGAGATGAGATGAATGGTGGCATTGGGGCAGATCAAGCCCCACCTTTTATTTGGAGTGAAGTGGAGGCTTCCAGAGGAATCTAGGCTGAGGAGTGATGTGATCTGATTTCCATTTTATTTTATTTTATTTTTAGTTTTTGAAGAAGATTAGCCCTGAGCTAACATCTGCTGCCGATCCTCCTCTTTTTGCTGAGGGAGACTGGCCCTGAGCTAACATCAGTGCCCATCTTCCTCTACTTTATATGTGGGATGCCTACCACAGCATGGCTTGACAAACTGTGCCATGTCTGCCCGAACCGGCCAACCCCCGGCTGCTGAGAAGCGGAAGCTGTGCACTTAACTGCGCCACCAGCCACCCCGATTTCCATTTTAAAAGGCAGGTGGGGGTGGAAAGGACAAGAGCCGAAGACCTAAGAGGTCAGGAAGAAAAAGTCACGGAAGCACACACGCGTGTGTAGGTGGGGAGGGCGCGTCTTCTAGCAATGAAGGTAGAATTCCCGAGGACAGGCAGAGGCAAGTGAAGCATTTCGGGGAGTGTTGCCAGATAAAATATAGGACATCCAGTGAAATTTGCATTTCAGATAAACAATGAATAATTTTGCAAAATGAATGTGTTACAAATATTTCATGGGACCTACTTAGACTAAAAATATTGTTCATTGTTTCATGAGATTCAAATTTAACTGATCAACTTGCATTTTTATTTGTTAAATCCTGCAACTCTAGTCTCAGCTGATCTTGAATGGAAACCACAGCCTGATTCTTCAAGGATGCGTGTCCTCTAGACAAAGAAGTGGGGAACGAGGAATGTGGTGCTCTTGGAGGAAGCACAATACATGAACAATGGCAGGACTTGCAGTAACCTGGCCCATTTTGTGCTGAGACAAAGAGGGAATCGCATTAATCGTCTGAAGGCACCTCGCTGAGTGCCTAGTATGTATAATGTGCTTCAGAACCATTGGTTTACTTCTTTCTTACTTCCTTCCATCTAGGAAAAAGATAAATTTGTCAATGACCAGGGCTAACATCGATCATGACAAAGTTTATTTATCTTTATGTTGCATTTTCAATTTAATTTGATAGTTGAGATATAGTTATTTCATGAAAAAAAAATCATCCCAATGTTGTCTCCTGGGCCCTCAGATGGTGTATAATAAATTAAACATTCACGTAAGCCTTGTTGACACAAAGGGGAAGTTTCTGACTCAAAAGACCCCAAACTGAGAAAATGAGACTTAAGATGAACGGAGTGTCTCCCTGCCTGTTATCACAGGCAGGGTCTCCTGTGGCTATTTATTGCCGAGGGGTGAAAACAGCCATACTTCAGACTGCTCACAATTGTCCACCTGCCGGGAAGCCCATCCATAATGCACATATTTCAGATGTTTCCTGCGTAGAACATTTATCTTTTTAATACTTGACCTACAGCACACATGTGTGATGACTCTCATCTATAACGTGTTCCAGCTTCACGGACTTTTCTTTGCTCCAGTGGAAACTATTTTAATAGACTTTCTTTTAGACTCATGAAAGCCCTCAGAGTTTTAAAGCAAGTCCCTCAAGTGTCTGTCCCCTTAAATTTTCCGTCCGACAGGAAATTGGTTTTGCACATCTTCCAGTTTGCCCAACTTTGGCTGGATACATATTTATCTGTAACCTTCCAGGTGTGAGCCCTTTGCCCTGGGAGACAGGTGAGAGGAGTGGGAAGGACATAGTATTTGTATTTCACAGATCAGGATTAGAACTCAGGTTTCAAAGCACTTGCGGTTGACGCTATCTAGCCTCAGGTATCAAATAGGATGTCAATCTTAATCCTAATACTGATAATGCTAAAACCAATACTAAGCCACTACCAAGGCTAAAACTTGTACTAATACTGATGCCAATTCTAATAGTGACAGCAATTGCAATGGCAATACCTATTCTAGTACTGTGTAGTCATCAGGGTTCTCCAGAGAAGCAGGACCAATAGAATGTTTATATACAGAGAAAATGATTTATTTTAAGCAATCAGCTCATGCAATTATGGACACTGGAAAGTCCAGAATATGCAGGTGGGCCGGCAGGCTGGAGTCCCAGGGAGGGGCCGAGGCTGCTGTCCAAGTCCTAAGGCAGTCCACTGGCAGAATTTCCTCTTGCTCAGGAAAGGTCAGACTTTGTTCTAGTCAGGCCTTCAGCTGATTGGACACGGCCCACCACATTATGAGGGGCAATCTGCTTTACTCAAAGTCTACTGATTTAAATGTTAATCTCATCGAAAAACACCCTCCCACAAATGTCCAGAATTTAACCAAATATCTGGGCACCATGGCCCAGCCAAGTTAACATATAAAATTAACCATCACACACTGGTACTGATACTAATATTAAAATGTACTAATATTGTATCAGTCAGGGTTCCACCAGAGAAACATAACCAGTAGGATATGAATATATATATATATAGAGAGAGAGAGAGAGAGAGAGATCTATTGTAAAGAATTGGCTTATACCATTATGGAGGTTGGCTAGCCAAGTCTGAAGTCCCCACGGCAGGCTGTCAGGGAAGACACGCTGGAACTCTCAGCAGAAGTTGATGTTGTATTCCACAGGTGGAATCTTGTTCTTCTGGGAAATCTCAGTTCTGCCTTTAAGATTTTACAACTGACTGAATCGGGCCCACCCGGATTATTTAGGATAATCCTTGTTACATAAAGGCAACTAATTATGGACTTTAATCATATCTACAAAATACCTTCACAGCAACACCTAGCTCTATTTGATTGCCTATTTGCATACTATAGCCTAGCCAAGCTGACACATAAAACTGACCATCACAAACATATAAAGCAATAAGCACACAGCCTGGCACATATATGTGTCCAGTCATTTCTAGCTAGGGTAGTGAGAGGTTCAAAGGCAGACACTATATCAATCCTGATATTAAGAAGTGTGAGATACAGTAGAAAAGATATGGTTAGACTCAAGCATTTCTCTGACAAGGTAATAAGCCAACAGCTTACATTTACTGACCCATTAGAATGTACCAGTCCATGTTAAGAGTTCCACATGCATTTTTTACATTTCATTTTCATACAACTCTATGAGATAAATATTATTATTTTGTGTTTTGCAGCAGAGAAGACCAAGTCTCCGGAAGTTTAAGTTAATGCCTACAATTACACAGCTAACAAGTTCCAGAGTAAGGATGCTCACCTAGGATGAGCCAACAGTCTTGGCCAAGATAGAAAGAACAAATTTGGTGGAGGGGAAGCAGAGGAAGTGTCCGGTAGAGTCAGAGATGGGGAGCACCATAGTGGAGGAGGCACTGGGCAGACCTGTGGTAGGAGGAGAACTCGGGCAGGTAGAACTGAGAATGGAGGGTTGAGAAAGAACAGGGTATTCTACAAGGAGGCGCAAAGATCTGGAGAGACGACACCTATGTGGGGCACAGGGGGCTCCATTGGCAGTGCCCTCCAGCCAGTGGGTGTGAGAGAGGAGACAGGATGCATAGACACTACAAACCACTCAAGTCTATCAAACTCATGACAGTTTTGGGTTCGGGACATTTCTCTGGAAAACCACTAGTGAGGCTGAGTAGAAGCAGGAGCCCAGGAGGCAGAAACCATTGGTGATATGGTCAATTAATGTTAATAGCAATAGTGAGAAGAGGAAGAAGAGAAGAAAGAAGAGAGGGTGAGGAAGAAGGAGGGAGAATTCTGAGAAGGTCACTTTCTTCACAGAGCCTGTAATTTTTGTGGCTCATTTGTAGGAAAGTGAGCTTACACGCCGTGCTCATGTAACTTTTTGGGACACGTTCTCATTGTTTTCTTAAGTCCCTAAGCCATAAGGAAAATCATGGAAAAATGGAGGATTTGAATATCTGAAAGCTGCTAGTCCAACTTGGCTGAGACTTTTTTTGGGTGCAAAATTTATAAAATGCCTTGAAAGTATTTTCCACGGCACATTCAGTGACTTCACTCAGCCCTGCTTAAATGGTCTATTTTGGTTTTGAGTTCATAAAGCCCCTCTCTCTCCCCCTCGTCTCCCTGCTCAGGTTGACGTCCAGATAAAACAGCTAACTCAAATATGGTGTAAAAATACAAGCCCCTTTTAGCCTGGCTTTTCATGCTGCGCCCCAAAGTGTGCCTGGGTGTTGAAAGTGAAGAGGGGTGGGGCCGAGGGAGGGTGTTTTTCCAGCCCAAGTTATGAGAGTGAGCACTTTCTCGAGCTTGTAGCGAGAGCCATTGCACCCTTGCTGCAGTGGAAACCATTCAGGATGATGCCCGCATGCAGCGGTCGGTTGAGAGCTGGAAAACCTGCCAAAGTCAGCAGCTGGAGTAAGTAGAGTAAATCAAGTTAAGAGGGAACAGGACAAGATTTTGGAAAAGGAGAGAATACATGGGTCAAACCATTAACCAGACCTGCAGGGTTAAGATGATGAGATATAAATTGACTGGTATTTCCTGGGTTTAGAAAAGGAAGTCTGGATGCGATTTATATCTGGTCCTCTGGCCCTCCATGCTCTTGGGTTCCTCCCTTCCCAGCCTGTGTGCCCAGTGGGCCTCAGGTGTGGGGCATTTAGAGTAGGATGGGGTGTAAGCCAGAAAGTTCTGGGTTTTGCAGCTATAAATACATTTATCCAGCCCGTCATCCTCAATTAGTGCTGGAGTGCCCACAATGCAGTGCTCTTCCTACAGGCTGAACCCAATGCTGCACAGGGCCCCCAAACCTCTCCTTTCTGGTCTTTTCAAACCTTTTCTCTTCACATCCTGACAGATGGCTGTGAGACAGGGCCCTGCCCCTGTTGGAACCATGATAGTCAGAAATGATGGCCATGGGCGTCTTGGTGAAAAGGAGACTGTGCCTCTAGGCAAGTCCTGACGTTGGTTTGGTCGTGGGGGTTCCTCCTGCCCTTACCTGGCTTTGCTGAGTCATGTTGACGCAACAGCTGTGCTCTGGTCTGTGTGGTCCTCAAGGGTGACAAAGCACTTCTGTATCAATATATGCATTTTTCTTTCTTTATTTGTGTTTTTTTTTTTTTTTTTTTTTTACTTAACCTTCTAATCGTCTTGTGAGAGAGATAGTAGTGCTTATTTGAGGAAATTGAGTTTCAGAGGGCTTAAGTGGCTCACCCATGGCTGCACAAGCCATGCACAGCAGAGACAGGACTATGAGGTTGATACAATTATCTCCATTTTGTAGCTAGAGAAACTGAGGCTCAGAGAGGCTAACAAAGTAACACAAGGACAAACAGCGAGTGAGGGTTGGAGCTACTTAAATACAAGATTGTTCACTCCACAGCATCACTGAAATCCACATGCTCTTAAGTCCTGTCCTCCCCACTGCTGTCCCTGTAAAGACCCCTAGAAAATGCCTAGTGGGTCCTCAGGAATTGGGGAAGATGGCTGATGCCTCCCCCCGACCCCAAAACACATAGAATTGCTCTAGGCTTTCCTTCTCATGGTCATTCTATCCATTTATTCATCCATCCATCCACTCAGTCACCAAGTGCTCATTGTGTCAAGACCTGAGCTGGGTGCTGGAGACACGCTTGTGAATAAGTTCCAAGCCTGGGAGTCATCCTTGATCCCTGCTTTTCCTTAGTCTCACTATTTCCATTGCTGATTCTGTCAACTCCACCTGCAGCCTGGAAGGAATTCCTTTCTCTCCTTTCTATGGCTACGTCCTATCCCAAGACCTCAACATCTCAGCGATAGCCACATAACTGGTCTTTTCCTGTGTCCACTAGTCTATTCCCCACACAGTAGCCAGAGTGAGTTTTTCAAAAGCAAGATCGCTTCACTCCCCTGTTTTAGAACTCTCAATGGATTTTCATCACACTTAGAAAAAAGACAAACTCCTTACATGATGGGTAAGACCTTTCATGATCTGGCTATGTGTATCTGACCTTATCTCCTTCCTTTGCCACTCATCCTCTCCCCCCCAGCTCCAGACAAACTAGCTTTACGTCTGTTGTTCTCACACCCCAAGGGCTTTCCTGCTCCAGAACTTCACTCGCAACTATCCTCAGCCCCCCAGAAGGCAATGTCCTGGGACTGGCTTTTTCCTATCATTCTTCTCTCAGCTCTAGTATAGACTCCTTCAAGAAGTGTCTCTTGGCATACTATGTAAAGAAGACACCTCGTCTTTCTCCATCTCATTCCTCTATTTTAATTTTCTGGTATTACTTATCCCTCTCTAGTATTATGTGTAATTTATTTATTTTCTTTCTTTGTCCATTAGAATGCAATCCCGTGAAGCCAGGAGCAGAGTCTCTCGTCTTCACTGCTGTGGTCTCAACACTTAAAACAGTGCTTGCATGAGGTAGGTTTTGCAGCTGTAAATACAGATAAGATGGATAGGTATTTGTTAAACAAATGAGATGGATAGATATGATCCCTGCCTTTATAGAGCTTACAATCTGGTTGGAGAGATTAAAAACCTTAAGTATTTATTAATATTACTAGATGCTTAACGACTTATGTGGTTTCAGACTCTCTCCCTAATTCTGACTGCTATTCTCAGAGCTGCCCTTTATCTCTGTGGCCCATGCTGGCTCCAGGGGCCCTTTGTCTACATTTCAGGGGAGGGAGATCAGAGCACAGCTGTTCAAAAAAAATGTTTTGATTGGTCAGTCATTGGGAAAGACTTTTGGGGATGATAAAATTTAGAATGAAGACTTCTGTTATCCTTCTTCTGCAGAAGTTAAGACTTGAACCTTGGTTTCTTTTATGAGTTTGCACCTAACAGTCCTAGTTCTGCACTTTAGAGTCCTGCAGAATATGTCTGCTGTCTTTTCCTCTTTTGAACTAAAATATGTTAATTTCCAAAATTTTGTAATATACATCCAAATGTAGAGAATAATAGCAAGTTACCTAAAATCCCACCCATCAGAGATAAAGTCTATTAACACATGGATGTTTTTTCTTCCTGTATTTTTGGTATGCAATATGTAAATCTATCCATCTCTATCTGTCCATCCAGAATTTACCACAAATTTGGGATCATGGAGTATGTACAAAGTAACGTGTTTGCAGAATAGAAAGAATTAATGAGGAGAAACTGCATGAGGGCTGTGAGTGGTCAGGGCCAGGCTCACGTAGGCCCCCAAAAGCCACCGTGAGAAGGCTGTCTATTACGCTAAGCACCATATGAAGGCGTTCGAGAATTTTAAGAAAGAGAGTGCCATGATGCAATTCACGTTTGGGGCAGCCCACTCCTCTGCTCCCCCCACACTGGAGGCAGGCAGGAAATTAGGAGGCGGTGGCAGTGATTCAAGTAAGAGATGGGGAGGGTGCAGAATAGGTAGATAGACAGAAGTGGCAAAGTGCAGAGGACTTCCTGTTGGGTTGGATATTGGGTTGTGAAAGAATGGGAGGGATTCTGTCTTGGTGAGCATACGTAAACAAGGCTTTTGCATACTGATACTCTGGGTGTCCTAACTATTATAAGAATTGCATCTGATTAAAGACACATTCAAAGACGTTAGAAAAGGTTTACAAACTCAACAGACAAGGCTAGAAACCGAGTTGCAATAGTATGATATATTGCCGTGATTAACTGCTTTCATAAGAAGAGATGATGACTATTTGATCACTTCATTTTAAGGAGGGGGAGGTGCCTAGGTGTCAGTAAGTTTCCTTCTGTCCAAACAAGAATGATTAACTTCAATTATGTCTGCCTTTGGAGAACTGTGCAGGTCTTTTAGTGTGCGTCAAAGTATTTCATTTAGACATTTTGGAAAAACATACATCTCTATTCATAGCAATGATTACTGTTCTGATTTATAAGTTCTGCTCCACTGTAAATCATTCAAAACTCAAAAATTAAATTTTATGGCATAACACTTTGATGGCAGTATGCCTGAGCAAAAAGCAGGAGGAATGCAATTTTTCTTACTGCCAATTACAATTGGACCTCTTTTCGTTATGTCTTTTTTTGTTTTTTAATAAAGCAGATGGTTCAAGTCCCATCTATATATATATGAAGAGAGGTACACTAATGCTCTGTTAAGAAAAACATTCAAAACTTGACTTTTAAAAAATGGTATGCTTTTCATCGTCAGTTCAATCTTATTTAGTTTTAGCATTATGTATCCTAAGCATACTAAGAATTTAATATAAATTTCCATGTCTAAAGCATAGATGGATGTCTGTGGGGCTTGGCCAATTAATTGCCTTGGGTGCAAACTTGAATTATTCAGTTATGCCTTCGTGAGCAGGAATGAGTCTTTATACAAATGTGCTTGCTCTTTCTGACATTGCTCGATTCTCTTTTTGTTTATTTTTTTCCTCTCTCCTGGGAGGATGGGATTAGTTTGGCTTCCTCATTTGAGGAAGGAAGGAAGCCACGTCTGTTGAGTGACTGCTGTGCTCCAGGTCCTGGATGCTCTAATCACTCTCATTGAGTCTTCCCCATAGTCTTTCACAGTCCTAGTTTTACAAGTGTAAAAAGAGTCAGAGAATTTCAGAAACTTACAAAGTGTCCCAAAAATGCTAAATTTCAGAGTCAGGATTTGAACTCAGACCCACTTACTGCCACCCTGTGCTATCCTTCTTCACCATGGCAAAAAGTGAAATGTGTCCTCACAGTCTTTGTTCTCACTCTCAGTTAACGACAGCACATGTTCCTGCTAATTGGCCTGACACGAAATGTTTGATGGTTCCTCCCTTTGAAGAGTTTTGGTGGTGGTGTTATCCAAGAAGTTATAAAAAAGAAAAGGAAAACTGAGGGGAAAAAAGGTGATTTAATATGTACTAACTGAGCAAATTCTGGGCACCATGCCCGTCGCTGGGGAAGGTTCCCAGGGATGAGTAGGATTGGTTCTGAACAGTGCCCGCCTCCAGGAGCTCATCAGAGGGAGCACCGACGGCAAGGATGATGCAGGGCTTCTGTGATAGAGACTGGGAGGAAGGAGAGGATAGCCCGCCATGCTGCCAGGGACAGAGGCCTTACTGAGGATGTGGCATTTGGACTGGGCTTTGAAGATGAGTAATATTCAGAGAGGCAGAGCAAGGAGGTCAGGATTTCAGGCTTAGGGAGCACCATGAGGTTAGCTTGCCCCTAAGTGGCTGGGAGTATGCATTTATCTATTCCCTCATTTCCAGCTTCTTGCCCAGGGAGAAGATTCTGGCAAGTCCCTCTCTCAGAACAGAAGGCAGATCAGAACCTAGCAACTGGGTCTGGGATTCTGTCCTCAGGGGACATAGGTGTCACTTGGTGAGCATTTAGTTCAGTCACAAGAAGAGTCTGAGCCCCAGCTGCTGGGACTGAGCCTGAAAGCCAGTGAATAGGATCAGTTTACCCAGCCCTGACCATGCGTAGGTCCTTCTATTATAGCTTAGAAACACTGTTGGATCTTTTGTCAGAAAAGATTTGTATAAATTTACATTCCATGTTGATAGGAATAGAAACAATTTGTGTTAAGATAATCATCATCATCATGATCACAAGAACAACGTATTCTTTACGTTGTACAGCAGTTAACAATTCGCACGTCCCATACGTACATCAGTCATTTACAGTCAAGCACATATTTACGAAGGCTTCTCCAAGTCACCTGCTTATCTCTTTATTTATAGCCTTCTTTGTTCAAGAAAAGGTTTACGAAGATCAGACAAGATTGGTAAAGAGAATAAACTTAAAATTAAGGGGAAAATTTAGGCTAAAAGAATATAAAAGTAAGAAAGTAAGATGATACCGTGAATGCGGCGAAAGGACTTGCTGTGAGATCCTATGCTTTCGTGAGAGAGATTTCAAGTTTGGTACCAAATTTTTGGCAGCTGGTGATACCACTTCCTTTTGTTGCTTATTTAAGATGACACTTGCCACTCTCAATGTGAATGTTCTTTTCCACATACCTGTTTTATCTCCCCTCCTCGACTGGGAAGCCTTTGAGGGCTGGTCCCGTGGTGCATTCACCATTGTTCCCAGTGCCTTATACATTAAAGTGATTGAAAGAAATGGATGACTCGATGAATAAAGAAGTGATTTCGACGACACAAATAGCGTTGGTCCCATTTTGCAGATGAGCAAGAGAAGGGATGGATTCAGATCAGAAGCAATGCCTTTGATTAATATCCTAGTTCAGGGCTTGATCTTCTGGATCCTCATGCTCCTTTTTTGTCCTTGTTCAGCCTTTGCAAAGTCTACAAATGTTGAGAAATGAGGTGTTACTCAGACAAGACTGAGCAGCCCTTTGCACATGTCTGAGTTTGGCTGAAACGTGTATCAAGGGACACATAGCCCTTTGATATTTTCATTTCCTTTGGTGTTTCTTTTCTTAGAACTGAGAAGTTGGTTTCTCTCAGCCTTTGTTCTTTGTCCATAATCACAGCATTGCCTAATATCTTTCTGTTAATTACCATCATACCAAATAGCAAATATGAAAGTGGAAATATCAATGAGTCTGTGAATCATGTGATATTTATGCAGTCTTCCAAGAATGCATATCACAGAGTTCAGCAAACTATTAAGGCTCTCTGGTGTAGTTATTATCTTTTAAGTCAATCTTTGGAGGCTGCTTTGACTTCAACGACTAGCAACGCCTTTATCAGTAAGTACCTTGACACAACAGAGCGTGGCAGCTGAAGTATTGCAAATACTCTCAGTCTCCATGTTTTATTCTTCCAAGAAAAATCTGGACTCTGGGCTGATGAATCAAAAGTTATTTCCTCTGAGCTGAAAACATGGTGGAACTTTTAACCTTTGCTTTATACATTCCAGGGAAGGAGCATATCCATCTTTTTGTATTCTTAATGCAAAGAAAGTATTTATTTTATGGGGACTATTAAATGGGTTTCCTAAGCAGTATGCTTTCTAGAACACAGACCATGCATGTTACATAAAACAGACATACTTCCATCCCAGGGGCATCTCTGGTCCTCTCCCTTTTCTTCTCACCTCTCTGAGCTTTGATCTTGATGGAGTGATGCTTTTGCCTCTAGCTGGAAGATTCATAAATCTGAGGGGAGGAAGAGGTTGACATTTTGGCTCTTCTCTCTTAGAGACTCATGCTCAATTTATCAAAGACCTCCTCTCTAAGAACACACCTGTAATGCCTCAACATCCTTGTAAGATTTCTGTGACCTTTTCTGTCCGTTTCGTTTGTAAAGGCTGATGCAGCTTCTGGTATGTAGGGGATTTGTGAGGTTAATGGGGTACTTCTAGGAGGTTTAAGTTTTTGCCAGAGTGTCGAATGATGAGGTAAGAGTAGGATGTACTTTTGTTACAAGGAGACACTTTAAGCTGAGATGGGGCAGGATAAGTCTCCATATTTTTTATGTTAGGAGGATCTCTTTCAGGCCATTGCCAACAGGGTAACCCTATGACAAGGAACCTACAGATTCCTCACTCTGGAATTTTACCTTCGAGTTTCAAACACCTCTCACAAAGTCCACTGAAATTCAGAGCCCTGAGATTTATAATAAACAAGCTTATTTTTGACAAATTTCCATTTTTCCAAGGAGATCAGTGAAACTTTCCTAAGTCAGACGCTGTGCAGAAACATTCCAATTTTCTCGCCGTCCCCCCGCCCCCCTTATTTCACTGAACTTCCCCTTTTCTCAGGCCTTAACTTTCGTCTCCCCTCAATTGTCTGGTTTGAGCATCTCCCTAATTCTGCACCAGGATGCTTTGGGTTTTGTGGAAGCATCGTGTAGCAGGAAGAGTTTTGAAGCCAGACAATTTTGGTCCCAGTTCTGGCTTAGTCATTTTCTAGCTTTGTAGTCTTGAATAAGTTACTTAATCCTCCAGTTTTCTTAATCTGTAAAAGGAGCCTAATAACCCTAACTTTGCTGGATCACTGTGTGGATTAAACGAGACAGCACATGAAAGCATCCACATGTAGCAGGCTCTCAATGAATGCTGCTGTTTTGCCTCCTTTGACATTGAAGAAAGGGTTTTAATTGGAGGAAGAGCATCATCAAGTTTGTGTTTAGAACCATCCCTCTGGCTGTGGTGTTGAATGTGCATTGGAGGGATGTATTAGTTATCTATTGCTGTGTAACAAATTATCAGTTGGTGAGTTAAAACGACATCCATTTATTACCTCACAGTTTCTGTGTCAAGAATCCAGGTATGACTTAGCTAGGTCCTCAGGGTCTCTCATGAGGCTGCAGTCAAAGTGTCAGTTGGGGCTGGGGTCTCATCTGAAAGTTCAACTGGGGAAAGAGTCACCTCCAAGCTCGTGTGGTTATTGGCAGGATTCAGTTCTTTGCAGGTTGTTGGACTTAGGATCTCAGTGCCCTGCTGGCTTTCAGTTGGAAATCACCCTCAGTTTTTTACCACGTGGGCCTCTCCACAGGGCAGCTCAAACATGGCAGCTTGCTTTATCAAAACCAACAATGGGGAGAGCCTACCAGCAAGACAGAAACCAGAATCCTATGTAATCTATTCAGGGGAGTGACATCCCATCACATTCGCTGTATTCTATTGGTTAGAAGCAAGTCACTCAAGGAGATGAGATTACACAAAAGGGGAGGATGTCATCAAGAGGTGGGGCTCCTTGGAGGCTATCTTGGAGTCTGTCTTCTAGAGACAGCCTTAGTTAGAGATAGAGAAACTAAAATTGGAAGACTGTTGAGAGGTCTAGGTAAGGGATGGCAGTCAGAACAAGGGTGGTGACAGTTCAAGTAGAGAGAGGTGCACATATGTGTCATCTGTTTAAGAGACAGATGAGATGGGAATGGTAAAATAGGGATAAAAGTAACTTCCAGATGGGTGGCTTACTCAGCTGAGGATAAAAAGTAGTGAGACTCTTTGAGAAGGGGAACCAACGAGGGGTTCCCCTCGTTTATGGGGGGCAAAAAAAATGAGTTTAGTTTCAGTTGTGTGTTTTAGAGATTTCTACTCTCATCTTTGCTGCAGGGCTCACTCTTGTTCCAAGAGAATTTAATGCAGAATCCAGGGTATAAAACAATTAAAAATGGAGTTACTCTGGTTGAATCTAGGATGGGTATGAATGGAAGTAATGCCTGCTGAGGTTGCCCCTTATCTCTGCAGCAACTCCTTAGGTACCATACTGATTTTGGATTTGAATATACTGACTTGAGGTTTTATCCACTCTAATTAATATCGGATATAAATATATGTACTTTAAATGGTACGTAAGGAAATGCGGTTACTGAAAATTCATAAGGTCTTGTGTAATCTGCAAGTGTTGGGAATTTGTATGGTAAAACACAGTCTTTTCTCTTCTCTATGTAGAACCCCGTAGCAAATAAGGCTCAATTTATGTGACTTTGAACATCTCTACCTCTACATTACTCCTATGACCCTGAGAGACTATATCTGCCTGGAGAGGAGATTTGGAATTATAGCTTCCACTTTCTGGACCCTGATTGTAGTTCTGCTATCCAGAATCATTAGTTATCATTAGTTCATGAATTAAGTTCTGCATAAAGACTCTTAAACTCTTAATGTAGCTCTGATAGGCAGAAATTATTCTCCTTTTATTATTTTAATGTGTCAATCAGCCATTGCTACATAATGAATACACAAAATCTCCATGCCCTACAAAATAAGCATTTATTTAACTTGCGTATCTGCAGGTCAGCTGGGGTTTGGCTGACCTAGAGTGGGTTTGGGTCGTTGGTACTAAGCCGCAGGTTAAGATAACATCTGCTCCATGTATCTCTCATCTCCTTGCATCAGTAGGCCTACCAGAGTGTATTTTTCTCATTGTGATGGTAGAAGCATATAACGGCACATCGTATAATATAAGCTCATTTCAAACCTTTGCTTATGTTACATCTGCCAACATCCCATTAACCAAAGAAAGTCATGTGTCTAAGCCCAGAGTCATGGATGGGAAAATATACTCCCACAGATGCTTCAGGGAGGAAGTGAATATCTCTGAACATTAGTCTAGTATACCACAATTAGTAAATTTTATAAAGAATATGAAAATCCTTGACAATGTCTGACATATGGTAAATACATAATAAATATTAATCCATATTCTTCTTCCTCCCTCCTCTTCCTTCTTGTCCTCTTTCTTTCATCCATTCTTCTATCTGAGCTATGCCTTTTTGCATATAAGTGACCAATATCAGCCAAAAGTAACGCTTTATCAGCAATTGATATAAGTATAAGACTATCATTGATTGTGAATCACAATTGGGAGCAATTGAGAGAAACACTTCAAAGAATTTTAGAGAATCATCTAAGAGAACTACAACATGGCTTTTAGAGGTTTGAGAATGAACTCTGGTTACGCTATGTACTAACTAGGTGTATAAGTCACAGTAAAAGTGGAGAGGTGAAACCAGTAGGAGGTATATATTAAGAGACTTATGGTAAGGAATTCACTTACATGATTATGGGGGCTGGCTGGGCAAGTCTGAAATCTGTGGGGCAGGCTGTCAGGATGGGCAGACTGAAACCCTCTGGCAGGAGCTGACACTGCAGTCCACAGGGAGAATTTCTTCTTCCTCAGGGAAGCTCTGCTTTTAAGCCCTTTCAACTGATTGAATCAGGCCCATCCAAATTATCTAGGATAATCTCCCTTCTTAAATTCTACTGATTCTGGACTTTAAGCATGCCTACAAAATATCTTCCCAGCAAGTCCTAGATTTGTGTTTGACGGAATAACCAGAGACTGTAGCCTTGCCATGTTGATATGTCAGAAGACTATCACACTAGGTAAACTTGAGGGGGCCTCTGGTTCCTTAGCTGTGAAAGTGGAAATGATATCTATCTTGTAGAGTTACCATGGATTAATTGAGATAACTTCCTTCAAGAGTTGCTGCTGAGACAATCCTGCCCAACCCTACTGAATTCTTGTTTTTCAGTGGAGTGGCTGGTAAATATCTGATGTTGGACTTTACATAACAAAGGTGTGGAATTCACCTTTATGCTGAAAAGGTCCATTTTGCTATATACTAGCTTCCAAATAATTCCTAGTTACAGTCGTGTGCTACTTAACAGTGGGGATATATTCTTAGAAATGCATCATTAGGCAACTTAGTCGTGGTGCAAACATCATAGAGTGCACTTACACAAACCCAGATGGGATAGCCTACTACACACCTAGGCTATATGGTGCTAATCTTATGGGACTACTCTTGTATATGCGGTCCCTCCCTGACCAAAACATCGTTATGCAGTGCATGACTGCATTCAATCTGTATGGTCCAAAGTTTGCTGTGAATTTAAGTAAATAATAAATGTCACCATATGACATAAATTGCCACTTGCATATACATGTCTCATTATCTGTGATTCGAGTTATTTCAGAAAACATAAGAGGGTGTTTCTTACTATTAGAATTCCATACAGACAGTGGAGTCAGGAAGAGGGCCAGGCCATGGTTGAAATGCTGAAAGAGCAGAGAAGGCTATGGATTCTTGAACTTCTCCAGGGTTTTAAAAATGACCAGGGGAGTCAGGGTGTGGATGTCAGCTGTCATTTCTTTCCTTTGGGCTGCGATTTCCTTTTCAGCAAAAGTGAGAACATTGGCTGTGGTAACCACACACTTTGTTGTCCTATCTGGTGTACTTTTGATGGTGAAAGGAATAATTATTCTAGGATAATAGCTCTAACCTGGCTTTGTCTAGGTCAGTCGGGTCATATGGTCACCCTAACACTGGCTTAGTTCTATGAGCCCACGAATCTCTAGGGAAGATTAACACTTACTGAGCATGATCCACATGCAGACCCCTTACTTAACATGTAGATGATATACCGTGACATATTCAAACTGTCTGCTTTGGCTTTGCTTCTCCCGTGGGTCTCCACACCCCTCAAGGTCCAGACCATACTATATCCTTGACAGCACTTGGCATAGGATGGTTTCTCCATCAGTGTGTACTGAATCCTCCTAATTCTCAGATAATCCTGTGGGGTAGGTAGTCGTATCTCCTCCCCAGAGATGATGAAGGAGAAGCTTGCAGGAGTTCCCACCACAGGAGCAGGCATGCCTCCAGTGCTTTTCAGGCTACCAGGCAGAGCTGAGGTTCTGGGGGCTCCAGGCCTGCTCCCCATCTCAGGCCCCAGGCCTGGGCTTTCCCAGGCACACGTTACCTCTGATTGATATTAAAGGGCAGGCCAGGTCCTTTATAGGCTGCGGGAAGTGAAGCTTATTTCTTGCCAGGGGAGTTATTATGGCTGGTATCACAGGGTTTACAGGCCCCGGGAACCATGTCATGGGGCTTTTGAGTTTAAATGGAGGCAATTCATAGGCTCCAGAAGACTTGTAATGTTTATAAGAATTGCACAGTTTCATGTAACTCTCAGGTGCCTAGAATTCAAGTCTTCATTTCTCAGTCATTGTAAGATGCAGGCTGTCAAAGTGAATATCAGGCTTTAATTTCTGGAGAGACCACAGAACTAAACAAAATCTCAGTATGTTGCTTAAAACACAACTCTCCAGACTACTTTGGAAATGTGAAAAATGCCTTTTATTCCTAAGGTTATCCTAATTTGTAGACTAAAACAAAGTTTTCCACTGATACACAGAACTTGAGAAATTACAATAAAGAAAGCATTTTTTGTAGGGCAAATCAAACATCAAAGTTTTAGTAGACCCAGCCTGGAACTGTGAAGCTGACTCTTAATTTTATGTTTATATTGGCTTAAACCTGTGTGTACGTGTGTGTGAGAGTGGGTATGTGTGTAGGTATATATATGAATGTGTGTGTGTATGTGTATACATATGTATGTGTGAGTGTGTGAAGGTGCAGATGTAAATGTGGGTATATGTGTGTATGCCTTGTGTGTGATTGTATATGTACATGAGTGTATGTAAATGTGTATGTGTGTATATGCCTGTGTGAGCGTGTTTGTGTGTGGGATGTGTGAGTGTGTGTGTGCATGCATGAAGGTGTATGTGTGTGTGTGTCAACTTTCACCAGGGACATCAGGGAAATACTCTCTGAGAAGCTGACATTTGAATGAAGGAGGCAGCCATGCAAAGACAGGGATTATCAAGCTCAAAGTCCTTGAGTTGGGAACAAGTGTGACGTGTACAAGGAATATAATGAAGGCAGTGTGGCTCGAACCCAGTGTTCCAGGTGAGGTGGAGGGAGATGAGATCAGAGGGGTAGGCAGGTTTAGACACGTAGGGCCCTGTGGGCCACTATAAGGACTTCGATTTTGGACTCAGGCTTGTGGGATACCACTGGAGGATTTTGATCAGTAAAATGATATATTCTGACTTACACTTAAAAAAGGTCACTTTGGTGTTTGCAGGAAGGCTAGACAGGAGGCAGGAAGGACAGCTGAGAGACTGCTGCAGGAGTTCAGGAGGGACTTGGAGTAGGATGGAGGGTTGACGATGACGGGAAGGTTGGGTCTGCTTTATATTTGGGAGGTCGATGACTGTCCCGGTAACTGGATGTGAGGGATGAGGGAAAGAGGAGAATAAAAGATCATGCCTAGGCGGTAGTCATTGGTATCCCTGGCAAAGATGGAGAACACTGGAAGAAGAACTGGTTTGTCGCTGGGAGGTGTCAGAAATCAAGTCTTTAACCGTGCTGACTTTGAGAAGCATATTCCCCACCTCTCCCCTCCCTTTTCTTCCTGGTTCTCCCTCCCTCTCCTGTTTCCCTTCCTTTTTTCTCCTTCCTTTCCTCCTCTGAAGCCTTAACCATTGTATTAGGTGCTGATGATGCCAGGAGAAGGTGACAGAATTGTTGCTCTCAAGTAATTTACACACTAATGGGAGTGGTTGGTGCATAAACAGTTTATGAGGTATTGAGAAAAGTGCTCTAATAAAGTTTTGCCCAATTGCTATAGAAACAGAGAGGAAGTATCCAGCTCTGCCATCTTCAAGAAATAACATAAAAAAGATAATACTTATTGAATTGTCTGAGCTCTTCTATCTTGTACCCAAATCTTTATTCTGCTCTCTTGACTCTTAGCTTTAAACCTGGCAGCTGGTCATTGATTCTTTGGTTATATGCACACTCTGTATTTCCTGGATTGAGGTGCTGGCTCCCTTCCTGGCTACAGTTTCAGCCTTTGACCTGATGCATTGATAGATTAGCCTCAGAGTAACAGCAGTCTGAACCTGACCTCTGGTTCAAATTCATGGTTCTGTGGGTGGCCCCTAACTGGTCCTGCCCTGATGAGCAGGGCATGCATAGGTTCTACCTGGGTTTGGGGAAGGCTTTATGGAGGAGGTAAGTCATGAAGGAAGGGTAGGAACAAGCCAGGCAAACAAGGCAAAGTCCTCATCGCTGCCTGGTTCCACCTTTGGATGTAGCAAAAACATGTCTCATTTCTCCTCCAGTACAGCTTGTCTTGACCAGTGTCAGGAGTGGGGGTGGGAGGACTGCTTAAAGTTGTAAGAAGGTAAGATGGTCTAATCTGCTAGGTTTTAGGCAGAGTACAACAGGCTGATAACAAGAATGCGTAAGATATTTCCTGTTTATGAGGAGCTCAAAATTCAGTAGAGGGAAGAGCTTTGTAGGCAGATATCCTTTGTGGACAGAGTCTACTTCTTAGCCCCTTTGATTTTGAGCTTGGTCATTTGGCATATTTTGGCCAAAGGAATGTTAGAGGATGGAGCATAAGCAGAAACCTTATTTTATAGATGAAGAAGCCAGGAAAGAAAGCAATTTGGCTCAAGTCTCACTGTTCTTAGAGGAGCAAGAATCCAGGCATCCTGACCCGCCCTTCCGTGCATCTTTTCCTTTTTCCCATAATCCCATGAATTGGATGTTTCAAGATACTGTAAATCTACTTTAGCAATGGAGAAAGAGTTGATAAGCAGATATAGAGGGAAGGTGAAGGCATCAGGCCGTGGCGCTGAAGAAACTTGAAATCAATAGGTTGGTCAGGCATTTATTTGCTATTGCTAGAAATAAAGGCTCTTCTGAAGTGCGCAATCATTAGACTTGTTCAAAGAGTTTCTTTGGGAAGAAAGGGATGAAATTAAGCCATGGAAAGTTCTGGCCAAGTCATGAAAAAACATTTTCCAAAAGAGCTGTTAATTTGACGGTAGAATGAGTCACAGCCCATGGGTAGGGCTGAAAATCCCATCAGCTGAATTACTCAAAACTTAACTGGACAATAAAAAAACGTATGGTCAAGGCAATCATCCCTTCAGGGTTAGGCCAAAGAGACACTGTGTCCCTGTTTGAACTTTTCGTCTGTATTTTCAGGCCAAATCTACATGGAAAATTACCTGGTACCGCAAATCATGAGAATGGCGGGGCCAGATTATTTCAATACAGAAGATTTTTCCCATTTCACTTTTTTTCAGGGTCGAATTCATTGAATGGTGACCAAATTTCAATATTGTTATTGTGGCAGGCCTGGCACTTACTAGTTGATAGTTGCAAAATAAAGTTTCTCGGTGAATTTAAACCTTGAATTTCCCAATTTATAGAAGAATATGGTACTGTTTAGTAAAAGTGATATCTCAATGGAGCTTACTAGCTGGAAGCACACAGCAGTGTGGGTTTAAAAATAGAAACCTGGTTTTAAAAATGTTCATCTTTAGATATACAGCGATCCTTCCATCATCCCCTCTAAAGGTTCTGCATGTGGTTCCAGGGTAGGTGTGGGAGTTTTCCCACCCACCAAACAATTCTCTGACACTGGCTGCGCGTCTTGCAATTCAGCTCAATTCTGACACTGTCTACCTGGAGACAGCATCAGATTCCACAAATTAAGGGCTCAGTCCCTTGACTGCCCTCTACTTCAGATGCCAATAGCAAGTCTAGGTTGTCACCTGTGCTTCTGACTGAGTGACTATAAATCAGAGGTTCCCATGACCCCCTCCTTGGGTTCAATTAATTTGCTAGAGTGGCTCATGAAACTCAGGAAACCTGTTACCTCACTAGATTACTGGTCTATTACAAAGGCTATTAAAGGGTGTGAATCAACAGCCGGATGAAGAGACACATAGAGCAAGGTCCCAGACAAAAGATCTTCTGTCTTCGTGGAGTTTGGGGACCACAAGATGGCATGTGGATGCGTTCTGGTTTACCAACCTGGAAGCTCTCCAAACCCTGTCCTTTTGGGGTTTTAATGGAGGCTTCATTAAATAGATGTGATTGATTAAACCATTGGCCATTGGTGATTGACTCAACCTCCAGCCCTGTCTCTTCTCCCCAGAAGTCAGGGGAGTAGGAATAAAAGTTCCAACCCTCTAATCACAGAGTTAGTGCTCCTGGCAACCAGCAGCCATTCTTAGGTGCTTTCCAGAAGTCACCTCATTAACATAACAGAAGATCCCTTTATTGCTCTTATCTACTAGGAAATTCTAAGAGCTTTAGGAGCTCCGTGGCACAAATGAGGAGAAAGACCAAATATCTATTCTTATTATAAAACACAATTATCACACTCTTTTTAATTTTTGTTTTAAAAGAAAAAAATGAAATGTGTCCCCCACATTGTGATAAACTGTAAGATGCCTGGTGAACGCAATACTCCTTCACTTCTGAGCTGAAGCTGAACTCCTTAGGGAAGTCCTTCTGCCCCCTGGTTTAGGACAGGAGTGAAACTCACAGAACTGAATTTCCCTTTTTCAGGGCATTTATGTCAGCCAGTAATTGTATATTCATTGATGTGTCTTTTATTAACATCTGTCCTGCTCATTAGTGTGTAAACTCTTCATTTAGCATCTATGATTCAGCAAGTGTATCACTGAGTGATAAGACTGAGGATGGACACTCTTGGTTTTCATTTATTATTTCTGTTTCTTCTTGAGCCCTCTGTTCATACCCCTTCCTGTGTCACTTGTGAAATGGCCTCTTCAGGGGCTTGTTGTTGTCCTCAGGTTAAGTTCAAACTTCCCCTCGAGGCCCTAAAGACTTCTCATGCTATTCGTTCTTCCTACCCATCTAGACTTTTCCCTTTCTCCCTAAATCCTACCTGGAACTCAACTTTCCAGTCACCACTGAACTTCTGCAATGTCTCTATTGGAAGGCCCAATGGAGGGCTCTGTCTTTTCTTTCTTCCTCTACCTTGCCCATGATTCTCCTTGGATTTGTATTAGTTTCCAATGGTGGCTTTCCTATTACCACAAAGTTGGTGTCTCAAAACAACAGAAATTTATTTATTCTCTCACAGTTCTGGAGACCAGAAGTCTGAAATCGAGGTCTCCACAGGGCCGTACTCCCTCTGGAGGCTCTAGGGAATAATCCACTCCTCGTCCCTTCCTGTTTCTTGTGCTCATCTTGTGGCCACATCTCTTTGTTCTGTCTTCACATCTCCAACTCCGTGTGCATTTTCTCCTTTGTAGGTCGATCTTATAAGGATACCTGTCATTAGATAAGGGCCCACCTGCATAATCCAGGACAGTCTTCTCACTCAAGGACCTTAATTTAATTACATCTGCAAAGACCCTTTTTCCCAGTAAGATAATAGTTTCAGGCATTAGGACATGGACATACATTTTTGGGGGAAGGGCCACTGTTCAACTCACTATGGGTCTTGATATTTTTTCCTGTGAATTTAAACTTTTATTTTGTTTTCTGTGATGGCTAACTACCCTTTGTCATATATGATAAAGAATATTTTTGGCAACAGACAGTTGGTCTCTTAATTTCCTTTTGTTGTGGTGATGTGCAGCCTGGTTGAATCCGTGACTGATTAGACTATTCTTGAGATAAACTACTGTAGCCCAAAACTAAGAAGAATCCCAATCTGTATGCTTGCCTCTAGAAGGAGTTTAAGGGGACCGTCTACATACTGCTCAGCAACATGTTTCATATTCCCTTCTTACAGACTTCTGGTTTCTCATATCCCACACTCTTCAAATTGTCTCATTCTCCAAAAATACCCCTCTCTCATCAAAGTATCCTTCTTTCCATTTTAGAAAGAAAAAGGAGCTTTGAATATGGACTGGATTTACTTGATATAAGGACTTTTTAATTTTTTTAGGTAGGATAACATGGAGATCATGTTAGATCCTTATCAGTAGAGATGTACACTCAAGTATTTCCAGGTAAAATGACATGATATCCGGAATTTGCTTTTAAATGCTTCAGCCAAAAACAGAGTAGTGGTGGGAACTACATAAAATAAGACCTGGAAAATGTAGATAATTGTAGTTAGGTGATGGATATACAGAGATCCACTATACTCTTCTCTCCACTCTGGAGTGCGTTTGAAAGTTTCCCCCTCCCCCGCCAACCAGTCTTAGCTGTCTGTGAAGATTGTCCTAACGTCTCCCTAACTCCTCCTCACCCTCTACTCTCTTTCTTCTCTGGTCGCTCTCGCATTCTGCACCCCTCAGTCTTGGAGCAAGTCCTGCTGAGCCCATTGCTCCTCAGGAAGAGGTGGAGAGGAGGGGGCAAAATCAGAACACAATTTCCCAGGCACTTGCGGCAGGCAAGGGGCAGTCTGTGAACATTCACATTAATACAATAGACCACAGCATTTCTCAGCTTCACCTAGTCACATCTGTAGATCTTGTCCTTTGGGTATTTGTTGATTATTTAAAAATTTAGCAAATGTTTCCTCCATAGTCTGATACTCAATAATTTTTTTGTATTTGGTTTGAATGATAGTCTCCTGCACTCACTGATATTTTTCTTTGATATTTTAAAGGTATTTATTCATTCAACACAAATTAGTTGAGGGCCTACTATACTTTAGGTGCCATAACAGGAACTAAGGATACAGAAGTAAAGTCACAGGCCAGCCATTAAGGACTGTCATCCAGAAGGGGGATAAATAAGAAACAAAGCCATAGAGTCTAGCATAGTATGTGCGTATAAAAGTGTAAGTATGTACACACTTCCAAGCAGTATGGAGGAGGAAAGAACATACACTTTAAATTTACGATAGCTGACATTTAGGCCCTGCAGTGAGTTCTGTTCATGCTTTATATCTAGTGTTCGTAACAATCTTTCAAGATAGGTGTTATCGTTAGCATTTTGCAGAGGTGGAAATTGAGGCTCAGGATAGTTAACGGTCTTGCCTAGGATCACACAGCTAGTAAGTGGTAGATTTGAGGTTTCTTTCACATGTTTCTTTTTTAAGTATTTGGGCTTTCAAATATTTTATTTAGTGAGTGCTTACTAATATTTATAAGGACATTCTAGTTTTTAAACTATTCTCTCTAGAGCATGCTTGCTGTTGGTATGAATTGTATAATTTTTATCTTTTGATGTTATTTTAAAATTCAATTTAAATTATTCTTTTTGTATCATACTAGATTCAAGGAAATGAGCCTTTAAGACGAGAGAGACAGTCTCCCTAGGATGAAAGAGGGGCCTTCCAAGGAGCTCATACATCACAGTAAATTCCAGATGGACTATGTTTTCACCAATTTGTGAAACCTTGAAAAAACTAGAAGGAAATATAGGAAATTCTCTTATATCCAGATGTGTAATACTTTTCAGAACATAAAAACAATGAGATGAATTGCAAAGGTAAAAAAACACTAATTTAATAACATTTACAGTTTCTACATGTCAAAAACATATGCTAAATTTAAATGCAAATAATGGAGTGGGAAAAGACTTTCAAAAGTTATTACAAAGTTTTGATATGCTTCATAAATAAAGAGTTTATATTGCTCTCTAATATGCCCTGCTCCCCACTAACAGGGAATAAACAAAGAATTAATTAAAAAAATACCCCCTCCCCATTTAATTCAAAAGGCTGATAAATATAGAGATGGGAAGAAAAAAAATTTTTCTTAAAAGGTGGTGGCAAAATTCCTCTTAGGAAAGAGACCTGTCTTTTATTTAGAAAAAGCATTCATAAGCTATTTAGTTCTGATAAGTTAGGCTTTGGTTTCTTCTTTGTACATTTTTACATAATTGGTATAATGGTAATACTTTTCTAAACCAAAAGAAATTAAGTAAACAATAGTTTAAAGAAGATTCTCCCAGCACAGGATGACACCCACCCACATGCGTCTGTTCTTTTTGCCTCCAACCTGAACTCTGTCTCCATCTGTGTGTCCTTATCAAACCCTTCCAGGAGTGAGTTCCGGTTAGTCTTTGTGATAACTCCGTTTATTTTTTCTCATGATTCTGCGAGTTGATTGGGCTCAGCTGAGCAGTTCTTCTGTTTCACAGGATATTGCCTGGGGCTGAAGACATCTGGAGGCTAACTTGGAGCTGGGACTCCAGGATGGCTCACTCTAATGGCCTTCAATTGGGCTGGCTGTCAGCTGTGAGCTCAACCGGACCTTCTGGTGGGGGCCTCAGCCTTCCTCCATGGGGTCTCTCCATGAAACCACTTAGGCTTCCTCACATGCTGGTGGCTGGGTAACAAGAAGGAGCTCTCCAAATAAATGAACAAAAAAGCTGTAGGTCTCTTAATGCTTCACCTTATAAGTTAGTGTATTAGTTAAGGTTCTCCAGAGAAACAGAACCAAGAGGATGTGTTATATACACACACACACACATACATATATGTATACATATATATATAGAGAGAGATTTATTATAAGGAATTGGCTCATGCACTTATGAAGGTTGATAAGTCCCAAGATTTGCAGTGGGAGACCCAAGAGAGCTGATAGTGTAGTTCCAGTCCAAAGGCTGGCAGTCTCAAGGCAAAGGAAGAACCTGTGTTTCAGTTAGAATCTGAAGGCAGAAAAAACCTGATATCCCATCTTGAAAGCAGTTACTCAGGAGGAATTCTCTCTCATGTGGGGGCAGGGGGGGGGGGGTCAGCTTTTTTGTTCTATTCAGGCCTTCAACTGATTGAATGAGGCCCACCCACATCAGGGAGAGCAATCTGCTTTACTCACTTTACCAATTCAAATGTTAATCTTATCCAAGAACACCCTCATGTACACACCTAGGATACTATTTGACTCAATATCTGGGCATCCCATGACCAAGTTAAATTGACACATAACATTAATCATCATGGCTATGTAGAGACACTTCTGGGGCATTCAATTGGTCAAAGCCCAATACCAGCCAAGATTCAAAGGCAGCAGAAAGAGACTCCACTTCTTTGAGAGTCTGTGTGCTTTCCTACAGAGAGGCAATGATGTCTCCGTGAAGTGTGCATGCCTGGATCCTGTCCTGTCTCATAGCTATTGATTTAGAATCAAGATAAAAATTAGACTATTGGTGGAGAGCACGATGCAGTCTATACAGAAACTAATAAATAATAATATTGCACAATGTTATAAACCATTATGACCTCAATAAAATAATTAAAAAAAACAAGACTCAAGAAGGTGGGGCCCAGGAATCTGCATTTTTACAAAGCTTCCTCAAAGATTTTGATTCCAATCATAGTTTAAGGACCCATGTCCTGCACAATAGGAAACAATCTGCCTGTTGGTTTTGGACCCTTCTCCAACTCTGATTTTCTGTTAGGATTTATACTTCATGTCCAACTGCATGGTCTTTACTTTTGTTTTCTACTTTTCTAATCCTGTCTCAGTATTGTCATCTGGAAATGAGTCCACCTTGTTACACAAAAATATGGCACTTTCTCTTATCTTTTTGTTTGGTCGTTTTCTTTTTAGCCTTGAAAGTGTGCTAAATTATTTTAATTTTAAGATATACTCTTAAATGTTAAAATAATTTTACATTTATAGGAAAGTTGTAAAGATAGTAGAGAGAGTTCCCATGTACTCCTCACTCATTTTCCTGTCTCGAACAGGTAAGCATGGCTCATTTGTCAAAACTGAGTCATTCACACTGATACCATACTATTCACTGAACCACAGACTTTATTTGCAGTTAACTAGTTTTCCCATAGTGTCTTTTTCACATAATGGGATCAAATCCAGGAAATCAATTGCATTTTGTCATGATGTCTCCTTAGTCTTCTCTGACCTATGACAGTCTCTCACTTTCCTTGCTTTTTATGATCTTGACAAGTTTGAAGATTACTAGTCAAGTGTTTTGTAGAATGTCCCTCAGTTGGTGTTTGTCTGATGTTTCTCTTTTGTTCGATGATTAGGTTGGGGTTTTGTGTTTAGGGGAAGAATTCTACAGAGGTGAAGTGCCCTTCTACTCATGTCATGTCGGGGAGGACATGAGGTCAACATGACTTATCACTGAGAATATCAAACTTCATCACTTGTTAAGTTCGTGTCTACCAGGTTTTTTCACTGTTAAGTTATGATTTATCCCTCTCTGTACTCTATTTCTTGGAAGTGAGTCACTAAGTCCAGACACTCTCAAGGGGAGGGAAGTTAGGCTCCACCTCCTGGAGAGGGGAGTATTGACATATAGTATTAGGAACTCTTCTAATACTAAGTTTTCTAAATAGTATATGTTTGGTTCTTTAAATCCAGGAATTTTCAAAGTAGGGACATTGGATAAACTGGATTATCATAGCAGCATTGCTCTGGACAAAATGACGACCACTTCCTCCAACTTGTACAACAATTACACATCTTCTTTTCTTGAACTAGGTCTATAGCATGGGTACTATCTTTAGGATCTATCAGAATATCATATGCTGCTTTGATAAAGATTATTTCCCGAATTCTGAGGGTCACTAGGTCAGCTGCCTAAGCCAGACTTTTAAAAACCCAGTGAAAAAGACCATGCCATGAAAAGTACAATTGCCAGTGTCTCCATGGAAACTAGAGTACAAAAGGGCTGTTTGCCTAGAAAGGTCTGTTTATTTTATTTTATTTTTTTAAACTATCAAGAATAACCCTTTGAGATGTGACATTCTGTTTTCACAAGCGCACTCAAGGTGTCAGACAGAGCCCAATTTTATATTCCTTGAAAATAGAGCACGCTGTAGTGTTTGCTGGACTTTTCAACATGTCACTTTCAACCAATTTTATGTACAAATGGGTTACAGTCCCATGAAAATATTCAGAAAAAGAGGAAACTGTTTCAAAAAGGAGTATTAAGTATTATTACATTGAAAGCCATTCAGAGTGGAAAACCTTCCCACCCAGCCTCCAGTCTTTCAGGGGAACGAGGAACCAGAGTATTTGTATAAAGTGGGAAAGTCTCATCTTTACCAACTGGAGGGCTGAGGGGAGCTCAGTTAAACTGGTCGTTCATCTCCCTCCTTTAACTCATACTTGCTGTGGTGACATGATCTTGGAGTCACTTTCAAAGGCACCCTTGGTCCCCTGTCTTCTGCAGCACTTATTTCAATTCTCCCTCCACTGTGGCTCCAGGACACGCTTGCTTACCCCAAGATCAGGTCTTCAGATCTGTGGAGAATTTGTTACATGAGATTTATTGAGAAGTGTTGGATTACAGGGTATTCCAGGAGTCATTTCCATCTTTAAAATAATATATTCATTTAGACTATCGAGGGCTTGCTTCTCAGATCTGTCATTTTAAAATATGCCCCTTTTGCACCAATGCAGCTTTGATGCAACCACGTCTGAGGAGCAGCCTTTCGAGGTTGTGTCAAGACAAGAAGCGGGGATAATTTAAGGTGACAGGGCCAAGTTTAAAACAGAGGCCCAGTGTTCCTTATTTTGGGGACTGGGCTTAGACTGAGCTACTTTGTGGCATCTAGAGCTTTGGAGAGAGCTTCTCAAGTTTTACTCTCTACTCTCAGGAAAATGAGGCTCTCCTCCACTGGCACGGATGAAGTCCTTGTGCAGAGTGCATTTTAGAGACCTGAAATCTAGGGATATCGTGTGAATTAGGTGGCGTTTTTGTGGACTCCCTGAGCTTTCTCCTTGACAGGGTCTTTTATCATTGAAAATATTTTGTACTCATATATTCTGTACACAAATATTTTGTGCTTCAAAATGAAATGCCCCTGCTGTTTTATCTTGCTGTCTTATTGAAGTGAGAACCAGAAGTGGCCAACTCTTGGAGAAACGATTCGCCGGGTGAAGGATTCACTCTTCCCCTCCTATGAGTGTTTCTCTTGTTCTGCCTTCCAGGCATGTAGCCCCTGTTGTAGCCTTAAATGGTGGCCCCCTAAAGGCTATGTTCAAGTCCTAATTCCCAGTACCTCTGAATGTCGCCTGATCTGGAAAATGGGTCTTTGCAGATGGAATTATGTTAAGGATCTCAAGATGAGATCATCCTGGATTAACTGAGTGGACTCTAAATCCAGTGACACATGTCCTTGTTAGAAACAGAAGAGGAGAAGACACAGACACACAGGAAAAGGCCAAGTGAAGACTCATGGGAAGATGGAGGCCACTATTAGAATTATGCTTCCACAAGCCAAGGAACACCTGGAGTCACCAGAAGAGACAAGGAAGGATTCTCCCTAAGAGCGTCCAGAAGGAACAAATCCTGCCAACATGTTGATTTCAGACTTCTGACCCCCAGAACTGTAAGTGTTGTTTGCACCCACCAAGTTGCGGTAATTTGTTATGGCTGCCACAGGAACTTCATACACCTGTGTTCATTATTATCGACATTGCTCCTTGGGAAACCTATTTCACTCCTTCGTTTTGTACTTACCATAGTCAAGGCCTTGGAAATATGAACACCAACAGGGCAAGTCAGTGCTTTTGAGGAGTTTGTAATCTGGGTGTGGGGAGAGAGGGAGATGGGTCTCTACCAGCCCTGATAAACAACACCAGACACATGCAGATCCCCAGGTTAGCCTGTGCTCAACCCTCTGTGCTTTGCTGATGGCAGGGCTTCTCAGCCCTAACGCTATTGACCTTTGAGAGAGATAAATGTTTGTTGTTAGGTTTCCCTGTACATTGTAAGATGATTAGCAGCATCCCTGGCCTCTACCCACTGGATGCGGTAACAAGTCCACCCCTTCCTCCATTATGACAATCGAAACTGTGTCCAGACATTGCCAAATATATATCCCCTGAGGGAGCAAAATTGCCCCTGGTTGAGAACCACTGCTGTATGGCCTTTCTCTTTCTGGAACACTGTTGCCCTTGACTTTCTGACAAGTTCTCGAAGTCTTTCTTGATTCTCAAATCTGGGTGCGCCTCTTTCATTCCTATGACACTATGCACAAACCCTAGTTAAAACAGTTGTCTTAGCTTTCTGCACTTTTCTGTCTGAACCTCTGCTTTCCAGCAAAATCTGAAGTTTTGTAAGAAAAGGTGTGTGTCTTTGCATCTCTGTTTTCCCTCACACCTAATGTTTGTTGAGATAAGAAGGAAAGACCTACTGTGGTCACACTGTGGGGCCCCAGAGGAGACAGATGTGCAAGGCCCAGCAAAGGAACAGTTTATTACTAGAAAGAGCTTTGTCCCCACACCTCAGGGTAGCCTCATGGGAGGCTGACTGGGCCTTGTGTGGACCACAAAGCCGTCTTTTGTGTCCCTGGCCTAAAGCCAGCAATTTGAGCAGTGTGGGCAGCTTTTGAGATCCCTTTTCTCTGGGCCAGCACTCCCCAAGCTTGTTTTGTGGCTCAGCAGCCCCTTGAGATGGTTCTGGAAGAAAGAGTCTCAAGGTAATTGATATTTAGAAAACCCTGCCTCCTACATGTCCCTCTTAGAAATTCGCAATGCGCATTCGTAAAGATGAAAGATTGAGATGAGAAATTTGTTTCACGTTATTTAGATCATTGTTTTCTGAACTTACAGGACCATGGAACCTAAAACATCTAAGAAATTTGTAATGTCATAACATATATTTTGGGAATTATTAACTCAAATTCATACCCTAATGTCATCCATCTGAGGCAACAGGTACACACTGGCCCATGTTGCTTTTTATTTGTTTGTTTTTAGATTTAAATTAACATCTATAAATCAGAAGATTTCTCCTAAAAATGAGTTTGGAGGCTTTCTTTAATTTTTCTTTTCCCATTTGGTATGAATTGGGTGGGACTGAACAGTATCTGCTCAGTTTAAAGGGGAAAAATGCTCTCCAGTAAACCCAAATCCCCATTGTTTCCTTTTATCTCTCTGAAGGAAGCTGAGGGTCAGATGCCTTTCATTACATGCTTATTCTCTCATTTTCCCTGTAAGAAGAGAATACTGCTCTCTTGGAAATGAGGATAAAGAGAAAGGCTTGACGGCTGTGTTTGAGCTTTGAGCTCAACATCTTGAGTGTCTTATATGTGGGCAGTGTCACCTCTTGTGCTGGGATGTGAATGCCTTCCATGGAGAGAAAGCAAGGGAGGGGAAACCCAGGCAAAGCTCATCAAGGGAGACAAAGACCGTGTCCCTCCAAGGCCCCAGGTTGCAGGTCTCAGCACCCAGGATTCCACCAGAAGCAGACCATTCTTCCACTCCTTTAGCAAAGAAACTCTAAGGAGAGTTTCCCTGAGGTAGGAAGTCCCACGGAAGTGAGGAATCTTTGAGGTGGATATAATTAGATAGCTGGATATGGGGAGGAGGCCTTCCTTCCTGCTGGACTGAATGGCAACAAATAAAGAGATTGGAAAGTGTAGGGTGTGTCTAATATGTCTGTGGCAAGACCCGTTAAGAAATTGTTTCTGCACTTCTGGGGGATGGGACAGGGATTTGGCCACAGACAAAAGGAAGAGAAGTGAAGGTCATTGAAAAGGTACTTATGGACTCAGGCTCACTGGAGTGGAAGGATGTTGACAGATTCTGGTTCAGACTCCTCATACCTAACACTTGGACAGATTTATTCACATTAAGAGGTAATGATAGATAGCCCCAAACGGGCGGGGAGTGGGGCACAAAGACTTAAGCCAAAGAAAGGGTCTACAATGGGAGAACGGCAGACACCAGGGTGGCTGGGATGCACTCTGGGTGGGAGGGCTGCCCTCAATGCAGACTCATTCTTTGCATTCATCTAAGCTCCCCTGACTGAGGGATGATGGTGACACGAATCTAGTTCTCTCAGCCGGCCAGGCATTTGGACTTGGGTGTCAAGGACAATGATCATGCATTCTTCCTAATTCAGCCTGTCTTTGTGAAACTGTTTACTTTCCCCTGAAAGAGTTAAAGTGGCGCCTCACTGTGACGGGTGCAATTAAAACGTCATTTAGACACTTGGAGAATAATCTGGCTCCAGATTTTAAAGGGTCTCGAATAAGACCTCATGGGCCCTTTAGGGAGGGAGATAACATTGTTATTGGTGTGAAAGGAGGGTGAGGGAGCACGGGGTCATGGTCTAACCCAGGGAAGATAAATCTTCCTGTGCTGAGCAGAGGCCTGGCCATCTCCTTGTGATGTGGACTTTATATACAGGATCTGACTTGCGATTCATTAAACTGTTCCCATTTTAGTCACCAGTGCCCATGAAGGCAGATCTGTGCAATCTCATATTCCAGGAAGTAAATGCAACGTCGCAGGCCAATGAAATTGACTAGTCTGACAGGAACACACAAACAACTAGGACGTAAGGCTGCACCCCGCATCCCCCCGCCGTGTTTATTTAGGAGTGGAGGTCCATTAAGTGCTCTGTGATGGCCTTCCGATAACATGCCCACCTTTGCGGGGCGGCTGGGGCTGGATGTCTGCCCTTAAATGTGACAGCTGACATTTTTGGATACACTTAAAGATGGGCTTGTCCACTACACTGCAGAGGAGAGAAACCACACATTTTAAAGTTATAGCATCTCTAACTGGTGCTTAGGAACAAGTGGTTCTTTTCAGAGCTTTCCGTTTATATCGAAGTCTCTTTCCCCTGTGAGAATATTGTAAAACTTGGCGTTAGCTATTGGGAATCTACTGCTGGAGGGAGCAACATTTCAACAAGTATTTATTGGATGCGCAAGGAAAATAATGATGAGTTACATGCACTTTATCAACAGTGTAAATTTTGAGGGATATGGAGGTGAGGCAGAGACCCCTAATGTTTTACCATCTTGAACTTTGAGTCTTAGGAGTGAAGTCTCTGAAAGTTTGGGCAGTGAATTGTAGCTTTCAAGGCCACAGTCTACTGACTAAGTCATATTTCTGTCAGTTCCCCCCAAGCTCGAAAATGCTCTCCCCATCTGAACTTCATCTCTGTGCTTGTTCATTGCTCCTTGTCCCCTACCCCACTAACAATACCTGTCTTTGATCTTTTTATTTTCATTGATTAATTGATTGATTGATTCACTCATTCACCCAATATTAACCGAGTGCCTGGCACTGCCACGGTGCAGGGGACACTGCAGTGAACACCTCAGAGAATTCTCTGTTCTTGTGGAGCTGAAATTCTGGGGTAGGGCAAGGGGAGAGACAGATAAATAAGTAAGTCATTAAATAAAGATGATAATTTCTTGGAGTGATTAAATGCTATGCTGAAAGTGAAGCAGGGCGATGGGACAGAGAGTGGGGTGAAGAGCACGCCTGATTTAAGTTGGGTGGTCAGGGAAGGCCTCACTGAGGAGGGAGTTCTGAGCCGAGATGGGAAGGTAAAGGGCGGCCACGTGGCCTAGAGGCAGGTGTTCCATTTGGAGAGGGCCAAGGGCAGGATCAGGTTTGGATTGGTTCAGAGACACCAGAAGGCCTGGGAGGCGGGGAGAGTGTGAGCCAAGGGGGCAAGTAGGAGATCTGGGGAGGGCCAAAGGTGTACAGGGCTCTGAAGGTCATGGTTAAGGGCGTGGGTTTAATTCGAGGTAGGAGGGGAATCCAAAAGAGTGTGTAAGCAATGGTGTGATGTGACCAGAGGTGCATTAAATCAGCCTTGCTTCTCTTATCTTTTTAGGGCCACTTCAAATGTAGCCTGTGCTGTGAAACGTTTGCAGCAGAATGAATCCCTCCTGGGATCTCAGACTGACAGTGTGACCACAGACTAATGAAGGGTCATGATCTTCCTATCCCATTGCCTCCATGCTCCGTGAGGGCAGGAATTGTGCCTTGGTTGGTCCTGCTTCTCCACAGTGCTTTGCACACAGTGCCTAGTCAATAAATGTCTGCTGCATTGACCTTAATTATAAACTTCTGGAGGTTAATAACACTTGCCCAATTTATTTTGTAGAATTCCAAAGGGCCCTTAAGAAACATTCTTTAATGATCAATCGGGCTCTTGCAACAGTGGTATAAATGGATTATCACACAGCTGGCTCCCACCAAGTTTGGAGCTAATTAGGGTTAACTTGATCAAGAGAATTTATTCAAGTTACCTTCCTTGGTCCATTTGTTTCCTGCAGGTTATTTTAGCATGTTTCTTAAACGCGTCAGTGTTTGGGCAGTGAAGTCAAGATTAAAAGCCCAGACTCTGTATTGCAGGTCCCAGAAAAAAATGTACATTTTAATGGCTGCTCCTCTAACTTCAAAATTAAACATATTACATTCTTGGGAGTACGATTTCAGCTTCTTTACATTTATGACACAAATGGAACCATTCGCCCTCACTTCAGTCTATAAAGGCAAGACTCATTAGAAGGAGGAAATTTCCTTTATCATTAATAGGCCACACTCACATGATAAAAAACGTCTCCTCTCCTCCCACCTCCTTCCCCAAAACTTCGATTCTCATTTTAAGCAGTTCCCACATAGACTATTTATCTTCCACATTTTCCCAACTCTCAATGGCACCATTATATCCTTTATTTGGAATCATAAAACTTTGAGAATAAAAAGAAGCAAATTAATCCTCCCAGGGGAGAAAAGGAAGACAGATCCTGCCAGCTTTTAAATTGTAGGATTGGACTGGCCTCGAAACAGAGTTTTCTTTTTCAACAACTTAGCCGGTGGGGGGAAGTGAATGGTTATGACAGAGAATCCTGAAATAAAATGCAGAATTATGCAAACTTGTTAAAAACTGACATCTTGAAATGAAAACTGTTGAAAGCCTGAGGAATAAACAACGCGGGCTGGAATGGGAACATTTTGAAGCTACGAATGGGTTACTCAGCTTTTATTATTCACAGCGGAAAATAACCTTGATCATGATGTGAAAACCACAATTTCCCTTATTTGTGGATCATACCAGATTAAAAAGCAGTCAGGGAAGAAGTGTGGCTGGGCGAATTGAACCCCGTCCGAAGAGGCAAGTGCTTGGTGTCCAGAATTCTGTCCTGGACGCTGGCTTGCTCTGTCCAATTGCATAAGTCGCTTAACCTCCTGATGACTCCTTTCCCATCATCAGCCTGGAATTAAGGAGTCGGCCTTTCCTCTGGGGCCTGAGATCTGGATTTTCCTAACTGCCAATTGGATAACAAATTTGCCATTGCAATTTGCTCTAAGGAGTCTCAAGGTTGTTGTGAAAACAAGCGATAAAAGTCAGTTAACGAGCCGGCTGCCACCAGAACAGCCAATGAGAAAACCTAAGGGCATAGAATGCCTCAAAGTGAATCTCCAGGTTTGGGGTTCTGGAAACAGAGTCTACGAATAGTAAAGCCTTTATTATTTTATTCTATTTTATTTTTATTACTTTTTAAATTGTGAGGTAGAGTCCCTGGATAATTGATGAATATCGTGTTCTCATAAAGTAAAACGAAAATCACTGAATTAAGAAACAGTATACAAGCACAATATTATAGTTTAAAAGGATCTTAGAGATAATCTGGTCTAGCAGTTTCTTTTTGCAGGGGAGGAACTTGTCGATGCAAAAAGTGACCTACCCAAGCTCAGGGAACCATACATAGATCCTGATGTCACTGGAAACATGATTTTGTTGGTGGTTTAGTTAATTCAATAATTTGAACAGGAATCCGCAAAGAATGCTGACAATGCCAGAAGTTTTTGCATAACAGTTAATTTGATGGTAGAAAGAGAGACCCCGAGGCAATGGTGGATAATGTCTTTTATTACAAAAGAAGTCTTCTGAATCTAAAAGGGGGTACCCTTTAGAAAAATGATGGAGGCATAGCTGTTGATTACAATGTTTAAATTGCAATAATAATTTTTTTTAAGTTTAATTTAAACTTTCCCTCCCTCCCTCCCTCTTTCCCATTCTTTCTTCCTTCCTTCCTTTTTCTTTCTGTGTCTCTCTCTTCTTTTACATTTTTTTTTTAATTTGATGGGACATTCTGGAGAAAAACTAGAGTAAATCTAGGCCTTGGTGACCTATCACTGAGAGAAAAACCAAGAAAGTGGAGGGGGGCCGATTCACATGGTGGAGAGGAAAAAGCTCGTGTGATTTACTCTGACTTGCTAATTTTCAGAAGGAAATTAATAAAATTGATTCCAGCAAAAACTCTAAGTGGACAAACAGAAGAAAAACAGGTCAAGAACTGTGGATATTTAGGGCAGAGAGAAAGTTCTTAGAGAAATCTTTCCCTCAGGGAGAAATAAATATTTAGGAGAAATCACGAACTCTAAGGATCGTTAAAGCAGAGATCACCCATAGGATGGAAGAGAACCCTCCCACCATCTACTAATCCCAGTTCCTAGACTCGGCGGTGGGAACATGATTAGTTGTTGTGGGTTCTGGAAGAAAACGGGACCTTTGGCAATAAAGCCCTGGAAATATGTATTTTTAAGTGCTATAAAAGATGTGGAAAGCAACTTTTCTTTTCATCCTGGGGACTAGAAATAATACACCTGCAAGGACAGATGAATGGCATAATGTTGGCATTCAATGGGGCATTAAACATGTTGCGCCACGTTTATGGGGTTTTCCTGTCATTAATTCTAGGTAAAATAAACTTTTAAAAAATGTTTTGTTGCGTTTTTGGATCGTGTTTATTTTTCACCAACTTGCTTTTCTTTGCCGTTTTTTTCTGCCAGGTTTTCACGTCTATTATGTTTTCTTGTGTCCGTCATGCTCTTGGCTAATTTCGTAACTGGCCTGCCTCTGCTATGGGGCCTTTCTTTTTCCTTCCCCTGCCCCTTGGAGTTCTTTCTTTCATTCCTGCTGCTCGTGTTTGGACCCATGTCAGGGTTGGATGTGGTTGGTTCTGCTGACCGCAGTCGCTATGGTTGGTCTGTGGCGCCCTGGGATTGGCAAGGTCTTGGACAGACTCTCCAGGAGCTGCAGAGATTGGGGCCACTTGAATCTCTCCATTACCACGGTATCCATTCTACAATCGGTTGTGATGGCAAGGCCTTGCCTTTCTTCCTAGTTCAACTTGTGGCCTTCCTCCTTCATTTTGTCTGCCTCCTTCAAAAAAGTTCCCTTCCCTATTAGCAATACACACACCATTTGCAGCTAAGGGAGAAAGAATGGTGTTTTGGGTGGAGCAATGCAGTGAGAATTAGGAAACCTGGGTCCTCTGTCCCAGCTGCCACTCACATAGTAACTGTGTGATGCTGGACAAGCCACTAAACTCTCTGATGTTCAGTTTTCTGAGAGGTTTGGATAAGACTAGTGCGTCGTCATCTCCTGGGATCGATAATCTAGGTAATTTCTCCTCTGGGACTCCAGGTATGATAGAGGAGGCCAGCAAAAAAGGAGGGGAGCAGAACACACTGTCTTGATGAAGTGGAACTGAGAGACTCAAAGGGGTAAAATTTGTCTTGAGACTTACAGAGTAGAGTTCAAGGACTGGTCTTATGGGACTCCTTGGAACTTTTGTGAAAAATTGATTAATTTAGTCAATGAATAATTATGGAAAGCTTACTATGTGCCAGGCTTTGTTCTGGGTGCCTGGCACATAGCAGTGGACAGATAAGACAGATCCCTCATGTCATGGATCTTAACCATTGTTAGTGTTTCAGGTGGTCATAAGAGCTGGGAGTAAAGTGCAGCCTGCTAAGGGGAGGGTGAAGGGATGCTGTTTTATACAAGGCGGTCAGGGAAGCCCACTCAGAGGAGGCAGCATCGGAGCAGAGACTAAAATAAGGTAGAGGAGGGAATCATGTAGATGTCATGGGGGAAAGAGCATTCTAGCTGGGGGAAACAGCTAGTGCACTGAGGTAGAAGGAGGCCAGTGTGGATGGTGCTGAGGGGGTGGGGGATTCCTAGACTCTGCTACGAGGTCTATCACTGTATCCATAGGCCTAGTGTTGGGTAGACTCGGAGGCTAAGCAGGTGCCCCAGGGGTTTCTCCTGCCCATTCAACACTTGACCTTAGGGCCTGCCTGGTGACCAGGTGATGGGTAAGGGATCTTCTAGCTCTGTATCCTGGATCCTTCAGGCCAGTGATTGTTTATTTTATTGAAGACTGGTCATCGATGATCTGAAGAGCCTGTGCTAGCCTCTCTGGAACCTTGTTTTGGTAGCTTGGGAAGAATCTTCCCCTTAATTCCAGAGAATTCACCATCATTACTGTTGCATAATCCTTTGGTGCCTGTCACTATGGACGCTGGGCCATTTCTGTGTTTAAGATCTCTTCTGATCAGCGCTAGGGATGCAAAACAATGAAGACAGGTTCCCTCCTGGTGCTCAGAGAGTACTCTCAGGCTGATTTAAGGAACACCCATGTAGTTGTTTAGACACTCAAGTCCGCTGAGAAACTCGAGTCAAGATTATTTATCTGACTGGTAGAGAGCCTCTGCTGGCTTCAGACCATGGGTAACTGATTGGTGCTTGTTCAACTGAGAAGTAAATTGAACAGCTCCGTGACTTACTCCACTTTGCAAACGAATTGGAGGGTGTGGCAATGTATCCTCATATCTTTGTAAGACCCTTCCCTGACTCAGGAAAAGAATCCCTTGTAATTCCTGGGCCCAAGCAGCCAGGCCTTGGGCAAAAAGTATATTTGTCACACTAAGAACATTAAAGATCAGAATTTGATAGGCCCTTCAGTAGCTGGTAAAGATAGGGTTAGCTTAGTTGCCTTCACAAGGAGAAACTTCTGAAAAAGAGATGTCCACTTTCATCTGAATGGTCTTGTTCTCATGGACCCACATGATAGCAGCCAGACTGCTTGGTGAACAAACAAATGTCTCATGGGTCCTCATGCAGAAAATGTTTACCAGATGCACCAGCAGCCCCTCTGCTTGCTGAGCCTGCTTTTGCAGCTGTGATGTCAGCTCTGGGCTTTGATTCATAAGGCTTCTTAGTCAGAAATCCTACCCTTCTGCTTCTCCCCAAATTCCACTGTCCCCCAGGCCCAGCTCAAACTTGCATCTTCCATGAAGGTGCCCCAGATCTCTCCATTCTCTGCCTTTTCTGAAACCCTACAGCACTCTTGGCTGTCCCCCATTTCCAAATCATGATCCTTTTCATGGCCTGTCTCCTCATTTTGAGTAGGAGTATCTTGTAGTTAATTCAGAGTTTACCTCACAGGGCCAACCATCAGACCTTTTTCTGTAGTCTTTTGGTTTCTTAAAGCCTTTTCTTTTTCATTTGGGTGTCCCCAGTGCCATCATGGTGACACATCGTGGGTGACCATCAAGTATTTGTCCCAAATTGAGTATAATTAGCTGAATGAACTTAGGTATAGCACAAACACTATGCCTAGCATAGGATTTATTCTATGTTATGAAAAACTGGTATGAACGAACAGAAAATGCAATCAGAATACTAAGAGGTACATGTCTACAAGACTAGATGAGATAATTCACAGCAGATGCATTAGTAGACAGTGTTTGGCCTCACTAGTTATAAGAAAGCAAAATGATCACGCCCTTCACTCATGGGTGCTACGACTTGGGACTGCATATGCCTTGCTGGCAGCGGTGTACATTGGTGCACAGCATTGCACGTTGATAATGTGTATTTTGAGTCATAAAACATTCATATGCTTTGACACGATAATTCTGTTCCTGGGAATTTATTATAATGAAATAATCCAAACTAAGGAAAAAAAGTCTACAGTTTTTTCATGGCTCTGCTCCTTATGGTTTTAAAAACAAAGCTGCAAACTCCATATCCAATAATAAGGGTTAAATAAAACCTAATACATATATGTTCTGTGGAATACTCTGCAACCATTATAAAAAGAACTTATAGAGGTTTTGTACAAGTTGAGCCACGGTTTTAAATATAATATCTAATGACAAAGCAGAATATTTTCATCATTCAGTAGCAACACTGAATAGGGGAAAGAGGGCTGAGTTAGAACTGGAAGAGCTGGAATTCAAGGGAGGGGGTCTTTATTTGGCTTATATTTTACCCTTCTGATCCTTGGAGTCTTCATCTATAAAATGGGCACAAAAATTTTTACCTCTTAGGATGAGATATCATGTGTGCAAAATCCAAGGTCTGAGCATAAACGTCATACTCAGGGAATGTACGTATTATTATTAGCAAAATTTACTGTACCTATAATCTACACTAAGGTGACAAGTAGTTAAGGATGAATCGAAAAAAAGAGGTTTTGGTGTTGCTCCCTACCGCAGTGGGAATTTTAGGAGGGACCAATTGCTGAGATGATGAGGCAGGATTTTAAAGGATGGGGAGATGGAGTGGGGAGAGCACTGTAGGATGATGAGAAGACAAAGATGGGGCAGTGAGGTGGCCATCTGCATGGGTTATGGAGAAAGGCAGAGGCTGGCCTGATTAGTAGAGAGGGGTGTGTATGTTAATAAGTGGTGGGACAGGGATGTGGGCAACATTCTAGGGGTCTTTGCCAGTATCCATCTTTGAAAGAAAGCATCCTCAAGTGAAAGTGAATATTTGAAGGGTAAGGTAAGATTTGGTGGAACGCGGAAGCTTCTGAAACTCCTTACTGATGGAATGGAAGGAGTTAACTAACTCAAACTTCATCCTCTGCCTCCCTGCCTATCCCAATACCCAGTCAGGAAATGATCCAGGATCAATCATTTACATCTTAGTATGAATTCATGTCTACTTTTTCCTATTTTCAACAATCAATCAAAATTCATTGAAGAATTCTTTCAAGTATTTGCATTTTAAATCTTATTCTCTACTACAGAATGAAAAAAATTCCTCCATGTGACAGGAATTCTAATCATTGGGGACTGTGGAGAGAGGCATATGTTTAATGCTGACATTGAATATGTAAATTGTTGGTAACTCTGTCTACACATAATGCCACCCCTACTATAACTTTATTACTTTGCTTATTTGCTCATTAATTTATTCACTTATTCATTTATCCATCCATTCACCATCCATCCACCTTCCACCCATCATCCATCCATCCATCCACTTATTTAGCAATCGTTCATCAAACATGTATCTTGTGTAGGCAGAACGTCAGATGTTGGTATTATAAAGGTAAATATCACGTAGTGTCAGTCCTTGATGATCTTGGAAGATTATGCTTGAACAAAAGCCTTCTTCAAATACTATCCAAAATATTTTTTTGTGTAGAATTAAATAGATGAAAGAGAGCAAAACAATAAAAACATTCATGGCTATCTCTTATCTAGAAGCTTTGAACACAGTAGGCAGCTGTGAGTCAGCTCTCAGAGGCCTCCAGTATAAACTCCAAGTGGGGTGTTGTACTGAGCCCCTCAATATTTGGTCCCTAAAACATTTCCAGCCTCATCTCCTGCCCCTCCTCATCGCTTTCTAATCCATATTCCAGCTACCCTGTACCAGCTCTTACTCCTGAGCATGCTAAACATTTTTACATTTCTGTGCTATTGTGAACATGCTGTATACATTCTCAGTCTGAAACATTTCTTTTCAGTCTCTCAATTCCTAATATTCCTTCCTAATCACATTCTCTTATCAGTTTTTCTGTGAAGACTTCCTGGTCCTCCGCAGGTAGAGCAAGTCACTGTCTCATTTGTGTCCAAGAGATGCCCTTGACCGATATGAGACTCGTAAGATAGCAGACATCTGGGTGAAGTGGGAAGCATGTGTGATTCCAAAAGGGATGGAGTTGACCACGGATGCTGACTCCAATCCTCACAACACTCAAAAACTGCTTGACCTCTGTCTGGTTATTCAACATCTCCAAATTCCTGCCTTTCTCACATCCTCACTGTTTGCCTTATTGCAAACAATAACGCCTCATTGAGTTGTTGTGGGGATAACTGAGGCATTGTGAGGAGAGGAGCTGGTCCCAGTGCCTTACACATGGGAAGTACTCAACATTTGCTCACTTGTGTCCCCTTATTGTCATCCTTGGTGTGTCAGGCTCTGTCACAATGCTGTGAATGCCTCAAGGTCAAGGACCACCTTGCAACATCCAGAGAATACTTGCTTCTCAGAAGCAAAGCAATACAGCATAGTGGCTAAGAGCAGGAACTACGGCACCAAACTCCCTGGCCTTGGGGAAACTACTTGAGCTGTCTGTGACTCAGTTTTCTCATCTGTCAAATGGGGATAATAATAGTTGCTGCCTCATAGGAATGTTATGAAGTTTACCTAAGGGCCTGGCTAGGGTAAGCTCTCAAAAAGGTTGGCTATTTGGCTATTATTAGTAGGTGCTCAAGAACTGTTTATTGAAAGGCTGATGAATAGATTTTAGTGTGTGATAGTCTCAGGAAGTCTGGCTAATATGAAGGTGTTTATTTGGTTCAGAATGCCTGTTCTCGACCTACCTATAATTAGTTTCTATGACTAGGTTACTATTAAGTTGAGAGGAATTATTTTCCTGTGATGGTCAATGTCCTGAAACACTAGAGGTTAAATGCTACTTATGCTTTGAACATTCAAGTGGAAATTATTTTGTTGGTTTTAGTAACATGGATGAGTTCTAAGGTAAGTAGTTGGTCAAAAGTATAAGTTTTCCTGTAAAGCAGTGACCAGAAATATCTGAGCTGCGGCCTCTGAGAATGTTTGGAAATATTTCCTTCAAGTCTTACTTCTCCCACCCTAAAAGAATCTGTGTTGTTGGCCTTTTGTTGGGGGAAATTCAACTAAATGAAGGTAAAACCTCTGACGAAAGAGCCCTATCTTATTCTTTGCATCCCATTCAGCTTCCAGAACAGTCCTGGCCCCACAACGTTGCCCACTAAAGATCTAGAGCTCACTCTCTGAAATTCCCATGTGATCATCGCTGGACCCTAAGGAAAGTGTTAGTTATGTATGCATTTCATTTCTGACTATGAGATTTAAAAAAATATGTGAAACAACATCATTTTCTGTCAAGAGGATTGGATTAGGGAGACCTATGGCTGAGTGTCACCTCTGCCTTCCATTAGATGAATGACCTTCATGTCTTCAACCACTCTGAACTTCTCCTTCCTCATCTGAATGTGAAGCAGTTGGACATTAATTATGATAATAGCAAGGATACCGTATATGCATATTTGTCTTTGGTCCCGAGCTAACATTTGCACCAATCTTCCTCTATTTTAGATATGAGATGCTGCACAGCATGGCTTGATGAGTGGTATGTAGGTCTGCTCCTGGGATCCGAACCCACAAACCCCGGGCCGCTGAAGCAGAGCATGTGAACCCAACCACTACACCACCAGGCCAACCCCCAAGGATACCACTTTTGACTGCTCACCATGTGATGACACTGTGCTGAGTGTGGTGGTATATCCTCGCCTAAATTGCCACATCATTCTCAACAGTAGCTGCCTCGACCTCCCTGTGTTACAGGTGAGGAGTGTAAGCTGAGGGGTGCGGAGTCATTTGCCAAAGGTGTAAACAGCAGCCTCAGGATTTGAGCCTGGGTTTGTTTCTATTTCACAAATCTATGAATAATCGTCGATTTGTGACAAAGAGCCTTAACATGAATGAGGTTTTTCAGGAAGGATTAAGAAGGGACTTTCCCAGTATATTAAGAAGTATGTTTGCCCCACTTCTCTCCCTCATTCCTTCTCTCTCTACCCTCTAACGCTTCTTCAATCAACTCTCTGGCCCACCTTACAGAGGGGTAACCTTCCTGGTTACTGGTTACCTCCCTCCATGGTACCCTGTACTTCTCTTTCCAAATGCTTATAATACTGTTAAATAATTAATTATTCACTTAGTTCTTTAATGTCTGTTTCTGGCTACAACATAAGCCCCACAACGGCAGGGCTGCCACTACATATTCAGCCTGAATCCAGAGTTCTTGTAGCCCAGTAGACAAGGCCAACAAGAAATGCTTGTTAAGAGGATGAAAGAATTAGCACTTGTGCCTCACAGTGGAGGTGGTCAGAACAAGCCAAGATGGGTGGCTGGTGAATCATGGTAACAATTCTATTCAATGTCAGGCCTGCCTTTCTAATTATGTACCACCCCAGCCATGGGCAGTAGAGGGCTAGTGAGCATGCTCCACTGAACACCAACGACTGTCTTTCAGGAGTGCTCTAAAAGATCCACTTTGAATTGGATGGGTAGTTACATCTGATGATTGTTCAGGTCCCTCACAATGTGATCATTTGTTCATTCATTTAGTCAGTCACTCTGTTAAGCACTCATCACTGCTATGAACATTTACTGAGCACTGTGCTAGTTGCTGGTGACATAATTGTGAAAAAGAGCTTATGCTCTGGTAGAAAAAAATACTAGCTGACATCATCTGAGTATCTCCCCTGAGTCAGATAGTATATAGTATGCTTTACTTCTAGTCTTCACAATGACCCTGCAGGTTATTACAACAATGTTGTGAATGAGGGCACAGGCTCAGCGGGGAGGTTATGTGGCCCAGCTAAGGCCACACAGCTAGGAGGTGGCAGAGTTAGGACTCAAACTCAAGACTGATAAGATTCTAGAATTCTATTCCATGAGATAAAAGAAAGTGTGACTTGGATGGACAGCATATCTGTGAAACTTTGAGTGTTATTAAAGCAACTTGCTCAGTTATTTGTGCAAATTTGCTTTTTAATGCATTGCACTAATGCACGGAACCCTAATTCTCCACTTAAGGTGGTCCCCGTGTGGAAAGGGACAAATGCAGGCCAACATATAATTAAGGATTGTTAAGGAGTTCTCCCCTGGGATTTGTCCCTCAGAAGGCTTCACCAGGAAGGTCACACGGAGGTAGTCTGAAAGGAAACAGAAGCCCCACAGATGCACGGAGGTTCAAGAGACAGAGCTTTCCAGACAAAGAAAAATCTCACATAGATTACTTATTTTTCATTTTGAAGGAGAAGGGGTTGTAGTTTGTTACTTTTTGAGGGTGCTATATCGAAAGGCCACCATGCCCTCCCTCAGTCCCCCTTTGGTGCTCATACTGACTGATGATATTCTCTCTGGCTGCAAATGAAGAGCTTTAGAGAAGAGAGTAAAACGCATTTAGACAACTGTTACCAATGATGATTAAAAACAGGAAAAACAAAATTAGCCAGCAATGAGAGAATTTTTTCACCTCTGAAGGCAAAATAGTGTCTTGTGATGACCTGAGTGTAAGGAGCTCTGAGTTCAGGTCCCAGCACTCATTCGCTATGGGAACTTGGCCATGTTCCCTGACCTCTTTATACCTGAAATGGTAATGGGCTGAGGTGGACGAGATCAGAGGGTTTCAACTTCGCTCTGGGGAGCTACAGAGATTCTGGGAAAATGCTTTAGGGAGCAATGTAGGGGTCACAGGGGGATGCTGAGGTGGAGATCTGGGACCCCCGCTTCTGCTTCAGCCCCAGCAGTTCTGCTCTTATTTGCCTTCTCCTTTGGAGATTTCATTTTAACAAAGTTTTCTTTGCTTTAAAAGAGATTCACTGGGCTCCAGTCTCTGCAGCACCTCCAAGGCTCCTTCCAGAGGGGTCCTGGCCGCCAGCACCAGGGCTGGGTGAGGCCTTTGTGTGACCTGCAGTACCTCGGTTACTTTGGAGACACCCAAGTCTATTCACATAGGGCTGAGAACCAGGATTTGGCTTCGGGTCAGGAATCCTGACGCTATCGGTGTGGGCTGCGGAATGGAGCCACGGGACTTTGCAGAGAGTGTGATTTTCTGGGAGCATACGAAGGAAATTTAGCAAGTCATTAAGGAAACGACTGGTGAGCAGTTCGTGATCTGCGCCAGCATCAGCTTATTTGCATGGTTGATGGTTGAAACAGGATCCTACCTGTAGCTTCCCTCTAGTGGCTCAGAGCCAGCCCCTCTGCAGTCTGTTGTGTCTCAAAATCTTCTAGGTTGCTGCGCACCCAGAATTGCTGGGACAATTACAAATCAGATGTGCCGGAGACTCAGGGCAGCAAAGAACAAAGGATGGAGCCAAAGAAAGATGTCCCTTGTGGCTTCCCCCTCTGACGGGGAAGTGCTATTCTCAAGTGGTGTTCCAATATCACGTAAAGAGCTATTACAGGATATAGGCCAGCGGTTGGGCTGTGTGACTCTAGGCAAATTACTCCTCCGAGTCTCAGGCTTTTCCTCTGTAAAATGGGGATAATAATTGTACATCCTTCACAAGACTGTTGTAAATTTTCCAAGGGAAAATACCTGTATGGCACTTAGCATGGAGCCTGCCATGTAGAAAAACAGTTATTCTTTTCATTTATTATTTGGTTTTCTGGAACTTCACTATTTCTGCAATTCAAATGGTGATATGATAAAGCAAATGGATGAAGATGCCACTGACCTTCACGCCTGGGGGACAATGGCTATATGTGAGTGTGCACGTGAGCAGGTGCATGTACAATATGCTTAGATATTGCATAGAAATCATGTAAATATATATATATTTGAAAATTTGGGCCATGGAGTGTTGTGTCTATTCTAACCACGCCAAAGAGGTAAGAAAAACGTTTCAGGTTTTAATATGTGCAGTCCTGACTAATGTCAAGCTCTGCTCATTTATTCATTTAAGGAAAACTCACTGTCTCCACTCCAGGTTAGGCCTTCGTCTAGATGCAGAGGATGTATACGGAATTCCTAGCTCAGAGGCATTTACTGTAACAGCTGGATAGACACTCAATCATTCAACAAATACTTATTCAGTGTCTATTTTGTGTCTGGCATCATTCTAGGTGACATTTGAGATGTAAAGAAAAAGAAGACGGGTTCTTTGCCCTCAAGAAACTTATGCCCTGCCAAGAGGAGGAGCAGTTTGTAGCAGCAACAGTCACACCATGCCCAGCAGCTCACCGAGCATGCCCCTCCTTCAGGATCCTTCCGTTCTACATTTATATGACCCATAGGGGCCCCAAAAAGTGATCCTTCCCGGATAAAAAGGCCAGTTCCAAGGGTCACCTGACAGCTGTAATGTCAAAAATATCAAATGGGAATCACTCTTACTCCAATTGTTTTCCATAAATTAAAAAACAAAGTCAATTTTGACAAGCCCTTTAGTCACCCCCATGTCTTATCTGACTTCATTTCCAGTTCCATGAAGTGGAAACAACTGTGCCCATTACATAGATGAGGAGTCTGGAGTTCACAGGGAATTTATGTCACTTGCTCCAAGTGGCACAGAGTGAGCTTCCTTGGTAGAGTGGAGTCGAGGCGGGGTGCAAGCAGCAGCACATTAGGGGGCTTCCAGGAGCCTGGCCTCACTTCGAGAAAATAATATGCCTTCACCGAACCATCATATTCTTATTTTTCCTGCTTCTATCTGAAGCAGCAATTTTGAACCTCTTTTGTGTCATTGCTCATTGGTGACCGATAACCTTTCGTCTAGTGGCTGTTTCCTAGTTTTCGTCATCTCTATCCCAGCTGCCTTCTCAACTATAGCTCGATAGATCATCTCTCTCTCGGCCTCATCCATTTAGATAGAGTCTTTCTATTCCACTGTGTCTAGTTTTTATTTTCCAAAAGCCCTGTGTGCTAGAATTTTAACGCTGGAGTCTGTTTCCTGGTTGAGTCTTGTCTCTGTTAGCCAATGATATCATGTTTCTTTTGAACACATGGCCGGTGGTTTCATTCTCTGCCACATTTGGATGCTGTTTATGGCTTCTGTGAGGGAAAGGTTAATTTCCCTTTTTGGTGTCTGATTTTCTTCCTTTAAGACATAAACAGCTGACTTAGTTTTAGTTGGAGTCAGAGATCTTTGTGTTGACCCGAATCTCTTACAGCCTCTGAGTATTATAGTGCTTGACCAATAATGCGGTAAGCATGCTTGCAGCGATTGCTCATATTTATTTTGGCTTTCAACTCCTATTGTGTCTACCTCTGTAAAAGCTTTCCTGTCTGCTCTCTTCTCCCCATTCTTATTACTCCCATTCCCATTTAGGCTTCTGTGCCTCTCTCTCAGGCAACCACAGTGGCCTTATAAACGGTCTCCTTGCTGCAACTCTTTCACTGTGTTCCTCTCACCCATTTCTGCCAGGCAAATCTTCCAGAAGTACAACTCTGATCCTGTCACACATCTGCTCACAAACCACCCATGAGCTCCCATTCCTTAGAACATAAGTCCAAACTCTTTATATAGATTAGTCCTTAAAGCTCTCAGTTCAACCTTGAGGTTTCTATGAGCTTTCATAAGACTCTAAGCCAAGCAGAATATCTGGGAACTCTATCAAGTCCTCTAAGAAGTACTTTTCTTAACTAGTAGATCCCACTCAGCCACACATGGTTATAGCATTCTCTTTACCTAGAATCTCTCCCCACTTTCCTTTCTCTCTACACAGCCTGGATGTCCTTCAGGCTCATATCAACCCCATCCCCTCCGGAAGCCTCTCATCTTCTTGATGCCTTTCTCTTGATGTCTTTCTTGTTTGAATTCTCAGTATAGTGACTGCAGTGATATTTACCAGCTAAGTGGCCTCTGTTTATTTCAAGCATGAGCCACAAACTCTACTAATGTCTCTCTAGTTAGTCCAACTGTGAAAGTTGAATTCAGATATAAACTGGATGGTTTATACTTAAAGTGACACAAACTTTTCCCCCAGACCCCTAGAGTGTGGAGACCAGTAAGAAATTGTAGTTACTGATGTAGGTGACTCAGAAAGTTTTATTTCCTATGGCCTGGGCCTGATCAACGGATGCCTCATGTGGTTCAGATCCTCGCATGTCTCCACCAACTCTTTCCCCAAACCGTGGCTCCTCATAGGGTCCAGGGTTACACAATCCTCTTTCTACTGTACAGGCTGAACCAGGCATTTGTAAACACAATTTCTGCTCCCTTGGTGTGCCCTCTGAGTCACTGGTACCCTCTTTGGGCCTTTCACATAACTGCCATTGGCTCACTTCCTGGACACACCCATTCACTCACTGCACGAGTTAGCATCTGTCTCCACATTCCTCTACTTCCCAAGCACAGCCACTATTCTAGAGGTCTTCTGTGTCCACATGCGTGAGCAATTCAACCCCTTGTTCTCTCAGTTCCTTATTCTTCTCACCTCTAGTGACTTCCCCTCCAAGCCACTTCATTCGCCCACTCTTGTGGTCATTTTCTGGAACTTCTCCACCTTGGAAGTCATAAAATTCACACCTCCCACTCTCTGACCACAACCTTCCTCTCCTTCCAATTCCCTTGCTCGCTTACTGTCAGCTTTCTGGTTCTTCAATTGGGACCTCCAATTCACTGACCCTCTTTGTCTTAAACTATTTTCTGCTCTTGTCTTTACTCTCATTCCTATTTACATGGATTCCACTGTTCATCACTTCAACAACTCTTTTAACTTTAATGCCATAGCTCTGTTGTCTTTTTGACACATATATCACAAACTAACCCAGGGTGTTTCCAACCATCTGCCCTATCTGTGTCCATAGCTTGGCTGCTGAAATTCTGTCAAGGTCGAATAAATTCTAGCCTACAGATCAAGGCCACCATAAATTAATGCACATGGACCTCAACAGATGCCTCAGTGCTGCCCCGCTAATACATTCTGCTTCACTTTTCAGGTTTCTTGTCTGTTTTCTAGTAGATATTTCAAATATTCTCCTCTCTTCTCAAAACTCAAGCTCTGCCTGTACTCTCATGCTTAGCACATAAACCTCTTTCCATTTTCTGTCATAAAACCTATAGAGTGGCATGCAGCCTTGCCCTTCCTTTCCTGGGTGGTTTTTTTTTTTTTTTTTTTTTTTTGGTGAGGAAGATTGGCCCTGAGCTAAGGTCTCTTGCCAATCTTCCTCTTTATTTTTCTCCCCAAAGCCCTAACACATAGTTGTATATCCTAGCTGTAAATCATTCTCATTCTATCTAGGATGCCACCACAGCATGGCTTGATAATCAGTGCTAGGTCTGCGCCCAGGATCCCAACTGACGAACCCCAGGCTGCCAAAGTGGAGTGTGCAAACTCAACCACTCGGCCATGGGGCCGGCCCCCTCCTTTCCTCTTTAAAGTCTTCTCATCCAGCTCTTCCAGCTCTCTCAGGACCTTTCTGTTTCACTTATTCCTTCTTGATGGTTTCTTAAACATCTTCCTTTTTTGGCAGGTGCTTCCTGTCAGTATTTAAACATACTTATTTCTTTCCCATCATTAAAACAAGAAGACAAATCCTTCTTTAACTCTCTGTCTCAGTCTACTGGCCACTCCAGGCCCCTTTCCCAAAGATGTAGAAGCAGAAACTGCTTGGCTTGAGGAACTGGAAGAAGTTCACTATGAATTGAGCATGTGGTGCTGGGTTTTAGGGGATAGGAGATGAAGTTGGAGCTTGGTGCTTCATAAATATTGATTAAACTTAGTTGAGCAAACAGAGGTTTATTGGGTGCCTATGTGTTGTTTAACAAATATGCCAAGGATTTGATAGCTACACAGAAGTATGACACAGAGCCCTTGCCTTCAAGGAACGTATGATCTAGCTGGAGAAAGAAGTTAGCAGTACTTGAAGAGTTGGTAGTATGGGATAGATGCTAAGTGAACTGGCTCAATCTTCAAAACATGTCCTGAATCTGATCCCTTCTTACTACTTCTACCTCACTACGATGATATAACTCACTAGCACTTCTTTGCTGGGTTATTTCATTTGCCACCTAGTTGATCTCCCTGCTGACACTCTTGCTTCACTTTGGCCAATACCTACAGCCAAAGTTTGCCTTTTAAAATATGTCATGTCCTATCTCTTCTTGGCTCCAAACCCTCCCCCTTGGATGCTAATCTTCATTAGTGTTCAAGTCAAATTTTCACCATGATCTATACCCACCACCCACCCTCTGATGTCATCATCTATGGGTCTCTACTTTGCTCGCTGGGCTCTATCCACACAGACCTCCATGCTATTTCTTAAATGTAGCAAACAGACTCCTGCCTCAGGAACGTTGTACTTACTGCCATTTCTACCTGGTAGGCGTTTTTTTCAAATATCGCCTTGACTGCTCCTTCACTTCTTTTAGGTCTCTACTCAAATGTCACCTCATTAAGGAGTCCTACCCTGATCACACTGTATGTAGTATGGCACCCCAGCACTATTAATCCCCTCCCCCTCCCCCTTCTTTATTTTTCTTCTAGCACGTATCACCATCCAGCAAATAATTATTTTTGCATTCGTATATTTCCTGTGTCTTCCTATTATTCTGCTCCATGAGCAGAGTCTTGGTCTGGTTTGTTCTCTAATGTATCTCCAGGGTCTTACACATAATAATCACTCAACAAACAGTGAGTGAATGATGAAAAAGAACCTAGCCCCAACCTGCTGCATGTGTTCACTCAGAGAGCATTCATTAAGCATCTACTATGTGTTAGTAGGTGGTTGCTAACATCTTCAAGGGCTGGTGGCATGCAGTGAACGAGCCCCAAAATGATCTGAGTGTTTCAGTGACAACCAAGGCGGATCCTGATGACCCAGATGTCTCTGGTTTAAAATCTACGGCTTGATGTCCCCATTCCAAACCCCAAATCCCAGGGCTTATTAAAAGCTAATTACTTCTAAACAGCATGTTGTGATTTGTGACAGGATGTGTGAGCAGGCATTCACATCCTCCTGTGCTGCTGGTGTCAAGCAGCATTTTACAGCACCCAGCGGCTGGAAAGGACATTAACATGATCTAGACCCAGACCCTCATTTTACAAATGGAGAAACTGAGGCCCAAGAAGGACGGACTTGCCTCAGATCAGAGAGTTAGCTGCCTGCAGATCTCAGCAAGAATCCCTGGGTCCTGCCTAATGGATTGGGGATCTTTCCACTATACCACTCTGCCTCTCTTCACCACTCCTTCCTTTAATCCCCCCTTACAATGTCCTCCTTTTCTTCTTGACAGTCAGAACTTTGTTAGGGAGCTGGGCAATGTGTGCTATGAAAAGCAACTTTATAGCTCTGTGCTGTTATGATCATATTTGGGGGTGGGGTGGTGAGAGCAGGCGGGAAGGAGCCAAGAAGCCTGGCTTGCATGACTGCTCTGTATTTTAATGGGATCCCCGCTGGTCACACCCTCTCCCGGGCTCCCTCACCCCAAGGGCCACATCGCGGTCACCCAGCAGTCAGGGAAACGAAAACAGTAATCTTAGAGCCTGGAGTGGAGCTGAAGGCAAGACCCCTACCTGAGGCCTAGTGCTCAGGCGAACAGCAAAGGAAAGGAAGAAAGCAAGAGTGAGAACAGCAGGGAACCTCCTAAAGGAGAGGTGGAGAAATTTGTTTTTCATGGGGGTGCCCAGAGCAAGAGCCTGCCACCCACACGTGGCTGATTTTAGCCACTGCTCTTTGGGTAAGTTGCTAAACATGGTGGAGAAGAGGGATGAAAAAGAACTTATTATGTGACAAGCTCAGCTTATCCACGTAGAAAGCATCTGTCCCCAAAACTCATAGATCCAGGGCTTATGAAAGCTGTGTTACAGGAGAGAAACTGATGACCACTTGGTGAAAAAATATAATTATAGACCCTGGAATAGAACATCATAGCAATAACTGGCATTTATTGAGTACCTACTATCAGCTAGACAATACCTCACACATATTGTCTAATTTCCTTCTTCAACCCTATAAGGGAAGTACTGTTTTTAGTCCTATATTGTGAATGAGAAAATCAAAGCTTAGACAAGTTAAGAGTGTGTCTCAGGTCATACAGCTAGTAAAGGGTGTCTTAGGAGTCCAACTCAGAGTGTGACTCTAGATACCATTCTATGTTCTTTAACACTATTACTAGATTTCCAGGCACTGTGCAGGGTGCTGGGAATAAAAGAACCAGAGTGAACAAGACTAACACAGCTTCTGTTCTCCACGGTGAAAAAATTCTGCTAAAGTAGCCAGCTGTTAAGTGACAGAGCTGAGGCTTAACATGGAAGCGGTTTGACTCCAGTGCTGGTACGGTCCTCATTTTGCCCAGAATACTTCCACCCTCCACAACAGACTTGTTTGGCTTCCATTGTCCTGGGAGCCAAACAAGTACACTCCAAACTCAGCTGCCAACGGTTTCCCAAACAAGGCCAGTATGTCTATGTGCTTGCACATTCTCTTCCCTTTCCGGACAAATCTTCCCATCCTTCCCATCTTACCTCCTGGAGGAAATGTTCCAGGACCACTAGAACCCTATGTAATTGTCCCAAGCCTAAGTTAATCCTAGCTAGGAGCATGGTCAAGTCTTTCATACGAACAGTGGAGAAGGCAGAATATTTGGGTACATATACCAGCAGATTGGTGCATCATGTGTTTGGAAGTTCTTTTTTGATTATGTCTATTTTCTCAGTGAAATAAGACACAAAATATTATGGACTGAATGTTTACATCCTCCCCAAATTCATATATTGAAGCCCTAACTCCCAATATAATGTTATTTGGAGGTGGGGCCTTTGGGAGGTAATTAGGTTTAGATGAGGTGATGAGAGTGAGACCCTTATGATGAGATTATTGCCCTCAAAAGAGGAGGAGACAGAGTTATTGTCTCTCCACATGCACGCACAAAGAAAAAGCCATGTGACACACAGCAAGAAGGCGGCTGTCTACAAGCCAGGAAGAGAGCCCTCACCAAGAAGTGAATCTGCCGGCACCTTGATCTTGGGCTTCCCAGCCTCTAGAAGTGAGAGAAATAAATGTCTGTTTTTTAAGCCACTTAGTCTATGATATTTGTTATAGTAGCTTGAGCTGACTGAGACAGTAATTGGTGCCAAGAACTGGGGTGCTGCTGTAACAAATACATAAAAATGTGGAAGTGGCTGTGGAACTGGGCAATGGATAGAGACTGGAAGAGTTTTGAGGTGCTTGCTAGAAAAAGCCAAGATTGCCATGAAGGGATTGTTAAAGGAGATTCTGGTGGGAGCTCAGAAAGAAAAAAGTAGAGAAAACTTCCATCTTAGAAAATGCATAAATTATCATGAATAGAATGTTGGTAGAAATAGGGATGGTAAAGGCTATTCTGGTGAGGTCTCAGACGGAAATGAAGAGCATCTTATTGGACAATGGAGAAAAGGTCATTCTTGTTATAAAATGCCAAATATCTTGGAGGAATTGTCTTCATGTTCTAGTGTTTTGTGGAAGTTAGAACTTGTGAGTGATGAAATTGGATATTTAACTGAGGAGATCTCTAAGCAAAGTGTTGAGGGAGCAGCTTGGTTCTTTCTGACTGCTTATAGTAAAATTCCAGAAGAGAGAAACAAACTGAAGAAGGAATTGTTAAGCAAAAAAGAGTGAGAATTTAAAGATTTGGAAAATTTTCAGTCTATCCATGTTGCAGAGAACATCAAGGGTATACCCAGCCATTCGATAAGGAGAATAGTATGGGTGTAAACCATGGATCTAATTAACCACCCCCATAGAAACACTGCCAGTTTGTTCTGAAGAGGGCAGAGATAGGATAAAATGAAGGAAGGCTGTGGAACTTCTTAGATTCTACAAGATAGGACCACAGAGCCATTCAGCTTCAAATGTGCCATTTTTCAAGACAAGGGAAGGATGACTCAGCAGGTGATTTAGAGATCCTCAGGGCTGCCTCTTTGGTTCAACAGGCCAGCCAGCAGCCACCTGGAGCTGTGGGGGTGTGACTCCTGCCCAGCAGAGCCAGGGGGCTTGGATCACTGCCCCAATGGGTCCTGAAGGTGGTATGCTGCTCCAGTGGGTCCAAAAGGCAGAGAGCATTGAGCCAAAGCCGATTATTCTCAAGCTTTGTGGTCTAATGGTATTTGTCTTTCTAGGTTCTGGACTTGCATGGGAACTGTCACTCTTTTTTTCCTTTCAATTTCTCCCCTGTGGAATGGGACTGTCTATCCTATGCCTGCCCTGATATTGTATTTTGGAAGCATATAACTTATTTGGTTTCGCAGATTCACTGTGAGGAATTTTGCCTCATGATGAATCCTACTTCGAATCTCACCCATATCTGATTTATAAGGTTGTCATTTGAGAGAGGGTTTGGGGATTTCAGAAGTGAGGGGCACGTATAGGGGGTTGTTCAGGAGAGTGGGAGAAGGGATGCCACAGGGAAATATCATAGGCTTGTCTCTATGTATTGGAGAATAGCTGTCATAGATCTAGTGTGAAATCCATCACTGTGGTTGTGTTTTCTCTAGCACATTTAACTGCCCAGGTCCAGAAGCAGAATTCAGTGTAATTGGGGTTTAGGATTTTCTAGGTGAGTTTAGTAGAGGAAATAGAAGCAAAGAGATCGGGGGCTTCTGTAAGAGCCTATGGAGTCTGAGTCAGGCAAGAAGGGAGCTGAGGAAACTGAAAAGAATCACCGGAGGAAGGATATTAGAGAAAGTGAGCTGAGGGATGGGAGAGGGGGCTCAGCAGGGAGGCTTGAAATTGGGATTAGGAAGAGGCTACAATACTTGGTCATGATGGTTCTCAGGCAGACCGAGGTGGGTGAAAGATAAGATCACTGGAGGAGAATAAGCCAGGCAACTGAGAGGCCAGATTCTTGGAAGGATTATTTGTGAAGATAACTGCCAAGAATTATGACAGTAATGTTGGAAAGAGAGACAGTAAACCAGAAGCTAACATCATGAAAGAATGGGGAAGTAGTCCCAGGGGTCTCCAAATGACTGCTGCAAGAAAGGGACAGGTGAGTGGTATGTGCTGGTGGCATACCCTTCCAGGGAGCAGTGGATTCTAGGGAGGAGGAAGAGACAATGGTTGGAAGTGACAATAAGAAGATACAGGACACCGACTCCCCCTCCAGCTCTAGAGAGTTTGATAGAGAACAGCTGCCATGAGGAGGTTATAAGAAGCAGTGTCCTCAGGCAAAACCAAGTTTTAGTTAGGACACCAGATGTATGGGACAGTCAGAGAAGGAGCTCAGTTGTAGGGGACCTTAATGATGACAGACTGGCTTGTCCTGGACTTCGTAGACCTAAATCCTCGTCCGGTGTCTTACCTGGGTTGGCATTCAAATTATGACGGAAGAAAGAAGAGGGGGTGATTGTTCTGCTATCTTGAGCCTTCTTGGTCTTCACATGTCTGGTCTTCAGCCATCACTTACTGAATGGGTGAGTGAAAAATGAATGAACGGATGCCTATGTGCTGGCTCAGAACCAGATGGAAATAAAGATGTATGCTTATCTCTCTGTTCCTACTGAAGGTTGGGTAGACAAATACAAATTTCTCTACCAGACTTTCAAGGCCCTTCATATTCTAGCCCATTCCAACCTATCCTATCTTATTTCCTACTCTTCCCAAATTCAGATTCTCTACCCGACAGTTTGGGCTCCTACCTGTCCTGTCAAAACACCACGCTCATTCCTGTCTCTTGGCCTCAGCTCAGGAATTTCCTCCTGCTAGAATGGCCTATTGTAATCTTGTTTCCCCAGTTAGTTCTTTCCTGTCCTTCAAGGCCAAGGCAAGTCAAACTCATCCATGAACTTTTCCTGATGTTAAAACCTGCCCTTCTCAGATTTTCTCCAGCTCTTATGAAACGTACCCCACACTACAGAGTGAGTTATATCTTGTCTTTTATTATTTGTTATTTTAAAAGGAAGATTAACTTTGCTTCTCCAGGTAAATATTAAGTTTCTTAAGGGGAAGAGTGTGTTTTCTCCTTGGTATGCTCCGTTTCTGGCAGTCACTCTCCCTTTGCCAAGCTCAGCATCCTGCAGGCTCTCTCCAACTGTAGGTTGTTGAGTTGCTTCTTTTGGCCCTGTCTGTGTTCTCTGCTTATCCCAAACCTGCTGGTTTCCTCTCCTCCTGGGCTTCCCTCTCACCCCAGGGTGCTGTGCTCAATCTCCTTCTACCTTTTGTTGTCTGGCTTGCCTCCTTCTTCTTGAGGATGGGGTTTACACAATTCAGGTCAGGATCCGTTTCTTTTCTCTCTCTGTACCTTCCCCAGAATGTCTTAGCAGTTCTGAAGTCTTTACCAGTGCTCTTTATGCAGCAACGTCAAAATCCATCTTTCAACCTGGCTACTTCCCCACAGACTAGAGTTACTTCCAAAACTGAAGTACACACTGAACATTTCAACGTGGATGACCTGGATGTCCCCTCCAATTCAACATGTTTGACATCAAACTCAGTATCTTTCTTTTGATAGCAGTTCTCCATCTGGAGGCCCCTATTACTATTAATGATGTTGACCTGCTTAGAACACTGAAAACTTCTATTGGCTTCCTCATGGCCTATGGGGTAAAACTTAAACTCTTTGTCATGATTTGCCTTCCACCTGTTTCTCCAGCTTCATTTTCCTGAACATACAACTTAAAATCCAACAATTCTGAACTTCTGCAAATTTCCCAAATATAACATTCAAGTTCATGTCGCCATGTTCTTGCACATGCTATTCCTTTTGCGTGTATGCTGTTTCTTCCTTCTCTATTTAGGGAAACTTTAAGATCCACTTTCAAAATCACCTTACCTCCGGGGGACTTATCCTAACTTTCCAGAGTTAGATACTGCCACATTCATATTTACTTTGTGTGCTGTTATGTATATACTGATTATAAGACATATCACGTATTTATTTATTTGCATGAATGTGAGCTCTTCATTGTTTATATTCTCTAGCACAGTGTCTGGCAATAATAGGTGCTCATTAAATATATTTTGACTCAACCAATCAATGAGCAAATGAATGAATTTTCCCATTCCCCCAGGCCTCAAATTTCAAATTCGGATTATCTTTCCCCTGTCCTTTCCCTTCTCTTGCTTCTTGTTCTCTCATTTTTAATTATATTGAAAATGCCCTCCTCCAGTTCTTGCCTTCATGTCTAGACAATTGCAATAAAACACCTATATCTCTGCTCCCATTTCACATTCTTCCTTCCTTTCTGTAGAGGGCAGATTCCTGTGATAATATGAGCTTTGATAAAACCACTCTGCCATCCATGGCTCCTCTTTGCTCTCAGAACAAAGTCCAGTCTAGCCTTTAAGATTTTCTATGATTTGGAAGCAAGCTGTTGCCACATCCTCTCCTGGTTCCCTAGAACTCTGAATAAGACTTGTGTCTCAGTTACCAAAAACACTTCCCTTTACCCCTATAGCATTTATTCTCTTAAAAAAAACCCCAGATATTTATTGTGCACCTACTATTGCAGATTTCACTACATTGTTTTTTTCTTAATCCTCAAAGCAATATTTTGAATTTTGAGTTGGGCAGTATTCTACCCATTTTTATATGAGGAATCTAGTTGTCAGAGAATTTAAGTAACTTGTCCAAGATTATACCCATTTTACAGATTTTACTGTTCCCGGCTAGCACCTTGTTGGAAGGATTCATTTTTCTTATGTGTGTGTCCTACTTCCCCACCTTATTATAAGTTCTTCAAGTATAGGCATCATTATTAACTAACTCAATCCTACTGATTTATGGAAGAAAGATTAGGAGCTCACGACCGACGTACTGAGTTTGAGAAGCTGTCAGACCATCTTCTGGGGGAGTTAGTTAACAGCAAGTTCAAAATGGACATCTTTAAAGCAGTCTTTACAATTCTATGCAAAATTAATTGATAAGAGGAGGTCTGGAAATAATTGTGACATATAAATTAAGGTTTCTGGGCTAACTTGTTATCCATCATTAATTGTTCATCCTTTCCCACGATCTTGGGCTTTTATGCTTTCTCAGGTGGCACAACCAGATGATTTATCAACTTGATTATCCCTCTTAACGTTTGAGATTTATTAGGTGTAGGCCAGTCTTTCAGTTACACTTTAATTGTGTTAACTGCAAATGCAATTAATTGTGTCACCTTTGGGGAAGAATTTCACAGCTACCTTTAGGGGAGGGTGGTAAGTCCCTTATTAAAGTAGTACGTGTTGAAATTCTCCAGAGAAAGCCCAGATTCTATGATTTTTGTGAGGCTTGACTATATCCATCTTTTTTTTTTTTTCTTAATTGCTGTTCATCAAGGCAACTGGTAGCTGCTTGCTTGTTGCAATTCAATTTGGGGGATATTAGCAAAAGAGAGTCATTTTACTTTCTGTAATACCAGCTGTCAAAATTAATACCCCATGCCTCCCACACAACATAGAGTACCTGTTCTCCTGACTTGATCTGCTCCTGCTCAGAGCTCTTCATCGTCTCTTTTATTCAGGCTCCCTGCCCGAGGCTGGGTTCCTGGGGAAGGGCTCAAATGCCCTTTCCTGCTTCCAGCATTAGCCTGACTCCTGCCTGTAGTCACTCTGGGTCCTCACATAATAAATCACTTTAACCTGTTTCTAAAACAAGGTCAGATTGTGCTGCGATTCTTAAAAACAGATTTAAAAATCTCTATTTAGGTGCAATTCTCACGGTAGAACTTATGGCTGAAGAAAGGACAGTAACAGGGTCTATGGTGGGAGGTGGGTATGTGTTGGGGGAGGGGAGCGAAGTCGGGAGAGAGTACTCTTGCGTTGGCCAAAGAATCTTTGCAATGTTTGAGTGGGCTTCCACGCCATAAACATCAGGGGCATTTAACATATCAAACGCAAATAAAAATGACACGCAGATGGCTCACTTCTGAGGCAGCCTTGTGCAGTTTTGGGAATCCTCCATCCTTGTGGTTTTCCGAAATATTATAAGTATATATTCCCGATTAGACTCACTGTTTTCTTGTCCACGGCACTGCCTTGCAGTCCAAAACCGTGTGGACTCGACCTGCAGACTCAGTTCCTATCAGCAAAATCAAAGGCCAGCCCCAGGCTCGAGAGTCATTTAGGATTTTCTGTGGCGCAATTAAGCATGTGCAGCACACCACAGCCACGGAGGCGCTGTTTATTCAGCGAAAGTGCTCTGTAATTTATTTAAAATAATCCATCTTTCACAAATAAAGGGGCCATTGATGGCCCCCCCTGCAGGCCTCTGCTGAAAGGCCCCCTCTTGATGGTCTGTTTTGCTGGTCACAGCTAAATACCCGACAAAAGTGATTCAGGCTTCTCTTTTTTTCCACCCCTCCCCCCGGCTTACTTCTCTCCCATTTTTTTAAAAAAATGAGATTTTACTAAACCTGCTTGTTTTCTTTTACACCAGTAATCAGACGAGGCTCCCTTCCCCCAGTTGTTTTTTCTTTTTGAAATAAAAAAACACAGATTGGCCATTAAAAATGATTCATGCCCGCCAATTTGATAATCGCCGAGCGGGAGGTGCCAGCCATTTTGGGACTTCGGGCAGCCTCGGAACCAGCTTCTTTATGGCCCTCGGCTAATGAGGAATCACATTAGGCTTTTTACTGTATATGAATTGATTAGCTGAAAATGAGATTACGTCCATGGTGCAACACCAGCGACAAAGAGCCCTTTCTTTTCGAACACTTGCCGGTGCCAGGACGGCGCTTGAGCTTGAAAATGTTCTTTTCTCCTGTTTATTCCAGGAGAATACTGGATGAGCCCAGGCGCGGCTTCTGCAGAAATGGGCTTATCTGTGTAATCTCCAAAACAAACAAACAAGAGTATCATGACAATGAGGACTTGCATTTGGGATTATGGATTTGACAGGTTCTGAGGAAGCAGGCGAGGTGGAAATGGCACAGAGCTTCTGAGTTAAACTTGCCTGAGTGGGAGGCTGGTCTCCCTACTTATTTGTTCTGCGACTTGTGGCCAAACACTTAACCTCTCTGAGCTTTAATTTCCTCATCTATACAATAGGATAATAACACATACTTTATAGGATTATCAGGATTAAATGAGATAATATGTATAAAATATTTAGCACAGGGCCTGCGACATAGTAGGGCTTTAAAAACATACTTCTTCCCCTCCCTTCCTCCCTTTCTTCCTTCCGTCTTTCCTTCTTCCTTCCTTCCTTTCTTCTAAATGAATAGTAGTTATTAAAGTTGCTTATTAGGCTTGCTTACTTAGAAAGAAAACAGCACCTGGAGCTGATGGTGCAAATGCCAGCATTCTGTCCAGGAAATAACCGTCTAGTAGGCTGGCTGAGACAAGACAGGCCCTGTAATTTATGCAGACATTAGCAATAGGCAGAGAGAGGGGTTGGGGGCATTCCCTGACTTTGTATTTGTATGGTCCATGACCTAAGAATGCTTTTTACATTTTTAAATGTTTAAAAAAAACAAAAAAGAAGAATCAAACAAATCAAAAGAAGAATACGTTTTCAAAGATAAAATATGTAAAATGTCAATCCAGATCAGCATCCACAGATGAACATTTGCAATCAATTTTGGTAATAGAGCACACTAACTTTGCGCCACAATTAAGAAAAATGTTATCCCTCAAAAAGCATTATGTTTTTCTCATAAAAATACTGCAAACAAGTGCTCAATTTTTATATTTCAAATTTCATCAATAAAAAAAACTTGTGGAAATTTGTTTTCTCTCTTGTGATGTAAGTACCTATATAATATCTTCAGTTTTTCCTCTTGGCCCACAAAACGTAAAATATTTTTTCTCTGACCCTTACAGAAAAGTTGGCTGACCCCTGTTGCAGTGGCATCCCTGGGCCAGTTAACATACAGGCATTTCCTTTTGGGGGGAATTAGTTATTAATATGTGTGTTGGAGGCAGGGGAATGAAGGGTTGTAGGGTTCTAAACTCAAACACAGAATTGAAAGAGGTATTTATACACTGTCTGTGTCTGCCGTTACTGTACATCCTCTCGTTGCCCTAAATGTGAATCTCAAGTGATTCTAGCTGTCCTTAATAAAAGGGAGACATCAAGACTGGGGAGGGAATAAAATGAAAGGAAACAGGTAATTGTGCTTTTGTTGACTCCTTGACTTTCCTTCAGTAGGTAACATTTATTGGGCATTGATTCCATGCTCACAGTCCAAGCAGTTTCCGTGTATTTCCTACTGGGGTGGAAGCTCCAGGAGGGTGAGGCTCCCATTTGTCCTGTCACCACTGTTTCTTGGAGCCCAGGGTTGTGCTCGTCACTACAGCAAATACGTGGTGATATATATGTTGAATTATCTCGTTTATTCCCACCTCTTCCCCTTCTTCCCTCCATTTTCCAGGTAGGACACTGAGGCTCACTCGGCCTTGCCAATTTGCCTGCACCAAGAAAGGGCAGGAGCCGGTATCTCCAGTGGGCCTGCTTCCCACCACTTCACAAAGTGAACTGCCCCAGAAATGAAGGGCTTTGCCAACACCCTGGTTTCTTGATCATTCATGTTGGGCGGCGAAAAGGAACTGAAGAGGGGAAGATTACACTTGTCTTGCTGAGGCTTGCTATGCGCCCATGTGAAAGAGGCAGCATCACATGCTCTGTGAGCGCAAATAAACGCTCTTCAGGGATGGAGCTGGGCTAGAATTCTGATCTGATCCTGTTAAGCACTTAAACAACAAACCTGCCACTTAGCAGAGATCAGTGGCCCTTGCCTGAGTTGGTAACCGCAGTGTTCTCCTCACCTCTTTCCCTCTCTCCCTCCCCACTTCCAATACTGCCTTATTGGGAGCAGGGCCTCCCCAACTTCTCAGATACCAGCACTGAGGAAAGTGCTGTGGCAGGATCTTAGAATGAGGGGCTGGAAGAAGGAGTGTGCAGTCTTGGCTCTGACACTTCCTCTATCTGGAAGACCTTGTGCAGCTCCCTCCACCCGAGTCAGCTTTCGTTCACGCTTTCTTGAAGTTGTGATAATAATCCTTGTCCTGGCCTTTTGCAAGCTGCCAGTCAGGGCCTTGCAAGACCCGGTCAGATATCAGAGGTGGATGTTCTTTACTGGGCACTCACATACACACCATACATGTGCGCACACACACATATACACACACGCACGCAGACACAAACACACACACAGATGCACACACAAACAGGTGCACACAATGTGCCTGCCATTGTTTCTGAAATTCTGACCCCTCCAGTTTCCCCACTGTCATGGACTGAGTGTGTCCCCCTCAAATTCATGCATTGGAGGGCTCTCCTCCCATGCAATAGTTTTAGGAAGTGGGGCCTTTGGGAGGTGATTAGGATTAGATGAGGTCAAGGAGGGGGGCCCTACAATGGCATAAGTGCCCTTATAAGAGTCACCATAGAGCTTGCTCCCTTGCTCTGCTCTTCACCATGTGAGGACCGAACAACAAGGGCAGTTGGCAGTCTGCGACCAGGAATAAGAGGGCTCTCACCAGACACTGAATCTGCTGGCTCCTTGATCTTGGATATCCAGCCTCCAGAACTGTGAGAAATAAACTTCTGTTGTTTATAAGCCCCCCAGTCTATGGTATTCTATCATAGCAGCCCAATGGACTAAGACACTCACAAAGGTGGCTTGGGCTCAGTGGTGAAGTGGACAGCAATAAGATTTACCATTTGAGAACAACTACTGTGTGCCTGACACTTCGCACATAGGATGGTTCGTCCTCACTGTAATCCTGTCAGGGAGGCGTCATGAGCCACATGTTACAGATGAGGATGCTGCGACTCAGAAAGTTTCAGTGGCCTGCCTGAGTAACATAGCTGGTTAAAGGAGGAGTCAGGATTTGGACCCAGGTCTGTCTGACCCCAGTGCAGACATTCGTCTCGGAACATCACATCACACCACACTCCCTTCCTGGTTTGTTGCCAACACTGTCCTACCCCTGTCGGTCCCCTCTCTGACACCCAAACTGTGAAGGGCCCTCAGCCCACCAGCAGTCGGCAGCTGTTCTGCATCCATGGCCTGGTAGCATCCAGCTGGGTGCTAGATGAGAGCTGATTAATCAGAGATGTGAGTCAATACTGATGAACTCCGTGTTTCCTCCAAATAGCCAGATAATAAGAAGCATGAGGTTTGGTTGTGGAAATACAAACTTTCACACCATACTATTCAGAACAGCGTTGTACAAGATTTGATGTTTTTCTTTTTTCTTGCAATTAACTTATTATTATCTAAGACAATTTCTTAACTTCTCTAAGAACCCGCATTTCTTCACCTACAAAATGGAGATAATAACAAATGCAAAGACCACAGGGGGTGTGAAAATGTAACCTAGCAACATGTATGAAGGAGATGAGCAGTTAGCAAATGCTCACAAAGTCTTGCTGATGATAGGAAGCCATCCACTGAGACCCAGCTGTTAGCTGCTTCTGTTTACCTTACCTCTAAAGAACATACCAGTGCTTCCTCATCCAGGTCCTCTTGGCTTCTTCCCTTCCTCCCCATGCTGATCCAGGCCTCAGCACATCCCTCTGTCATTAGAGTAGTAACTTCCTGCCTTATCTTTCTATTTTCAGGTGGAATATGCTCTATTTCTCATTCTCTTCACTAGAACTTTCACTTCTATTCTAAGACTCTCAGTCTGATAATAACACCCTCTGGTCATAGAGCCGTGCCTCTCTCCCTGCACCCACCTTTGCCCTTCCTCAGCCTGGCGGACCTTGGCCAAACAGAACCTACAGCTATTAGAAGACATCATAATAGAGTGGTTAACCGTCCTGGCTCTGAGGTTAGTTCTTGGAGTTCACAGTAGTAGCTGTCCTATTTCACATGTTTGAGATTCAGTTTCCCCTTATGTCAAATGGCGACCAATAATTCTACTTCCCTAATTAGGTTGTTGTGACAATAAATTAACAAACCTTTTAAAACAGTATGTGGCATGTTGAAAGCACTCACTAAATTGGTAGTGATTATTATAGTTACTTTGTTCTGGTTCAGCCACAGTAGTGTATGATGAGGTCCCAAGTGTTCTGGAAGGAAATTTGAAGCCTTGGGGAGGTGAGATTGGGAAGCAGAGGGTCTACTGAATGGGTATTGAATATAAGAGCAAGGGATGAGGGATAGAGTGGGACAGATGCTTTCACCAAATTTAGTCTTTTCTTGACATTCTACTATGTGTCAGGCATTGTGATAGTTGATTTTTGTGTCTCAAGTTGGTTGGGCCATGGGGTGCCCAGATAATTGGTTAAACATTATTCTGGTGTGTCTGTGAGGGTGTTTCTGGATGGGATTAACATCTGAATTGGTAGACTGAATAAAGCAGATTGCCCTCCCTGATGTGGGTGGGCCCACCCAATGCACTGAAGGCTTGAATTGAATAAAAGACTGAGTAAGAAAGAATCCTCTCTCTCTGCCTGACTGTGCTTAAGCTGGGACATCAGTTTTCTCCAGCCTTTGGATTTGGACTTACACTAAAAGTTACACTGGGACCGGCCTGGTGGCGCAGCGGTTAACTTCACATGTTCTGCTTCTTGGTGGCCCGGGGTTCGGTGGTTTGAATCCCAGGTGCGGACATGGCACCACTTGGCATGCCATGCTGTGGTAGGCATCCCACATATAAAGCAGAGGAAGATGGGCACGGATGTTAGCTCAGGGCCAGGCTTCCTCAGCAACAAGGAGGAGGACTGGCAGTAGTTAGCTCAGGGCTAATCTTCCTCAAAAAAAAAAAAAAACAAAAAAACTTACACCAATGGCTCTCCTGGTTCTCAAACCTTTGGACATGGATTATTAGCACTACGTCATCAGCTCAACTGGATCCAGACTTCTCAGCCTCCATAATTATGTAAGCCAATTCCTTATAATAAATCTCTGGAGAACCCTGACCAATACAGATTTTGGTATCAAGAGTGGTTCAAAGAATAGAATGTTAAGGATAAATTTTCTGAATTGGTTCTGGGGTTTCTGGGATTGACTCTCTAATCTGATTAGATTTAACTATGTTCATGACTCTATTTCCAATAGTAAAGAGAGCACTGATAGTCAATGGCATGATCTGGCAATGGAGATGCACAAACTATTACCATTGGATACTCCTAATCAACTACTTATCAGAAACAAGGATCTGAGGGACTGTGTATATGATACTTTCAAACATTTTTGGAACACTAACAAATACAGTGAGGTTGGCTGGTTGTTCCCAATATTGCTGGACAAAGTGGTGAAAGAGACCACAAAGTGGATGAGCTCAGGGATTCTAATTCTCAGCTCAAATGCCCTATAAGTAAACTGAAAGTTTCTATGTGCCGTGAAGGATGCCTTTTCTTCTGTAGCCACAGTGCTGAGATTTATGAAAGTTGAATGCAGAATGTCATCCTGCAATAGGCTGAAGTAAAATGCAAGTTGAATTTCCAGCCTTGCAGCGTGTCTACTTTTAAAATGAAGGTGTTCATTGGGAAAGACGGGATCCTGTAAATTGGAATGAGGATATGTGGGAAGACCCTGACGAAGCTGGGATCATTGAGCTCCTGAATTCTGATGAGTCTTTTTTCCCAGTGGAGGAGGCCTCCTCACCCCCTGTGGAAGCACCCTCCCTATCCCCTGTGGAAGAGGCCTCTCCACTCTCATCAGAGGGGATTAACCTTGCACTGCCTGAGGAAACTGTAATGGCCTCTCCTGAGGCAGCCATACAGACAATGCTGATTTTCCTTAGGATTCACCCCCCACCACCTCTAGATATGACCCTAGGTTATATCTAGACCTATAACTAGATTCGAGTCCCAGCAGGCCCCTAATGATGAGGCACAAAGTGTGACCTATAAGGAGGGATGCTGCACTCCTAAAGAGCTACTTGAGCTTTCTCATTTGTATAGACATAAATATGGGGAACATGTGCGGGAAGAGGTATTAAGGGTCTAGGACAAAGGTGGAAGGACCATAAATTTGGATCAGGATGAGTTTATTAATATGGGCTCACTAAGCAGAGATTCTGCATTTAATGTTGTAGCTCAGGGAGTTAGAAAGGGCTCTAACAGTTGGTTTGGTTGATTGGTTGAAACATGGACATGAAAAAGGTAGTGCACAGTGGGCAAACTAGACATGCTGGACCTTCTCTAGTTTAATGTAGATGAAGAGATTCAAAGGCTTAGATTGGACTGTTAGAATGGATTTGTCATTTAAGGCCCACTCACTCACCCTGGGAGGGTCCAGAAGTCCTACCTTTGACCAACACTTTCAGAAATAAATTTGTGAGGGGGGCCCTGGCATCCTTGAAGAGCTCTGTGATTGCTCTTTTCTATAGGTCAAACCTTACAATGGGAACAGCAGTCACTGAACTGGGAAATCTAAATGCAGTGGGAGTAAGTGGATCCTAAGGTGACAGGGGCCAGGTGGCAGAATTCAACCAGTAAGGGCAAGGTGGACATGGTTACTGCAATGGACAACACCAAAGTGGTAATCAGAATAGTCTATGGCTTTGGTTAGTTGAACATGATGTCATTAGATGTGAAGTAGATAGAAAGCTTACTAAATTCTTGCTTGATCTGTATAAGCGGAAAAGTCTAGGCCAAGTGAACAAGTCTAACTTGAATCATAAAAACAGAAAGTTATGACCCCTTGATTAATTCACACACTTGAGCTAGTTTACAGATCCAGAACCCGTTCAATGAAGGGGAGACTGGTTCTCCTTGAGGAAGGACCCCAGTATACTACCAAAAATTTATAGAGTTAATGTTTCTCCCAGCATTCCCCAAATGAACCTATGGCCTTTTAACCAGGGTAACTGTGCACTGGGGGAAAAGGGAATAATCGGAACTTTCAGGGACTACTGGACACTGGCTCTGTACTGACACTGATTCCAGAGACCCAAAACATTCCTGTGGTCCACCAGTCGGAGTAGGGGCTTATGGAGGTCAGTTGATGAATGTAGTTTTAGCTCAGGTCCATCTCACAGTGGGGCCAGTGGGTCCCTGACCCCATCCTGTGGTTATTTCTCCAGTTCTGAATGCATAATTAGGACAGATACACTCAGCAGCTGGCAGATCCCCGTATTGATTCCTGACCTGTGGGATGAAGGCTGTTATGGTTGGAAGTGGAAGCCATTAGAGCTGCCTGTCCCTAGGAAAATAGTAAGCCAAAAGCAATACCAAATTCCTGGCAGGATTACAGAGATTAATGCTACCATCAAGGATTAGAAAGATGCAGGAGTGGAGATTCCCACCAAATCCCCATTCAACTCCCTCATTTGGCCTGTACAGAAAACAGATGGATCTTAGAGAATGACAGTGGATTATGATAAGCTTAACCAAGTGGTGACTCCAATTGCAGCTGCTGTACTAAATGTGGTTTCTTTGCTTGAGCAAATTAACACATCCCCTGGTATCTGGTATGTAGCTATTGATCTGGCAAATGCTTTAGTTTTTGATACCTGTTACTACAGACCACCTAAAGCAGTTTACCTTCAACTGGCAAGGCCAACAATACACCTTCACTGTCTTGCCTCAGGGGTATATCAACTTTTCAGCCTTGTGTCATAATTTAGTTTTCGGGGATCTTCATTGCCTTTTACTTCCACAAGATATCACCGTGGCCCATTACATTGATGACATTGTACTGATTGGACCTAGTTATCAGGAAGCAGCAACTATTCTAGACTTATTGGTAAGACATTTGCATGTCCAAGGGTGGAGAATAAATCCAACAAAAATTCAGGGGCCTTCTACCTCAGTGAACTTTCTAGAGGTCTAGTGGTGTGGGGCATATCAAGATATCCCTTCTAAGAAGAAGGATAAGCTGTTGCATCTAACTCTGTACAATCAAAAAAGAGGGATAATGCCTCGTAAGTCTCTTTGGATACTGGAGGCAACATATTCCTCATTTGGGTGTGTTACTATGGCCCATTTTCTGCCAGTTTTGAGTGGTGCCCAGAACAAGAGAAGGCTCTGCAATAGGTCCAGGCTGCTGTGTAACGTGTTCAGACTGCTGTGCTGTGCTGTTTCGGTCATATGATCCAGCAGTTCCAATAGTGGCAGACAGGGATGCTGTTTGGAGCCTTTGGCAGACTCCTGTAGGTGAATCACAGCATAGACCTTTGGGATTTTGGAGCAAAGCCCTGCCATTCTCCACAGATACCCATTCTCCCTTTGAGAAACAGCTCTTGACCTGCCACTGGGCCTTTAGTAGAGACTGAACGCTTAACCATGGGCTGCCAAGTTACCATGTGACCTGAGCTGCCCCTCGTAATCTGGGTGTCATCTGACCTGCCAAACTATAAAGTTGGGCATGCACAGTCAACACTCCATCATCAAATGGAAGTTACACGAAGAAGGGACCCAAACACCCATGGTGCCGACTCCTCCTACACTGCGTTGTCTCTCCCAGTCTGCACCTATGGCCTCATGAGGCCTATAATCAATTGACAGAGGAAGAAAAGACTCTTCTCTTTGTGGTCCACAGATGATATGCAGGCACCTGGGAGTGGACAGCTGCAGCACTACTGCCCCTCTTTGGGACATCCCTGAAGGACATTGGTGAAGGGAAATCCTCCTAGTGGGTGGGACTCTGAACAGTACTCCTGGCTATTTACTTTCTTGGAAGGAAAAATGACCAAATGTGTGATTGCATACTGATTCATGGGTTGTGGCCAATGATTTTTCTGGATGGCGAAGGACTTAGAAGGAACGTGATTAGAGAATTGGTGACAAGGAAATTTGGGGAAGAGGTATGTGGAGAGACCTCTCTGAATATGAAGATATTTGTGTTCCATATGAATAGTCACCTAAGAGTGACTTCAACCGGGGAAGATTTTAATAATCAAGTGGATAGGAAGATCAGTTCTCTGGATACCAGTCAGCCTCTTTTCCCATCTGTTCCTGGCATCTCCCAATGAGCTCATGAACAAAGTAGCCTTGGTGGCAGAGATGGAGGTTATACATGGGCTCAGTAAAACAAATTTCCTCTCATGAAGGCTGACCAGGCTATGATCACCACAGTGATCTATCACATCCCATCTGTCAACAGCAGAGATCAACATTAAGTCCCTAGTATGGCAACATTCCCCAGGGGGATCACCCAACTACCAGGTGGCAGATTGATTACTTTGGACCACTTCCGTCATGGAACGGGAAGCATTTTGCTCATACTGGAATAGACAGTTACTCTGGATCTGGATTTGCCTTCTCTGCATCAATGCTTCTGCCAAAAGTACCATATGTGGATTTACAGAACGCCTTATTCACCACCAAAGTATTCCACACAGCACTGCTTCTGATCAAGGAACTCTCTTCACAGCAAAAGAAATGGAGCAAATGGGCCCATGTTCATGGAATTTACTGGTCTTGCCATGTTCCCTACCATCCTGAAGCAACTGATTTGATAGAATGGTGGAATGCCTTTCTGAAGACACAGTTACAATGCTAGTTAGGTGGTAATAGTTTTCAGGGCTGGGGAACGTTCTCCAGGAGGCGGTATATGCTCTGAATCAGCCTCCAGTATATGGTGCTATTTCTCCCATAGCCAGGATTCATGGGTCCAGGAATCAAAGAGTGGAAATGGGAGTGGCAGGCTAGTGACCCACTAGCAAAGTTTTTGCTTCCTGTTCCCATGACCTTGTGGTCTGTTGGCCTAGAGATCTTAGTTTCAGAGGGAGGAATGCTTCCACTAGGAGGCCAGCAATGATTCCATTGAAATAGAAGTTAAAACTGCCACCCAGCCACTTTGGGCTCCTTGTGACTCTGAATCAACAGGCAAAAAAGGGAGTTACTGCACTGACTGGAATGGTTGTTCCTAACTACCAAGGAGAAATTGACTACTTCTCCACAACGGAAGTAAGCAAGAATATGTCTGGAATCCAGGAGACCTCTTAGGCTGTCTCGTAGTATTACCATGCCTTGTGATTAAGTCAATGGAAAACTAAAACAATCCAGGCAAGACTTGTAATGGCCCAGACCCTTCAGGAATGAAAGTTTGAATCACTCCACCAGGTAAAAAACCATGATCAGCTTAGGTGATTGCTGAAGGCAAAGGGAATTCAGAATGGGTAGTAGAAGAAGATAATTATAAATACCAGCTATGACCATGTGACCAGTTACAGAAATGAAGACTATAATTGTCATGAGTTATCCTCTTTATTTTGTTGTGAGTTTACATATATAGATATATATATGCTGTGATATACATATCATATATCTTTGTTTCCTTCTCTCTCATATACCCTTATTATCTAACAGAAGGTGTATTGACTTTATATCATAGTGTTTATTGTTAATTTTACCTCATAATGTTTAAGTTACAGGATGTGAAGGAGACAATTAAACATCACTCAAGCACCTTACCTCCTGTTCTGGGGGAAGGGTTAGTGTGTTTTCAGTTGAAGACAGGCTAGTTGTATCAGGTTAGGTAGAATTATGCCCTTGTTACCGTCTTTATTTGGGGATTAAGTATGGTTTAAGGAGTTGCATATAGGTGCCAAGTTGACAAGGGGTGGACCTGTGGTGCTTAATTTTATGTGTTAACTTGACTGGGCCATGGAGCGCCTGGATATTTGGTTAAACATTATTCCGGTGTGTGTGTGACGGTGTTTCTGGATGAGATTAACATTTGAACTGGTAGCTTGAGGAAAGCAGGTGGCCCTCCCCAGTGTGGATAGGCCTCACCCAATCAGCTCAAGGCCTGAATAGAACAAAAATGCTGACCCTCCTGTAACAGAGAATTTCTCCTGACTGACTGCCTTCAAGCTGGGCTCCTGAAATAGAATAAAAGGCTGAGTAAGAAAATTCTCTTTCTCTACCTGACTGTCTTTGAGCTGGGACTTCAGACTTCTCCAGCCTTTGGACTTGGACTGAAACTATACCATTGGTTGCCCTGGGTCTGGACTTCTCAGCTTCCATTATCACATGAACCAATTCCTTGTAATAAATCTCTCTCTCTATATATACATAATATAGATAGATAGATAGATAGATAGATAGATAGATAGAACACACATACATCCCGTTGGTTCTGTTTTTCTGGAGAACTCTAACTAGTAGAGGCACTGTGCTAGCTATTGGAGATACATGTGAAACAAAACATGGTCTCAAGAAACTTGTCTACTAAAGGAGAAGAGTGTGCAAGCAAATTAGAGCAAGATAGTGTCCTAGGGAGCAGTGCTGAAATTCAGGAAAACAGAGGTCAGGGCAGAAGGAAGGATCTCTGGCTATCACTAAAAAGCAGGTAGACTCATAGCAAGAATCCATAATCCCAGCTCTCCCTGTCCCTTCTCCACCACAGCAAATAAATGAAACACACTTTCCACATCTCGCTTTTCTTCTATACCGTCCCATGTTTTCTTATTCGAGGCTCCCATTAACATTCTCTTCAAATTGTGGTGGATCTAATATTATGATTTTCCCAGGACTCCTCATTCCCTAGGACTCTAATAACCTCTTTTTATGTTTATAATAATAATAGTAATAATAATGATTTGATAGGAAATAATGAGGTAGGTACTATTTTATCTTCATTTTATAGGCTAGGGAATTGAGTTCAGAGAGCTTAAGTAACTTGCCTAAAGTCATACAGCTAGTATGTGTAAGCAGAACTGAAACTCGGGTCAGTTTGACTTTATATCCACTGAGCTCATAATGGATATATTTGTACATTTCCATTTCCTTCCAAGATTTTCTCATTTCACTGTTATTGGAACTTATGCATTTTAAAATGTGGGTCAGGATATGTTGCTCCCTGTTCAGACCCACCCAGTGGCTACTAATCACACTTGAAAAAAATCCAAAGTCTTTACCATGGCCTACAAGGCCCTAGGGGGGCTGGATCCTGCTGGCATCTTTTTGAATCTCTCCCTTATCTTTTTTCTTTTCATTTACTCCGCTTTAGCCCCACTGGCCTTCTTGCCGTCTCTCAAATATTTCAAACGTATCCAGCTCATTGCTGGCACAAGGTCTCTGTACTTCTTGTTCCCAATGCTTGGCTGTGGCAGATTGCATATTCCAAAGGTGGACACAAGATTATCTCCCATCTCACATGTCTTCACAGTGGACCTTTGGGATGCCTCGACTGATAGAATATGGAGGAAGTGATGCTATGTGACTTTCAAGGCTATGTTATAAAGATGCCATGCATGTCCACTTTGCTCTCCTTGGACATTTACTATAGGAACCCAGCCTCTGCTGTGAGGAAGCTGAAATTAGCCCATGTAGAGACCACATGGAGAGGCAGAGTGTTGGTGTGCTGGCTGACAGCCCAGTTGAAGCCCCAGCTGACAGCCAGCATCAGCTTCCAGACATGTAGTGAAGATACCTCCAGATTATTCCAGTCCCCAGCTATGGAGTTACTTCCATCCAGCCTTTCATCCTTCCCAGCTAAAGTCCAGACATTGTGGAGCTGAGATAAACACCCACTGCTGAGCCTTATCTGGAATTTTGACCATAGAATCTGTGAGCATGATAAGACCCAAGCTGCAGCTTGAAAAAGAGACACCGGAACGGACTCACACACCCAAAGGAAGAAGTACGTTTTTGCTTTTGGAGCCTCTGAGATTTGGGGGTTGTTGTTTATGTAACATCATCAATGTCTTTAGTTATTGTCTGCCTTCTCTGCCAGTGGGCAAGCTTCATACAGGTGGGGACCAAACAAATCTGATATATTAAATCAATATATGAAATATATAAAATAATATGTATTTGTATTATATATAAATAAATATAGATATATTTAGCATCTCAAATGGTACGAAGCACACGGAATTTTTTGAATGCATGAATGATTTAAGAAATTCACTTCTTGGTTATCTCATTACGTTGATGATCTCATCTAGTCTCAATGACTTAAATATCTTTTATATGCTGATGAATCTCAAGTTTATATCTACAGCCCAGACCTCTCCCCTGAACCACAGACTCATGTCTCCAATGGCTAGTTGACATCTTCCCTTGGTTGACTGATAGGTATCTCAAACATAATACATCCAAAATCAGGCTCCTGATCTTCTTCCCTTTCCTCTAGCCCCTCCCAAACTAGCTCCTTCAGTGGTTTTCCTACAGGATTTGATAGAAACTCCATCATTTCAGTTAAGCAAACCATGTACACTTTGAAGCCATAGTTTACAGCTTTTTATTTCTCTCCTTGTACAATTTGTTAGCCAATCCCATAGGCTCTACTTTGTAAACATATCAGAATATGACCATTTCTCACCACATCCACCATCACCTCTCTCCTGGATTATCACAACAACCTCCCAACTAGCTTACATCTTGCCTCCACCAATTTGTCCCTAGAAATAGAAATTCTCAATATAGCAGTCATCTAGATCATGTTAAAACATAAGTCAGAGTATGTTGCTTCACTGGTCCAAACGCTTCAATGACTCCTATTTCTTTCAGGGTGAAAATTTCACTCTTTATGATGGCCTATGAAGCCCTCCATGATCTGGCTCCCATTCCCTCTTTGACCTCATCTTCTACTCTTCCCCTTGCTCACTCTCTTTCAGCCTCTGGACAGTTCACTGCTCTTGAAACACGTTAGGCACATTCAACCCAGGACTTTTGACTCTCACTGCCACTGCTCCCCATCCCCCACCTCCAGTCCTGGCCTGGAACACTCTTCCTCCAGCAATCCATGGCTATTCCCTTACCTTCTTTAAACCTTTGCTCAAATATCTCCTTCTCAGACAGATATTCCCCGGCATCTTAATTAAAATTGCACGGTCCTCCCTAATCCCTTTTCTTGCTTTCTTTAATGTCACTCATCATCCTCCAGCAGACTTACTTGGTTTATTGTCTGTGCTTGTTACTAGAATATAAGCTCCTGGTGGCAGGAATATTTATCTGTTTTGTTCACTACTCTACCTTCAGTGCTCACAGTACTAGGATGGAGAAAGCATTTAATAAGTAGTCATGGGATAAATGGATAAATGAATTAGTCCATGGCACCCCCCCGGAGACTGTTATTGGTGCAGAAGTGCATTGGTGACCTAAGTTGACCCCATCACATTGAAGAAGAAACCTTACATTTAGGGTGACCATCTGTTCTGATTTTCCTGGGAAAGTCCTGCTTTACACCTGTGTACTGTTTTAAGTATTAGTTAGTGGCCCCATTCATTCTGAAAATGTTTTAAATGGCCACTTTGTTTATATTCCATACTTATATTCCAAAGAAACATGTCATGTCAGGTGCTGCTGGCAGCCATCTTATGACCAAGAGGAAAGCTGGACCTGGGATACAGTCAGTGTAGTGGATGGCAGAGAGGGCAGAGTGGAAGACTCTGAGCGTCCTGCTGAGCCACTAAATCACTCAGTGCTGAAGTTTTCCCATGTTTGGCAAGCTTATTGGAGAGAGTTTGGCAGTTATTGGATAGAATACATTTCTCCATTGTTTAGACTTGTTTCCATTTGGGTGTCTATTGCTCGAGTTAAGATTTTCGTTTGATAGATAACTCACCGCAATCTGCCACAGAAAACTGTCAGATTACTACAAATAGCTCTAATTTCAAGGAAATTTCAATGTAAGGAATGTGGTCAGCAGCTTCTAAAGTGGCTCCCAATGAACCCAGCTTCCTGTTATTTATGCTCTTGTGTAATCCACTCCCTTAAGGATGGGCTGGACTTGGTGATGCACTTCTAAAGAATAGAATATGGTGGAAGAGATGGGATGTCACTTCCAATATCAGGCTACAAATAGACTGTGGTTTCCATCTTGAGTGCCTACTCCCAGTCTCTCTTTCACAGCCCTAACACTGGCAAGGCAAGCTGATGTGTTGGAAGGTATCCTAACGTTAGGCCCATGTGCCAAGGAACTGATGTCTCTGGAGGCCGTGTGAGTGAGTTTGGAAACGGATCCTCCCTGTACCCCCTACCCCACCTCTCCATTGAGCCAAGAGGACTTAGAGTTCCCTGGCCAACACCTATGAGACCCAGAGCCAGAGGACCCAGCTAAGCAGTGGCCAGATTCTAGATCCATATAACCTATGAGATAATAAATGTTATTTTAAGCCGCTAAGTTGTGGAGTGATTTGTTATGCAGCAGTAGATAACTAATACAAAGAAGGAATGGGGAATGCCTTTTATTTTATCTATTCTGAGCCCTCTGGCTTGGATCACTTTCCTGCTCAAATACATGAGACCTCTTCTGGGGAAGTGTGCTGAGGCCCTGTACTAACGACAATCTGAATAATGCATTTCAAACCTGTTTCATTCACCATGCCTCTGGAAATAGTCAAATTAAAAGGAGAATGGATCTAAGTTCTAGGAGGTTGAGAGATGTAATCATGATAGAATTGAAGTTGTTTGGGGGCCAGCCCAGTGACAGAGTGGTTAAGTTTGCAAGCTCCACTTCGGCAGCCCAGGGTTTCGCCGGTTCAGATCCTGGGTGCAGACATGGCACTGCTTGTCAGGCCATGCTGAGGCGGCATCCTATGTGCCACAACTAGAATGACCCACAACTAAAGATATACAACTATGTACTCGGGGGCTTTGGGGAGAAAAAGGAAAAAAAAAAATCTTAAAAAAAAAGAACATTTAAAAAAAAGAAAGAATTGAAGTTGTCAGGTGCAGGAGAAATTCTCAACAAGCTGGAGGTGCCTGGATACAGGCATTAGCTTAGGCTGCCAACAAAATACCGCAGACAGAGTGGCTTAGGCAACAGACTTATTTCTTATAGTTCTAGAAGCTGAGAAGTCCAAGATCAAGGTGCCAGCTAATTCAGTTTCTGGTGAGGAAGCCCTCCCTGGCTTGCAGACAGCTGCTTTCTTGCTGTGTCCTCACATGGCCATGGTGGAGCAAGAGAGAGAGAGAGCAAGGTCTCTGGTGTCTTTTCTTACAAGGGCACTAATACCATTGTGAGGGCCTCACCCTCATGACCATTTGGCATCCTAATTACTTCCTAAAGGCCTCATCCCAAACTACCTTCTCTATGGGGGTTAAGGCTTCAACATGAATTTTGGGGGGACATACACATTCAGTCCATAACAACACCGAATCAGAGATTGTGGGCAGTTGACCAGGGATGGAGGGTGAGGAGTCATGCTGCCCTTAAATACAGCGGAGATGCTCTGTGCAGTTCTGGCCTCCCGCTAAGGGAAAGAGTGTAGTTAGTGATGACGTGAGTAGGTCCTGGAATCAGGCAGAGTGTGGTGGTTACAAGCATAGACACTGGAACCAAACTGGCTGCATCTGAAGTCTGGCTCTGCCATTTACAAGCTGTGTAGACTTGTACAGATTAATTCATGTTACTTAATTTCTCCCTACCTCAGTTTGCTTATCCATAAAATGGGGATAATAGTAGAGTTATTCTGAGGATTAAACCAGTTAATATATGAAACATGCTTTATAGCACAGCACTTGGCTTGTAATAAGCTTTAAATAAGCATTTTTCATATTATTATTTTTTATTGTCAGACTACCTGTGTTTAAATTCTGGCTGAGCCAGCTGTGTGGCTTTTGGCAAGTAAGTTATCATTCGATGTTTCCAGTTTCCTCACTTGTAAACATGGAAATAATAATAGCATATCCCATAGGTTTGTTGTGAATGTGACAAAAATACAATGTTCTTAGTACCTAGGAAGCATTTGATAGAAAGCATCTGTTACTATCTTTCTTCTTTGTTCTATAAAAGAATGTAGTTCATTTTTCCATTTCTGAGAGTCAATAGAAAATTTGAATTTATGTTATAGAAATGACTCTGGAATCAGTTATATTGGAACCCTTCTATTCTAGAAAGTGAGATGCCATAGCTCATTTCACATGGCTCTTTTTTCTTTTTTTTTTTTTTTTAAAGATTTTTTATTTTTTCCTTTTTCTCCCCAAAGCCCCCCAGCACATAGTTGTGTATTCTTCGTTGTGGGTTCTTCTAGTTGTGGCATGTGGGACGCTGCCTCAGCGTGGTCTGATGAGCAGTGCCATGTCCGCGCCCAGGATTCGAACTAACGAAACACTGGGCCGCCTGCTGCGGAGCGCGCGAACTTAAGCACTCGGCCACGGGGCCAGCCCCACATGGCTCTTTTTTCTATCATGATTTGTTTCAGTAAAAACAATCTTGTTGAGGTGCCGTGGGTTGTAGTGGAAAAGCTTGAACTCTGCAGTCAGTCAGACCTGGTCTTTATTTTCTTCTCTACCCTATATGAGTTGGGGAGTCTTGGAAAGTTACTTAGCTCTCTGGCCCTCAGTTTCCTAATCTGTACAGTAGGCATAATAATGCCTCTTTCACAGTGTTGTCAGGATGATGGAATGAAGTAATGGATCCAGACACTCCTTCCCAAGTGCTTGCCACAGAGTGAGTATGAACTGATGCTTACTTCCGTCTTTCCATGGACATCTTCCTCTGTCCATTTCCACTGCTTTCTTTTCCTCTGCATGTAGTACAATACTGTAGTAAGGATTTGTGAATTCTGCCAATTAGTTTCATGCAGTGTTGCTGGGTGGCTTAATCCCCCTTCCTAGCACTCCTGGGAGTATATGAAATACAAGACGAGCATTCTAACCATAAAGTTATATTGAGGAATTTAATGAACAGAAAATGCTATATACCATCTGTATCAAAATTAACTATGTAGCTTGTGTATAGACACAGGATTCCTGGGCAGCCTCATTCTGTAAAACCTTTTGCTGTGCCTGCCCACGACTCTTGGAGGTGTGAGACATTCCCTGATGTTGGCATCATGGCTTCCCTGCTGTCAGAGAACATTGCTGAATGAAGAGACATTTGTCTCCCCAGAGCTCGCACTTATAGTGGATCAAGCTCGTGGTCTCAGGTTGACTGCCTGAGTTCAAATGCCAGCTCCAATACCAACCGGGGCTAGTTACTACAGCTGTGCCTCAGTTTTCTCCTCTGAAAAATTGTTGTGTTATCCAGGGTAATCAATGCCAGTTGCTGTAACAGAGCAATTCTCAATGGCTTGACACACTTACACTCTCTTTCTTTCTCACTTTACTGTCCTGTGAAGGTGTGGAAGTCTGTGAATGACCACTGTTTAGGAGTCACACCCAGAAGGAGGTTCATCCCTTCTGTCCGTGTTCCATCAGCCAGAATCCAGGAAGAGGGTCCTTTTTCGAATCAAGGGAGTGGTGGTGGGAAACGTGGCCCTCCAATGTGTTGGAGGAAAAGGCAGCAGTGAGGTGAACCCCTGATGTTGTCTTTGCTCCAATGGAGATAACAGTCCTCCTATCTCCCAGGGATGCTGTGATGAGTACATGAATAAATCCACGTGAGCGCTTAGAGCACTGCTTTCCACCTAGTCAACCCTGAGTACGTAATCTCTTGTTCTACGCTTGCTCTCATCATCAGCATCAGCATCAGCTTGTCTCATAGCCCTTCCCCATGTACACTGGTTGCAGGGACTCCAGAGGAGGTAGGCGTTGGTCTTCTTGGAGCCATGATCTCAGGGCTACTGCCAGATGCTCGACTGGGGACCTGGCTAAAATGTGCCCAATTTGCCACCTTTTGCTAGTTTGTGCCTCTTGCCATTGACTTGGGCTGCTCAATTGGCTTTAGGTGACTGATAGTTCCAGGTTAGCTTCTTGCTGATTCCATGGGTGTGGAGAGCGGGGAAGGAAACTTGATTAGCTTTTGGGGAAGAGTGGTCATCAATTTAAGCGTTCCCATCCCTTTCCTTTGCCAAAGGGTTATTTCCCATCTCCACTGGGTTCTCTGTTCTCCAATCAGTCTGCCAAAGAGTTTTAGGCTACTCAGATTCTTCATTCATTCATTTGAAAAGCACTTACTGAATGTATGTTAAGCACTAGGCATTGCTGGGGAATATATCAGTAAACAAAATATAGAAAAATATCCATCCTCATGGGTCTAATATTGTGTCTGTGTCAGGAATGAATTAGGGACCACAATACACATAAATGTAATAATGCTATATCAGATAGTTATGAGTGCCATGGAACAAATAAGCAGTGTGGGCAAGATAAATGTTATGGACTGAATGTTTGTGTGTCTCCAAAGTTCATATGTTGACATCTAACTCTCAATCTGACAGTACAGGAGGTGGGACCTTTGGGAGGTGATTAGGTCATAAGGATAGGGCCCTCATGAAAGAGATTAGTGTCCTTATAAGAAAAGGCCAGAGAGCCAGCTTGCCCTTTTTCTGACATGTGAGGATAGAGGGAGAAGTCGTTTGTCTGCAACCTGGAAGAAGCCCTCCCCCGACCCTGACAATGCTGTACTCTCATCTCGGACTTCCAGCCTCCAGAAATGGGAGAAATAAATGTTTGTCGTGTAAGCCACCCAGTCTATAGTAATTTGTTACAGAAGCCCGAGCTGACTAAGACAAGACATGTTGTTAGGTGTGGTAGAGATGGGGAGAGGAATAGTTGATTTTTTTTGTTCTTTTGTTTGGTAAAATTAATTGGCTACTTTTTAGGGCAGTTGTAAGTTTACAGATAAACTGAGCAGAAAGTACAGAGAGTTCTCATATAGCTCTTCTTCCCTTGTACAGTTTCCCCTGTTATTAACATCTTACATGAGTGTGGTGCATATGTTACAATTGATGAACCAATATATTGGTATTCACTAAAGTCCGTAATTTAAGTTAGCGTTCGCTGTGTTGTGTAGTTCTATGGGTGAGCTGTAGTTTTCAAAAGGGTGACATAACAGACACCTCTTGTGCCTCCCTTTTAATTCCACCTTGACTGAGCTACAGCTCTTCTACCTACTTTCTGGGACATCTGCTGAACACCACTCAGCCATTCTGACGAATAAGTGTGCAAACCTGGATGTGCAAGGGTATTAAGCATCTCATGGGGAAAATTTCGACCATTTGAGGGTGGGAGCTGGTGGATCACAGCCTAAAACCACTGAACACCTGGGCTGAAATGCATCTAATGTTCTCCTTGATTACACAGTGACACAGGCCCAGAGAGGCTAAGAGAATTCTCATGGATGCACAGCTCTTCAGTGGATGTTCTGGGAATGAGATCCTCGGCCTCCTGGCTCCCAGTACAGTGCTCCATTAGGGTGGGGAATAAAGAAAGAGAATGGCGTCATTCGGTTCTAGCTGAATGCACAGATCAAGGATAATCATTCTGCTGTCCAGTCCTCTCACTTTAGCTTACGTCACTGTTAGATTTTCCCTTGTTATTATTACTAAGCAATGTATTCAAACTTTTATAAAAGGAAAATAAATACCTGCTTTTTAAAGAGCAGTTTCCAGTGACTCATTTAGGAGGAAATCTCCTTAGGAACTGGGATATTGGAAGATTGAATAATTTGAACTATGTTTGTTTTTCTGTCCTGGACTTAGATCCTATGAAGATTTCTGCGTTGATAGCCAGGAGGTTGAAATATCATTTTCATCGGCTTCCATGCTCCAGTGAAGGTCATTGAGACCCACCTTCCAATATCCTGGGATGCCCCAGCATGACTTGCAGATGACCCAGACTGACCACATCTCGGGGGTTTCAAGCTGTTAGTTTCCATATTCATTTAGTCACTGGGTTTTTATGTGTGATTTTTGGTGACCATGAAATTGAGATGAAGAGGCCTGGATGCTGCCAAAAGCCATGTGGCCAAAAGGCTCCGTGTGAGTTCCCCACGCTCTGCCAGCACACTTTATTCCTCAGTGTGGCTCTCCTCCCATTCTGTCCTCAGCCTTCCCAGCAGCGCCAGCAGCCCTCAACAGGCCTAATTGATTTGTGAGGTCCAAGAGTCTCGGATTTAGGGATTAGGTGGAACAACTGTCCCCTCGTGTGACCAGACTTAAATGTTAAGTTTTTGGCTTCTATTTATTGCTCCCTTATTCTGAAATACAAAAATGAGACAGGAAGAGTTAATAGGATGACCTCCAGAAATCACTTTTTAATTTCTATAATGTGAAAGAACTAACTTCTATATAGGGTTTGCCATGGGTCAGTCCCTCTTCTAAACACTTTACATAGAATATGCCACTTAACTCTCACTATAAACCTCTGAGGCAGCATCTCTCATCATCATCATCACTATAAACCTCTGAGGCAGCATCCCTCCTCATCATCATCACTATTTAACTGACAAATAAAAGGCTGGGATTTGAACCCCATCAGTCTAGCTCCAGAGTCCATGCTCTAAACTGCTACGTAAAATGTGAGAAGGGAAAGGAATCATCACAGCCAACCTTCTCATTTACTCACGCAGAAATTTACTCATGTAGCACAGAGAAGAGAATTGACTTTCCTAAAATTGCACAGCTGGTTAGTGGCTGCTCAGTTCCAGCCTGCAGTTCTTTTCTTTCCTGTAGAGTGAATCTCTGTCTCTGAGGTTCAGGGAGAAAGCATTAGACATCAAGGGATGAAGCAGCTATTGAATGACTTTTTATTTGAGGTAAACTATCTAGAAAGGCAAGAAGGAGGTGGCGGAGCAAGTGGGGAGTATGTGTGTGGGGGAAGAAGGATGCTGAATTTAGAAATCGTGCTGTATTAGGCTCTGGCTAAGTTCCAATGATTTTTATTCGTTATTATTATTTTTATGGGAAAAGGAACGTGCAACAGTTTAGGCTCAGTTATTTGCCTTCAGGCATTGATTTGTCAAATTTGGATCCAATGCCAGTTCAGCACAGTGGGTGTTCATGGGTGCTGTGCGTGCGTGTGTGTACGTGTGCTCAGGTGTTTGCATGTGCCCTTCTCTGTGTGTGTCCATGGCGTTGGCATAAAAGGCAGTCCATCCGAGGACTTACTCACTACTTCTTACCTCCAACCCACCTCCCTAATGTGTCAAGAATTATAAATTAATCACCTGGCTGGTTTGCACTGAACTTACTAGTGTTTATGAAAGGGAATTCATTGGATATGCCTGTTAATGGAACACGTGTAATAATACTAAAGCCTGTGATTAAAAAGAAATTTAAGGCCCATGAGTTTCTAATAGAAAAACAAGTCATTTGAGTGTTTATTTGCTGGTGTAAAATGGCTGATTTTAAAGGGGAGGGGTTCCTATTTTAATTTTAGAACGACCATGGTATTCACACTGAAAGTTAGTAAGGCTTTTGCAGAACCCTTTTAGATTGTGTTTAGCAGAAGAACCTTTGATAAAGCAGAAGCTGTTTATTGCTTCATTCTTTGATGGAAAATATATTCCAGAGTAGTTCCACTCATGGGTTGATTCATTCATTTGTTCATTCATTCATTTATCAAAAATGTATTGCATGCCTATCATATATCAAGCACATGTCTAGGTGGGAAGAGAGATGAAAACACTTGGCCTTTGCCCTCAGTTGGCCCACAGTTTGATGAAGGGTAGACATGTGAAGAAATAATCCCAGTACTTGCTCTGATGGAGGTGTGGAGAGGGCAATGAGAGCAGACGGGGAGTCAGAGGCTTCTCAGAGGAGGCGGGCTTTAAACTGAGACTTATCCGGTCAATCAAGATAGGATAGGCCATTCCAAGGCTAGTATTGCAAGCTCATGGGGTCTTAGAAGCAAGAAGTGTTGGGGAGAATTATAAGTTGTTTCTGCTTTTGAAGTATAAGTGCCTGTTATCTAAAAAATAGCTATTCCTTAAATTCTCGCATTCATGCATTTACTCATTCAGTTGCATGAAGATGCTGTTCTTATTCTCGTGTGTGTGTACATATGCATACAGACATATGTACACATGTACACAAGTGTATGTATATATTGACATTCCTTGGTGAAGTGTGGTACCTTGATTTTCTTAAATTTTAGTGAGATTTAATCATCACATTATTTTATAGTGAAGTTAGAAAGTTCTGCATGTAAAATGAAGCTAGTTGATTTTGGCTTTTTAGAAGTTTGTCTGTGGGTTTTTAAGAAATCTTTTTATTTTCCAGGGAAATTTTGCATAATTTCTCCACAAATCCTATTTATCTTTCAAAATGGCAAGGAGAACAAACTGCTTTGGGTTTCTCAGAACTAGAAGACTGCAAATCTCCTCACTTTTTCAGGATGTCTGAATATGGGTTTAGGAGTTTGGGATGCCTTTAAGAGAAAAGTTGTTTTAGTTTCACTTTTTATTTTTAGACTTGCTGGTAGATTTTAGAAAAGTCAAAATAAAGCCCCGTGCATTTGGACTTTCTAAAACTCACACAAATATGCATTCATTAATTGCTCACTTGCTAAATATTGATCAAGAACTCATAATGAAATTTAAGAGGGGACAAGAGAGGAAACCAATCCAATCACTGCTCTCAAGAATTTTGCAATCTGTTGAGAGTGAGGGGCAAATAAAAGGGTTTGGGGGAATGGTGGAAGTTGTTATGGAAAAGTTCTTGAGAAAGGAGAGGCATGGACTGAGTCTCAAAGAAATAGTGCGGCAGAAGCAGGGATGGGCATTCCAAGCAGAGGCATAATTGTGAACAAAGACAGGAAAGTGAGTCTGAGCTGTCATCTGATTTTTGAAGGATGGGTAACATGTCAGAATGAGGTTGTCAGTTAACGTTTTGAAGTCACTCAACTCTGCTGCTTCTCACTCAGAGAAATGATAGATAAAATATAATAAAAGGGAAAAAAGACTCCACAATAGTTCAAAAATAAATATACATCTCTGTGGTTCAGAAAATGAAAATAAATATGGATCTGAGAGTTGTGATGGAGGCCTGATGGCCGCTGGATTCCCAAGGAAGCAGAGGTGGTTTGGAATTTGGACCCTATGGGCTAATTGAGACTAAACTGGTGCCAGGATCACTGCTTCTCAACAGTGTGGGGATATGGTTCTTCCTGTTGGTGTGAGAAGTCACTGCCTTTTAGTTTGTATGAAATTGTGTACCTTTCAATTATGGGACAAGAGAATCTCCTGGTGTGGTGACTGTGTCTGTGAGTGTTTCTAGGGGCAAGAGCTCCTGGCTTCCCACATAATACCTAGTTCTTGCCAGGAGCTCCAGGGGTCCCAGGCGAAGGAAGGGAGAGCTAGACATGGAGGAATAAATGAAGACAAACATATTCATTCCCACCCTCAGAGAGACAAACAGTAATACTTCCACTCAAAATGTACCCACAAACCAAAGTTATAAAACACACAAAAATATTAAAAGGCAGTCAATAAAATCCATGATTGGCTGTGTCATGGCACATGAAATAGAATTAATAAAAAAGTCTGAAAGAGAATTGTGAAAAATGTTTGAAGTATGGTCAAGGATACATAAAGGAATATATCATGAACAAAAGCAGGCTGTTAGTTAACCAAGAATATGTGTATATTAAAAAACTTAAAAAAATAAATTTTGAATTAAAAATATAATCATAGAAATAAAACATTCAATAGATGGAATAAACTCCAGATTGGACATGGCTTAAAAACAATTAATAAATTGAAAGATAGTACTAAGTAATTTACCTAAAATATAGAAGGAGCTATAAAGAAATAAAAATTATGGAAATAGTGGAGAAGAGATTTTTGAAGATTTAATACTCTGAATTTCTCAGAGTTGAAGAAAAGACAGGAGAACTGAGTAGGATGAAGAAAAATAAATCTAAACTTAAACCATCTTGGTAAAATTGTACAACATTAATTTTAAAAAGGCCAATCTTTAAACTAACAGAGAGAAGAGGAAAATTAACAACAAAATAATGATAAGTACACTGGAGGTGATTTTTCTTCATCAGAATCAATGCTGGAGGCAATGGAACAATATCTTCAAGGTGATGAGAGAAAGTAACGGTCGGTTTATAATTTTATACCCAAGTAAACTATCATTCAAGAGGGAGGCTTAAAGAAAATTCCAGACAAAGACTAAAAGAATTTACCATGCACAGCTCTTACTTAAACAATGAAGGATGTATTTAAAAATGAAGGAAACTAAACCAAGAAGGAAGGAATAGTTACAAATAAAAATAGGGAGCACAGAAATTAACAAAATATCTTCGTGTATTTAATAAAGGTAAAAAATAGCATAAAAAAGAAAAATGTCTACAGAAAAAAACTAAATGTCTAGATAATAGAAAAAGAAGATAGATATTGGGCTTTAAAAGGATAGCTAAAACATGATGAAGTCCTTGATTTGTTTGTGGGAGGACAAAAATAGTGAATAATTTTAGACTTGTTAGAAAATTATAAAGGTTGAATGTTAAGTACTAAAATAGAAATGCAATGTACATTATATTGCAAACCAGCAGGGAAAAAAGAAAGGGAGGTAGATATTTCAGACAATGTGAAAAATTAGGACAAAAGAAGTAAAGAAATAGAATGATGTGATGGTTAATTTTATATGTCAAGTTGACTGGGCTAAGGGATGCCCAGACAGCTGGTAAAACATTATTTCTGGGCGTGTCTGTGAGGGTGTTTAGAGAAGAGATTAGCATCTGAATTGGTAAACTGAGTTAAGCATCTCCCCCTCCGTTTGGGTGGCATCATCCAATTCACTGAGACCTCAAATAGAACAAGAAGGTGGAGGAAGGGCGAATTCACTCTCTGCTTGAGCCGAGACATCATCTTCTAGTGTCCTCAGACACTGGTGCTCCTGGTTCTCCTACTTTCAGACTCAGATTGAGACTTTCACCATCAGCCCCCAGTTCTTAGGCTTGCAAACTCAGACTGAATTACACCACCAGCTTTTCTGGTTGTGTAGACGGTAGATCTTGAGACTTCTTGGCTTCCGTAATCATGTGAACCAATTTTTATACTAATTCTCCTCTTATATAATATCTTTATATATATCCTATTGGTTCTGTTTCTCTGGAGAACACTAGTACAAAAGATAAATGGAAAATATAAAAAATATAGGAGCTATTGTCTTGAATAACAGGAAGGAATCCTGAAAGTTTAATTTTAAATATAAAAAGTCAGTTGTAGGATGAAATATATGGTATGATAATATTAAATTTTGCAAAATATGCAAAACAATGCTATTTTAAAATGACTATATGCATATCCTATATGTATAAAAATTTTTTTAAATAGACAAGAAGGACCAAATCAACATCAAGATAGTGGTTATGTTTGGAGTGGAAAGGAGGATAAGATTAGGAAGGAGTATAAAGGGGACTTTAATTCTATCTGTAATGTTTTCTTTCCTTACAATAGCAAATTAAGCACATTTTAAGGTGCGTTCAATCTGGGTGAGGGGTACAAAGGTATCATTAGTTTCTGTTTATTTAAATATTTCTCACAGAATTAGATGTGAGGACCGTGTAGAAAGTCTCTCTTTATTTTCACTCTTCCCTGGCAGTGATTTTCCGCCATGATGGGATTTCTGTAGAATCCTTCATTTATGACTCTCTGACTCATCTCCTTGTCTGTCAGGTCTTAGCCACTTAAAAGAGAAAAGTCAAAATTGATCTGTTCATTATTGAAGCTACCAACTTTCTAATAAGGCCTTAGTTTCTATGAAATCTAAAGAAGACTTTACATACTGGATATCGTCCTCCATGTCCATCACTTTTGAGGTCGATAAACTCCATGAAGGCTGAGACTCCACCGGGCTTGTTTACTCTGCATTTCCAGTGCCTGTGCCTTGGCATAAATATTGGTTTCATAAATGCATAGGCAAAAGGAAGGGCTGCTGGCTTTTCCCAACAACCAGTTCCCTACTCTTCCATATGGCTGACTCTTCCATACCTCTGTGCCTTTGCGCAAATCATCCCTCCCCTTTAGGAATGGCCTTTGCCTCCTGTTTACTGAGAAAATACCTCTCCTGTTCTTCCTGCTCCCTGTAGATAGAAACTTCTTTAGAGTAGAGATCCTGTCTGTCTCTTTCACTGCTGAATGCCCATCACCTGCTGCATTTGTAGAATAAATGGATTCTTATTTATGAGCCCAGAGTAGATGTCACCTCTCCTTGAAGCCTTTCTTGACATAATACCCTTACACCCCATGACTTCTATTCCAGACAGAGTTAAGCATGACAATTTTTTTTTTTTTTTAAAGATTGGCACCTGAGCTAACAACTGTTGCCAATCTTCTTTTTTCCTTCTTTTTTCTCCTCAAATCCCCCCAGTACATAGTTGTATATTTTAGTTGTAGGTCCTTTTAGTTGTGGCATGTGGGATACCGCCTCAACATGCCTAATGAGTGGTGCCATGTCCGCGCCCATGTTCCGAACCCTGGGCCGCCGAAGCGGAGCGGGCAAACTTAACCACTCGGCCACGGGGCTGGCCCCGGTCGTGACAATTTTTTTAATGACACGATATCTGGTACATATATTTCCATGGCTGCAATTAGTATATTGTATCATAATAGTGTCCCTCATTAGATGTTATTCCTTAAGGACCAGGTTTATGTCTTTTTTCTCTATGTTTCTAATTACTTGTCTGGCAGGTGTGTACAACAGAGCAGCCTTTCGATATGTACTTATTGAATTGACTTATATCCATTTGCAAGTAGTGGTCTGTGCATTTCCTGAACCACTCCCAATCCTTCTGATGGTGCTTTCCTTCTCTGGAGGACAGCTAATTGATCCCAGCACACGGTTAAATCTTCTGCCACCTCTGAGGGAGCCTAGAACTAGATGCTTAAGATGGATTCTTAGGAAAGGTTAAGATAATGTGAAAAGTGGTGAGAGGGATTGGTCGTTAACCTCATCTTATCTACCTAGGTCTGTGACCAATGAGTCGCGTGGGATTCAGCGTGAGCCCTCCTGCAGGGCCGGACTCTTTTGCTCTCTCAGTCCCCTACTGCTGCCATCTGTTGATAATTACTGTCCAGTCTCTGCTGAGAATGTGTGATATTTAATATTTCCTCACCACTTGAACAAACATGTGGCAATAACAGAAGGGTCCTTGGCCACAGGAGTAGAAAGATGTATTTGCATGAAAGAGTCAGTGTACACCTTGGGCCAGGCAAACAACTGCCTTCTCTTTGAGAAGTTATGAGAAGTCCCCATGTTTCAGAACCTGGAGAATAGGTACATTGACTTAGGTTGTATTTTTGGAAGAAAACTCTTAAAAATCCAAAATATCAAGAAGATTGGAAAACAAAACATAACAACCTCTTTTTACAACTGATGTGATTTTCTCTTAATGAGCAATCATGAAGTTTTCCCAGGTAACTTTTCAGCATTTTTAGAGAAAGTTGCAGCTCTTGCCAAGTACTAAGAAAGAAGAAAAGTATTTTGTATATTTGAAAAAGAGTTCTCCTGATTGAAAGCCTTTTTTTTTTTCAGTCCTTTTGCGGGTGGGGAGAAGAGGTTTCTGGTTTCATTTGCAGGTGGGGAAGTTCAACTTCCTGTTTCAAGAATAACAAGAGGATTCAACAGGGACAAGCTTTGCACATACAATAAACTCTGGATTACTGATGTGATCGGGAGTAGACTGTTTTGGTTCATTAAGCATTTGGATCTGAAGCAGAGAAAGGTGGGGCCACCAATGGCATGTAGACACTTGAGGTTCCTTGGCCATCCTTAGTGAGATGGTAGCTGGGATTGTGGAGTGAGGCAGGAGTGGGAATCGTTTCTAGCACTAGAAGAGAAAACAGATCATTCTCTGATCTTGTTGCTCCTCGTCATTCATTTCCATTTGGGAACAGTCAATGCTTATCAGGAACGCTTTTTTTCTCCCCAACGTCTGTTTTGAAAATTTGTGGACATACTGAAAAGTTGAAAAAATTTTACAGTGAATACCAATAAACCTACCACCTAGATTCTGTCGTTAACATTTTGCCTTGCTTGCTTTTCAGTCTCTATGCATCTCTCTTTCTTCTGTACGTCAATCAACCCATGTTACTTTCTGATTCATTTTAAAATATGTTGCAAGCAGTCACGAATGCTTTTGCTGTCCACTGTCATCCAAGATAGAAAGTTCAGTTATTTTAGACAGCTTTTCCATTACCCAAAAGGCCTGCCCCAGTGATTGTAGCAGGCACTGTGCCGAGCCCTGGGTAGTCTGTGCACAGATATGGAATTTACTAGCCACTGAGAGGCAGAAGTTAAAAGAGAATAAAGACAAATAAATACAAAGTTACACATTGTGATTATACTCATAAAAGCAAAAGCAGCTAGAATAAAATGGCATCTTGAAGACAGTCTCTTTTCCTTCAATCCACCCTCCTGCTAACAAAATGACATCCTGGACCCTGCTTGGATCATGCCATTGACTTCCCACACCCATGGGATAAAGGCCAAAGCCCCTAGCTGGACACTGCTGTACTTTTATGAGAAGACTCAACAAAGTTTATTGCCACTCAAAAAATATTTATTGGCTCTCTAATATGTGCTGGGTACATTGGTATAGGTGTTGTGAATATTAGAATAAGCACATTATGGCTCCTAGCCTTGAACAGTTTATGGTCAGGTTGAAGAAACAGATCATTTCAATATGATGCTTAAAATGCTATGCAAGCATAGCGAGGCAACCCACTACAGTCTTGAGTCTGGGTTGAGGATGCTTCTCAAGGCAAAAATAGCTGCTCTGAATTCTGAACAATAAAGACATATCCAGGTGAAGAAAGATGGGAAAGTATTCCTTCAAAGAAAACAAAATATTTAGGCAAAAAGCCTGTGGAGTAGGGAAACAACAAACCATTTGGCATTTACTAGAGCGTGAATTGTGTAGTTGAGTGATGAGGCTTGAAGGCTGGCTCACAGAAGGGCTGAAAGAGAGTGGGACCTTTATCCTGTAGGAAAGGAGGATCCACTGAAGCACTTAGAAATACAGGGCAAAGGATGGGTGGAGGGTGGTGGGAACGGGCAACACTGTAAGCAGGAAAAGAAATTAGGAGTGTGCTGCAGTCATCCAAGGAGGACAGGCTGACATCCCTGGTAGTGATGATGGAAAAAGAGGGGCCTAATCTAGAGAAGGCTTAAGAAGTAAAGTCAGAAGCATTTAAAGAATGGAATAGGGGCTGGCCTGGTGGTGCAGCAATTAAGTTCACATGTTCCGCTTTGGCAGCCTGGGATTCGCTGGTTCGGCTCCAGGTGCGGACCTACTCACTGATTCTCAAGCCATGCTGTGGCAGGTGTTCCACATATATAGTAGAGGAGGATGGGCACGAATGTTAGCTCAGGGCCAGTCTTCCTCAGCAAAAAAGAGGATTATTGATGGCAGATGTTAACTCAGAACTAATCTTCCTCTCTCTCTCTCTATATATATTTATTTATTTTTAAAAAATGAAAAAAAAATGGAATAGGTGGGCAAAGAGATGAAAGAAAAGAGAAAGTCAAAAGTGAATCCTGATTTTCTGACTTGGCTGGATGGGTGAGTGAATGATGAATCCAATAATTAAGATTGAAAACATTAAGAAAGACAGGAAGATAATGAATTTAGTTTTAGAGGTTAAATTTGAAGTGCTTGGGAGAACCCAAGTGGAGGTGTCCACAGCATGCTGGACATATGTATTTGACACTCAAGAGAGAACTTTAGACATTTAGGTGGATGCTGGTTAAAAACATAAAAGTGAATGTGGCACCTCAGATTTATCTCTCCTGAGGGATGAGGGAGCTGGAGCATTTTTACACCATCTGTCATCAGTCATTGATTGAAGGCTTCTGGGGAGTAGAGTGTGTTACACGTATCTGGCCTGCCTTTATAGTTAGATGCCAACAAGAAAATGAGTTCAAATTCCTTGACCTTATTGAGTTGACTTGGCTAGAATCTGGATCTCCCGATTTCTATTTCGGTTTTATCTTTCCTCTACCTTCATCTCCACTCCATTCTCAATGGTACACTGTGGTACAAATGGTATCCATTTGTTCATCCAGTCTTCCATTGATAACCTCAATAAGCATTTATTAGGCACCTCCCATGTGCCAGGTCAGGCTAATTGCTGGCTCTGGAAGTGCTGGGAATAGAAGCTTCTACCTACACATCCTTGAAGAACCTCAGCCTCACTCACTTGCAACTGTTTTCACTTCCTGAAAGGGGAGTTGTGTTTAGACTTGGGGGAAGACCTGAAGGATAGGAGAGCCAGAATGATATCTCCCAAGGGCCCCGGGAACTTGAATGACTCGGTGTTGATGTGTTGTGGAAAATGATTGCTCTCTGAGAGAGTATGCTCTACTTCAGCTTATGCAAAACTATAAGGAACTCCCTGTCTGCACTTACAAAAGGAAAATTCATGTTTCCTATGGCCTTTAACTCCTAATCTTTACTGGTTACAAGAGGGTATTCCAGGCAGTAGAGTGCTTAATAAATATTATATTGTTTGCTAATGGCAATGCTATTTGGGGGTGATATTTCCTTCTGAATGTGCTGGCCTGGTTTAACAAATCTGCTGTGTGTAGTTTCACCTTTCATTGTGTTGGTTGAAACGTCTCAGGGGCACCTTCAGCGGGGGCCAAGGAACAGCTCAGAAATGCAGAAGTAAATGAGTCTGCTAGATGCATAATAGTTTTTGTCTGTTCTGACTTCCCGTTTGTTGCAGGAATGTAACCAATACCAAGGGGCTCTGCCATGTCAAGCAAATGTGTGCATTCTCTGGGTGAAGATGAGAGATGCTTAACGGGCTGGCAGGAGCATTTCCCTGTATACTTGCCTTGTTTTTATACCCTTTTGTATGCACAGTGCTAACCTAATCCCTCTCTCATACAAATCCTGCTTTTTAGAAATGGTTTAGTGGGATAATTGACAGTCATACATGTATTTTTTTTCAAATTTTCCCTTACTCCCAAAAGAGTGGAATGCCAGTTCTGGGTAACTGTTCCCTGTGAGGTACAAAGGCATGGAATTCATGAGCATAGTCTACTTGGACTCAAGCAGACTGGATATTGAACCCTGTCTCAGCCTCTATATGTTCTCTCTCCACTTCAGTTTCCTCATCCGAAACATGGGTGACTACAGGACCTTGGGTAAATGCTAGGAACTCCATCGTCCTTCCTCCTTTGCTCTCTCTCTCTCCCTTCCTTGCCTCTCTCCCTTTTTTCCTTCCAATATATGTTGTCACTCTTTGTCTTTTGGATAATCTTTACGAGCTTTCAAATGCATCCAGAAGAAAATTCGTCTTAAAATAAAAACACAAAAACAAAAACAAACTTTCTTGACCTCATGTCTCCCTGTTACTATCTTATTTTGCTTATCCTGTTATAAACAAATTTCTTAAGGAGCTATGTACACTTGGTATGTCTAACTCCTCATTTGCTACATGTTCTTTAGCCTTCTGCAGCCTGGCTCCAGCCCCTACTGTTCCACTGGAAATATTATTCTCGAGGTGAAAATATTTCCTGTAGATCAATTAAACATCGCATTGAATTTACTGAGGCACCTTGTGTTGACAGATGTTCCATTTCTTTATAGGTTTGTATTTGCTAGTCCATTCAGGACGAAATTTATTTTTTCCTGGACATTTTGCATGTAATTTGGGTAAACTCTCTTGTCTTAGACAGGCCACTAGTTATTGTTCTGTAATATGAATCCGTGGGAGTATCAGAATCTTGGTCAATGGGGAAATAAGTAAGACTGCTTCCACACTAAACTATGCTTTTTCTTAAGAAAAAAAATTGAATAATATATTAAAGGAGTTAAGCAAGAAATTGTAACATTACTACAAACAATATATTTAAGTAGGACACTCAATTTAAAACAAAATATACAGGAAAACACATCTTTGTAAAATTATGATTTGTTTTCACTGATCCTTTAGCATTCTCCATCATTGTTTAGTCTAGCTCAAGTTTTCATTTTGACTTAATTAATTATTAACTATGAATGTTCCCTTCAACCATAATAAGCTATTTATACTTCTTGGTGAAAGTTCTGCTTGGATGTATAAATATGTGCCCCTTTATAGGCAAGATTTTTTTGAGTGTACAACAAAAGGTCATGAGAAGAAATTGATATGAACTCATCTAGTTGATTCTCTAGCTAGTCTGAAGTCTGTTGACTTTAACTCTTCTCGGATGTATGAAGCCTAAGAGTTCTAACTGCATGTGATAGCATTAGGAGCAAGGCTCTTATTTTTCCCTGATTCCTGGTTTTAGTCTTTCTTTGTGTGTGTGAGGAAGATTGGCCCTGAACTAATATCTGTTGCCAGTCTTCCTCTTTTTTCTTGATGAAGATTCTCACTGTGCTAACATCTGTGTCAGTCTTCCTCTGTTTTATGTGGGATGCCTCCACAGTGTGGTTTGATGAGCAGTGCTAGGTACCTACCATGCCTGGGGTCCGAACCTGCAAACCCTGGGCTGCCGAAGCAGAGTGCGCAAACTTAACCACTATGCCACTGGGCTGGCCCTCTTGATCTTAAATTTAATTTTAATTTTGATTACAGTTATATGGACAACGTAGTTGGAAGATGTAAATAGTTCAATAGGATAAGAACAGTGTGGTTTCTCCACTTTATGACTACTGGACCTCACTGCTGCAGCAGCTCTCACAATTTTTGCTGCTCCTTTGGACGTTTGCCTCCCTACATCTCGATAACATGCTTATCCCGCTCTTTCTGAATTTGTCAGTTTCGGGTCTTCCTGGTTGATTTCCTACTATGGAAGATAAGAGTGTAGCTCTCTTTTGTGCCTCCCCTTGGCCAACATGTACACTTCTCACCATCATCTGCCTACAATTTTCCACTACATAGGTTGAACCCTATGAAATTGCTGTTGTTCTTGGTCAAAAATCTTTGAATGTTGGAAATTTCATAACCTATAGTTATACTATAATTTTAGTTAAAACAAAATTCAGTGTTTATAATAGCTGAGCCATGTGGCATATTATAAACACTTTCACTCTGTTGCTGAACTTTTATTTAATTTGTTTATTTGATTGGTTAGTTTTTAAAAGATACTTTATTACTAAATCTTCCTCAAGCTCTGTCCTAATTTGCTGAAGTTCCTCCTCTTAACACAATCAAACAAATGTAGCATTAGATTTTTATCACCTGGGAGGCATCTTTGTTGGAGCTTTTTTGATTTACTCTAGTGGACTAGTGACTTTCTAGAACTGCTGCTGGGATCCTCCCAAACCATCATTCTGGGAGTGCCCCTGTCTCTTGCATTGGGTTCTCTGTTTCCCATATCCATGACTTCCACATTTTTGGTCCGCTCTCCTTGGTGCAGGCCTTGCTTTTCTAGTTTTCTGAGAAAAGGAGGAAAAGAGGTAACTTTTGTGTGATCTGATTTGTCATTATTCTGTGTTCATACTAAATTGATGTTTCACTGCCTAAGTTTATAGTAGTCAGAGTTCTCTGGAGAAAAAGAACCAATAGGATGTGTAGATAGATAGATAGATAGATAGATAGATAGATTATAAGGAAACGTCTTACTCAATTATGCAGTTTGGCAAGTCCCAAGATCTGCAGGGTGAAATGGCAAGCTGGAGACCCAGGAAAGCCAATGGTTTAGTTCCAATCTGAGTCCAAAGGCATGAGAAACAGAAGAGCTGATGGGGTAGTTCCTGCCTGAAGGCCAGCAGGTTCAAGGCTCAGAAAGAGCCCATGTTTCCGTTTGAGTCTGAAGGCAGGAAAAAAGCCAATGTTGCAGCTTAAGCTGTCAAACAGCAAGGATTCTCTCTTATTCAGGGAAGAGTCAGCTGTTTTGTTCTATTTAGGCCTTCAACTGATTGGATGAGGCTCACCTGCAGCAGGAAGAGCAATTGGCTTTACTCAGTTTACCAATTTAAATGGTAATATCACCCCAAAACACCCTCACAGAAACACTCAGAATAATGTTTGGCCAAATGTCTGGACATTTCATGGCCCAGGCAAGTTAATACATAAAATTAACTACCACAGTTAGCAATCACTTTCCTGAGTAATTTGAAAGCATTTCTCCACTGTTTTCCAGATTCCAGCATACCTCTTGAGAAGTGTGATGACTAATTCACTTTTGGAATCAGTCAGAGGCATAGGGTGTAGCTGTTTGGCCCTGGTCCTCATTATCAGGTGCTGTAGCTGGGCTTTTTGTAGGGAAATCTCTGAAATGAGTAAATTTAGATAACATTTCTTCGGCTGGTCTGATTTCTGAGAGAATAATCTTTTAGTGTTCTCTCTGGAGGATAAAAGCCTGGCTTCTAGTGACTTGAGAGCCTAGAAGATATCAGTAATTAGAATGTAAACTTTTATGCAGTCTCCTTGTTTTCAGTGCACCAAACCTAAACTTGGCGTGGTGTTCCCTGGTCCATACCTTCTGTTTCATCTTCTCTAGAGAGTCTAAACCTGCACTTACCGCCAGAGTTGGAGCGGTGGAGAGGATATGGAGATCCAATGGCTTTGAAGAGATTTTCAACTTACCTACCTAGTTTCACTTTCCCATTGATGCCCATCTCCGTAGCACCCTGACGACACTAACTCCTGAGCCTTGTAGAGAAACTGTGCTGCAAGTTGGCACCTCTCATCAATGTGGTGTCTTCTAGATCAAATATTTCTCATCCTTCTGTTTTCTGGTTCCCGAAATTCTGTGGCTACTGTTTTCTTTCCGTTTCTCTTTGTCCTTGGTCTATGCCTTAAAACATTCCTTGATGATTATTTTAGTGAGCTTTTCAGATGAAGTGATGCTAATTGTATGTTCAGTCTGCAGTCTTCGCTTTGAAATCAGGTCTTGCTTCTTTTCTTCCTCTCTGGCCTAAGGTGGGGAAGGTTAGGAAGAATTGCCCGGTAGTGTGATGTTGCTAAAATTCAGAGTCATTGTCTTTCTCCTAATCAAAATGAATAATTTTTGCTTTTAATGACCTGGCTCAATTGCTCCATCCTTTGAGTTGAACATTTGTGAAAAAACATTCCAAGTTTATTTATTAAATTATGAACTCTACAATATAACTACAACTTTTATAAGTAATCTAAAAATATTTCCTAAACATCCGTCATGTACAAAACCTTGTTATCTAACTACATTCTCAAGAATTTTATGATCTGGTGTGAAAAATTGGTCTGTAATGTAAAAAGAAGTAATGAATCAAGATAGTAATACAAGGAGCTTTATTAATATCTACATTACTACATTCCGCATACCCAGATGCAAATAAATCATCATTCTTGTGACTATATGATAACCTCTTCAGATTTGGATTCATTGGAATCCATGAAGAAAGTACACTTTATGATGATTAAGTGCCTTCCTTAGCATGCGTTTGTGATTTCTACCTCTTTGGGGGTTTTTAAATTAAAGCCATGTCATCTCTCAGAAGTAAGTTAAGTGTGGCCCAATCTGGAATTATGAGATTTTTAGTGATTGTTTTTGTTATGACTAGGTTCATCTACATGTGACAGATGACCTCAAATTTCCTAAACATAGCGATTTTATGGAGATAGACCAGTCTTTCTTGTTTAGGTAACAGACTACCAGGCCCAGGGCTCATGGCACCATAATTACCTGGCACCAGGACTCTCTGTCTTGCCACTTCACAATCCTCAGGATGGCATCTTATTGTCCAAGATGGCAACATCAACTCCAGCCACCATTTCACCATTCCAACCAACAGGAAAGAGAAAGGGCAAAGCAAAGGCTGTCTCTTCATTTTGGGAACACTTCCAGGAAGCTACACACATCCCGTCAGTCAAAACCCAGTCACGTAACGTTTAGCTGCAAGGAGTGGTGAAGAATGAATCCATTTCAGGCATCCTGGTACCCAGTAACTATCAGGATTTCTATTTCCAAGGAAGAAAAGTAGGACAGAAATAGGAGAGAAAGAGCAGTCTCTTTCATAGGGACACATATATCTATCTTGCAATTCCACGCTTTTTGGAATCTGAAAAACACTGGGATGACAAGAGGTGGTGACAAGTGACTGGGATGATGGGCATCATGTCAATGGCAGGGCCAACAATCAGGTATCTGTTTTATGGCTATTGATCCTATTCTGGGATCCAGCTTGAAAGTGAATGAATACACTTAAAAATTACGTATTTTAATTATAAAATATCTCAAACACACAGAGAAGTCTGACACTCATTATCCACCACTCAATTTTAACAGAATTTCTCACATTTACTTCAAATTTCCCTTGTCCTTAAACGAAACAGAAGTGCCACACCTCCTCCATCTCTTTCCCTTTCTGAGCATTGACTCTTTACCAGTGACATGGCTGTTTGCCTTGGAACCCAGCTCATTCTACTCACAGCATTATGTAAGAGGCATGTGGTGATCCGGGGTCGACTGGCTAATAGGGCACCAAAAAAGCACTGTTTTCTCAGGTGTGATTCCTAATCTTAACATGATACAATCCAACTAATGATGCTCGTTTCTATTAAAAATATTTTTTTCGACTTAGAAAAATTAGAATGTTATTTACATATATATTGAAGTATATGATCTAATTTAAAGCATAATGAACTCAAATATTTGCACATATATATAGAAAGAGATGTACATTTATTAAGTAATCTACTTGACTGCGTCTTTTACTGTTATAAGTCACTGCCTATTGTATTTAATTTTTTTTCTTTTCTTTTCTTTTTTACTTAAGAACAGTCCTTTAATGACAGATCCTACAGTTCTAAGTGACACAGCTGCAGGGACTACCTGTCTCAGGTCAGGTTCTCAGGAAACAGACTCTGAGATTCTGAGGGTGCATACAGGAGGTTTCTCATGGGCTATGAGGGAGCCGCCTAGGAAGAACTGAGGAGAAGAAGTTGGCCTGAGATGCAGTTGTAATAAGGTCTCAGCTAATCTCACAGGGGCTCTGGGGCTGGGCTGGCCCCTTAGTGCTGTCCTGTTGAGTCTGCTATACCCTTGCCCAGGCCAGGGATTGGACAGGAGCTGCGTCTAGGGAGGGGCTAACCTTGGGCAAAGTAGCTCCCTTCTCCCTAAGGCTGTGAGACCTCAGAGCCAGCCCTCCGCTGGCCTGAGGAGGACACCGGCCCTCCACTTCTGGGTAGGGCGAACTCTCAGTTCTTGTACCTTAACCAGTCGTGCTCTTCTTATATTTGGCTGTATTGTTGGCCAATTCTAATCAGCCTCCTGATTCTAAAAGGGCGATTCACTTCATTTTCATCAAGCGCAATGGATGTCAGGGTTTAGTGTAATATCGTTCAAACTTCTTTAAAAAAGAAATCTGATGAGGAATCTCAGTTAAAAAATAGTTAAAGGGGATGCACTATTTGTGACTAAATTTTTAAAAATGTTATTAAAAACTTTTAATAAAATATCTTTTTAATTTTTTGGTGGAAATCACTTTATTGTTTCTGGAATGCCCTCCAGCATCTTTAAGGAGGCGAGGTTCTGAGACTGCGGTCTATTGGAAAGAGCCTGATTTTGGAATCAGATGTACCTGAATTTGACCCCAGACAGTTAGTTACTCGCTGTGTGACTTTGGCAAGCCGCATAACCTCTCCCGGCTTCAATTCTCTAAACAAAACAAAGTACTTCTTCCAAGGTTCCTTTGGACTTCAAGACTCCCCGATTTATGGGGGAATGCAGTCAGCACTTCCAGCGGAGTGAATCTAAGAACCATTGTAGGCCTGACCAATTTCCTGGCCGTCTGTCAATAGAATTAACTTATCATTGAAGGTTCTTTCATTAGGCAACTCTCACACCAGGAGTGCCCTGGGAGAGTTGTTGAACGTGACTTCGTGTCAGGCCCTCCCTCCTGCCAAGACTGCCTTCGGAAAGACTTGATGATTCTTTGGCTCCACCTGCAGCAGGGAGCAAGGGAAAGACCTGAGGGGAGCACAGGCAGGTGGCAGCAGGAGGAGGTACGGCTTCAGAGCCTGGGTCCAGATCACATTTCAAGGACAGGAGTTCGTAGAACTGGATTGCCATTTGTCCAGCCCACACCCATCCTGGCTTCTCTAATGAGGGGCCCCCTCGCTCCGTCAATGAGGGAACATAGGAGACTTTAATTAAGATGGAGGGGCAGCCCACGGGGAAGGTGTTGGAGTCTGTTCAGCTCCTGAGCTCAGTAAGCATGACTCATCCCCCTGAGCCGGGGGCCGGCACTTTGAGACTTGAGCCCCTGCCATCAGTTCCCCTTGCACATATGCTCCCCTTTCTTTCTTTCCATTTCTAATTGAGAGAAGATATGCTTTATTTGAAGTGAGAATCCCCCTGTGTCCATGAATGTCCTCCACTCATGCAAATTACCGCAAAGGGAATAATAACTCAAGTAGTGCAGACAGAAGGCGGTTTAGTGATCTCATAGAGGAGTCCGCCGGGCAAGGCAGGGGGCAGAGGATTAGGAGACCTTGGCTGCAGAACGCCGATTCTGAGCTGCATAAGCTTTCTTCTCCTGCTTCCAGAGAGGGGAGCAGAGCCTGCACTCTCCACCTCCTGGGGCTGCGGGTCGGGCGCATGGCATGGGAGATAGGAAGCCCATGGAAATCCAGGACCAATCAATCTGTCAACAAAATCTGCAGGATATTTATGGAACATCTGATATATGAGTGAGGGAAATCCAGGGTACATTATGATTCATTATTTTAAAATGTTCTTTAAAACCTTCAGAGGGAAAAAAAATTGTCCCCTTTAAAAACTGAAAGTAAGTTTCTGGCATTATTGAGAATGTGAAGCTGGTTGGAAATCTGCTCTTGGATAGTGTGATAAAGAGACAATGTAAGGGTTGTTTTTTGGTTTATTCCCCCTCAAGTAGCATTTTCATTTATTCATTCATTCATAAACATCATTCAGGCGTTTACACTATGAGTAACGACTGGGTTAGGTGTAGCAGCTTCATCTGCACTGCTCTGATCTCTCACCTTGAGACCGTACTCACCACCTGGGTTCTGCTTCCACCCACACCCTCTTCAGCATTTGTCCTGGCTTCGTACCTGCAAAACAAGACAGAGGCTGAAGGTGAGCATTTCTCATCTCGCAAACCACAGACACCAATCCTCTTGTCCTTCCCATCCTAGAATAAAAGTGTTCTTTCTCTTGACCAAGGCTGATTCCTTCACTCCGGGCTGGTGTCAGACTTTGCAGGGTCCAGGGCAAAATGAAAATACTGGGCGGGGAAGTCAATCTCTCTCCTCTGGCCCACTGCCTCAATCCATAAGGACAAGTGACTCCTAAGGGATTGTCACCTCCACAGCAGAACGCACAGCAGAGCATGCCCCCAGCACATGATCCACCAAGACAGAAAATCAAAGATAAAGTTATCAAGAATTTTAAGACAACAACCAGAGGACTTTAAACAAAGTACAGAGCCCTTCTGAACCACACAGGTCATGTGCTCACGAAGTCAGTACAGACCCTACTTCTCCTCTGGAAACCACTATTTCATATATTCTCCTAGAGGGGACTGTGCCAGTGATGCCCTCTCCTCCTGTATCTCTCTCCATCTCTTTCCACTGATTCTTTACTCTTTGAATATATGTTCAAATTGCACTTATTTTTTAGATGCCTCCCCGTCTTTTCTCCCCACTGTGCTTTTGATTGCCCTGTCTCTCTCTCTTCACAGGTGGACTTCTTGAAAGAGGAGTCAACATTTATTGGGTGTGTCTACTGCTTCATATCTCATTCACCCTTAGTTGCTTTCAATGAGGCAAGCTCTTTTCTCACACCACTATGACTCCCCTTGCAACGGTCATCGTCGAACTCTTAATCGCTCAACCCAAAGGTCAGTTTTTCATCTTCTCTGACTAAATATATGATATTTGACAGTGTTGCTAATGCCTCTTCATGGTGTCCATAGCCATCTCTCTTCTGGCTCCTTCTCCTCAGTTTATTCTCTCACAGTTCTGGAGGCCAGAAGTCAAATCAAGGTGTCGGCAGCGCCATTCTCCCTCTGAAACTTCTAGGGGATGATAATACCTTGCCTCTTCCAGCTTCTTGTGGTCCCAGGCATTCATTGGCTTGTGGCAGCATGACCCCAATCTCTGCCTCTGTCTTCACATAGCCATCTTCTCGCGGCGTGTCTGTGTTTCTTCAATATATGACATTCTTTCTATAAGGCCAACAGTCATCTTGGAATAGATACCCACCCTACTCCAATGTGATCTCGTTTAACTAATTACTTCTGTAATGACTCTATTTCCAAATAAGTTCACATTCTGAGATACTGGGGGTTAATATTTCAACATAATTTTTTTGGAGGACACAATTCCAGCCATAACACATGTAAAAGTAAAGTAAAATAATATTGATAAAAATGCATGTCATTTAATTTCTCTCTCTTCAGTTTATTCACTTTTATAATGGATATAATAACACTTGCTCTGCTCACCACATGTATTAAAGGTCAAATTAAATATTGAAATGGAACCCATTAGGAACCCAAAAATGCTTTGCAAGTATGAGGATTTATCATGATTATGAATATGATCCCCTTTCACTTTTTGGTGATTGATGGGTTGTTCATCCTCAGACAAACTGTGCCTTCCACTCTGGGTGTGAAAGGTACTGATTAGGGGTTGCAGCACATACCTGGGCTTTCTTTCTTCCAGAATGCCTTGGCAATCCCATGTTTCTTAACTCTGACTATGTTTTCCTAGCCAGCAGGTACTGCTGGGCTGTGAAATGGGGTGTGATTTTATGCCACATGGAAGGGCACGTTGGGGGAACAGCAACGACGGTGAGCAGAGGGACCAGGGTTTTAGCGCGTTAGGGATGTAAGAGCTAGAGCCCAGGACAAAATGCAGTGCTTCCAGGCTCCCTGCCCCCACTCACCTCCTTCTCTCACAGCTGGAATCACTTCACCAGTCAGTCCTGGTTCTGGACCTTGGAAGTGCCTGGCCCTTGGACAGCTGAATTTGAGGTTATTTAGGCATCCACAGCACGACTGCCTTCCTGACCTTGCCAGGAATAAGCTGCCTCACGGCTGCTGTAACAGGAGCACTTTCTAGGCTCTCAGCAACTGGCCCCTTGCACCCAGAGCCCTTTCACTACACTCCTTTCCAAAATGACCTCTCCAGTTGGCCTTACTGTGGTGCCTGAATTCCACCATTACTGACACTTGAGTTAAAGCACTGACCTGCCTTGTGAAAGAGCAAGCCAGAGGAAGACGAGCTTTATTAGCTACAGAGCCCACAGCTTGTTTTCTGTAGCTCCTGATCAGGCAGAGTCTATGTAGTGCAGCAATATCTATCCAAAGTTTCCCATGGACAATAAACTAAGATGCTCTGAGGGGAAAGGCTCTCTGGTAGCACATGGAATAGCGGGGAAAACATAGCTTCAGATCCTGGCTGTACCACTTACTAACTGAGTCACCTTGGCCTTTAGCTTGGTTTCCTTAACTGTAAACCAGATTTTCTAAGTCAAGCAGAGCTCGGCGAGGGGTGAAAAGGAATAAAGGAGATAAAGTACACAAGGCACTTATTGAGCATCTGGCATGCGTGTACACGCCTGCACACACAAACAAGCTTAGTAGTCTATGGAACCACATGTGGAAAGCAATATATTAGTCACTTTTAATAAAAACAAATTCGAAGTACAGTCTGTTGTTCTGAATTCTTCTCCCCGTGCCTAACTCCCTTTATTCCTCACCTTGTAGACGGTCACTCTGCTATTAGCTGACTCTGCTCCCTTATGCAAATTTGCTCTCCGGTACAACTGGCTTTTTGGTTGACTTGATACAAAGAAGACGTTTCTGTGGCCAGAGCTGCTTAGAGATGGAGCGGAATGCCTCGCAAGATGCCCACTATTATAACGGGTGTGTAAGCAAGAGCCTGGGTAACCACTTGGCAGAAATGCCCATTTTTAATTATTTAGTTGACAGATATTTACTGTACACTCACTATATACCAGGCACTGTGTTAAGCACTGTGAAAACAAAAATAAATAAAACACATGGATCTAAAATTCTGGCTGGGGTTTTCGGCTGGAACTACAGCTACTGCTCAGCACACATCGTGTTGTTTCTCAGTACTTTCTCTTTTTGTGCTTTTCTCCATCTTACTTTGTTCACAGCTTAGTGCAGTCCTCCTTCCTTCTAGTCTTATCTAAATCCCTTTGGTTTGGGTTCAGTCCCCTTTCTGTGTGTTCCCAGAGTACCTGGTTTTATCATTTTATGCTATGATCCTTGAGGCACTGTGCATTCTTTGAGATCAGGTGGGATAACGTTTTACTAGTCTTGATATCTCAGCAATTAGCACAGTGCTTGAAATCGGTAGATGTACAAATAGCATTTGTTGATTGAACGTGATATGAGAATGTACCTGCACAGATGATGACCAGAGAAGGAAAGTAATTTGCTTTTATCCTTGTGGCATCATACATTTTTTTTTCTCCTTTAAATAATTTTTGAAATTATAAAATCAATACATGTTCCTTAGAGAAGATTTGAAAAAACCAAAATAGTGAATTAAGAGGATAAAAATATACTTGCAATCCTACCACCCAAACATTGATAACACATCCTTCTGGATATATATTTTATATATTTTTATAAATGCATTCTTTAAACTATTGTGTACTATTTAATGTATTGCTGTGTGTAGTAGTAGAAAAACCTCTGAATGTCCACAGGTTAACACAATAAAATTTTATTTCTCCTGCATGTAAAGTTTCAAATGGGTGTTTCTGGTTGGCAGGTATCTCTACTCACAGTAATGATGCAGAGGCCCAGGCTCCTGCCATCTTGTGCCTCTGCCATCTTTAACTCAGGGCTTCTGAGACCGTTGGTTTGGGGAAAAGGACTGGAGGATCTTCAAGGGAACTTTTTATAGGAAGATTGGAAGTAGCCATAACACTTTCTTTCATAGTCAATTGTCTAGAACTTAGTTGTAAATTAATATTATGTTAAGTAATAAGTTAGTAATATGGTCACAGTTAACTCCAAGAAAGGCTGAGCAATGTAGTATGGTTAAGAGCCCAGAAGGAAAAGGACACAGGTTTGATGGGCTTCTAGCAGTCCTTCCACAAATTCAAATAATTCTCCAACTACATATTTTATAGATTATGTTTTAGGAAAAATAATCATAAGCTTTTCCCCACATTATTATAGTCATGTGCTGCGTAATGATGTTTCAGTTAATAATGAACCGTATATGTGATGGTGGTCTCATAAGATTAGTACCATGTAGCCTAAGTGTGTAGTAGGTGTGTAGATGGTATCTAGGTTTGTGTAAGTATACTCTATGATCTTTGCACATTGACAAAATCATCTAATGACTCATTTCTCAGAATGTATCCCCTTTGTTAAGTGACACATGACTGCACATAATTCTTCTAGACAGTGAATAAACATTACGTTTCTAATGCTACAGATGTGGACTGTGAGAGGTGAAGTAACTTGCCCGAGGCTCCTCAGCCAGTGCACAGCAGAGCTGGTCCTCAACTCTTCATCCCCGGACTTCTTTTACAGCGCTTTGGAACGACACACATTGAGAACTGCAAAGAGAAGAAGGATTAAAAAAAAAATGTTGTCATGATAGACACCAGGAAAATAATCTAGAGAGTATCTTGCAGCTTGATTAAGTAAGAGAGACAACTGCTCAGATGTTTCAAACCAGATACATATATATATATAAATGTATGTATTTTTTTCTGTCATATATATATATATATATATATGACAGAAAAAAATAAACCAAAAACTTGCAAGAAAATGCAATTTGGATGAGGCCTGGTGGGTTGCAAGTGTTTAGAGTGCTCATCACTTAAAGTAAGTGGTTGGTTTGGCCCACGGCCACTGTTCTTTGAGTTAGCTCTGACCCTTGACAACTTGGTTGACTGATTGGCTAGCATGCAAAGCCATTCAACCTATGCCTGAGATTTCCAAGAGAATGGGCCTTACCTGTTTGTGAATAACAACATTGACTCTTGGAACCAAGAAAATGTTTTGTTAGGCTGACTATTTCTCTTTCTCACAATATCCCATTGAGGGTCATGGGTCCCCGAGGTGTGAAAATAACTGGGAAAATTTAGAGTTCGGTTAATACCTATTTGCTGGATTCTGAGCATACATAAGGCTTGTAGAAGCCAAAAGCGTGTTTATCAACACACACAGCAAAGTTTCATTCCTCCTATAAAATGACCTCTCGATGTGATATATGTATACTGAGTGCCCTGCTGTGACTAAGAGCTATCTAAAAAAGAAAAAATATAGCCACCTCCTGAAGCATGGAGAAATTGCTTTTTTAGACTCTATAAAATTTTAGCTAGCACCAAACATAGAACTTCATTCATCATCCGACAAGTGAGGACTGCCAAGGGAAGCCGGCTCTTCCTGAGCTGAAAGTGGCAACACTCCAGGATTGGCAGAAATCAAATGAATCATTTCCTGCTTTTACTTTTAGATAAATAATCAGAAAAGATTGTCTAGATTATGATCCAAAAGCCATTTTTCATAGCTCTGAGGACCCAGGATCCTTAAGAAATTCACGCAGAAGTGCCCTCTTTTCTAACTATTTTACTGTACAGTCCTGCAGGGGTGGTAGATCCATCCGCCAAGTCCAAGCTAAAGTTTTCACACAGTTAAGACTTACGATCTCAGTGTGGTGAGTATATTAAGCATGTCTTTTTATTTCCATATTTTAATGCTTTGACATCTGGGGCCTTGCTGACCCTGAGGGACTGCCCCTCCCAGGGTTAGCTAATTCCTAGAGACAGTAAACAACTCACCTGGGAGTGTAACTTTCATATGCCAACTGGACAATCCAGAGCTCATGTCCCCAACTACTTCCTCTTTGGGACTCTCACACTCCAGGCCACTAGCCACCTGCCCTGATCACCCTAGGCCAGGTACCAGACAACTAAGGACAGTCCCTATGCCCCAGGGCCCACTGAAATTATTCGAAGCAGCCAATCCTAAACCTGCTTACTCTGCCTCACCTGCTCCTTCCTGTGGAAACCACAGTAAAGGCTCTTTCTCGTGTTTCTCTGCCTCTGCCTCCCAATTGACCCTGGTGCTTCCCCGTGGGGCATCCCATGCCATGGTATGCCCTCCCCTCTTTAGAACTGTGATTAGAACAAACTGTCTTTTCAATGGCAGTTGTTACTATATCTGTTGGCCTTGTCATACCTGAAAAATAATAAAGCCCTTCATTTTAAAAGAGGGAGGTGAAAAAGCATGAAAATAAGAATCAAGGACTTGGGTTCCAGTCATGATTCTGTCACTTCCTTCCTGGGAGATCTTGGGCAAATCTCCTAATTTCTCTGGGCCTCAGTTTTCCTGTCTCTAAAATTAGCTAGCTAGATATCTCTAGATGAATTCTAAAATTTCTTCAAATGCTCAAATTCTATGAACTTATTCCTTGAACACTCAATAGGCTATTTATTATACAGACTTCCACATCAGGTGACTTCTTCATCAAGCATTTACTGAGTATCTGCCATTTGATTTGCACCAAACTAAGCACTAGGGATCCAAAGATGGATAAGAAAAATTTCCTACTTTCAAATGCATAAGGCTGCTTTCACATCTATGGTGATACCTGTACAGATCCAAGAAACATGCTTGTTGGCTCTCTGATAAAGGTCTTCCATGCCCCAAAGACACTGGAAGCACTCGTGTTAAAAGATTAAACGTAAGCTGAGAAAATACTGAATTAACATTGAACATACAGACTAGATATAATGATGAAGTGCCCTCAACTTCCCTTTTCCGTTGCTTGTGTGCAGACGTTCGTAAACTGCAGAGTCAAGCAAGAGGAAAGGACGTCATTTGGCTCCAGAGGTTTCCATATTGCTAAGCTTCTCTCTGATCTTGGACGTTGCTTCATTTTTGATTCTCTACTATCGTATCCATTGCTCCAGCACTCCAGTTTCCTTGGGGAAGTGCTTTTCATACTAATGGTACCTTCTACCTTATTGCATGCACAAAAAGTCAGATGCTCCCTCAATACTGTAGAAGAGACTTTTCTGGGATTTCTGGGGTTTGTTGGCAAGAAGAGGACAAATTCCATCCCAAATCCCACTCTTCAGAGTTTTCATCCATTATGTTTGCCTCCTCCTGATTCTATATTTTCTTTATCTTCCGTGGCCTCCTCACTGCCATTAGCCACAGTTAAAATTTTCTATTGCTGCCTTTCTGGGATTTTGCTGTTCCCTCTTTTGGGTATACTTTCCTATGCCTTTAGCAGGGATAATATTTTCAAAAAATATTAAAACAAGGTATTTTTCCTTCCCCATAAACTATGTTGCCTAGCAATTCCCTCTGCTCAATGAATCAATGCCATTCATTGCTTTGGGGAAATTGTGGCTACCGACTAGAACAAAGACTTCATTGCTCAATTTTGAGTTTCATACTAGATTTTTTTTAAAGTACATAGAGAGATAATAGTCTTGACAGCCTACTTTTCATGGCGGGAGAAGAGATTTCTTTTTTTACTTTACATTTCTCAAACTTCCATTTGCGTATAAAAAAACAAGGCTGAGTATCTAATCTATATTTGCCCTTAGCCACGGTGTAGAGAAGACAAGGAAGATATGTAAGTTTGTTTCAAACAGGAAGGGAAAAACTATGGTCATGTGGGCAGGAGAGCCAGAAGGCAAGGATGAAGATGCTGTCTAGGGCTTGTTGTAAGTGCCCCCATGTTCACTCTCTGACTCTCACTCACTTTGGGAACATACTGGACATACCATTGGTAGGCTAAGGGAGAAGCGGAAAGGGCAGAGAGCTTGTTTCAGTCTCCTTTTGATATTCTGGAAGAAGAACGTTTGAGTGTCCTACGTGCAAAAACGGTTACAGCAGTCAAGCAACAGTGAGGTTTGCCCGACGCTGGAGAGGGGATCTACAATGGCACCTCTAATTTTCCTCAAAGACTGCAGGTGACATGGAAGGAAACTAAAAGTTCTAAGGTGACCCTGTGTGGGACAAGGAAGGTAGCGAGGAGTGAGAGATTAGAAGGTTCATGGAGGCGTGGGCACAGGGTTCTCTAGGGAGGCTGCAGGATGGACAAGCCCAAAGAACCCAGCCAGATAAACAAGGATCCACCATGCCAACAGGAACAGAGATGAAGAGCCTGCCATCAGGGGAAGATGCCTGAGCTTCCTGGGGATGGTCACTCTGGAGGAGCAGCAGGTACTTCCTCTGCAGAAGCTCTGAGGGCAGAAGCCAGGGGTTAGAAAATAAAATGACCGCAAAACAAGAAGTGTGAACGCTCCTTAAACCAGAGGTTAGTGGAAGCCAGCAAAGAAGGATAATACACCGCCCAGACACCCCTCGCCTGCTTTCATATTTTTGCAAACTTTCCTCTGTCGTCCAGGTATATGGAGAGAGGGAAGCAGAAGAGCTCTGGGGAAGAAGCACTAAAAACTGAGGATTTACCCTGAAGAGTCCAAGTTTACCTACGTGATATTTGTCTTATGTTAATTAGTTGGCCATCTCTTGTGGCACAAGCGCTTTACAAAGAATCTTGTATTTAGGAGCCGGCTTGGTGGCGTAGCTGTTAAGTTTGTATGCTCGGCTTCAGTGGCCCAAGATTCACCAGTTTGGATGTCAAGTGTGGACCTACACAGCACTTATCAAGCCACACTGTGGCAGGCATCCCTCATATAAAATAGAGGAAGATGGACAGGGATGTTAGCTCAGGGCCAATCTTCTTCAGCCAAAAAAAAAAAAAAAATCTTGTATTTAGTGAAAGACAGATGGGTCTGAAAAAGCACATGGAAATACACATCTGTACATATAATTGTGATGAAATTGTATGGTCCAATAGCATCATTCTACAGGCATGGAAACTGTAGGCTTGACTTATTCTAGGTTACAGAGCTGGTTCACAGCAAGGCCAAGATAGATCCAGACCCTGAGGAAGTCAGGAGGGGGCTGGAAGTCTCTCCATGACATCAGCCTCTGAAATACTGTACTGTGCATTTTGGTTATGGCAGTTCTTTTATCATTCTCATAAGATTTTATGAATTCTTGGAATTTTTTATAACCCCTCCCCCCCGTTTCAATCCTCACAGGACTCTAAATGTAACTAAAATGAAAACAATGTATTATCACAGTGCTTTGTAAAGTGTTATTCCCAGACCAGCAGCATCAATATCATCTGGGAATGTGTCAGAAATTAAAATTCTCAGGCCCTCTTCCAGACCTGCTGACTCAGAAACCCTGGGGGTAGACCCGGAAATCTGTGTTTCAACAAGCCTTCCAGATAAATTCTAGGGATATAATGTACAGCACGCTGGCTATAGTTAATAGTACTGTGTTGTATATTTGAAAGTTGCTAAGAGAGTAGATCTTAAAATTTTCATCACAAGAAAAAAATCTATACTATGTGTGGTGATACACGTTAACTAAACTTGTGGCAATCATTTCACAATATATATATCAAATTATTATGTTGTACACCTTAAACTATTACAATGCTATATGTCAACTATTTCTCAATAAAATTGGAAGAAAACCCAAATCAATAAAGAAACAAAAGAACAAGACTTCCAGGTGACTTTGATGCACAACACAGTTTGAAAATCCACTAATATTATCATCCTGTAATCAGCAGGGTATCCAGAAATTTATCTATTTCTTATTATAAAGGCTCATAAATAAAATTGACATAGATACTTTTAAAACAGAAATATGATTGCCTGTTAAACTTGGTAGAAAGAAGAGCATTTCTGTTTCTATCCCTTTCTTCAAAACTCACTAGAAATCATAAAAGAAGGTAAAACAGAAAAAAAATATAGAATCGAAGTGGAAGCATGTGTGCTGAATGCTGGGAAGTGTGGACTGGGTCAGGAAGGAGACTGACCTAAGACACATTTGCTTTCATACTTTGAGGAAGACACAGATTTCCCTAGAGGTAAGTGTCACATTGGGCATTAGGATTTCAACATATGAATTTTGGGGGGAGACAAACTTTCAGATCATAGCAGATGTCCTCACTAAGGGGGTATTATTTAAATAAAGACTGGAAGAAGGCAAGGGCATGAGCCATGTAGACATCTGAGCAATGAACATATCCTCAAGAGTGAACAGCAAATGCAAATCAAATCACTGTGGTACAAGTGCCCCTGGTGTGTTTGAGATGCTGTAAGGGGCCAATGGGGCCAAGTGGCTTGAGCAAGGAGGACAGAGTTGGAGCAAGTCGTGAAGTGACCGAGGCAAGGTCCTGTAGACCTTGTAGCTTTCTGAAAGGACTTTGGCATGTACTAAGTGATGTGGGGCCCCGAGAGCATTCTGAGCAGAGAGGAACATGATGTAGCTACTGTGTTGAGCAGAAACCGTAGAGATGGATTCAGAGACCATTGCAACAATCCAGGTGAAAGATAACAGCGTCAGTGGAGGAGGTGATGAGAAGGGGTCAGATTCTGCATATTTGGTCTTACCTCATGGTATGACTACTCAGTTCACAACTTTTTACCATAAAAGCTCTTGATAAAGAATCCCACTTTTTACTGACTCCTTTTTTTTTTTTTTGATATAACAACTTTTCACTTAAAAACAAACAAAATAAATGTGTTATAAGTAGTGGTATTACCACAATACATTTCAGGCAAAGGCGTGCTCAACAATTTACTCAGTCCAACAGTATCTAGGAAGAACATCATATGGTGATATTAGAATTGCACTTCTGGTTTGCAGAAACCAAAACCATTTTGTGTGGGATGGAGCGGTTGTACCTTTTACGACTCCTCAGTCTGTTGTGTACATGCTCCTTTTACAAGTGTTTCTAAGAAACTTCAAATTTATCCTTTATTTTTCACTAAAGATGGTCCTCAGTTCTATAAGTTTATTTTCAAGAGCAGTTTGAGTGAAGACCACCAAAAGGTTGAAAATTAATGAAGAAAATAATGCTCAAAGAATAGAATACTTTCTAAAGAATGATCCCAGGACCTCCTCCAGCTTCCCCGTACACTATCAAGATTTCTCTTCCTCCTTTGGTGAGTTCAACGAGCTATCCTTGCTTTATGTTTCATGTACAACTGTATTTATTTACTTTCAAATTACTATTTATTGCTTATATAAACACTTTAAATTAATTTTTATATAGATATCTTTTATTTTTTCATTTATGTATTTTTTGACATGTAAAAACTGTTTGGGTATCTTGGGTTGGGATGGAATGCATCATCACTTTTCCATTAAAATGAACAGACACTAAAAACACTTAGTAGCAGGTTTTCAAATGTAGATTAAAGACGTTAAAAAAGTACAGGTATGTTTTGAGGATGGAGCCCAGAGAATTGGTTCTGGTGTGTGAAAGAAAGAGAGGCGTCAAGGAGGAAGCCAAGGCCTGCACGCTGAAAGAACGGAGTTGATACTAAGTGAGATGAAGAGGGCTCTAAAGAAAGAGGGGGAGTGTGGAGGGGAAAGTACATCAGAGCCTCAATTACGGGAATTTTAGTCCTCGGAGATAGATAGGTAGATAGATGACAGATAGAGAGATAAATAGATAGAAATATATGTTGAGCGGGCAGTTGGATAGGTAGTCTACAGTTAAGGGAAGTGGTCTAAACTAGAGATATAAATTTTAGTGTCATCAAATATAGATTAAAGCTATAAATCTGGTTGTAGATGGAGGGAGAAGAGAAAAGCAACTTTGAATGACCGCTGGTGCTCTCTAAAGTGAAGAAGTTGGGGAGACGAGGAGGAGACAAAAAGTGAGACCAAGGAGCAGCGGTTCCTGAAGAAGGAGGAAACCACACGTGTGTGGAGTTCTGGAAGGCAGGCAAGGAAGATGGTTCGAAGACGGGAGTGTGCGCTGATGTCATGGGTCAAGTAAAATGAGGACTGAGATTTAAACATCAGATCGAACAATGCTGCCGGGGGTGGGGACTGATGACACTTTAACAAGGTAGTTTTGGAGAAGGGGTCGAGGTGAAACTGGATTGAAATGAATACAGTTGAGATGTACTCAAAAGGTTACAAATGGTATGATTCTATTTATATGACATTCTCGAAAACGTAAATCTATAGAGACAGATCACTGGTTGCCGGCCTGGGGTGGGGGGTAGTGAGATGACTACTAAGGGACATGAAGAGATTTTGGGGGGTTATGGAGCTATTCTATATCTTGATGTGGTAGTGGTTGCATGATTATGTCCATCTATTAAAACTCACAGAAAGGCACAACAAAAAAAGTGAATTTTATTGTATGAGAATTATAAATAAGAGATTCTGCGAATGATCAAAAAAAGATAATAGGAGTAGAGGATTTAGAAACAGTGAGTATAGACACCTCTTTTAAGGGATTTTGCTCTAATGTGAACAGAGAAATGGAGTCAAAGCTTGAAAAGAAAGTAAATTCAAGGGGGGTTTTCCTTTAATTAGATAAAGGAAGGCTGTGGCGGAATTTGAAGTCTGATAGGAATAATCCAATAAAGATGGGAAATTGATGATGTGGGGGAGAGAAGGAGGAATTGCTGGAGTGGTGTCCTTGAGTAAGCTGAAAGGGTGAGGTCCAGGATTCAGGAGAGGCTGGCCTGAGACAGATCTTTTGTAACAACAAATGCTGGGATTGGGTAGAAGTGGTGGGGGGCGAGGGAGCATGCACAAATTCTCTTCTGACTGCTTTTATTTTCTCAATAAAATGGGAAGCCAGAGAGTGAGGAAGGGAGAAAGTGTTTGGGTTTTGAGGAGAAAGGAGAAGATAGGAAGCAATTGTCTTGGAGAGTGGGAAGTGGAAGGTAGGGAAAGGTATTGTGCTCCCCAGGGATTTGAAGCTATGAGTTAAAGTGAGTTGGAGGAACATGATTCTATGGTTTTCTCTAGCCACTGAGAAAGGTGAGCTCGATCTAACCAGGGCTGACACATTGCCAGAGGAGTACAACATATAGTGAGATGGGCAAGAAGTTAAGGGCCACTTCAAGGGGGTGGTTTTAATGACTGACTGGCCTGTCCAGCTCCAACTGTGCAAGTCCCCTTCTGTGGACTGAATTGTGTCTCCAAAATTCATATATTGAACCCTAACCCCCCAACGTGATGATATTTGGAGACGGGGCCTTTGGGAGTTAATTAGGTTTAGATGAGGTCATGGGGGTGGGTTCCTTGTGTTGGCATTAGTGCCATTATTGGAAGAGATACTAGACAGCTTATTGCCTTAGCACCTAGAAAAGGCTGTGTGCGGACACAGTGAGAAGCCAGGAAGAAAACTCTCACCAGAAGCCAAATCTGCTGGGACCTTGATCTTGGACTTTCAGCCTGTAGAACTGTGAGAAAATAAGTTTCTATTGTTTAAGGCACCCAGTCTATGGTATTTTGCTATGGCAGCCCATGCTAAGACAGCCCTTTTCTATTTACCAAACATTCCAAGTACTGCTTCCTCCTTCTCACGATATCTGTATGTTCTTGCTCCTTTGCTGAGAATGCCTTCTATTTCAGTTATCTGCCTCTCCATCAAGTGTGTGTTTAAATGTTGTGTTTTCAATTGGATTTCCCCTAGTCACCCATTTAGAATTACCATCTCCTCCCTACATAATACCCCTGTATTTGCTATATCCCTTACCTGCTTTATTTTTCTCATGGCATGTAAACTTTCTAACATTCTGTATACTTTACTTACTTCATTTTTATTATCCATCTCTTCCCATTAGATTGTAATTTTCATGAAGGCAGGGATATTTGTTTTTAGCTCGCTGCTACATCTATAATGTCTCCAACATTGCTTGGCACATAACAGGCATTCAGTAAATATTTGTTGAGCCAATGAATTGAAATCAGGACATTTTTACTATTTGACATTATGTCTGAATTAGAAATCAACATTCAAACATTCCACACTGTTGTTGATGCCTCTGTTGAATTTTGGTTTCTCTTCTTGGTTCCCAAAGCATTCCTTGCCTCTGTGGCTAAAGGTATGTGTCTCCTAGGAATGGTTTTAGGTCCAGCTCACCTAACTTCTTAAGGCTGTATATTGAGACAGTATAACATGTGGTTCCTGTACAGAGCTCTAATGGGAAAGAGTATCCAGGGTTTAGTTGATTCCAATTCCATTTTCATCTGTGGTTCTTTCTTGCAATTCCAAACCTGAGGTTGACTTTGGAACATCGTCTTTCTTGACTTCCCACAATATTTGCTCTAGACTAATGAAAAAATGAATGATCATAAATATAATTACTCTGAAGGCCTGGGGATATTTTTGGTATGCTTGGAAGGAAGATGGGTTTGAAAGAAAAGTAATTGATGGCAGAGGACTTTAGGTAATTTTTCTGTTGGAGACTATGGGCACCAAAAATAAGTAGCATTTCTCATTATCATTTAGGTTCCGAACAAATGGAGAAATAAAAAATAAGGAATATGACATATATGGGCCTTAAGAAAATATCACCTTAATTACTGTTAAAAGTTGAGGGGATAGCTTACTGTGAAGGCCGAGGGAGCCTGCACCCAGGATGAGCTACTTGGTGCCACGCTATCACTGCAGTGGACAGAGCTGGGCTCAACCTGACCAGCAGGGGTGGGACTCCCCTGATGACAGTAGAGGCCATTAGATCCCCAAAGTCAGTCTGTTCCAAAGAAGAAAACAAGGAAAGCCAGGACTGTACTTAGGGAGTTTTCATGACATTTCTTTCCTGTGGGGGAAACATTTCCCAAATTTATCTGTTAATGGAATCTTTTGATCATGTAAGGCCTTATGAGACTGGTGAAGAAAGGAAGTCACTTTGAGAAAAGCTGGTTTGGATGATTGAGGTCACCTCCATCTCTAACATTCCATGCAATAGCACAAGTGTCGGTTGTCTTTGTGAAGTTCTGTTAATTCCTCCTATTGGCAAACTTCTGACAAGCCCCTATAATATGCCAGGTGCTGTGCTAGGCATTGGGTAGGTAAGGATAGGAGAGAGGAAGACACAAAGAAAAATAGGACAAGCCCTGGCTTTCAAAGAGTCTGTAATCGAAGTGGGTGAGATGGATACATGAACTCTTAAGACCACTTGTGGATGTAGATAGAAAAGATGTTGCAGTGTGATGTGAAGGATGTCTCTTAATTTTAGGTCATGGTCTAGATGACTTGGACAAGGGGGAGAGAAAGTTCTTGAGTTTGTTTCTTTATTTTATCTTGACTCTAAAAATGGAAAGTAATGTCAGAAAAAATCCAGCTACTTAGCTGTACCAGTGAGTTGAATTTTACTTATTTAAGATTTTTATCAGACTAAAAACAGTAATTACATAGCAACACTAAGTCACACGTGGGCTCAATCTCTTGCAAAATGTGGGCCAAAGTAATGCGGAGTAAACAAAGGGATCTGAGTTCAAACCTCAGCTTCGCTAATAACTGACTGTGTGACTTGGAACAAATCACTTCACCTCTCCCCAGACTTTCTTGCTTACCGTAAGATGGGTGTAATTATGACAAGAGCCTTCTTACCTCCCAGCATTCTGAAGGGAAGGGAAGACGAGGAATGTGAAATCCACCTGTAAACTGTAATATGCTAAACCAAAATAGCTACATTATTACATGCTTATGAAGTTTTCTGGGACTGTGGAAGAAGTGTACACAGCCTGTGTCATATCCTTGATTCTGAATTTTAATACAATCTGGAAATAGATAGAACTCATCTCAATCAAGTTTCGTTTTTCTCTCCTAAATTTTGGGTTAAAGTCTATGATTTTTTATGAGATGCCTTTAATACAGGGATTATTTAAAAGGCACAGAGAATATCACACTAAAATCCTTTGAGAAAATCTTTGTTTTATGCCCAATTTTACAAAGTGAGTTTTTCTTTAAATGCATTAATACTGAAAAAACCACCAACAACTAAAAAAGGCTTCTGGAAGGAGAGATATTTTACCCAAAATATCAGCAAGAAGAGTTTTTATGGCTGGTTTAAAACCCCCTTAAATTAGGGAGTTGTAATGGAAAGTCTGACAGGCTCAAATAAGGCAGTTCAAAAATATATTCTTAACACTTAACACATACCGTACATGAAATGTATTTTTAACATGCTATATGTTTATTACAGATTAAATACTTAAAAATGGAAAAACAGCCCAAATGTTTCTTAAATATTTGCTTAATATAGTCCAAACACATTGCGAATTGTAACCGTGAAGAGTACATGTTAAGTGTTTAACTAACATCAAATGCAATAAAATGTTTCATTTGAAATGTTAAGCAGGCGATAAAAATGTCGTGTGAGACGACAGATTACAGTTTCACCCCATTTTCTCTCTAATTAAGGTGAAACTATGGAGAGATGCTCGATTGGCTACAAGTCTTGAACATGTGAATATCATGGTCTGATTTGTTCCTTGATCCATTTTCCCTCCAAAAGCCCTGTTTAAGGGCCTCTGAAATAGATGCCCAAATGTGTTGAAAGGAAAGCAAAATGTTGCCTCCTCTTGGAAGCCCTTCCTGACTGATTTCAGGAGGGTTTAGGTACACCTTTCATGCACCTCGTGTCAACCTGCATTATATGCTAACACATTTTATCACAGTAAGTTGGACAGAGAGTGCTAACTCAATTGTTGCTAGTTGTGTTATCTTGGCCAAGCTGCTTAACCAATCGCTGCCTTAATTTCTTTTCTTGTGAAATGGAGATGATCACGGGACATAGTTCATTAGGTTGTTGTGAGGATGAAATGAATTGAAGGTACATTGGGCTTAGAGCAGGTCCCAGCAAAGAGTTAGTTCAAACTCATTCTAAAATTTGCGATAGGTTTTGGCTATCGAAAGCAAATAGTTAAGAAACATTTGGGGTTTCTCCAATTTTAAAGCACTAAATATGTGATAAACATACATGTTAAAATATTTTTCATGGATGGAGTATTTTAAGTGTTAGTTTTTTTATTTTTAACGGTTTCAGGATCATCTGTTTAAAAGTTCAGTTCATGTTCCCCACTGGACTGTCATTTCATCATGATATTTTCTGCTTATTTCTGTTGGTGCTATGTTGTAGGGGCTCAATAATTGGTTACTGAATAAATAAGTAAATGAATGAATGAATGTAGACACCCCACTAGAAACACATTTGCCTAATCAACCTGATTAGATGTTTTTTTCTTTTTCTTTGCAGTTTCTAGAGTTTCAGAGATTCCTGATTAAATACTATTAATTAGAGAAACCACTTCTAAATTGCAAAAGGCTTGCCTCTTGAACCAAAAGACTCATTGCAATTAATGTCTCCATAAATTAGTGTCTCAAGCAAGGCAAATGGAAAGGAGTTTTGGCAACTGCTGTAGATATTGGGAAAATACTTCCTAATTCTGTGACCCTGGCCAGTTGTGTAAACCCACTGAGCCTTAATTTCCTTATCTGCATGGAGAGAACAATAAAATATCCACTTCACGGGCTAAATGAGTTAACAGTAAGCAAGTGCCTAGAACACTGCCTTGCATGTAGTAAGTACTCAATAACTGTAAGTTATTGTACTATACTAATTATTATACTTATAATTCTTTAAGTAATAGCATAATATATTAAATGTATTACTACGTAGTGCTGTTACTATTATTTAGCATACTGAAGATATTCTGTTTTGTTTTTGCTCTCTATTTTCATTTTTGTTTTCCATTTCTATTTTGTCGACGATCCCCTGGAAGGAGAGAGACTGTGTCCTTTTGTTCCACTCAGACTCCCGAAGTCCCTCCTCATGGTTCTGATTGCCATAACTTCTTGAAAGATGGCTGCTTACCCCTGTCTCCTCCACCTTCCCACACAAATATTGCCCCCAAGTGAGGAGCCAGAACACTAACTTCTTAGGTGGAAAAATCTTAGACAACTGATTAAAATTCTCCCTCCTTTTTTTTGAAAGAAAATATTGGTGGCTTAAAAAAAATGAAAATGAGACAAGTAATTGAGTCCAGCTGGCTCAGCTGCCAGCAAAAGTCAGTCTCTGAGAGTCGGTGTGGCTCAGAGCACTTGGAAATTAATGGTGTGGAATTAATTTGAAGTTTACAGCAATTTTGCACACAAGTGCTTTTAACACTAATCTCAAATTTGGAGATTGTTGGCATTGCCTCTGACCTCATCCTTTTATCTCTGCATCACTAATAGGCCCATTATTTTATTTAGAAAATTTTCAGGATTCACCTTCACTCTTAACAAATTATCACGGTTTATAATTGAATCTCTTCTTTTCTCAAATTCTGGTGTTGTTGCTTAACTTTAAGAAGTCTTTCTGTGCTTTTATTTCTTTATCCTAAACATGTCAGTGATTTCTATGATTGCAGGCAAAAACTCAAAAAGTTTCTGAAATCCAGCTATTAACTCCTCCAACTAGTCTGCTTCTAAGGCAAGTGCAGGGAGGGCAGCGGGCTTACTGAATTTTAGGCACCTTACCTCATACACTCTTGACAAAGCTAGTGAAAGACCTTTGGGAACTGTGGAGCATATACACATGTCACAGATTTTTAACATAACAGCTTTGTTGAGATATAATCAGGTACTATAAAATTCACTCTTTTAAAGTGTACAATTCAGGGGTTTTTACTCTATTTACAGAGGTGCACAACCATCACCGTTATCTAAGCTCAGAACATTTTCATCATACCCAACAGAAATCCCGCATCCATGAGCAGTCATTTCCCTCTCTCCCAGTCCCTTGTAACCACAAGTCTATTTTTCGTTTCTATGGATTTGCCTATTTTGGACATTTCATATTAATAGAATTGTACAATATGTGGCCTTTTGTGTCTGATTTCTTTCACTTAGCATAGCGTTTTCTAAGATCATCCATGTTGTAGCAGGTACCAGTAATTCAGTCCTTTTTCTTCCTGAGTAATGTTCTGTTTTATGGATATACCACATTTTGTTTATCCATTTATCAGTTGATGGGCATGTGAATTGTTTCCAATTTTTTTTGGCTATTGTGACTAATATGGCTATAAACAGTTATGTACAAGTTTTTGTGCGGACTTATTTAATTTCTCTTGGGTAAATACCTAGGAGTAGAATTGCTGAGTCATATGTGAGAGACTGAATGTACAAAGGGAAAATGGCCAGACTGTATATAAAAACAGGACTCGGACATGTACCCTGCAGCAGATTGCCCAGGAAACCAACCTCGTTATCTACAACCAACAGCTCAGGAAGCCAGCCTGCTGGAAGTGAGGCTTGCAGAAAGCCAGATTTCTATCTGCAGTAACACTCCAGGAAGCTAAATAAGAACTTCTGTAACAATTGACCCCAACCAACTAGGATTTGGTTAATAACTGACAGCTTCCCTAATTTTTGTCCTGGCTTCCAAAGCAGGACCCACCAGAGAAAGCCAAACACGCACCCCCAACCTATCACATAGAACTCTCAGCTTCCAGGTGGCCCACCTCCACCTTCCTCATGCTCACAGCCTCCGATCAGGCACACGTGGAACTTTCCCCGTTTTCCACTATAAAGGTTTCCCTCTCCTCTGCCTGCCTTTGAGGCTCTGCCAGACACACGTAATGGTGGCCGACTCCCTTGCTACAGCAAGCTCTGAGTAAACGGCCTTTGCTTTTCTCATTGGGTTGGTCTTCATTTATTTCTTCATTTGTTAACTCTGTGCTTAACATTTTTAGAAACTGCCAAGTTGTTTTCCAAAGTGTCTCACATGTCACCAAATTTTAATCCTCCTTTGTCTTATTGTTGGTGCAAGCAAGGGGCGAAAGGGAAAGAATGCAGAGCAGAAGGAGTTTGCTGGAGCCAATGGTTTCATTATGGTATTGTTTCATTACCATGGTGGGTAAAAGAACTGCTTTCGCAAGCTGAGATATTGGGTTTTGGGAGTCATGGTTGGCTCCTTGAGGAGCTTCAGGTGGAGACGTTTAGGAGTTAGTTGAAAATTCAGTATTGGAGGTCAGGAAAATAGTCCAATCTGAAGAGAGTCATCTTTTACTTCCTTTTTAAAGTCACACTAGATTTTCCAAAGTCCTTCCTTTTGCCTCTCACACCTCTGCTCTGATATTCTTCCTTGTTGAAGATCATTCTTTGAATCAAGTTTCTCAATCACTATACCTTTCCCTTGGTTTATTAAGAAATGTAACAGTTCTTTTTTTTTCCGCCTGAATAACTGGGTCCTAGGACAGTGATTTGCAGCTTTTGGTAGGAAGGGAGGTGCTGTGGCATGGTGAAAGTCTAGAGACACCACTATCAGCTTTTACAAAATTGGTGGCTTTTTGTTTGTTTGTTTTTTTACAGTTATTAAGTGCTAACAACATGGCACATGTTTCAAAAACTATCTCCCCGTTTAAGCCTCATTTTAACTCTAAGACGTAGGTATTTTTATTCCTATTTTATGCTAGAGATTCTGGTCCTTTTATGTCCACTGATATATCCCAAGTGATTAGAACAGTATCGAGCACATAGTAGGTACTCAAAAAGTTCTCACTGAAAGAGGACACAGGCTCTTATCTATTTGACTACATCACACAGTAGCTCCCAGGTGATAGAGTTGGAATCCAGTGTCAGGTCATTTAATTCCAAAGGCTGTGTGTGTTGCTTTATCCCACATTGTCTCTAGTTTCTGTATCGTTCCAATGAGGGAAATATGCCAGATCATAGTTTCCCAAACTGGCCTTCCATCTGCCAGACTTGATTCACCTATGTGTTCATTGATGTTTTGTTTAAATAAGTAAAGAAATGCTGAGTGATCAGTTAGATCAGTTTCTTTACTTTGGAATTCTTGAAGTCTTCCATTTGGTTAGGCACATTGTGAGTCACCAGGGGAACGAGCAGTACATTTGTTTACAGAGTTGTCCCATACCTCCACCCTTGTATATATATGTGTGTGTGTGTGTGCGTGCGCATGTGCTTGTAACATCTATTAGCATCTTCTAGGAATGCAGTTTTAGAGTAGATGGTATCAATTTCTTGAGTTCCTTTTGATTGGTTACTTCTAGCTTATAATTGGTTGACTTGAATTGTGGTGAAAGAACAAAATAAGGTCAAATCTTATTATAGAAAATATGGTTAGAAAAATATTACTATAACAGGAATATTTTAAAGACCTGGCCATAGGCCTAGAGTAATAGAGGTTGCTGATTTTCTTAGAGTAAAATTCACTGCTACAAATAATTTCGTACAATAAATGCTTTTCTCCTGCCTCACTTTTACAATAGAGGGGGGTAAAATAACCTAGCACCTTGTTGTGTGGTATTTATTCTTCCAATGAATACTTATTGAATGCCTCCCAAGCAATGCAGTGCCCTGCAGGGACACCAAGGTGTGCCCTCCAGGTATTCATAATTTGTTGGAGTGATGAGAAGTATGTAGGATCATATAGTTAGTAGTAAAGCAGGGAATAAAATTCCCTCTATACCAGACACACGATAAAAAAATAAATTATTCAAGACAATTTTAAAAGATACGATAAGATTAGACTTGAAGACCAAATAGACTAGGTCATAAGCTGTCTGAGGGCAGCACCGATGTTGCTGTTGTACCCTCTGTGGTTGGCCTGGGGCTGGCAGAGAGTGGGTCAGAGGGAGGCAGCACTGCAGGTAGCTACCACCCCAGCCTTGCTCCTTCCTTCTCTTCCGTCCAGGGTGCTTCACAACTGAGTCTGCTCATGGGCCCCACCTAAAGATGCAGTCGCCTCAGCTTCTGAGGCACTTATCTTCAGCTTACCACCCTCCCCTTGCAGGCTCTGAGGCTTAAGGGAAATGAAGGATGTCAATTCCGCAGTAAAACACAGAAAGGCCTCAATTCTGGCACCACAACTCTGCTACTTTAGCCTTCACAAAGCTCTCTTTCTTCCATTGTGATGGATGTATATATATAAAATTTATATGTGACATGATGTATATCAAATATAGTTATATATCATATATAGTAATATATATCATATGATATATATCATGTCACATATAAATTATATATATCCATCGCGATGTATTTATGATATACATATATTCACATATATATGACAGATATACACATCACAATGGATATATATAATTTGTACATATATATAAAATATTTTAAAGTTCCTTGGCAATGATTAAATGGGATGGTTCATGCAAAGCCCCAAGGTCAGTGCCTATTAATGACTGTCAATTGCTTTTACTATTCGGTTAGAACTTTAGGCTCTGCCATGGCTGCTGGGTTCCTCTCCGCTCATCTCCTCTCCAGCCCCAGTGCTGTGGCAGAGCAGGAGTCTGAGAGCTGGTATCTCTGAATCACAGCCCTTCATCACCTTCTGGTTGGGTCACTTTGTCAAACCATACTTCTGCCTGTTTTTTCTTGCTTTAGCTTCTTTGCAGTTACCCCAGCCCCTTCAGACCAGGGTTCTCCAACACAGGTGGGTTAGCACTCTTATATCAGGCAGCATGATTTTGGTTGCAATGGATATAAACAACTCAAATTAGCACAAGCAAATAGTAGTCATAGTGATGATGATGATGATGATGATAGGATATTGGAGACTCATAAAACTGAGAAATCACGGCTGCATTATGCATCAGTGCAATAATCAATGCATAATTTGCATTGAAGGATGCAAATTAGATCAGAAAAGCTCTGTCCCTCCACCTTTTGGCTCTGCATTTTTCTGTGTTGGCTTCATGTTTAGGCTCACTTTTTCCTCTGTGAAAGCAAAGATTGTTTCTGATATCGCTAAGTTTATAACATTTCAACTAATAGCAATCCTAGAGAAAAGAATGTAGTTTTTTTCTTCTCCATCATCTATATCAACCCCCTAAAACTACTCTAATTGGCCCGACTTGGTTCCTGCTCTGGGACCCGCCATTATTCCCAGCCTTGGGCAATCATGGCTATGCCTCCTACAGCTGGAAGGGTGAAGCTGTGTGATTGATAGCCCAATCAGAATCACACTGAGGAGGGAATGGGTAATTCCCAAAGAAAGGGAAGCAGACCGAAAAAAAGAAAAATAGCAAGTATCCGTGATATGGACACCACCTTATCTAGTTCTGCACTGACTTTAAGTTTAAAGTCTCTGAATTTCTGGTGATGAGAATGGTAGGAATCCTATAATAGTTAGCCATGCTCTTTGTACATCATGATTTGGGCCTGCTTGTCTGGCCTCACCAGGTTTGCATGCTTAGTTTTCTGAGAAGAGTCTCCTCTATAGCTTTCATTAGATCCTTAAGGATGTCCAGGACCTGACATGTTTAAGAAACATTGCCCTAGAGAATACATCTCTACTTGAATCCAAAAATACTACGTGCCAAGTTTGTTTCTAGGCACTGGGGATGCAACACTGCATAGGACAAGCTTAAGGGGCTCTCAACCAAGCGGAATTTCCCCCTCCCTACTGGTCCCTGCTGCTGATGTCTGCCCAGCAGGAGATTTGAAGGGCAACTTGGTTTTAGGAAGGCATAAGGGAATTTGCCTCAAAGTGAGAAAGTCCAGTGGAAGTTTGCGGCAAAAGGAGACAGTGAAACAAATCAAAGGGTGAGTTGAGAAGAGGAGGAGCATCCATTGACGCTGGAGTGAGGGGCAGGTAAATTCTGGTCTCCTTGTAGGGAGACCTGAATGCCCCACAAAGGGCTCATAGATCACAGGATTTAAGAGCTGTGAAGGTCCTTAGACATAACATGGAGAAAGAAATCGAGGTGTAGAAAGATGAAATGATCTATTCTAGCACACAAGGGGTCAGGAATGCAGAAGCCAAACTGGAATTCTTGTCTCCTCATAGCTCAGCTCTTTCTGCAGTACGATGCTGCATTGAAGTCTGCTGGCAAAAGGTTCCATGAGCTCTTTTGCGCCTGGAAATATCCCGTTGTTCTTTCCTTTTCCTTGCATCTACCCTCCCTCTGTGTGGTCAACTCCAGGAGAATGGGTGGATTCAGTAGAAATGAATGAGCTGGTAATGAAATGTGTAGATGTCACCGAGAAGCTCACTACAAAACTGAGGACTCAGTGAGGCTGGATCAAGATCTCCCGGCTTCCCTTGCAGGCCCCTCCATCTGGCAAGCAGGACCTTCTCCACGCACATTTCCTCTAGGGTCCTCTGAGGGAGTCAGAAAGAAACAGCAAGCACTTTTGATAGCCCTGGTCTTGTTCCAAATGAGAACGCCTGCTGTAGAGAAATGCAGATGCCTTCTGCCTATTTGTGCCAAAAAGGTTCACTCCACCTACAAAATTACAGAATTATTAGTTCTTGAAAATGCACTACTTCTACCCCTTCCATTGAAATTCAATCCAACTCAATTAAAACATCGTGGCAGCCTCTACAAGGGCACAGATGCCCTGGAAAATGATTCTGGGGGTGTTTTCCCTGGCTGTGAATAGTTCTTCAATGCGGAGGTGACCACACACATGCTTAAAAATGAAAGCAGTGCTGATGGTAATGGAGCAATTCAATAATACTAACTTGCATTTTGAGAGCAACTTTCTTCTCAGGTTAAATTTTGGTTGGGTTAATCGTGGGTAGATATAACCTGGGCTTTGTCTCAGCCCTAAGCTCTCTCACTCTCTTTGCTCACTTCTCTCTCCTAATGCTTTCCTCTGCTGTTAGCCTTAGTTTTTCTCTCAGTCCCTGAGGCCAACTTGCTGGTGACTCAAAAATAAGCCACTCTGATGGCAGAATAACTGATACTGTAGGAATTCTCCATCCTGGCAGTATTTTCAAGGGGATGTAGACCAGGCTGGTGACCTCACACTGGTGTCTACACAAAGTGCCATTGGATTAAGGCTCGATCTTAATAGACTGACCTACTTACCACAGAGCAGAATGCCATTTCTTAGCTTGGAACTCTGGGGCTCCCACACTGACCCTCACTCATCATGTCTCCTATGTCCCACCACTTTAACCAAGCCTGGCCTTTTCCTCCTCTGCCCTGGATTCAGAGCCTAAGTGACCCCATGGTCTCCTCTCCATCCATTAAAATCCTTCCATTGATCATGCATTCTCCTTGTTCTCATCCCGGAGCCCTTCCTGAAGTTTCTATAATTCCTCGCCATTACCTACTGCTCGATACTACTGGGTTAGAGAGTGTATTAGAGAGTGTGACTTGCTTTCAGCTGCCTTTAAGGTCTTTGAGTTAGGGACAGTTTATTATATGGCCTGATATTCTTCTCACTTATAGTAGGTGTTCAATGGCTATTTGTTGATTCATGGATTTTCATGAACTGAAACTCTCACCTCAGTAACCAAAGCTTTTTAGGACCACATGGGTTTGTTTGACTTGATCAAAACCCCACAAAACCAAAAAAATCCACTTGTAGGACCATAAAAGTGTATGGGCATTGGAATCTATAGATCTGGCTTGTAGCTGGGCTCTGACATAAACTACCCACGGGATGAGGGCACAGGCACTACTTTTTGAACCCATTTTCTCACCTGCAAAATGGGAGAATAGCAATAACAACAACAACAACAAAATACCTATCTCAGGTTGATGGTGAGAATTTAATGAAACCATAAAGCAGCATTCTCAAGACAGCATGAGGTCTGGAGTTAAATTCCCTGGGACCAGCTCTGCTATTTCCTATCTGTGTGACTTTGGGTAAGTTATTTAAACACTCTGTGTCATAGTTTCTTCATCTGCAAAAGACATCAAAATAATAATATCTACCTCTTTGGGTTTTTATGAAGATTGAATGACAATAGTTTATACGGTAATTAGAATAGTGTGCGGCATTAGCTTGTTAAATAAATAAACTAAACAGTAATAATGCATGTGAGTCACTTTTGAGATGCAGAACACAGCTCAGTGCTCAGTTACTGTTGGGCTCTGTTACTTCCACAAGGAAGCCACTGCTGCTGTTACCACTATTACTGCTACTGCTAACAGCAGACCCTTGAACCAGCTTGTGTAGTGAGCACACTCAAATCTCACTTTTAATTTCTAGATTTCCATATGATAAAATGTAGGTCTTTGGTTTTCCTGTACTATTAAAATTGATTCAGCTCTTTAATAGTTCTCTTCTCTTCATTTTATTTTATTGTGTTTTTTTCCCCCCATTTTATCCATTTCCCCTCTTGACTGTGAGGAGAATCTCAACTCAGTCATATAAGAAACTTGGTATACTTTTGGATTCAATTCAGTGATGGGACCTTTCAACTTTTCACCACCTAACATTGCAAGTTTTCTCACATTTGCAATACCATTCCTCTTCCAGAAAAGTCATCTATGTCCCTTGTCTGCTGACAAGTTTCCACTTATCCTTCAAGACAGCTAAAACATCTTGTGAATTATTCCTTTCACTCCCTATAGAGTAATTTCTCCATTATCTACTTGTTGCTGTATGCAGATTTTATATGGCATTGACTGAAACTTCAAGAGTAGTGGGACCATTGTTTACCATTGCACTCTCTACACCCACGAAGAAGTTGGCATAAAGTTGTCACATGAATTAGTCAGGAGAGACTAGGATGTACTAAGTAACAAACAGCTCCAAATTTCGGTGATTTAACCCAACAGTTTATTTCTTATCTTTGCTAACGTACCATGAGTGACAGCAGGAGATGCTTCTCTACGTAGTTACTTAGGGACCAAGGCTGAAGGAGGCTTGACCATTTCCTAGCTGTATGATCTGGAATTTATAATCTCCTCTGTGCCATGTCAGTGGAAGAAAGAGAGAGTTCAAAGTTTATGCATAGTCTTTTCACCGTCCCGACCTGGAAGCAACACATGTAACTTCCCCTCATGTTTCATTGATCATAACCACCCTCATGGCTACACCTAAATATACAAGGAGGAAAATACAGGGAGAGGATTTAATATTTGGTGACTATTACTGTCTCTGCTACAGAACTCAATAAATATTTGTTGAATGTATGAAGGGGGCATTGTGGTACAATAGAAAGTGCACCTGCCTTGTGTCAAACAGCAAGACTAGACTAGCCAATACAGTCTTGGAAAAGCCAGTTGGCCTCTAGGAGTCTCAGCTTCCTTTTCTGAGAATTGTGGGAAAAAAATACATACCTTACTCTCAGTTTTGTTTTGGCTATCAGAGCTCATTTGCGCAATGCAATTAGCACAAGCAGCGATATGCAGAAAAATGGCTATGGTTTGTTCCTTGGGCCAGTTATTCTCATTCCCCTCAGCTGTATATACCCTCCCCTCTTTCCCTCTTCCTGACCCAGAAGGTTGACCCTAAGAGCTGCTCCACCCAGCCTCCTTTGCTTTTCACCTTCTGGTTGAGTTCAGCCAGTGGAAAGTACAGAGAGGAGATAGAAGAGATGGAGGTTGACACATTTATTTCTCTCCCTACTCCTTGGTTTAGGATGCTTCCGGCAGTGTCAGATGACCTGTTTTTCAGGGATCTTCAGGGCTCTGGTCTCAAGTGGGCTCACTCCAGTATCACTATTTCCTCTCTTGCCCCTTCAAGTTTATGTGTGGTTACAGCTTCCTGCTGTTGCTATTCTCTGGGTGCTTTCAACATCCCATATGGTTTCTTTAGCCTTGATCATACCTCTGTAAATAGCCTCTTCTGTAAATTCTACTTACGAATCCTACTGAACACGCTGTCTGCTCTCTGCCCTGATCCTGGCAGATATTTTACCCATCTGGACTCTGAACTCCTTGGGAGCATGGGCAATGACTCATTTTTCTTTATAATTCCCAAACCCAGCACAGTGTCCAAGATAGATGATAAATTCAAGTTTTTTAAAGACAAGCTATTAAATATAAAATTAATAAATAATAGTACTAGCAAATGTTCACTGAGTGCTTTCTATGTCCCAAGCACTATGCAGCATCATATACAATTTTAACCATCTGTGAGGTAGGTACCATCGTTACCCTTTGATTTCATCTGATGATAGTGAGGTCTCAGGAGGTTGAGCTACCTGTCTTGCATCGTCTAGCTGGAAAGTGGTGGATCTGGGACTTGAACCTGAGATGCCTGCTCATAACTCATATCCTAAATTAGTTGCTAGCTCTTAAAGAGAGGTTAAAATGTTATGGCGACATCTCTAGGCTTCCAAGATCTTTTGGGTAGACAACACAAAGACTTCCATTGACAATTCTTGGAAAATAAGGCCACCTTTGTTCCTTGTGGGGTTCTAGGTCTATGGCTTAATTGATGTACAAATGAAATTTCAGTGAAAGCACAGGACAAGTTTGCCTGAGGCTTTTCCTTTGCCTTCTCTAAGGTGCTGCCTGGTTAATGAGGCCATCGAGAGAAAGTAAGGCGCTAAGTCTGTGGGTGGGATTTAGAGGTATGGGCAATAGACCATAATGGATGTCTGTTTCTGAAGCTTTCATGGATTGAGGCTGAGGGTGGAGGGTGGTCATTTCAGCCAATTGGGAGAATTAATGAGAGGAGAGCTAACTGCATGGTTTATAAATAGAGATGCAACTTGGAGCCTGAGAATACTCTTTGAGATTCTGCTTTGAGACTCTCCTTGTCTATGTCAACCTTAAGTGTACACTCTTGCTCCCTAAACCAATGAAGAATAAAACTTATCAATACAAATAAGCTACTAGTTCATCTCACCAGAAGATTATTTATTCATTAATTCAACAAATATGTAGAATGCCTACCTGTGTCAGGTGCCACAGGGCACTGGAGAGGCATTAGTAAACAACACATCTCAATATTCCACATTCTAGTAAAGGCAATCCACAGCCATGAAAGATATGTGAATTTGATCTTATGTCAGAAGGTGATATTGATATGAGCTACAGAGAGAAGTGAAGCAGAGCACAGGGATAGGGTATACCAAAAAGGTATAGTTTTACATAGGTTAGTCAGGGTAGTCCATAACAAACAAGCGACTCTGAGATGACTTGATGTGGTAAGGGAGTAAGCCATGGGGTGTCTGATGGAAAGGCCAGAAGGAAGTGCAAGAGCAAAGTCCCTGAGGCCAGAGTTTGCTTGGTATGTCTGAAGATTAGCAAGGATCCCAGTCTGGCTGAACCGAGTGCTTGAAGGTGAGAGTGGTAGAAGGTGAGGAGGGAGAAGGTTGAATGGTGCATGTTGTCAGCCATTGAAAGAGCATCGACTCCTATTGAAATTGAGACCGGAGGCTATTAGAAGGTTGATAACTTAAAAGCAGACGATCTGGGTTAGTGTTAACACAGAATCTCTCTGGCTGTCATGTTGAGCAAGGGTGGAGGCAAAGAGAAGCGTTAGGCTTGGCTTTTGCTTAATCCTATGGACATATGATCACAGCTTGAATGAGGTGCTGGTGGTATAAAGGGGGTGGAATCTGGGAAGAGTTTTTTCAGAACAGTGGGAGTTTTCTTTCAGTGTGCCCTAAAGCTCTGTCCTTAGCCCTGTTCTCATTAACGTTTACATCAACAGTAGGAAATCTGATAAACACATACATTGACAAGACCTGAATAGAGGATATGTCCTAAATTGGAAGATTGGTTGACAGAATGGGGATCCTGGATTAGTGGAACAAACTGGAGCAGCGAGCTCAAGATAAATTATTCTGTGGTAAACGGTTTGCTTCCCTAAGTCGACCACACAGATAAATGAATCATGTCATCATATTGACACACTTAAGGATTTGTTTGCTGTAAGCTTGATATGTATGATATGGCTCTCAAAAAATTGAATATTGTATCACTAAAATATAGTACTTAGGAAAAGAGAGATGAGACCTTGAGTCTTCTCTACTCTAATTAAACCACATCTTGTATATTAGCATTGTTCTGTATTCTCAAAAGTATGGGCAAGCTGAGCATAATTAAAAGTGAACAGAATAATTATTGAGAGACGTAAAACTATGTATCTTAAAAATGGTTCGAGGAATTCGAGATATCATGTTCGAAAAAGAGAAAAATTTTGTAGGGGTGAAGAGGTGATAAATAGTTTTAAATAATTGATGCTCAGCGTGACTAACAGAGAATACTTAGATTTTCCTGTGAGAGTTCAGGGTAAACTTACTGGCAGAAACCCCAAGTGGATATATTTCAATTTTATGTAAAAAATGTCCAGCATTCAGAGTTGTTCAAAGATGAAATGATTTGAACTAAAATGTCATGAGTTTTCTTCCACTGGAGGTGTTCAAGCAGAGGCAAGTCAGGCTGTTAGGTTTCTTTCAGAAATCTTCCAGCCCAGAGATCCTAGTCGTCTATGATTCTGGATTTGCTGGAGCCGTGGCACTTGTATTTTAATTCTTGTCCTGGGTTGTAAAGTCCATAAAGACAGTACACATTATTCATCTTTGTTTTCCCTGCAGCACCCAGAACAATGTTTTACTTATTTTCAACACTAAAAGAATTCTTGGAGAAAGAACAAGCATATGGTTTGTGAAATTATTATAGACTTGATTTCAACACTATTTTAGACCCACACTAGATTTGTAGTATTTGTGTAGGAGTAGTATCTAGGAACATACTACTTCTATTTTTGACTGAAATATACCAGGAAGGGGAAAGAGGGTTCATTTTTAATTTTAATCTCATAGTTGAATTTTGTAAGTCTCTACTTGCTTTCCTTTTTACTACAGCCCAGCTTCTGGAGGGTGTGCCCAAGCAGAGAGCTGGATGAGCTGAGGATCCAGTGCAAGGATGTGGTGGTCTCAGCGGGACAGCCAGAAGTAGGGGGAGCCAGGAATGATGCTCAAGCTGTAATCCTTAGGGCCTGTAGAGGGTCAGAGCTTCATGAAGCAAGTCAAGGGCTCAATCTGTGAAGCTGGAGTAAGGCCCCAGCTACAAGATGGGCTCAAGGGCGATATACCAGGTGGACCTGGCTCAGAAAGATAACAAACTTAAGAAGAGATCTGCAATTGCTGGGAATAGCTGTCAGTGATATATGGAGATAGTGACTTATGGTATGAGTCTTCCATATGGATTTCCTTCTATCCCAGGTTCTCATATTGAGCTACTTTGTCTAGTCCACTAAGGGTCATGAGCCTGGAGCAAACTGATGATGCTCAGAAGGCACACCGGTCTTGTTCTGTGTTCTCTCCATCTCACCGTTTCTTCTCAGAGTCAACAAAAGAGGACTAAGTCTGCGACTGTACTTTCTCTAGGAATTGATTTTAGTATAGAGAGAGGACAGAAGCAATGCACTATCCAGGAGCCAAAATAATGTCCCTTCATGTTTCTTTCTTGCTTTGTTCATGAGCATTATGAGAATCAGGAACAACTGTAAGATGGTCTTCTCGGTTCTCTCTTGCCAGGGGCTGGAACCTAAGCTTGCACACTCGCTGAAGTTCAGGCATCTGCCATCTTTTAGGATTTGCCTTCTCTTGACAAGCACATGTTATTTAAATGAGCATCTCAAACATTTTGGGACCACATAGTCATGACATTCTCAGTGCTCATGGGATGTCTGGAAAAGAATCATTTCTAGGTCAGTCTCATAAACAAGGCTGGGGCATGAGGGTTGGAGCCAAGTGTTCAGAGCCTTGTCACCATAGACAGTGTCTGCCAGCAGGGAATGTTCTGTTTATTTTCCACTGAATAGGTTTGACCCATTATTCCCTTCTGCTGTTGCACCATTTCCCTGAAGTTGAATGATTGACCCTGAGAAGGGCTACTATTCATCCAACATCTGTTTCTCCGATTTTCCAGGCTCCTTGTTGTTTTGAAGTGCTTAGAGTCAGTGTTTTAAGTGCATGTGGGCATAATATTCAGTATATTAATACACACTAGAGACAGTTCTGCCTACTAGAAAGCCAGGTACTACAGAGTTATAAAAGTCATTCGATACCTTGTAAAGCCCAAGACACCTCACCAATGCCCAGGCCCCATTACTTGATGTAGTCAGGTGATAACATGTGTACACTTGTATAGCCTTCTCCAGCAAGTGCCAAAAGTTCATGCTAAGTACTACATAAATTATCACCTAATTAAGTACTGTTATGGTTTGGATTGGGGGGAAGTGTAAACTTGATTCTCCTTGGAGAGCAATATGCAGAAATATGATGTGGAATTAATTGTATGGGTCCAGGTCAAAGATCAAAGTACAAGTGGAATTGCCTTTGCAAAGGGAGAATTTGAAAAGGATTTTTGTTGGCATCTCAATAATTTCATTTTTCATTATTAGCTTCCTACCAGCCGGCAACACAGTTCCCCTGCCCTTTCCTTCCTCAGTTCTCTGTAAATGGGCTCACTAGGCATCTTCTCCCTTCCCTTCTGCAGTCTCTGTCTACCCTAGCTCCTTGGCCAATCCCAAGTGAGGTAGGGAGGATGTAAACTAAATTAGAAGACCTTGGGTTTGAATGTTGGCTCTCCTCATTACGGGCTGACCTCAGGCAAGTTACTTAACCCTGGGAGCCTTAGTTTCCTCACCCGTAAAATGGGCATAATGATAGTCCCCATATTATTAGGTTATTTTGGAATAATTTGAGATGCTTCTCATAATGCACTTACATGATGATACAGGATTCAATGAACATTAGCCGTTACACATCATCTTCTCTCCTTTCTTAGGCTGATAGGGGCACAGAGCCCCTTGATGAAGGAGAGTCACCCCTGTTAGTCTTGGGGTTGCAACTTATTCTCTACACCAGATATTATTTAACTTAAGGGGCCTATTCATTCTTTTATTAATTTAATAGGTTAATCTGTTAAACCCTTTTTGTGTACCAAATACTATGTTCTATGTTAGTTCCTGAGGCTGCAAATTTTCTGAGCTTGAATCTCTTCTGTGATCCTGTTCTTAGAACACAAGTGCTTTGAAACAAAGTATTTACCTTGGTCCCCTGAGAAGCTGTCCTTGCACTGGCCCCCATGGCTATATTAATGCTCCCATTGAACTCCATTATTTATCTGTGAGTGACTGTGTGGCAGAATGGACAAGAACATGGGCTCTGGAGTTCAACTCTGTCATCTTGGGCAGGTTATTTCAGTCACTTGTGACTCAGCTTTTTTTATCTGTATAATGAGGCTTACGATAGCACCCACAAGTGTGCTGGTCACTTTCCAGTTTGTTCTCAGATCCATTACTCACTTTTCCTCTGAAAATGTGTTTCTCAGACTCTCTTGCCTCTCAGCTGTGTTCAGTGACCAAGAGTCACTGGCAAGAGATTAGAGGGCGGAGGAAAGGAGAAGCTAGTTGATTGGAGTCCTTCCTCCACGGTTTCAGCCCCTCTGAGCAGCTTCCATTGTGGATCCAGATTCTTCTGGTTGCCCTGCATCCTTAGCTCTGTTAACACCACATTGTCTCTGTGTACTCCTAACCTACATCCCCCTAGGTGTGGTTGTGTCTTTGTTTTTCTGCTAATCTTTGGGTTGGCTTACCACTCTCTATTTGGTCATTCAGATTTCTCAATACATTTGTAGCTAGGTTTCTATATTAATTCTTTCTATTGGACTATCTACAATGGGCTCTATTTTCTTGCCTGATATAGGGTTTTGTGAGAATACAATGGATTCATATATAAAAAACGTTTTAGGTAGTTACTGGCAGATAGTCACACTTAATACATTTCAGTTATTTCATTTTTCTTAGGGAACTTACCCTACAAATCCTGCAAATGTTGATTTATTTGATGTGCCTTTCCTCTGTGAATTCCCTCTGTGAAGGACACCACACCCCTATGTGCGTTCGCCCCAACATTAGCAGGGCAATCCTTATTGAAGTTGAGATTTTCTCTATTTTCAATTGATTTCTGATATTTTTTATAACAACAAAATGTTTTCAAAACATTATCAGGCCTTACTTGAATGTCCATGTAATGTGAATTGTGATTAAGCCCTAAGACATAATGTTTTCTATGTTTATTATAGATGGACCCTACTTCATTGGTCCATATTCCTTCAGAAAAGTAAAACTTCAATTACTAGAGCCTACACATTTGAAATTACACTTTTCCAGAGTTTTATCTTTCCTTATGTTCTGTGGAAGGAGACAAATAACAAGCAGAGTCAGGTGAAGCAACAGATGTTAATTGAAGTTTTACTATGATCCAGGTACTCTGTTGAATGCCTGAGACACCCACATGGGTAAGACACGAATTACAGTCTCAAGGAGGCAAACGTCCACAGAAAAGACAGGAGTCTCTACAACTATGACAAACAGGGAACTATACTCATACAAAAAGGGAGGGAGTGACGATTCTGCCGGGGTGGAAATTTCGGGGATTTAGGAATGGGGCTTGGGGGAGATGACGATTGAGTTGATAGCTGGGATGTTTTTAAAACTAAACTTCAGGCTCCTGGCCTCTGAGATTTCTTTAACTCTAAACTTCTCTGATTAGGTTGCAGCTCCACAACATTCAGTCGCCTGCCTGCACAAAGAGAATTATGATTTTCAATGAGGACCCTGAGATTTTGACTAGTTTAGGGTTGACAATGCAAAATTATATTTTGCTTACCCTGTTATGCTTACTACTAATGCTATTATTACTGTATCTACTGCTACTGCTATAACTGCTCCTACTACTATAAGTACTCCTACTGCAACTACTTCTACCATTACTATCACTGCGATTATTAGAACGGCTTTCTACTGCTGTTACTACTATTACTACGTAATGCTTATTTTTCCAGGCACCACTTTATAGTTCTTTATGTAAGTTCCTTATATATTTAAGATAGGAGATGGTATCAATTTTTAAGGAGTTTCAAGAATGTTGCTAAGAAAGGACGATTGTTTCACCAGAAAAACTCAGTTAATATAGTTATCCCATTTTCCAAAGTATTCTGATAATTCAAGTTCTAATTATGAGTGGTTGCCCTGTTTCCCTTTTCTTCATATTTCTTGGTGTTGTGTTATGAAGGATAATCATCTGATTCGACAAAATGGTGTCTTTTTTGGTCAATAATTAATCTTCTTTTGTGTCTTTCCAAACCACTTTATCCAGCATTTGAATACTAAATCTCGCTTATTGTCAACAGATGATAAGCTAATTGTGTACAGTTCTCTCTAATCATGAAATTTTCTTATAGTTCCTCAAATGTAATTTAATGCCTTGCAATTTAATGCCTCTGTGCCTTTCACATCTCCTCTCAAACAGAAATCACCTTTTCTCCTTCTTCGACTAGCCAACCTCTGGGTATCCTTAATGTTTAATTCAAAGGTCGTCTCACTTGAAAATCATTTCTTCAGCTTGAGGTGTGGATTAGATGGCACCTTTCCACTCTGAGAACACTCTGTGCTTGCTCTTTTCTATCACCTAGTACATGTTCAATGCACTAAATATTATGTATTATTGTATATTATTATATACTCATGGATTTATTTATTTTCAACCCCTCTATACTATAAAATCTTTGGGAGAAAGAATTTTGTATTCTTGGTACTAGCTACCCTTCTTGGCACACAGTAAATATCTGTAGAATACGTAAATGAATAAATAAGTGTAGTTGGATCCAGGGATCATGCTGAGTAGGGAAAAAATTCATTTTCCCAGTCTGAATCTTTCTATGAACAGAATTCATCTGGTTACATTGTAGTACTTTTTCATTTCCAAATTCAGCTCTATTTTAAAAAGTACATATATTTGTATATATACGTGACACTCTGACCCATCCTATTTGCTGTAATAGCCTTAGGGACAGTGGTGGAAATATTTCACTCAATTTGGCAGAGCAAGAAGAATGAGATTGGAGAACACATCAAACATCAGCAGCTCAACTGAGGGAGCTGGAGTCTTTATTTCCAATCCAAGAACTGGATATGTTCTCAGAGTTGGAAGGACAGAGTGTAATAGTGTCGTGTGAGACTCTCAGCTGGAAACATTAATGAGAAACGGCCTTGCTCAGGTTTGAATGGTGTGAGCTCAGAAAGGCCCTGTGAAGCTGAGTCTGTTTTAAATATCTCTCTGCTTGAATCATCTTGGTACCAGCTCCTCCAAACTCATGGTGCCTTGGACAGTTTCCTCTCTCTGGAATGAAGTGCATATGTTGGCCTTTGCAGGCTAAACAGAGTGGTCCTGGCTTAGCTGATTCCTGGAGGAATGTCATAGTTATTTGGGTAAAAAAGTTTGAAAGAAGTGACCCAGAAGATCAACAAGACATTGCCTTCAAACAAGTTACCTTCATTTACCTAGAAGCCCTCTTTTGGCTTTTAAACATTTAAAGAAGTTTGGACTGAGGTGTGCAATCCATAAGAAATCTCATAGCCCATTACGGAAAAACGAAAGCTGAAAGAGAGTCCTGGGGTTCAAGAGATGGAGAGGAGCAATAAATACTACTCCCTCCCACCCCCACTCTGGCTTCACTGTCTGGGTTGAGAAATAGGACAAGAAAATAAGGCAAATAAATTCAAGATACCACCTTTTGAATAATATTGGCAAGATTAGTTGGGAGGACATAGCTTAATGAGACAGCAAAACAGACTAAGTCATAGGCAATGCTGGATTACAGGACTTGGGGTATAGAACAAAAGAGGAGATCAAACGCACCCTATGGGCAACTTGCTCCCAAGAGGAAGGAGAGAAGAAGGAACTGGTCTAAGCATGCCTCCCTTTATTTTCTAGAAAACTCACCTGCTGAATGTCTTCCCTCTTCCACTAGGATGTAGTGAGTGAGGGGAGAGTGAGACCAAGAATGCTATGTTGATGGATCTCCTTCTATATGGAAGGAAAGTTTGGGAATAGGAAAGAAGTGTGTTCTCTCTATCCCATCTGAGCATCAAGAACCGACCATGTGTTCCACACATTGCTTACATGATTCAATGTGGCCCTCGCTACAACCCAATATGTGCTAATAACTGTTCATATCCTCAGATTCGGGCATAAATCCATATACTGACTATCTGGCTTTGTAACTGGGTTCCGTCATTTTTAGCTTTGTGACAGTAGGCAAATGATGTAATTCTGTGACTGAGTTTCTTAAACTGCAAAATGGAGTTAATAGCAGTACCTACCTCATAGGGTATCAGGAAGATTAATTAATTAGAACATGCAATATAGAAAGTAGTCTATATATTATACTGCACTTAATGAGCAGCATGTGTGTTATATTATTATTTTGACAGATGAAAAACAACAGCAATAACAACAACAACAAAGCTCAGAGAAGTTGGATGATTTGCTCACAATGCTGTAGATGATAAATGTCATTGTAGAGGTTATTGAAATTTGGGTCTGTCTGACCCTGATACCCATGCTTTTTCTGTTTCATTGTGCATCTCCCAAAGTGTTTCAAAATGGCCATAAGTATGGAGTAATAATGACATCCAAATGGGATAGATATGCTAATATTTAATGGACTGATTAAGTTGATCCCCCACCACCCCATTCATGGTGACAATGTCACCTTCATTAGTTACAGCTGGGATAGTTGCCCTAGTTACTCCCACTGTAGAGAATTCTGCAGGTGGCAGACTCTACAAGGTGAGAATGACCTCTCCCTAACTCTGAGTCCTGCTTCACCACCTGGACCTTGGAACAGTACCTTGAGATCTCATAAAATTGCGCTAAACAGCTTCTTAGCTTTCTGGCTTTGGCTGCCTTTTTCATGGGTATTGTGATTCAGTTCATTGGGTTGATTGGGGAATAGACAATTCTTTTGTGTTCTGAGCACCCACTTTCAACATGTGGCAGGGGAGGGCATTCCCCCCATACCAACAAGCAATTCTTGAGACACCAGCTGGGTATCCCACAATTCAACTCAATTCTGATGCTATTCACCCAGAGATAGCATCAGATTCCACAGGTTGAGGGCTCAGTCTTACAAGACTGCCCCCCTACTCCTTCAGATGCCAGGTGCCAGCCCAGGCTGTTACCTGCGTTTATGACCCACTGGCTACAGATCGGAGGCTCCCATGACCTCCTCTTTGGACCTCAAATGCCAGTCACAAGTCTAGGTTACTACATGTACTTCTGACCAACTGGATATAAATCAGAAGTTCCCAAGACCCCCTCATTCTTTGGGTTCAATTAGTTTGCTAGAGCAGCTCACAGAACTCGGGAAACATTTTACTTAGTAGATTACTGCTTATTATCCCAAAGATGTAATTCCGAAATAGCCAAATGGAAGAACTGCACAGTGCAACATAAGGGGAAAGAGCTGCGAACTTCCATGCTCAATCTGCGTGGAGTACTCACCAAATCTCCATGTGTTCACCGTCCTGGAAGTTCCACCAACCCTGTCCTTTCCGGCTTTTATGGAGGCTTCATGACATAGGCATGATTGATTAATTCATTGGCCATAGGGATTGATTCAACATCCAGCACCTCTCTGCTCCCATTCTTACATGGGGTCCAAAAGTCACCTCATTAACATAACAGAAAACGTCTTTATTGCTCTCATCTCTTAGAAAATTCCAAAGCTTTTGGGAACTTTGAGCCAGGAAACATGGACAAAGATCAAATATATAAGAAATATATGAATGACCAGATACATATGTATTATAAATTACAATATCACAACAATCTTCCATCCTCTCCATTATTCTCAACTCCTACCACCCTCTACTCCCTCAGGACCCATGGTCAAAATTCTGTTTCATCACAAAAACATGAATAATGATGACAGTAAATGTTTAGTGAGTGTTAAATGTGCACCAGATATTTTTCTAAGTGTTTTATACGTATTAAATCATATTATCCTCACAATAACCATTTGAGGTAAGGAATATTCTTCCTATTTCACAAATAAGAAAAATGAGGCATAGAGATGTTAGGAAACTTGTCCAAAGTTGCATATCTAGTAAGTAAGTGGTGGAGGTAATGAACCTAAGGAGTTTGGCTTCAGTTTGCAAGCTCTTTATGCTATATTGCCTCTTATGTGTTACTAACTTGAGTCATGCCAGGAACTTCTTGGGCCCCAAACAACCATCCCCCATTTAGGTTTTGTCCTCCATGCTGTATACAGTCTCCTACTGATACTTCAAGACCCAGATCTCATTCTTCTCTCCACACTCTCCTGACTCTTCCAACCAAGTTGCACTACTTCCATTTCGCTGCCGCTGCTGTTCTTGTCAATCATTTCTATTATAATACATAATACTGCAGCACATTTTTTATTAGTAAGATGTCATATTTTCTTGAGGTATACCTTAAATTCAAAGAAATATGGAGATCTGAAGTATACAGTTTAATCAATTTTGAGGAAGGCATACAATCTGTAACCTACACCCCTCTAAGCTATAGAACACTTCCATCACGCAGGAAGTTCCTTCATGCCCCCTTCTAATCAATTCCTACACATCCTTCTTCTCTAAACCATCCACCATTCTGATTTCCTTCACTATTGGCTTATCTTTGCCTAGAATAGCATATAAATGGAATTGTACAGATGTACCCTTTTGTGCTTGTTTTTATTTCACTCAGCACAGTGTTTTGAGATTCATTTCATATTGTTGCATATATTAATAGTTCCTTTTATTACTGAACAATATTGCATTATATAAATACAGTAAAATTTGTTTATTCAATGGCTATCCTGAAATTTGTTTATTTTTCTGTTGGGGCATTTGTGTTTCTTTTTCCATTTTTTGGCTTTCATGAATAAAGAGCAGGGCAAATATTTTTGTGGACATAGAGCATAAGTTTTCATTTCTCTTAGATAAATACAGAGAAGTGGAATTCATGGATCAGATAGTAGAAGTATGTTTAATTTTATAAGAAATTGCCAAACCATTTTCCAAAGTGGTTGTATCATTTTACACTCTCACCAACGATGTATGAGGGTTCCAGTTGCTCCTCATTCTCACCAACACGATATTTTCAGTCTTAAATTTTAGCAGTTTTAGCAAGTGCGTAGTGGTCTCTCCATGTGATTTTAGTTTTAGTTTTCCTGATGACTAATGATGTTCAGCACTTTGTTATGTGCTTTTTGCCCATTCATCTATCTTCCTTCGTGAGTTGTCTGTCCAAGTATTTTGTTACCATCCACCTCTTCCATTTTTATATAGGTTTCTTAACTTTTAACTTTTGAGTTGTCAGTGTTGTTTATATTCTGGATACAATCCTTCGTTTGATCCATACTGCAAATATTTTCTTTCATTGTGTGGCTTGTCTAATATTTTCTTAATGGTGTCTTTTGATGATTAGAAGTCCATTTTTGGTGAAGTCCAAAATTTATCAATGTTTTTTCTTTTATGGCTACTACTTTCAGGGTTCTGCCCAGAAAATCTTTGCCTACACCAAGGCCATGAAGATAGTCTTCTCTATGTCATAGTTTGCCTTTTACCTGTAAGTCTGTAATCTATTTTGAGTAATTTATTGTGTGTATGGTGTGAGGTAAGGGTTTACATCTCTTCACCTCTCCCCATATCTAGTTATTCCAGCACAATTTATTTAAAAACTTCCTTACCTCATTGAATTGCTTTGTATATTTTGTCCAAACTTAATTCACTGTATAAGTAGGAGTATACACTTGTTTGTTCCCATTCTTAGAGGAAAAGCTTTACATTGATTTTTGAATGTTAAACCAATTTGCATTTCTCAGATTAACTCCTCTTAATCATGATACATTGTCCTTTTAATGTATTGCTGGATTTGAATGGCTAATATTTAAAAATTTGTTTTCTACTTATATCATGCGCAATATTGGTCATTAGTTTGCTTTTAATATCTTTAAATGGTTTTGAGATCATGGTTATACTGGGCTCATAAAATAAGTGTGTAAGATTAATATTGTTATTATTATTTATATATATATATATATTTTTTTTTTTTGAGGAAGATTAGCCCTGAGCTAACATCTGCCACCAATCCTTCTCTTTTTGCTGAGGAAGACTGGTCCTGAGCTAACATCTGTGCCCATCTCCCTCTATATGTGGGGTGCCTGCCACAGCATGGCTTGACAAGCAGTGCATAGGTCCATACCCGGCATCTGAAATGGCGAACCCTGGGCCACCAAAGCAGAACGTGCAAACTTAATCGTTGTGCCGCTGGGCCAGCCCCAAGATTAATATTATTTTTCAGTTACTTATTTGATAGAATTCACTAATGATACCATTTGACACTGAGCTTTCTTCATTGTATGCTTTTTAAATACTAATTCAATTTCATCAATAAATATGAGTTTATATTAAAATGTACTATTTAAATGATATGTGTATATTCATATATAAATATATAATTATATATAAAATATATAAAATTATACTTAATGTATAACATATAAGATTTTCTATTTCTTCTTGGGTCTGTAAGATATATGGTGATATTCTTTCTTTCATTCCTGATACTGATAATTTGTGTTTTCATTTTTTTTCTTGATTAGTTTAGGTAGGGAGTTATCTATATTATTGACCTTTCCAAAGAACCAACAGTTGGTTTTATTGATTTCCTCAATACTTATTTATTTTCAGTTTCATTTGTTTCTATTATATTTATTTTATTTCTACCCTCTACTGACTTTAGGTTTAATTTCTTCTTCTTTTTCTAGCTTCTCTGATGGAAGCGCAGATTGTTGACTTTAAACCTTCATTCTTTTCTAATATAAGCATATAGAGCTACAAAATTTCCCCTAAGCAGGGCTTTAGTTGCATCCCAATGCATATTTAGACATGTCTTAATTATCGTTCAGGTGAAAATATTTTCCAATTTAGCTTGTTAATTCTTCTTTGACCTTGATTAATTTTCAGTGTGTTGCTTAACTTTCAAGTATTTGGAGATTTTCCGTATCTTTTTGGTATTGATTTCTATTTTAATTCTGTTGTATTTAGAAAATATGCTCCGTGCAATTTCAGTCCTTTCAAATTTATTAAAACTTTTCATGTCTTAATAGATATTCTATCTTGGTGAATATTTCATTGACAAGTGAAAAGAATGTGTATTCTGGAGTTGATGGTTCTAGTGTTCTGTAAATAACTAATGAGGTCAATTTAATTGATAGTGCTATTGAGATTTTCTAGATAATTCCTAAATTTTTGTCTGGCTTTTTGCATCAAATACTGATACAGTAGTGTTGAGATCTCTGGCTATTATTTTATTTTTATCTATTTGTCTATTTAGTTCTTTATTTTTTGCTTCATGTGTTGTAAAGCTTTCTCATTGTAAATGTATATTTAGTATCGCTATTTCTTCTTGGTTAATTGACCATGCTATCACTTAAAAATATCTCTCTTTATCTCTGATAATATTCCTTGTCCTAAAGTGCATTTTGTCTGATATTAATACAGACATTCAGCTTTCTTATGATGAGTGTTGGTATGGCATATGTTTTACTGTTCTTTATGTTTAATGTATTTGTCTTTCAATTTAAAGTGCTTCTAAAAATATGCAGCATATGGTTGCTTCTTGCTTTCTGTTTTTAATTCAATCTGAGAATTTGTGCCGTTGATTGGTGTTTTTACTCCATTTGCATGATTACCGATATTTTTTATTTATTTTAATTTTTATTTTATCTATCATGTTGGTATTTTTTTCTTTTTGTCTACAATGAATTAATACCATGTCCTTCATATAAGAGCCTTACAAAAATATATTTCCATTTGTCCTTCCTGTCCTTTCTGCTATTTTTGATATACATTTTAGTTTTAAATATTTTTTTCCTTTAAGTCAATTATTTTTTAAGTAAATTAAGAAACAAGAACAAAAATATTTATTTATTTATTTATTATTTATTTTCGGATGTACATCATAATATATTTCAAATTCTGTGCCGATTACATCATGTTCACCACCCGAAAACTAATTATAGTGCATCCCCTCACCTGTGAGCCCAATCACCCCTTTTGCTCCCCCCTCCCCCCGTTCCCCTATGGTAAACAACAATCCAATCTCCAATGCTATGTGTTTGTTTGTCATTGTTTTTATCTTCTACTTATGAGTGAGATCATATGGAATTTGACTTTCTCCCTCTAACTTATTTCACTCAGCATAATACCCTCAAGGTCCATCCATGTTGTCACAAATGGCCGGATTTCATCATTTCTTATGGCTGAGTAGTAGTCCATCGTGTATAAAGACCATATCTTCTTTATCCATTCGTCCCTTGGTGGACACCTAGGTTGCTTCCACGTCTTGGCTATTGTGTATAAGGCCACAATGAACATAGGGGTGCAAGTATCTTTATGCCTTTGTGTTTTCAAGTTCTTTGGATAAATACCCAGTAGTGGAATAGCTGGATCATATGGTAGATCTATCCTTAATTTTCTGAGGATACTCCAAACTGCTTTCCATAGTGGCTGCACCAGTTTGCACTCCCACCAGCAGTGAACAAGGGTTCCCTTCTCTCCACACCCTCTCCAACAGTTGTTGTTTCCTGTCTTGTTAATTATAGCCATTCTGACTGGAGTGAGGTGATACCTCATTGTAGTTTTGATTTGCATTTCCCTGATAGTTAATGATGTTGAGCATCTTTTCATATGCCTGTTGGCCATCCGTACATCTTCTTTGGAGAAATCTCTGTTCAGATCTTTTGCCTATTTTCTAATTGGATTGTTGGGGTTTTTTGGTTGTTGAGCTGTATTAGTTCTTTGTATATTTTGGACATTAACCCCTTATCTGATATATGGTTTTCAAATATCTTCTCCCAATTTTCAGGTTGTCTTTTCGTTTTGTTGATGGTTCCTTTGCTGTGCAGAAGCTTTTTAGCTTGATGTAGTCTCATTTGTTCATTTTTTCTTTTGTTTCCCTTGCCTGGTCAGACATGGGACTTGAAAATATGCTGCTCAGACTGATGTCAAAGAGTGTACTGCCCATGTTTTCTTCTAGAAGTTTCATGGTTTCGGGTCTTACATTCAAGTCTTTAATCCATTTTGAGTTGATTTTTGTGCATGGTGTAAGGGAATGGTCTACTCATTCTTTTGCATGTGGCTGTCCAGTTTTCCCAACACCACTTACTGAGGAGATTCTCCTTTCTCCATCGTATGCTCTTGGCTCCCTTGTTGAATATTAGCTGTCCATAAATGTGTGGGTTTACTTCTGGGCTCACAATTCTGTTCCATTGATCTGCATGTCTGTTTTTGTGCCAGTACCATGGTGTTTTGGTTACTATGGCTTTGAAGTATATTTTGAAATCAGGTAGTGTGGTACCTCCAGCTTTGTTCTTTTTTCTCAGGAATCCTTTGGCTATTCGGGGTCTTTTGTTGTTCCATATAAATTTTAGGATCCTTTGTTCTATTTCTGTGAAAAATGTTGTTGGAAATTTGATAGGGATTGCGTTGAATCTATAGATTGCTTTAGGAAGTAAGGACATTTTAGCAATGTTAATTCTTCCAATCCAAGAGCAGGGAATATCTTTCCATTTCTTTGTGTCTTCTTCGATTTCTTTCAACAATATTTTATATTTTCGGTATACAGATCTTTCACCTCTTTGGTTAAGTTTATTCCTAGGTATTTTATTCTTTTTGTTGCAATTGTAAATGGGATTGTATTCTTAATTTCTCTTTCTGCTACTTTGTTGTTAGTGTATAGAAATGCAACCAATTTTTGTACATTGACTTTGTATCCCGCGACTTGACTGTATTGCTTCATTGTTTCTAAACGTTTTTTAGTAGAATCTTTCAGGTTTTCTAGATATAAAATCTTGTCATCTGCAAAGAGTGACAGTTTCACTTCTTCTTTTCCAATGTGGATCCCTTTTATTTCTTTTTCTTGCCTGATTTCTCTGGCTAGGACTTCCAATACCATGTTAAATAAGAGTGGTGACAGTGGGCATCCTTGTCTGGTTCCTGTTCTTGGAGGGGTAGCTTTCAGTTTTTCTCCATTGAGAATGATATTTGCTGTGGGTTTGTCATATATGGCCTTTATTATGTTGACGTATTTTCCTTCTATACCCATTTTATTTAGAGTTTTTATCATAAATGGATGCTGTATCTTGTCAAATGCTTTCTCTGCATCTATTGAGATGATCAGGTGATTTTTATTCTTCATTTTGTTAATGTGGTGTATCACATTGATAGATTTGCAGATGTTGAACCATCCCTCCATCCCTGGAATGAAACCCACTTGATCACGATGTACGATCTTTTTAATGTATTGTTGTATTTGATTTGCTAGTATTTTGTTGAGTATTTTTGCATCGATGTTCATCAGTGATATTGGCCTCTAATTTTCTTTTTTTTTGTGTTGTCCTTGTCTGGTTTTGGTATCAGGATAATGTTGGCTTTGTAGAATGAGTTAGGAAGTCTCCCCTCCTCTTCAATTTTTTGGAAGAGTTTGAGAAGGATAGGTATTAAGTCTTCTTTGAATGTTTGGTAGAATTCACCAGGAAAGCCATCTGGTCCTGGACTTTTATTTTTTGGGAGGTTTTTGATTGCTGTTTCAATCTCCTTACTGGTGATCAGTCTATTCAAATTTTCTACTACTTCTTGGTCCATTTTTGGAAGGTTGTATGTTTCTAAGAATTTATCCATTTCTTCTAGATTATCCAATTTGTTGGCGCATAGGTTTTCATAGTATTCCCTTACTATCTTTTGTATTTCTGAGGTGTCTGTTGTAATCTCTCCTCTTTCATTTCTGATTTTATTTATTTGAGCCTTCTCTCTTTTTTTCTTGGTAAGTCTAGCTAAGGGTTTGTCAATTTTGTTTATCTTTTCAAAGAACCAGCTCTTGGTGTCATTAATTTTTTCTATTGTTTTCTTAGTCTTTATTTCATTTATTTCTGCTCTGATTTTTAGTATTTCCTCCTTCTGCTGATTTTGGGCTTTGTTTGTTGTTCTTTTTCCAGTACCTTTAGATGCGCTTTTAGATTCTTTATTTGGGATTTTCCTTCTTTGTTGACATAGGCCTGAATTGCTATAAACTTCCCTCTTAGAACCGCTTTTACTGTATCCCACAGATTTTGGCATGTCGTGTTTTCATTTTCATTTGCCTCCAGGAATTTTTTGATTTCTTCTTTGATTTCTTCATTGACCCAATCATTGTTTAGTAGCATTTTGTTCCATCTCCACATTTTTGTGGCTTTTCTGGTTTTCTTCCTGTAGTTGATTTCCAGTTTCATACCTTTGTGGTCAGAAAAGATGCATGGTATTATTTTGATCTTCTCAAATTTATTGAGACTTGTTTTGTGGCCTAATATGTGATCAATCCTGGAGAATGTTCCATGGGCATTTGAAAAGAATGTGTATTCTGTGGTTTTTGGATAGAATGTTCTGTATATTTCTACCAAGTCCATCTGGTCTAATGTGTCCTTTAAGGCCAATGTTTCCTTATTGATCTTCTGTTTGGATGATCTATCCATTGGTGTAAGTGGAGTGTTAAAGTCCCCTACTATGATTGTGTTACTGTCTATTTCTCCTTTTATGTCTGTTAATAATTGCTTTATATATTTAGGTGCTCCTATGTTGGGTGCATAGATATTTACAAGTGTTATATTTTCTTGTTGGATTGTTCTCTTTATCATTATGTAGTGCCTGTCTTTGTCTCTTGTTACAGTTTTTGTTTTAAAGTCTATTTTGTCTGATATAAGTATTGCTACCCCACTTTCTTTTCTTTGCCATTTGCATGGAATATCTTTTTCCATCTTTTCACTTTCAGTTTGTGAGTGTCTGTAGGTCTGACATGTGTCTCTTGTATGCAGCATATACATGGGTCTTGTTTTTTTTATCCAATTGGCCACCCTATGTCATTTGATTGGAGCATTTAGTCCATTGACATTTAAAGTAGCTATTGATAAGTATGTATTTATTGCCATTTTGTCACTTTTTTTTTCTGGGTGTGTTAGTAGTTCCTCTCTGTTCCTTTCTTTTTCTCTTGCTCTCTTCCTGTGTGGTTTGATGGTTATCTTTAGTAATATGTATGATTTCTTTTGTCTTACTTTTTTTTTTGCTTGTTATAGGTTCCTGATTTGTGATTACCATGAGGATCCTATGTAATATACTATGCATATAACAGTGTATACTGAGTTGATAGACTCTTTAGCTTGACCTCTTTCTAAAAGCTCTACTTTTCTTTTTCACTCCCCTCCTCCCACATTATGTTTTCAAATCATATATAGTCTCTTGTTTAGTGTGTGCCTATCTGTTACCCTCTTATCATTGAAATAGGTGATTTTAGTACAATTGTCTTTTAACCTTCATATTATCTTCACAAGTAGTTGATCTGCTGCTTTTACTATATTTTTACCTTACTAGTGATTTTATTGCCTAGGTTTTTGTTGTTGTTGTTTTGTTTTTTGATAATTTTTTTTAATCTCTATTTGTGGTCATTGCTTTCCCACTTAAATAAGTCCCTTCAGCATTTCTTGCAGAACTGGTTTCTTGATGATAAACTCCTTTAATTCTCACTTGTCTGGGAAGTCTTTTATCTCTCCTTCCATTCTGAATGACAACCTTGATGGATAGGGTATTTTTGGCTGTAGGTTTTTTCCCTTTAGCTCTTTAAACATGCCATTCGCTTAAACGTGCCATTCGCTTCTCGCCTGTAGAGTCTCAGCTGAGAAGCCTGCTGATAGCCTCATGGGCTTCCTTTTATACGTCACTTGTCACCTTTCTTTTGCTGCTTCTAGGATTCTCTCTTTGTCTTTAGCTTTGGACATTTTGATTATAATATGTCTTGGTGTGGGCCTCTTTGAGCTTATCTTGTTTGGAGCTCTCTGTGCTTCCTGAACTTGGATGTCTGTTTCCCAGAAGGAAACTGTGCAAATGTGGGTCATTCTTCGTGTGTTCCTCTTCTCTCCCAGGCAGCACAGTCCCCAACCGCTTTGACTGTTGTTCAATGTCTAAATTATTTCATGTGTTTCAAATAGTTTTAAAAGTTTATGGTAGGAAGATAGTCCTGTAACACTCTATCATGACTGTTTGATATAATTTTTTGTATGCCAGACTACCCCTTTATATAGATAACTATACAAGAAATAATAACTTGTTATGTTCCCCTCTTTCAACATTGTCCAACACAGGAAACATGCATTCATTCAATTCATTCTTTATTCCTTCTGTCCTTGTCTATGTTAAGCACTCAGAGAAGAAAATAATATCTATTCTTTTCAAGTGGGAAGCGAAGATAAGTCAAATTATTATTCCAGTAATTTAATAAGTGCTTTGGGAGGGTAGGACAGGCCATTACAGGGGAGCATTGGAGAGAAGTGCTTACCACAGCCACCTGGTACTCAGCAAGTGCTTAACAAATGCTTGTTAAAGTACCAGCTATGTGATAAGCTATATTCCAAGAATATGGGAAATAGCTGCAAACAAGAGAGCCCAAAGTGTTTCTTAATCAAATCCAGAAATATAAAATACCTTATTAATAAACTAATCTTATAGACATTAGTCCCTACTACATTGCAGGCACAGTTCTAAAAATCTTACCTACTCTCTAGAGCAATTAGTGAAAATGATTTATCACTGATATTTGGAAATGGAATTTTAAAGCCCAAGTTACGATTTGGGCACAAAAATGTAATAAATATAATAGAGTTTAGATAAAATGAATGGCAGATTACCTTGGGGGAATTGTCTAAGGACGTGATCAGAAACCAGTTTCATGATACTTGTAGTCTGTCATCTACTTTGAGAATATAAACTGTTCAAGAAAATGGAGGGAAAGAATGATGCGGGATTTTCTTTTTGGAGAGTTTCTCCTGAATGTGAATTCCAATTCTTTCTCCTACCAAGAATAAAGGGTTAGGGGTGCTTTATCATGCTTGGAGGGCTTCAATGGGACCGCTCATAAAGCTTTGGTATGTTCCCTGAAGCTGGTGGACACCACGAACCGAGACATTCTACCACTCAGAAAAGCTATAGCAACCCGTGATAGGCAAAAGAGAGTAGAGTACAGTGCTTAGGAAGTAACCCATGAAGGAAGAAGTATGAGAGCATGTTTCATAGACCAGATGGTGACAGAGCCAGCCTGGAGCCATTTCAAGTCCTTCCCAGGAGGGCTGCCTGGGAGTGCATTTGGACTCATATGGCACAATGCATGTGGGCCTCATCCCTGAGGAATCTAGGGTGGGGAGAAGCAGCCAGCTGAAGGAGAGGCATTGCCCATGTCAGAGGAGTTGTAGTTGGAGGGGCCAGCAGAGAAGCATCCAAGCAACTTTCAAAGCATTCACAAGGAAAGAGTTACTGCTGTCCATTTGCCAGGTCCAGAGAACATGAAGTCACTTACTCCAACAAAACTGCTCTTTCTCCTCCTCTTCTACTTGGCGGCCCGTTCTCTTCGACTTTTATGAGGTGTGGAGCAGCAGCTAGTGAGTAGGGGAAGAAATGGAAGAGAAAGAGGACAGAAGCCAGACGTTTCTCTAAGGACAGCTGCCCACCTAACCTTAGATGGGCATTGGGGTGGGAGAAGAAGTCTCACCTTGAATGAAGATTGAAATGCGAATACTGCCTTGGTCAGACACTTTCAGTGAGCTGGTTGAGACTATGTTTTGTGAATTTAATACGGCTGTAGAACTACAAGAGGGAAGTGAAAAGTTAAGATTCCTGACCATTTTTCATCTTCGTCCTCTGACTAAATTTGAAAAAGTCCTTAAGAGACAAAAATTCAATGTTTTTGATTACATTTGGTGAATTGTGCTTCTCTAATCAACTGGCTACTCTTTGAAAATTTTCTTCAACTACTGACAGTGATTTCACGCATTTCTTCCCCAATTCTCAGACCAGATGAGTTCTGCCAATATTATCCACACAAATTTAAAACCCATCGCACTTGGAAGATAAGGATTTTACAATCTGTTTGCAGGGTTGTCACAAGACTCAAGTCTGAGTGTTAAGGAATCCGAGTGTCAAGGAATCCCTTTCTCTGCTCTAAGACATTTGTCAGAGATCTTGGGAGAGGCTGTTGTGTTTGGCAGAGGGGAGTGGGTGTCAATTAAATGACTTGGAAATTTTCTTTCAATGTTGATTTTATTCTCCAAGGACAGGGATGGGGAAGGGGGCAGTAACTAAAAGCCCACAAACAATGATGGACAGGTAGGCAGGAGGGCCAGAAATAACCAGAAGCTACTTTTTTGTGACTCCTGCTGTACAAACTGTCTCTCTTGGCTATTTCTTGGGTAGCTCTCCTCAGTTAGTTCCAGTTGGAAAGACAAACAGCATTAAAGTGAAAGAAAGTTCCACAGCTGACTCTATGGCATTAGAATTATCACCCAACAAAATCGCTGTCTGCAGCCAAAGGACACCTTGTCACAGCATCAGAGCAAGCATGGCTGAAGGCATCTTGGGGAAAAAGAGAAGCCTGTCTAGACAGATTGGAACGTCTCGTGTGCCTAATTAAACAGTCCCTCTTAGAGCCGGTGCTATGTGAAAAGTTTGCTTGCTTATTAATTGCTTGTGGAACACACCTTTAAAGAGGTACCATGCACTTCATCCTCTTCCATGGGTTCATAGGGATTGAGAGCCCAAAAGGACCCTAGGGCTCAAATAATCCGATCCTGTAAGTTTCCAGATGAGAAAAACTGAAGATCAAAGAGGATGACAAGGCTGAGCAGTGACATGGCGGCAATGACAATATTAGAATCCAGGTTTCCAACACCTGGTCCAGCTCTCTTTCTGCCATGCCATCCTGCCTGTTACGTCGACAGATGACGTGACCACCCCAAAGATGCTGTTAGGAAATCTCCTTATTGCTATTTATTCACCCCCATGACTATCTTCTTTATAAAATTCCCTTATTACCAGTATTCCTTTGGGCCGTCAGGCTGGCTATCTGCTTTAAAAATATAAACACCCCTGAATGGAGCAACACAACCTAAGCTTGGATTCTCCTAGGAGCAGTCCTGAGACAGGGATTTGAGGAGTTCGTTTTGGAGCTGACTCTGGGGAGCCCTGGTGTGAGGGTGGGGAGTGAGGATAGGGAAGACAAGGAAACCAAGAGAGGTAAACTGTTGAAAAGGTGACTGCCATGGGCAACCAAGGCTGAAGCCCTTTGGGGAGTTCTGGGAGGAAATGTTGAATACACTTCAGAGTTCTCTCAACAGAAGGGAGAGGAAGTTAGGGTGGTTATCCTCACACTCCTATCCGTCACTGGTTGACATCTACTCCCAGTGGCTGTGGACTTTTTCTCTTCCTGACTATCATGCTTGGACCAGGCACTAAGGCAAAGTCACCAATGTATGTAATAGGGCCCAGTGGGCACATCCTGGACAGATAATATGGGTAAGGCACTGACAGCATCCATGCTGTCAGAGCTGCTATCAGTCCTTCACAGCTTAGTATAAACTTGACTGTCTGATTGCTTGCCCCATGATATCTAATGACAGAATAGTAAGGAAGATGATAGATTTGTTGGGGATAGGAGGAGTTGTGATGAAGAGTTTGGGTAAACAGAACACTGCCCAGAGACTAGCAGGCTCATGGTTTAAGATGAGTTTACAATGCAGGGTTCGGGAGGTCTGACCTGTTTATGGGTTACTTGACACTTCTTAATGAATTACAGCCAGAAATTTATAGTCACTAGCCTGCCCACAACCTTCCTCCTCACTTCTACTCCCAGCCCCAATTTTAGACAAAATATAGGGAATCAGAGTAAAAAACACCACGAAATTCAGCTTAACTTAAATAATCTCAATCAATTTTATTTCAAGCCAAACATTTTCATTCCATTTTATTTTATGTGATTCAATTCAATAAGATCAAACATTTATTTATTATCTTTTATGTGCTCAATAAACGTGCCTTTTCTGACTTTTCTTTGAATAAATAACCTTGGGGTAGCTTTGTTAAAAGCCTGGGACATCTTGTGTCTGTCTATTGATCTCAGTCTCCAAGATATTCCTACTCTGCTTATCAATCAAGCAGCAGTGCTTTGGGGGAAAGCAAATTGGATTTCAGATAAGATTCAGTGGAGAGGCGTTACTTAGCGCCTATTTAGTCAGCTAGTCACTGGGAAATCTGCATCACTAAACCTTTGTTTCTGAAAAATGAGGTAGTCCTGTGTGGTCTACTACGTACTTCTCTGTATTCTAAGAGGGATACTACTTCTCTGTATTCTGGGAGGGATACATGGAATAACCGTCAGGGAAGCACTTGGCATCCTGTAACACACTTCTTATATTTGTTCTACGTGAGTTTACAATCTAGAGATATTCAGTAGTGTGGCTACTGTTTACAACACAGTGTAGGAGGCACGAAAACAGACCGTACCATCTCTGTTTTTATGGAGTTTATGATCTAGGGAAGGGGATGGAAAGTTAATGAAAAATAACACGGCAGTATGTGTGGTTCTAGTGTGGTGCTAAGGTGCACAGAGAAAGAATTATTGGAAGGATGAGTAGGATTCCAATAAGATAAACTGGGAAAATATGGCGGCAGCAGGCACTGTCGGGGCTCGGCCCAGGTCTCCCTGGGTCCCTGTTACTGACTCTTTGCTCCCGTCTCCCAGCTTCTGTGCTTTTTGTCTCCAAAGCCTGCACCTGTGTCTCTTCTTTGGCGGCCTGCCCTTGGCTCTCCTCACACTCGCAGACAGCTGGAAGTACCTGGGAGTTTACAGCCCTGGGGCAGCCCCTAGCCGATGACTAATTACTATGGGAGTATGGGAGTATGAAAGCTCAACTCTCTTGCCTAGGATTGGGACAAACCTGGAGGCATAACTTACATTGAAGAGCTCACCAATGGGATTATGCTGAAGTTACTCTCTCTGGGACTTTGCCTGAAATCACACCTTTGTCTGGCTTCTTCTCCTTCAGTGTCATACTTCCCCAACTCATACTGGTTTGTCTTGGGCACACTTCCTTAATAAATTGCTTGCACACAAATTCTTGTGTCACAGTGTGTTTCTGGGAAATGCAACTTAAGACACAGGGCATTCCAGGTGGAATTAATGGCTTGGGCAGGACTTTGAGTTTAGAAACACAGAAGGTATGATTGGGGAACAGCATGGTTTATGGCTTGTGGTCGGAGATTGTGAATTTGACATTGAATCATAGCAAATTCATTCACTCATTAAACATTTACTGAGCAATTCCTATGAGCCCAGCACTGGTTTTAGCCCTTGGGATATATGAGTGGGAAAAAAAGATGAAACCTCTGACACGGTGGAGGTTATAGTCTCATGGGAAAGAAAGAAAATAAAAAAATAAACATAATAAGTAAGTTAATTTTATATGTAGTGTGCTAGAGGATAAGAGCTGCATGAGGAATATGGAGATTTATTGATTTCATGTAATTTTGGGGTAGATTTTGCCAAGTCGTGGTAAGGTGATTTTGTGCTCTTGGATTTTCAATTGTTCTTTGTCAATGATCTTATTTCAACAGCTAGAGTTTTAGAATCTACCTTAGCAATGACTTATGGAGAAACTATCTTAAGGTTGGGAGGAGAATTAATGTATTATTCATGCCTTATTGTATAATAAGTTATCTCCAAACTTAGCAGCTTAGAAGAACATTTATGTCATGGCTTCTGTGGATTAATGAATTTGAGTGAAGCTTAGCTGAATTCTCTGGTTCAAGGTTTCTCAGTCAAGAGTTTGGCTAGGTCTGGAATCGGCTCAAGGCTTGACTGGTAGAAGATAGGAGGATTTGCAACCATGTTCAATCTCATGCCTGTTTGTAGGTCTCTCTGGCTGTTGGCCAGAGACATCAGTTCTTTGTCACATGGCTCTCTATATAAGGCTGCTCACAACATGGCACCTTACATCCCCCAGAGTAAGCACTCTAGGGCAGAGAGAGAGGGAGGGAGGGAAGGGTGATGTGTGTTGGGGGAGAGCAAGAGAGAGAGGGAGAGAGAGAGAAAATGAGAGTCACAAGAGAGGAGAGCAAATTGGTAGTTACCGTCTTTGTCTTTTTGTATCCTAATCTGGAATGTGACATCCCATTACTTTTGCCGTATGCCATTCATTAGAAGCAAGTTACTAGATTCAGTCCACACACAAAGGATAACACAAGAGGATGAAAACCAGGAAGCAGGGACCATTTTATAGACTGCCTACCACAATGATACTTTGTTTATGTCCCGAACATAGAGCATTCACTAGATCCTTGCTTTCTGAGGAGTGGGGACATGACTTTAGGTGATCTCCAGCATATTACTGGACTGATTCTTGCACAAAAGTTTCAAGGCAAGTTATCACAATTCAAACCCCTAATCTTATAATGTAATAATACTTTATTGCAGAAAGCCCATTTCATTCTCTAAAATATAACATTTATCATACAGATATGCCTTTGCCTTTGAGTATGCAAAGTTGATTACTTAATATAAAATTTAAAATTCCTAAGTTCTTCTGTGAAGTCCTGCAGCACGGGCTGCACTGGGGATGCTGCTTCTGAAAATCATAGAATAATCAAGTTGAGAATAGAACTGGTTTCTTTCTTTCCTGATGAATATCGCTGTTCTTCCTCAGGATCTCCAGGCCCAGCAATGTAATGAGGTCAGCTACTGCTCCATTCTCTGTCTCCTCTGGATTATTGGTTTTGGTAATGAACTTGGTATGAACATTAGCAGCAGAGTTGACATTGGTTCTAGCTATTAGGTGCTTGTAAAAAGGTGAATTTGGGTCATTTCTACAAAGGTCTTATTTATAATGAAAATGATTATAAAAGCTAGGGGCTGAAAGATAAACCATTGAAAATCAGGAGTTCCTGAAACCCTAAAGTCATGCTTTGAGACTTACAAAGGTTTAATGACAAACATCATATTATCAATTAAACAATATACCCTATCCCAATCTGATCACCCGCGTGATCTATCTTGGGCTAGTTACCTTTACTTTGGAAATTTCCCCTCTTTCCCCACATTTACACAGATAGAAATAACTTCAAATTGTGCAGCAGCTTTGAGGCACAGATTTTGGGAGTAGGAATTGAGACTGGGAATTATTTTCCAACCTAACCCTCCTCTTAGTGAATACACATTTGGAATTAGTGACCAATTGGAAGGTCATGTAAATGAAAGCGAAATATCAGACTAGGCAAGAAAACACAGCAACACGAAGTTGAAAGGCAGGGAGCATTTCTGAAGGAAGAGCGTAAATCAAGGGTTTCTTCTTTTCCTTTTATGAGGGCCCACCCGGATGGTCAGGGTGCCAAGCGGGCCATGATGTTGTGAGAAATAACAATGGAGACTGCAGGATGTCATAATACAAACAGGAAAGAAGGCTACCTCGAAGGAAGCCCTGTCTGCACACTGTGCTCTCTCCCTCTGCCCTGGGTCCTCACTGTCCTCTCCCCTCCTCCTCACACCCCTCCTCTGCTGGTTGCTTCACATGATCCTGGTTGGGCCTGGATGGCCCCCAAACACCTGGTTGAACAATAAACATGAATGACTGCGGTGGTCCCATCAGCCCAAGCTCTTGGTAAAATAACCGCTGATCTACAGCCCTGCCTGCAATTGATTTCCCAGCCGACCCCACGTCTTTGCACTGGCAGTCATTGAAGTCTGCCTTACAGTGTCTTCCACCCATTATTGTAAGATCTTAAGTAGCCAGGAATCATGAGGAACACATCTCAGTGTTGTCCCCGGAGTAGGTTACAAATCAAATGCTATGCTTACAAACTCTTACATTTTGAAAAGAACACTTTGCAGTGATTAAATATTTATGCATGGCACGCACTTGAAACTTTGATTATTTATTCAGACTTTGTAACTTAGAGTAAAATATAAATTTTTGTCCAGTGTGACATATATATATATATATATGTATGTATGTATATATATATATATGAAAGATTTCTTTTCTCTGTGTATGAGGTGTCCAAAATGCTGGATGAAAAAATGCATCTGTTTTCTTACATGTTTGCTTTTTTTTTTTAATGGTCTCCATAAATCCAGGGAACTCCTTCTTGGACTGCTAGCCTCTTTCAATAGAAGCATGTTTTCATTGGGATTTCCACGTTCATAATTATTCCTCTCATTTCTCTGCCGTGAGAAGACAAGCTGGTATTTCATTGCTTTGGAGAAGTTAATAATATGGTAGGCAAAACATCAGGAAAAATTATAATGAATGAAGCTATACAAATCGGAGGGAAACACATGTCGCTGTTCTAAAATGTTCCTGTCATAAATCCTGGAAATTTCACTATAGTCACAAGCAAATAACTCTTTAACGCATAAACACTCAATTAATTAAATGTAATATGCTATATAAGTTTGAATGAGTTCTAAATAGAGAAATGGTCAAATAATGGTACTTGAAACCACTGGCTAATAGGAGTTCATCTCTTATTCTAAATTTTTCAACCGGAATGAGGCCCTTCCACAGGCCTCTTTAAAAGAACTACATGCACAGTTTATAAATATACTATTACTGACGCTTTATTTAGTACATGGTGATCAAGCCTGACACCCAGACTTAAAAAAAACATCTTTTCTCATCTTAAATTTCCATCTCTAGGGATGTCTCCAGAGCAGTTGTTTGAAGAGCTCTGTTTTCTCCATTATTTCCAATTTATGGAAGCATGGGTTTTATTATCCTCTTGCCCCTCTTAAGTTTCTTGAACCATTTTTATATGGTGCTTAAGGGGACACATCTCACCTGACTGATATTTTCTAATCCCTAAATAGCTACTTCTCAAACATGACTCTGAAAATACTCCTCATAGAGGGGCAAACATTTTGAGAACTGAAAAGCCTTTCCTGACACCAGGCTGAGTTAGATATCTGTTCTGGGGGCTTATATATCACCTCATGCCTGTCACTGTATCTTATTGAAGGTAGTTTTTAGGTTCTCTCTGTCTTCTACATGTTTGGCACTATATCTCTTTCATCTCGGTAATCTCAGTGGCTAGCACTTTGCCAAGCAGAGAATGTTACATACAGTAATGTTCACATAGAGTAATGTTCAAATTATGCTTCATGCATGCACTCACTCATGCACTCATTTTTTCAGCAAATATCCAGTCCATAACTGGTACTGGGCCAGAGCTTGGAGAGCCATGAGGAACCAGCCACAAAAGGATCCTCTGGATCTTAGAGTCCACCATGTTTAGGAGAACTAAAATAAAATAAATTTATAAAAGGAAAGGACCTTGGAGATTTGTTCTTCAACTCCTTTTTGTATAACAAGGAGACACTCACCTGAATAAGAATGTGTCTTATTTTTAGTGTCAGAACTGACTAGACCCAGGACTCAGTTCTTTTTCAGTATATTTTTCCCAAACTATGTGGTCTCTACTCACTAGCTTTAAATTGTGCAACAAACACTTACAGAAACTATGTAACTGTCATGGAACAGACGAGAGAAAGAGCAAGCCTCTTTCAGGAAGAGTTGTTGAGCCACTTTTCTTCTTAGAAAACAGAAATATCAAATCTATTGATAGGCATTGACTTAGCCCTAAATTTTAAGAAATTTTTAAACTAATTACAGAAGTGATAGCTCTTAGTATTAAGCTTAATGCAAAATACTGTATAGAAGTTTTAGAACTATAGAATATTTTTCTATGAGATAGAGAAAAGAAAGGAAGGAGAATTTGTATGATTCAGTTTTGCTGCATTAACAACAACAAAACCCCCCAAATCTCAAAGTCTGTAACAACACACATTTATTTCTCACATGTTGGCGACTGTGGGTCGGCTGCCATCCAGGAGCCAGGATGAAGGAACAGCTCTTATTGGGGGCCTGCTGTTTTCATGGCAGAGAGAAATGAGTGGACTAGAGCCAGTAGAAATGTGTGCAATAGATTTTAAGTATTCTGCGTAGACAGGGCATGTATCAAGAGAACTTGCAAATGACGTGGCCAAGCCCAACGTCAGTGGGGTTGGGGATGTGCACAATCCACCTACAGGAATGGGAAGAACATGTTTAGGAACAACAATAGAATCCACTTCAGAGGAACAGAATGTTTGTGCCCTGGAGTGATGTAACTTTTTGGCCTCCCTTGTTCTTTCTCTGCCCTGAACAGCTTTAGCTGCTTTTTCATGCGGTAGACTCCTGCTCACCTTTAGGACAAATATGGACATCTGAGGAGGCAGGATTAGTCTCTTACTCCTCGGGGTCCTCAGGGTCCAGATCTCTCGTGAAATTGATCCCACTCTGTTGTGTTCCATTCATTTTGTTTCATAAGAGACTAACACTGTCTTAACTATAGTGTGGACTCCAGAAATGCTTGCTGTGCAGAGTATGGCTGGAATGTTTGTGATTAGGAAATGGGCTAAAAGTAAGCATATTGTGGTTGTGGGGAATAGAAACAATGTTTGTGGGTGATTCCAGCAACCGAGGCCCATATTTTTTTAATTCTCTGCATTAAGAAATGGTATCCTGTGTGACTGTCTCCTTGTAATTCCTCTCTTACTAGAAACACAAGCAGGACGGAATCAGAAATTCTCTTTACGTGTATTTCTGTGGTGTCAAGTTAATATCTAAATACCTTGAGGTGGCTAGAGGAAAATCCCCCCAAAATACTGATTGTGCTGCTTTGTACCTAGCGGGTCCTTCACAGATTTTTAAAAGCTAATTTGCATACAATTAAAAAGAGGAAGAAAAAAGAAGTGGAGATTTTAGTAATGAATCTAGTGGTATATTCTGAAACTCTTTGGCAAGAAAAGCTAAGACACGACAAGATTTCTAAGGCAATTCCTCTTAAAAAATGAAAAAAACAAAAAGAGGAGGGGGAGGAAAAATAAGGATGATATTGCATGGAAAAGGTCTGAAAATTTAGTAATTAACTGATCTCTGAGACATATTATAGATATCAAGCATGTTCTGAGCATATGAGTAACTCTGAATATGAAAACACAGGGATCCAGAGATCCATCTTCCTGGTTCTCTCACATGTAGAGAGTTATTCCAGATGTCTCCAGAATGCACAATACTGCAAGTCCTGTCTACTCTTGGCCCCATGCTCTATTCACTGAATTCTCTATCCCATCTCCTTGCTGAGAATCCTTGAAGACCGACCTCTGTGGGCTGGCATTCTTTCTCATGTCACAGTTGCTTTGCAGTTTAGAGGAGTGCTGTCTTAGGAAGAAGAAAGCAAACAAGAAGGAAAGAGTAAAGTAGGTGAAGGGATGGAAGGGAGAGAGGTCACAGGAGAGAGAAAGGAAAGAGGGACAAAGAAGAAAGAAAAAGGACTGAGATGCTGGTTTTGAATTCAAAGAAATGAAGTTCTAAATGGCATGTGTCTATCTATTGTTTATGGAGCGGGGAGGAAGTAGAGAGAGGGAGAGAGAGAAAGCCAGTAAGAGAATGTAACCAGCTCTTCCTCTGCCAACTTACCCTTCCCCAGATGTTAGGACAATAAAAGGAAAGAAACTCTCTAAAAGGAGGTGGCAGCAGAGTTTCTCAAACGTTGTTCCTCCAGCACCCTTTCCGTACATCTTTTGAGACTACTAGTCCACAAAACACACATTGATATGGAGTCCCTGACTTAGGCTTGCAGTGGGAACTTATCATAACATCTGCCCAGGACTCCCTACACCTTCATGGGCACTGTCACTATCTCCTCCACATAATTTCCCTGAGAGACGCCAGGTTCACGTCACATGGCCCTCTTGCTTTGTAAGATCAATTGTTTCAAGGGTGAGCACCTGGCGCAATTCAGGAGGCTTCTCCAGAAATTTTAGAATTCAAATTGAGATTAGCATCTCTCCAGGTGCCTGGAAGTAAGAGCAGGAAAGGAAGAAACTCCATGTGGGTCCTACTGGTGGGGGAATGAGAAAGAAGGAGGAAGCAGCTGTACAAGGAGAAGGGGTGGGCAGTGAGGCAGGAACACTGTGGAGCCCTCTGCAGAGCGCCTGCCCCAGCTCTGCCTTCTTCCCCTTGCAAGAACCCAGCTCTAGAATCCCATCAGATACCTGACACCCTTAGTGGTTTGAGCTAGTTTACTCAGGATTTCTCCTCTATATGTAACAAAGTAACACAATGTAGTAGAAATGAATATCATGTAATCAAATAAAAATATAAGCAAAATATTTAAAATAAATGCAAGGCCAGTTTTGCTTGCATGAATGCAAAAATTCAGACAGAAAAGAGGGACATAGAACCATAACAGTAAAGTATGAGCGGCAAGGAGAGAGAACACAGTAAGACACCAGTGATGTTCTGAAGATTTAACAGAAGCAGATTGCAGTTCCACCTACAGACCGAACGATTCTTCATATTATCCGAAAATGTTATCATGTTTATTCATTCATAAATGCTTTTTTTTTTTTAAACTTAGCACAAAGATCCATGTGAAGACATCATCCTCGGTGTTGAAGCCACACAGATGTGTAAGTCGTGGTCTCTGTCTAAAGGAGTCTCACTGTCCATGGGTATAAATGAGAAAAATATACAAATGTACAGTGTGCTATTTTCTGCTTGTTTGCTTTCAGATTTGTTCTGCACCCTTCCCCCAATCTGCTTTGTGTCACAGAGTGACCTCTGCAAATTGCATGGCCAGGCTGGCTCATCAACTGGTCGATGGAGGCTCTTTCAGGAGATTGGGCAGCGGGGAAAGTGAGAATACCGCAGTCTTTCTGCCCTCCTCTCTGCTTCAAGAAATGTGTCTGGCAGTAGTCAAAGCTCCCCTATTATTGCAACCCCTGCCGGCAGCTCTCTACTTTGGTGGATGCAAATTCTGAGCTCCGGTGACACAATCTCCACCATTCGATGCTCTGACCCAACAGGGATAGTGGCTTCCTGCCATTTCCAACCTCTGGATGGTCTCATTATCTCCTGTTTGTCCTTCCAATGCCGTTGTCACTGGTTCTTTATATTAAATTACTCCATTGTGCTTTTATTATGCAACAAAAACATGGCTTTCTTTTTTCTGATTGGACCCAGACTGATACAGCATCTGAACTAAGTGTCCTGATAGAAGAAATCAACAAGGGGGACAGATCAGAAAAGTCTTCATAGTGGAGGTGACTATGAACTAGCCTTTGAGAAACAAATAGGCATTGACCACACAAAGATAAAAAGGACATTCTAAGAAAATCTAATAGCAAGTACATTTTGCCTTGACTTTAGGGTTCATTGGGTAAAATTGTTTGTATAAGAAAGCTGAGGCCAGGCTGTGAGGGTCCATGCATATGATATATGTCCAATTATAGTTTGGATGTACTCTAGGTCCAGTGAGAGAGCCAAAATATCAGGGAAGCAGGGAAAGGTGAACTCAAGGGAAATAAACAAATGTGTCTGATTGGAGCAAACAGAACAGCCAGAAACAGAAAAGGCATATGAGTAAAAAAGTCTTTCAAAGCCAGAGTCAGTAGTGTTCTATTATGCTTGTATTGCTCTGTTATTACTTTCAGAAGGTTTACGTATTTACTGTCATATGTAATGTTCTTGTTCCTTTATTTATTCTTTTATCTAGCCAACATTTACTGAGCCCATGCCCTATGTCAGACTCTGTGCTAGGCCTGAGGCACACAGAGACGAGCAAGCCTTGACCCCTGCCATAACAGTGCTCAGAGCCTGGCGGGGGAGGCCAGAAGGTGAAGAGGAAGGAAAGGTGGGGTCACTATACCAGAGCATGAATGTGCTAGGGCAAGGGGTTGGCCAGCAAAGCTGGAAGTGTTGAAAAACTTCCTGGGCAGTTTTGAGAGGTATGCAGGTAGAATTGGCAAAAGTTGGTGATGAGTTGGGGTTAATGGGGAGGAAAGAATTAGGAATCAATTTTCAGAGTTTCAAAATTGCCACAAGGTGGGAAGACGGTGGCCTGGTGGCAATCCTATGACAGATGTGGATCAGGATGATGAATAAGCTGTGGTGTTAACAGGTTATGGTGGTCACTGAAGACGGAGGCAAAGCTAGAATTCAAACCAAAAGGCAAAGCATTCATTGCTAATTGTTAATTGTTTTTGTTTTTGTTTTCATCTCCTAGGTTATTTGGGACCAGGAAAGGCGTAGAGACCCAAGGCCGTTGGCTCTTGTAAAAATGCATATTGTGTTTTGAAAAGGCAAGAGCTTTAGTTTCTCACCTTTTTGGGGTTAAAATGACATTCCATCACTTAATTATTAGGTGGCTTTGAGCAAACTCCTTCTCAGCTCCAGTTCCTTCACCTCTAAAGGGTGATATTCCTGGATGAGACGGGTAGGAACACCACTCTCCACTGAGAAATCGGAACAGAAAGGGCCTGTGACTTGCCTGCACATGGTAGCTGTTCCTGAAATGTTAATTTCCATTCACTACACACTTTTTCTTTTTAATCGTTGATATAGGTATTGCATTTTAAAACATCAAGGGGATAACTATATATTTTTTTTAGAAGATGTGCAGCTACCCTCCTCAGGAACAAGTGTATCAGGGAGAATTTCAACAGAAAATTCCATATTTTGAATGAAAAAAATTAAAGGCCTTATGGTGTGTCGCAGGCACTCAGGCATAGCTAGAAATTAAATACGTATTTAAAAATGCTTAATTGATTCCTCAAACACTTGGAGGTATTTTCAGGTATTTGGGGTTCTTCCATGTATAAAATATACAATGTTTTTGTAATACTGGTAATTTGGTGACAGATGCTGCTGAAATTCCATATATTGGAGTATGTAAAAACAAGGAAGCAGTTAAGGCATTTTTAGTTCCCTCTGAGGCTTGCAAAAATTGCTTAAATATAGCTATCCAAAGCAACATACATTTTTTATCAAAGCCAAATTTAAATGTTATTTAATGTTCAACCTTTTGGCCAGGAGTAGATGTCAAGTTTTTCTTTTTATTGTTATTTTTAATTTAAGCAAATGTTGCCTTGGATTGCTTTCCCTTTAATAGAATGTTTGTGAGTCTCAGAGGAAACTCCAAGCATGCTTTTTTCTTGCTGTAACATTTACAAAGGATACTGGCTTCTCTAGGCGAAGGGAACGCTGCAAACATCAAATGCATGCCATAGTAAATGGCTTGATCATTTCCCACTTTCTTCTTCATGTCTCTGCCATTTGGAATCCCATCCACCTCTCAAGGCCCAGCTTAATTTGCTTGTAGTGGGAAGAGCCTAGATTTTGGGGAAAAAATTATAATAGTGATACTTCTGGACTCTAAAATCAGGCAAGTTCTCCATTCAAATCCCTTGGGCTGCTTGCTTCAACTTGCTGAGCCTCACTCTTGCCTTCCATCAAATGGGAATCATAGTACTTCCTACAGTTGCCAAGAGGAGAACAAATGTAGTGGTCAGCTGTTGTTACTGCTGCCCAGCATATATTCCGCTTTCTTCTGGGAATAGCACTCCGATCATAGTTTAGATATCCCCATCATGAGAATGTCCATCAAGATGACCTGCCTCTGCTGGCTGAGAGGTGGACATGTGACCAAAGTAAGCCCAATCAGACGTTTTCTCCCTGGAATTCGAATCTTGAGAGTGTACACCAAGACAGAAAGCACTTAGAGCTCCTCCTATTGGCAGAAGTGCCTTTACGTCATTCGTATGCACTACCTGGATCTCCAGAAACAACCCTTGGTCCTGCTCTTTGTGAAACCTGGTTCTTCAGCTTTCCCTTTAATTTGGTGAGCTACTCCTTGTATTTCCAGTACTTTTTTCCTGATTTATACATAGTTTATTTCTGTTGCTTGTAATCAAAGAACTGCCAATAAGTTTTAGCTCCTTCAACCTTTTCTTCCTTCCAATAAAAACTCTGTGTTGCTCTCAAGTGAATAAGCATACTTTCCATCCCCCAGGTCAGATCATGATGTTTATATCACTGATTCTTAGCCCATTTTCCCCTGTGAGAGACTAGCTCGTGGCCCTGGTTCCTCCTTGGACCCTGTTTCTTGAGGGCAGTATATCTGTGTATGGTCTCACTACTTTGTGCCTGGTGGAGACTTTGCCTTGCTGATTTACTCATCCTAAGAAGTGTGTGGCCCTGCAAGACAGCACGTGTCCTTTAGGGCTATTTCCTCAACAAAATGGCATCTAGGCCAAATGTTTTTGCGGATTCCTGCTCTCTGCAGACCCTTGGGCTGAGAAACCCCGTGGTAAAGACAAATTGAATCAAAAGAAAACAAAATGTTTTCAGCTTGGTATTTTGTAAATTCATTTGACCATTGAAATCAACCTTTACCTTTAATGTTTCCTTGGGTAGGACTGCGGTGGAGTTGTAAGGAGAATGGGTTTTCTGAGAACACACAGCCACAGCATGACATTTTGTGGTCTTCTGGAAGTGAGATGCATAGTCCCAGTGCCTTTGGATCACCTCCGTTTTCTCAATAGAATTCAGTTTGATTCATTACCATTTCATCTAAGTATTTATTTTTTCAACAAATATTTATTGAGGATCACTTTACTTAACAACTACTTTGTATAGGCTCTGCACCTGGATCTTGGGATCCAAGGATAAATACAGTGCAGTTTCTACTCTCTAGGGAGTGACACAAAGTTGGTGAGCCCGAGAGAAAAGTGGTGATTTCAACAAAGTAAGGCAAGTGCCGGCACGTAGCAGACATGGGGTGATACGGGAATGCAGAAGCAGGAATGTGGTACCTGGATAAGGATGGTTGGGGGAAGGCACTGTGGATGACTACTCCTAAGCTGATTCTTGCAAGATGAATAGGAGTTATTTATCTTGGGAATGATAATGTCACAGTCCTGGCTAATGTGTGCAAAGTGTTTACCTCCAGGGAGGCCCTCTATGTGAGTTTTTAAATTTAATCATTATAACAACCTCACCGTTAGGTACTGGTGGTATTCCTCAGTTTACCGTGTGGAAGCTGAGGTGTGGAGAGAAATTTGTGCCTGAGCTCCATGCCCCCAGGGCCCAAGAGAGAGTGAAGTATTTTCTTTATCATAGCACCTCACTCTCAGCTTTCCTATGGCTCTTACTCCGTGGTTTTGAGTATTTTCCCATTAGCAGGATGTTTGTAGTCTATGAAGACTATAGGGATAGTGCTTGAGAAGAATCACCCCTGACCTTTTGGTATTTGCAGGACTAGGAGCACTGCCTGGTATTTTCAGGTTTTTACATAATTACGTGTTTATTTTCAATCTTATAAAATTTAATCTTATAACAGTTGTAAGCTTACATGTCATAGCTCCTGAATCAGGGTAGATTTTCCATATTTGAAAACTTTATCTTGATCAATATTTAGCTGAATTTCATGCACTAGATAGATAGAAAGATAGATAGGTATTGCAAGCAAAAATATTTTTTGAGTAAGTCTGAACTAAGATAAGGAATTCCGGATGAACCTCACATCCAGAGACAATAGGGCCTGGTTTCTAAAGCAGAGAGGAGGACGTGAGGTTCTGGGGCAAATGGTAGCACCAGGGCCCATGTGACTGTATCACAGAGTCTTGCCAAAGGCCCAGGAAGACCCAGCATGGCCACTGTCAGTCCTGAGAATCTGGGGTCCAATTTAATACTCAGCACCACAGATGGTGACATATTCTTCCATCTGAGATTACCATCTGAAATGTTACCTCTGTTAAATCTAATGACCTGTACTCTAGTAACTGTGCTTTTCCACTAATTAGATTGCTTAATTGGAGATGCTGAGATCCAGAAAAATTAATTGACTTCCTTGATCAGATGTTGGGATATGATGACTTGGAATACCTTCTCTTTCCTACTATAAATATCAATGCTGCTCTTACCTGACACATGTTCTAGAAAACTGTAACCAAAGAAAAAGAAAAAAGTGAGCAACTGAGGGGATGCTGTGGCAGCTGAGCTTTAGCCTAGAACAAGTTGGGAATGGATTCTACGTTTCCTGTGCTGACCTCCTTTGATGTCACAGTAAGTCAGACATCAAGACTCTCAACTCTTAAGTTATATAACTTAAAAAAAAAGAAATATATTCTTTATTTCTCTCCAATGTTTTAGTTTCTGACTTTCATAATGCACTACAGTCTTGGATTGCAATTACCAAGATAAATGACGAACATATTTTTTAAAAAATACGTTCTTTGGCAGAGGCAGCCTGACAGGCTGCTTTGGTCTATTTCCATGTGTCCTCGATGAGGTGCGTTGGCAAGAGCCTCTGAAGAAATTTTCGTCTCTCTTGAGCCCAGATCCTAATTTTCTGCTAAATGCCTCTACATTTTCCATATGGAGTTTTCACATGTTCCATATCTTCTTGGGCCAAAGAGGTCCGAGTTTAAAACCTAGATTAGCATTTTTACCTGAGAGGTTGGTACTGCCTTCATCATTGGGTTCATTACCTTCACCTTGTCCTTGGCTCCTACCTGAACTGTTTTACCCATGATCATTTTATGGCAGTTGATCCATATTTAAAGCACACACACACACACACATACTCTTAAAAATGTAGTGAACCTAGAAGGTTGCAAAGGAAGTCAAGCTTACTGTCCATATTCTTAGGGTGGCACTAACATGTCCTTGAACATCAGATGATGTTTATCCACCCCACTCGCTGGTGACCTGAGAAAAGATTTTACCCATAAATATTTGACATGACAAAGCCAGATGTTAAACAAAGGGCACCCACCCTTTCTTCTCAGTCTCCCCAAGTAAGCTTTTGAGGGTAGGGGGAGTAGAATCAATAGGAAGGGGTGCTGGACTAGGAGTTAGGATGCCAGAGGACTCAACTCAGCCCATAGGTCACAGCCTGAAAGTGCTCTGTGGGCCTTTGCTAAGGCTCTTGATCTCCATATAGTTCCTTCAACTTTAAAATAGCTGTTATTCTACCTGTTTGACAAGATGTTGCATTAAAAAGAAAATTCTCTTGGGATAAGTCAAATATTACACATTAACACTTATTTTACCTCACTCTGAGAAAACCATGATTTTAAACTTCAGAAGCTTGTTACTTATCAAAAATTGAAATTTCTCATCTCCTTCTTTTATTTGCTTTCTATCTACTGGTCAGAAAAAAGCAACTTCTTTTAGGTGCTACGGTAGACCCAAGGTGTTTGTATACAGACAACAACCTTCATTTATCATAGAGTAACTAAATCAGAGCATGCCAAGTAAACAATAAAATAGAGAAACACTTGAGTTTGACTTTAACTGTGTTACCTCTGTCTCAATCCTTTTTGATTAGTTTAGTGTTTGTGTAGTCCATGTTCACAGCCTTAAATGTGTTCCTAACTTCACACAATGCAGCAGAGAGTGACCTGCGTGGGTTATGTTTCCTTAATGAGAGCCCAGTTTGATTTGGCTGGTCTGACTGACTAGGAGAATGCCTGCTTTACTGAGGTAGTGACATGCCTCACTTAAGAGCTACCTAAGTCAATCAAATGCATGTGAGTGCAATGTGTCCTCCAATGGACAAGACTTCTGATGCAATTGTCTGCTTTTTTGCTTGGAGTTGTCAAACTATAATCTCCATTGGTATTTCTCCAAGAACAATTTCCTTCTGGAACCATACACTTTTGGTAGCAATTTGAATAATAGTGTTTGCTCTGGATTGATTTGTGTCTCCCAAAACTCATATATTAAAGTGTAACTCTCAGGATCTCAGAATGTGCCCTTATTTGGACATAAGGTCCAAATAATAAGAGGTAATAAGTTAAAATGAGGTCATTAGGGTGATGGACCATAATTTAATATGACTGGTGTCCTTATAAAAAGGGGAAATTTGGACACAGGAGATAAGATATACATAGAAGATGATGTAAAGAGATGTAGGGAGAAGACGCCATCTATAAACCAAGGAAAGAGGCCTGCAACAGATTCTTCCGTCACAGCCTTCAGAAGGGACCAATCCTGCTGACACCTTGATTTTGGACTTCCAGCCTCTGGAACTGTAAGATGGTAAGTTTCTATTGTTGAAGTCATCCAGTTCATGGTACTTCATTACAGCAGCGCTAGCAAACTGATACAGTATTAACAACAATGCAATTCAGAGTAACCGTTAATTCTAATATGTGTTCAGTGCTCATTACATTTGAGGTCTACCACGTACACTGATGTCACTGCTACTCAGAATATTCAATGAAGAGCTCCATTAGGAGGTGACTTTAGAGGTAAATCACGAAAAATAAGAAGGAACTAACTTTTTGGATTATAGGGAGAACAACATTCTTAGCAGAGAGAATAGTAAATTCGAAGGCTTTGATGGGATATGTAGCTTGACACATTAAAGAAACAGAAAGGCTAGTGTGGGGGCATTGAAATGACTGAAGAAGAGACTGACACCGGAGAGATCAAGGAGATAAACCTGATCAAAATCAAATAGGCCCTGCTCAGGTGTTCTGAAACAGAGCTCGGCTCACTGGTCTGAGCTTATATATGGAAGACCTCTTCCTATAATGTATTTCTAATGTCAACACCTTTCTACAAAACACTGTACAGATTTGAAGAAAAACTTATACTTTTTTGAATCCCCCTTACATCCAATCTCTCAAGGACTACTTTTCCAAATGCTGTGGCAGGTCACAGGTAGGTGAAGCAAAGATTCAAGAGGATAGGGGTGATTCTTACTTTAAATGAGAAAACCAAAGCCCAGAGAACACAGAAGCACACCTAGAGAGAGACTGAGTGAGGTCTGGAGCCCATAAACGCTGACCCTCAAATCATTATGACTGTCTGCCCTCACACTGTATAAATAAGCATGCCATTGGGGTTTTGGTAGACAGTGACCTGCATAGGGAATGTCCAGCTATTAAAATCCTATTTCTTTTTCAAGGTCTCTGCACAGGTGCTGCTTCATCCAGGAAATCTTCCTGTTTTTCTACTGAACCCAATATTTCCCTCCTCCTAAATCAACCTCTCTGGGACATCATTTTATATCTTCCTATGTGCATGTCTTGTTTCCCCCACAAGAAAGTAAACTTCATTCATTTACTATCCTTTCTTAGGGCATTGCCTATTTATATAGTTGTATAGCCAATGAATCAATCTGTGTGGAAGAATTGAATAGAAGTATTAAATAGACCTGAAATTCCATTCCTAGCTATCTGCACAAAAGAAATATCCACACATGGACTTGCATGCGAATATTCATAGCAACCTTATTGATAATAGCCCCAGAACTAGAAGCAACTTAATACCCATCAACTGGGGAATGGATAGACAAAATGTGGTGTATCCATGCAATGGGAAAAAGAAGAATGAACTACTGATGCATGCTACATTATGGATGAACCTCGAAAACATGCTAAGTGAAAGAAGCCGGACACAAGAGACCACATATCATATGATTCCATTTATATGAAGTGTCCAGAAGAGGAAAATTTATAGAGACATAAAGTAGATTAGTGGTTGCCTGGGGCAAGGGGTAGGAATGGGGATTGCTATAAATGGGCACAAGGGATCTTATTCTGGGAAAAAAATATTCTAAAACTGATTTATGATGAAGGTTTCACTACTTGGTAAATTAACCAAAAATCATTCGCTTATACACATGAAAGGGGTAGATTTTATGATATATAAAATATGCCTCCACAAAGCTGTATAAAAAAATAAAAATAGTGTCCAAGACTCCTGGAGGTAGGATAAAGAGGCAGATAGAGGAGGACAGAACTGCCGCGCCTCCAATATACTCACACTATATAAATATCCCAGTTCAACACTCCGTATTCTAGAGTTAAAAGAAAGTCATAGAACAATCTGCCAATTCGTTTAACTATCAATAGTACCTGAAATCAGCTTTGCTAATTGTGAAACAATAGTCCTGTTTCTGTTTTGTCTGTGGTGGGACAACATTCATATTTCATCTGAACATAAGAATAAAAACTTGTAACGCCACATCCAAGTGACCTGTGGTCTCCCCTCAACTAATTTTTTTTCACTTAAATAAATGAACAGAAGAATAATCAGTGAGTCCTGATAGCACTTAAAAAAGAGAGAGATTAATTCTACCAATGAGAAGGCCCACTGGAGAAAATGGCATTGGAGCTGGCATTCTTGCTCTAAATTTATTCACTGGATGTTTTCATAGAGAGGACTATATGTGGTATGCCTTCTCTAGAAATAGCTCATTAAAGCTTTTGCATAATGGATGGTGAAGTAGTTTGCTAAGGAAAACATAATTAGTCACACAACCACATCTTTCAACCTGAATGACAGGAACATTTCCTAAAAAACAAGGCCATTTAAAATAGCATTAGTTATACCCTCTGCTAGCGGAAAGGAGACTGGATCTTTTCACTGTAGTGCATTTCAACTATCCAAGGCAACATTATCTTAGACTCCAAGAATTGCCCCCAAAATCTACAAACTATGTATCACATTAGGTTTCAAGCTATTTAGAAAAGGAAATGCTTCAAGCCAACTGGAAGGAACTATTCACCACTATCAGGTAGAGGCGCTTATTATTCTTGGGCATACTGCAGCGATCTCTGCTGTGGTTTACCAGCCGACTTCCCCATGATATCGAAGGGAAGCTCTGGGTAAGCGCCTGAGTCTCTGGCACACTTCGCCCCAGCTACTTTTGTTTTCAATAGTGGGGTGAGAGTCTAGTAGTTATGAACATTTTCTGGCCAAGACATAATTTTGGTTTTTTTTCTTCATAAGCTTTTTGTGGTATCATAAGATGAACTACTTCAAAAATAGTTTAAGATAATCTTTTGGATAATCAGAAATTTACGAGTTGCGTATATTTCTACCTGGTAACTGGGCTGGAAATTGTGACACATTGTTTATGAAATAACCAGGATGCAGTTGATATCAAAGAGATTTGGAAGTCATGGAAGATAAGAGCTGTTGAGGGTTTTAGAGATCTAAGTCTAACTCCTTCATTTTGAGAAGAGGACCTTGAGGCCTGGAGAAGTTGACTGCTTTCCTAAGGTCACATACATCATGTTAGTAGTAACGCCAGGACTAAGTTGAAATTGTCTAGACTTTCAGTCCAGTACTTTCCCCACCACGCCAAGCACCCTGCAGGCCAAATCTCTCCCTCTTCTTCCTCGCGCGTTTCCTCCAGTGGATGTAGCACTGTCTTCTAATAAAGTCTATATGCTTTTTTCCTTTTAGAGAGCTCTCATTTGTAATTTATCAATAACATCCCCAAAAAGCAGAATTAATGATGCTATTTGACTGATGTTTCAGATGATAGAGGAGCCAGAAGGCTGCTACAAGTAAAGGCGTTTGCGTGTTCTCAAAATGTTAGCATGGTACGTAGACTCTTTCCAGAGTAAAGCAGGTCAATTCCTTCATTTATTTTTTCAAATAGTAAAGCATGGGTTATTAATGCATCCTATGGAAACTTCTTAGCCATAGAATCAGCCAGAAGTTTGGGGACAGAATCTTTACTCTTAAAGTCACCAAAAATTCCTCCTTTCCAGGTGCATCTACTCAATAGCAACATAGGGTTCATAGAGAGATTTTGGGAATCAGGATGTACTCCTACAATGACGCTTATGCCAAGCATGATAAAGCAACCACCCATTCATTCATCCACATATTTATTCAGTGAAGATGTGTTTAATAATGGCTATGAGTCAGGTTTAGTGTTAGGATCAATTCACAGACATTTTACACTGATAGCAAAGGTAAACATTTTGTCCCTTAACAACCAGCTTGTTATAAGGAGTCGTTTGAACTGTTTATTTTCTCTTATTTCACTATGAATCTTTGGATTCAGCTCATAGCTCACCCATGATTAAAGAATTCCTAATGTTTTTAAAGGAAAACTTAGAGAAACTGCCTAGATAATATTTGTTTTTGTTTCACAAAGACTCTCCCAGTGCTGGTTAGTTTCTATCTGAAGCATCCCTGTCAGCAGCACTTTTTTATTATAGCTTTTATTACTGAATAACACAGCTGAAATGGGAGAAGGGCCTGAGAGAGGGGTGGGATCACCTGGAACGCTACTAATTATGAGCACATTGATGACTAGAGCCAAGACTTATTCATCCTGAGTCCTCTGCACTTAGAGTACTAGGTACTCCATAAATGGTTGTTATATTGAGTAGAATCCAGAGAGGTAAAGATGGTTTCTTCAAGAAGTTCCCTGATGATGGTGCTCAGTAGAATAACCCTTGATTTAGCATGATTTAGAATTGGCATGGAGCAAATATTTGGGGGAAGCAGAATTTGCATAGATTTTTAAAAGCATAGTAGAGATGTCTCTTTAGAGAATGACTTGTTTGAAAAAATTTTGCTTCGTTTACAATCTTTTTAAAATACTTGTAATTTTCTACTGTCATCAGAACAAATTACAAAGAGTAAATTGAGTCACAATGTAATATTTTGGATTCATTTATACAACAGATATTTTGAAATGCATTGCATGGGCCACTGTGATAGGGTCTAGGGACACAACGGAGGAGGAAAGCAAATTTGGTACCTACCCATCCGGTCCTTACCTCATGGAGTTTGGTGAAGGAGATTAACCTTATTCAGATAATCACACAAGTAAATAGAACACTGCAACTGTGATACGACCCCTAAGCAGAGTTCAGGTTGCTCTGGTTCTGTGAAAGATACAAGGTGCTATAAGAGCTGCTGATGAGAGATTTTATCTGGTCATGGAAATGATATCTATTTCCCCTGAGGTAGAGATGATTGAGCTGAGAAGCAGGAGTTAACATCATTTGCAAAAGTCCTGTTGTAAATTAGGCAGGTGCTTTAGAGCCTGAAGAAGAGGGGAGCATGAGATGAAGCCCAGATAGTTGTATGACTTCTGCTTTATTCAAAGAATTACGGGAAATGATTGGATGATTTTAGCCATGAGACTGGAATAAAGTGGACAGTTTCTTGAAGACTGGATTGTAGGAGAGCAACAGTGGCTGCAAGTAGGTGAGTTAGGGACTTTTTGTAGCTTGGGCTGAGGGGGATGTATATGGAGAAATGCAGACAGAGAAAAGAACCATTTCAGAGTGATTACAGCAGAGACAAGTAATGATGAGATATGAGGAGTGATGGAGATGGAGAAGCCCGAGATAAATCCTAAGTTTCTTGCTTGAATTACTAAGCCAGTTAGAGTCTTGGTCATTGCAACAATGAATACTAGCAAATGACCAGGTTTGGGGCAAAGAGTATGAGTCTGGCTTTGGACAGGTTGAGTTGTAGTAGCTTTGAGTTATCTAAGAGGTGATGGCAATTAGGTAGGTAGACATCGGGGACTCTAGATGTAGATACACTCTCTTCCAAAAGTGGGCCACATGGTATAAAGACCCCTGAGATTTACATCTTACATCACTTGTGCAGCAGACTAGTCTTGATGTTCCTGGTCCCAAGACCAAAAGTCCTATGGAAGCTTCCTGTTGTTCTCATTTCTGCCGGGTGCCCTTACTTGGTCAAAATAGTTGCAGTAGGAAGTAGGTATAGATAGGGTCCTGGAATATCTGGTAGCTTCTATGAGAGTGATATGACTCTGCAAATGGGCAAAGGAGGGGGACAGATAATCTCAGAAAATTCCACTCTAATAATGCTAGGCTAATTAGTCGTATGAAACTAATTTTGTGTTGGATCACCCTTTCCAGTACTTTGGATAATCCCAGGAGCTCTGGGATGTGGGAGTAGGAGACTAGAGGGCAATAAAAGCAGCCTAGGGAAATATATGAAGGAATGCCCTGCTATGTATGTTACATTACATGGTATTATCATTATATATTTATGTGCCTGTCTACTTTAACAGACTGCAAAATTCCTGAAGGCTGGGTTCATTTCTTATTTATCCCTGTGTTTCCAGTGACTAGAAAAATACCTGCTCGAAAGTTCTTGATGAGTTAGTTATTGAATGAATGCATAGATAAAAACGTGTGTAAAAAATTGAGGGTAATATGACTTAAACTAGCTCCTTAAGCTTCTTAGACTTTAGTTTTACATCTGTATAATGAACTTCTTGAGCTGTTCTATTTGTCATAATTCTAAAATTCCATTTGTTCTATTAAAACATATTTTTTTCTGAATATTTAACTTTTGATTGTCTGTATGGATGTTGTCCAAATAGTTGATAATTTTAAATTCTGTGTTAGTCTTCTACTCTGCAACCTATTGAAACCTGGGGTAGTGGAGAAAGCACATGGGTCTGCATCAAACGCACGTGAGATCAAATTATAGCTTTTCCATTCACCAGCTCTGTGCCTCTGGGTAATTTATTTAACATTTATTAATTTTAGGGTTTTTAAGTTTCTAAAATAAGAATGATAATGTCCAAGTTGCAAGGCTTTTGTGATGCATAAAAAGAATGGATTTATAGACATTGAAGCATAGCAGGCCGCGGTACACGGTTGTTGCTATTTTTCTCACCTTTATGCCTTGGTGCAAGTGGACATTGGGTTTGAGTCATGGTAATAAGAAGATATTTGTCAGTTTTTGTTAAGTTGATCACTCTTCACCTTTTTATCTGTTCTATGTGGTTTTGGATATGTTGATTCAATTGGTCTTAATCAATATTTCCACAGAACATCAGTATTCCACAAGCTAGATTGAAAATGCCAAATAATACTGATCTTTTCCCAATTATCAGGAAAAGAATTAAGATGTTTTTTAAATTTCAAATTTTTACTTTATGTATTTTTCTTTAAAAGTGTAGGACTTCTCCTGCTTATTAAAACAACCCCCAAATATCTTTTTTCATGAATTTATGTTTTGTTCAAAAAGACATTTCTGAATACCTACAACCTGGCAGCACTGTGCTATGGTAGTGTAGATATGAATATGCAGAAGAATTGCGTTCTTCCTTTCTGGATCTTATAGCTAAGAGTGCGGAGTGAGTAGAGAGGTTTTTGAAGTGAGAGGGATACCTGCGTTGAATTTTGAAGGTAAAATCTACGTTAGAGGGATGAAGAAGTGGGCAGAGGTCATGCCAGGGAAAGTGCCAAACAAGAGCAGGTAGGGAGGGTGAATTACTCTCTTTAACCGGGGTGGTAGCTTTGGGTTATAACCATGTAGTCATTTGTTGCCAATAAAATTATGGTATTACTGGCTTTGAGGGCAGATTAAACAGACGATGGCATTCCTAAAGGAGTACTGGGAGACCAAGGGAGAACCACAGGTTAAATCATATTACTCCAGGGTGAGCTTATCAAAATCTCATTTGTGATGTGCCTAATACTCTGGTGTCTCCTTTCAAAGCTGTGCTTTTCTGCAGTATCAGAGGGCTGCTTTGATGCAGCCTGATGTAATTTTGATGTATTATCCTTGGCTGTCTGTGTGCCTTTTGTTACAGTGAGCATTCATAAGTTAATACAAAGATTTCTATGATCTTCTCTTTCTTTTAATAATTCAAAATGAGATAAAACATATGGAAACTCATGATAATGGCAAAGGGCCAAAATTGGATTGAAAACACAAACAAAGAGAAGCTAGACTAGAACACATTCCAGGAAATGGTATAAACATGAAACTTACAATAAAATATTTCTTGGTAGTCACTCTGTGCCAGGCCTTGTATCATTTGATTCTCACTGTAACTGCATGCAATGAGTATCAGTACTCTTCTCCTTTTACAGATGAAAAATTGAAGCACAGAGAGGCTAAGTGATTTTCCCTAGGTGGCACAACTGATAAGTGCTGGAGCTTGGATTTGAATCCAGGCGCCCAGGCTCCAGAGCCAATGCCCTTAATTTCTATTTCTATACAGTCTCATTTTATTTGAGGGTAATACCACTTTTTATTTTCACAGCATAAGTTTTTGTTAACTAATTGATTAGCTTGATCATGGTTCAGCTTTCCCTGTACACTGTTCTTGTATCAGTCCCTGAGCTATATGCTGGAGTGTCAATCAAGGATAATGCATGCTCTCTATTCACCAGGAGCTCATTCTGGTTGGGGATCGTTTGAGACATTTTTACCTGTGTTATGTTGCTTGAGGTACACAGATGTTCAGAAGCATGGTACCTATTTCCATGTCGCAGAGGAAGAAGCTGAGGTTGGGAAAGACCACGTGATTTCCTTAGAAGAGTTTCCAGCAGTTAGTAAGTGCCAGGGTTTGGGTTGAAACCCAGGTTTCCTAACCAGGAACTAATGCTCTTGGACACTTCCAACAGATAAACTGGTAGTTGTAACTCACTATTCAATAGCTGGATCAACTTGAGTAAATCATTTACCATTTTGGGATATCACTTTTTCCATCTATAAAATGAAAGGCTTAATGACATGATTTGAGGTCCATTTCTGTTCTGATTTATTATAATTGTAGTCATAGAACTACCAATTACTCAAGATGAGGATACTGATGACTCAATATGCGATTTTGAAATGTTACATTATTAGTTTGTCAATTCAGTGCACTTTAGTTAAAGTCAAAAGGAGCGTTTACAATGAGAGATAAGAAAAGAGAGATGAGTACTTCTGGTTACAAGGATCTCAGAGTCTCACGGAACTGAGAGATGCAAAATAATTAACTATACCTGGGGTCCAGGTTTGAGTCTGTACTTTTAGTATTCCTGGAAATCAAAATCCTAGTGAAGGGTAGTGAACTGCTAGGTGGGCTAGCCACGAGGGAAGTAGATGTCTTCTAGGGGAAGAAATATTCTTCATAAAGAAAATTATGGCTTGAGGACACAGCCTTGACAATCAGTGTCTAACAAAGCCCTGCTGATCAGTTTGTCCCTACCCTATGTCTGAGTCCTAAGGAAATGAGAGCTACTAGTAAGAAATCAAAAGAACATTTCATCCTTCTGTACCTAAAACTCTTAAGATATTGAGGAGCAAAGCAACTCTGCTTTAGAACCTGCTATCAGAAGGCTACATCTGGAGGAAGTATTCTGTGCTGCTCACATTAGCAGAGAAGGCATTTGAGTAGGTCTAAAAATGATCTCCAAGAAGATATGTCCAAGTCCCAATTTCTGGAAGCTGTGAGTGTTACCTTATTTGGAAGAAGGATTTTTGCAGATGTAACTAAGTTAAGGATCTTAAGATGAAGAGATCATCCTGGCTGATCTGGATGGGCCCTAAATCCAGTGGCAATGTCCTTATAAGAGACAATACAGAGGAGAAGGTGATGTGGGGATGAAGCAAAGATACAAAGCTAGGAAGCCAAGGAATGTCAGCAGCCGCCAGAAGCTGGAAAAGGCAAGGAAGCATTCTTGTCTAGAGCCTCCAGAAGGAGTGCAGCCTGTTGACACCTTGATTTTCGGTTTCTCTCCTCTAAAACTGTGGGAGAAGAAATTGCTGTTCTTTTAAGCCACCCGGTTCAAGGTAATTTGTTACAGCAGCCACAGGAAACTAATGCAGACATTGAGACTTTGCAAGAATATGCCACCCGGCAGATGTGATAGGACCCAGTAGAAGTGAAAGTTGTGCCCACTTGAGGAGGCTGTGGTTACTTAAATGATGCTTTGTCTGGTAGATTTCCCATGGTAACTGTAAATAGGAAACATTCCTTGGAAGCCTAAGCACAACTTAACGGGGAGGCGTTTTTTTAAAGAGATGGCTGTGAATGTGATCCTAATTATACCTGGCGTCTGTTAAAGGCTGGGAAACCATGGATAAACCCTACAGAATCCAAAGCAATGTGAACTCTGAACTCTGATCTATTAGAAAGGCACAGATAGTTAACACAAAAGACTGTAGCAAAGAGCACCCACATGCTTCATATTAATATTATAATATTTAATCTCTCATTGGCACAAAATTCTACAATCTACTTCCATTCTGTCTTCTACTGTGTTGCCTGGTACATTTTCCAGGGTCATTGTAGCTGGAGAAGAGAGACATGGAGGACACACTCTGACTCTCAACTTTCTTTAACTGACAGTAATATACATCACTCCTGATTATGGGCCATTAACCAGAACTAGTCAAATAGCCCCAAACTAACTACAGGGGAGGCTGGGAAATATACATGGTTGTAGAAACCATGTATATTTGGCAGCATTAATAGTCTTTTCCACATATAGGAATGAATTGTTAATCTTGATTAATTTAATTTTCCACTGTAAAATCCGGGCTACTGTTGGGCACACAATGACTTTAGTTAGCAATTACTTCTTGACATAATTGGTTCCAATGTAAACTTTGTTTAATATTAAAGTTGAACCTATGATCTCTCTGAGTTCCATAGGATAAAATCCGATATGGAGTATTCAATTTTCTTTTTTTCTTTTCTTTCTTTCTTTTTTTTAAGGAAGATTAGCCCTGAGCTAACATCTGTGGCAATCCTCTTCTTTGTGCTGAAGAAGACTGGTCCTGAGCTAACATCCATGCCCATCTTCCTCTACTTTATATGTGGGATGCCTACCACAGCATGGCATGCCAAGCAGTGCCATGTCCACACCCGGGATCCGAACCTGGGAACCCCGGGCCGCTGAAGCTGAATGTGCGAACTTAACCGCTGTGCCACTGGGCCAGCCCCAATTTTCTTAAATTCTATTATAATTACGGAAGAAAAATAATCAATGAACCCTTTTTGACCCCAAAAAATGAGAAAAATGTCAACAGTCTTAATGAATTTTAGAAATTACCAGCGTTTGTAGTTAAGGTATCATTTTGGCATTGAGCCAATTTAAAAAGAAAGCATTTTCAGGGGTTTTAAGAACAGTGACGCTAGAAAAAATGTGGCTTGCTCCTCAACTGCAGCACGTTCTACACAGTAGGCTAAGAGATGGTCCAGTGAAAACCAGAAATGCTGGTTTTCTGTCTATTACAAAGAAAAAGGAGGAAGAAATGATCATTTCTGTGTCACCTACTGTTGGGTAGGACTGTTGCTAGGTGCTTGGTCTCGTCTTATGACCACGCCAGCCCCCATTTAGTAGGCATCGTTCTCTCCATGTTATAGCTGAAGAAACTGAGGCACAGAGATTTTAAATGACCAAGGTCACACAGCTAGTAAGTAGGAGAGCAAGCTATCAAAGTGATCCCTCTACATTTCCTTCTCCCATTCTTTCCTCCTGTAGCATATTGTCTTCCTTGTTAGAAAACCAATTTCTTATGCTTCATTGGCAGTGGTTGCTGTTGGGAGAGTAGCATTGCTATTGTTCAAGCACTTTGTGAATACAAAAATGGAACTCAGATCATGAGCTACAGAAAAGCTTGTCCCCTTTGGAGGGTCTTTTACAAATAAGCTATTTGTTTTTGTTAGGGACAGGTTTTGGTTTCATGGGATACGACTTTGTTTTCAACGACTCATTAAAGAAAGATGACTTACTGCCCTGTTTTCTAAATCTAGTCACAGGCCACAATCACTTGCAGGAAATGGAATGTTTACTTGAGTTTATTATACAAGGCTCTGGATATGAGCTGTGGGACTTTTACACCTCACAGCAACGGTATTACAATTTATTTACAACTTCATGTTGGCAGCTGCACAAACTCTTATGAAAAAGGACAATCACACCTTGGGGACCAGTAATTATAGGCAAAGGTATAAATTGGGCAAAGCAGTGTAAGCGTTTGGCACTTAAGTTGAAGAGAATAGAAATGCTCTGGCAATCGGACAGAAAGCCAGCCTCTTGTTCGTTATGAGGCCATGAACTAATTAAACTGAACTTGTCAGAATAGACAGATGAATAGATTGAACTGGATTTTGGCACTGGCTGGTCCCATGCTCATGAAAACCAGGTTGTTTTAGTGATGTCATCATTTGGAACTTCTAACTATGATATCACTTTTGACAGAATTAATGTGGAATTAATACCATATGTACAAGCATTAATAGGTATTGACTTTGAACACTCAGTGATCATTCAAGGTTGGTTTCCAAAGGAAAACTATGAGATAAGTCTTCCTAGCATCTCCAGTTATCAGATATCAAACCCAGATTAGACATGGATTTCAACACGTTTAATAGAATTCCTCTGAGACAAATTCATATATGTGTTTCTAAAAAATATTTGCATAGGAACATAGTTTAAAACATGTTTTATTTGTAGTAATATTGAAGTAGGGGATGAGAGGATTTAAATTAAGTTCACAGTTAGCTTAAAAGGAATTGCCCAGAGGGTTTTTTAAATGAAACTTTTGGATTTTAGTTAAAATTAAAACTAAGACATGAGATGATCTTATTAATCAAAGTAGTGGTTATGGTTTCTAATTTTCCAGAGGAAATGGGCTCTGTCTTCCGTTTCTCACCAATGCAGATACTGTCTAGGTGAAATCAATTTTTTTCCTGTTTATTATGACAGGTTCTTTTGAATCTTGGGGGTAGGCTGGGGTGTAGTCGTTTTTGTTCACTAAGTGTATATTTGTTTAATGCCTTCTATGTTCTACAACTTTTTTGTAGAATATTTTTGTAGGGCATTTGCTATTTCTCTTCAGATTCCTTATAATTAATTCCTTGTTTTTGAATAGAAATGAAAATCTAGAAAGTGTTACTGCATCCATGCAACACAATGGCCTGAAAAGATAAGCAAAGGAAGATGAAAGGAATTCAAGATCGCACCTTGAATAAATGGTGAAGCTGAGATTAAGCCAGGTGTTCTTTTGACTAGTGCAATGTAACTTATTTAGCAGGATTCTCTACAGGACACTTTTCATAGTTTATCTCATTAATCCTCACAACAGCTCACGTTGCGGTTAAAGAGAATAAGGGTCTTGCTCCAGGTAACTGAGAACTGAACCCACATCTGTCTAACTGCAAAGGCCATGCTTTTTCACATAGGGCCCCCTGACTGCCCAGTACTCTTCCTCCTTTCAGGCAAGAAGCAGATATATCAGAAGCAGAAGAAGCAGGTAAAGCTTGTGTTCCTAGTAGGAAGACAACATGGTGGACTAGGAGGCCTTGCTTTCAATCCTGACTTGGCTACACGCTGATTGCCTCACATTGGCAAATCCCACCACCTCGTTGTGTGTGTTCCTCCTCTGGGATGCCAACATCTCCTCACAGGAGTTCATGTGAAAGCCTAAGCCAACACCAGTAAGTGCTATGAAGTACTATTTGAATGTTTGTTATTACTATTGAAGCGTTGTAATGTTTTTCACAAGGCAGGTCAACAGTCTTTAGGGGTGTAAATGACTATTCTACAAAACATAGTTGATTTCTGAGAAAGTTTAGCTACCCAGTGCAGTACGATAGCAAGGGATTTCCTTTTTCTTCATAAAAATTAAAAAGAAAGTAGAAAATGGAACCCACAATGCCCAGCAGCATGGTCTTTGGAATAAGGCTGTCCCACTTTGTCAATCACTAGCTGCGGGTCCTTGGGCATGACAATTAAACTTCCTAAGTGTAAGTTTCCCAAAAATGGGAATAATAATGGCACTCTCTGTGGATTGTTGTGTTACTTTGCTAGGGCTGCCATAACAGAGTACCACAAACTGGGTGTGTTAGACAACAGAAATTTATTCTCTCACAGTTCTGGAAGCTACAAGTCCAAGATCAAGGTATTGGCTGGGTTGCTTTCTTCTGACAGCTGTGAGGAAAAATCTGTTTCATGTCTTTCTTCTAGCTTCTGTTGGTTTGCTGGCAATCTTTGGTGTTTCTTGGCGTGGAGAATCATTACCCCAATCTCTGCCTTCATCTTCACGTGATGTTCTCCCTGTGTGTGTGTGTCTGTGTCCAAATTTCATCTTTTGAAAAGGACATAAGTCGTATTGGATTAGGGCCCACGCTAATGACCTCATCTTAACTAATTATACCTGCAAGGACCCTATATCCAAATAAGATCACATTCCAAGGCACTGAGGGTTACGGCTTCAACATACGAATTTGAGGGGGAGATAATTCAACCCATAACACTTGTATGGATAAAAAATGAGATAATGCACAAAAAATGTCTAGTATATTTGACTCACAGTTGGTGTTCTGGGATAGTAGGGCTTTACTCCTGTTGGTTAATGATGTTAAGGGGTTAGGAGTTAGGGGGAGTTAGGAGGAGTTAGGGGGAGAATTTAAAATGTGGAACTGATCTCTTTATGACTCTGTACAGAAACTTTATCATGAGGACTAGAAGCAGTGTTTGTAGTCATTAATTACTGTTTTCTCACAGTTCCCTTGGACTTTTTCCTTAGTTTGTGAGCTTTTGAAGGAAGTCCAACCCTTCGCACAGACCAATATGTCCTGCCCAGCCACCTGTTTTGGATTCAAGTCCTTTCTTCCAGACAATTCCCAGAGGTTTATAACAGATGTGTAAAATGTTCCAAGCTACCTTTTCATCGTTTATATTAAAATATAAGAAAACTTAGATGAAAATTTTTCCCTAATGCATTCTATACAAAGAGCATATTTGTGTTTCATTAGAAAGACCAGGTTAAATTTTACAAAGAAATTAGTAAATAGATATAAATGATAACAACCAAAAGCAACCATTTATTGAACATTTAATCTCATCTAGACATGCCAAGATACTAAGTTATTCACAAAGCAACCCTGGAAGGTAGATATTATTATTCTTATTTTATAGATGAGAAAAATGAGACTTAGATTACATACACTATTGAAGGTCAGTAGCTGGCAACTGGCCAAAGCAGACCTCATGGTCAGTTGCGTTTGCTCAGTCTGTGCTCATGCCACATTCCAACAGAGAAAAGGATGCTGTGAATGTCTGCTGGGTGGGAGAAGGAGTCCTGATTCCCGGGACCGAACCTACTGCCGTTGTCATCTAGCATCTTCGAGACCCAGTTTCCTCAAAGAACAATGGAGACAACAATACTATTTGCATGGAGGATTTTATAAGGATTGGGTGTGAGAACCTAGGACACAGGATTTAGCTCGTGCTGGAGTCTCAACACATTTTGTTGGAGAAATAAGACAATGAACAAATGGATGAATGAGTACGAAAATTCATTGAAAGGCTGTTGAGGACTAAACGTGAGTTTATATGGAAATATCACAGAATGTGATTGAGCATAGGTGCTACAATTAATGTTTTTCTACTTTTGAAGATATTTAAAAGGCAGAATCTATTACAAAAGAAACCAATTTTGACTCGGAAGCTCTTATCGAGCATTTGTGTGGGTGTGGTAATGTGTTAAATGTTGTCAGTGGGGTCTTATTTACTCCTCACAGAGACTGCATGAGGTAGATGTTATGTCCACCACCAACTGATGGATGAAACACAGAGGAGTTAAGCAATTTGCCTAAGGTTACCCAGCTTGCACATGTCACAAAGCCATACTTTGAACCTAGGCAGGCTGGTTTCAGAGATTGCTCTCACCCAAATGTTCACGGTCTCACTAGTGGGAAGATCCATGCACCTGAGAACAAGAGATCAGACTTAGACTGTTGGATTTGCTTCTTACCAGCTTGTGAAGCATTGAGCAAAATGCTTAAATCCTCCAGGCCTCAGTTTCCCCTCTATTAAATGGAGATTGCTATCTACCTCATAGGGCTAGAGTGAGGATTAAAGGAATTAATTCCTATTAAATGCTTCGAAGAGTTGCTGACACATAGTAGTGCTCAGTAAATGGTAAGTATCAATCTGGTAATTATGACTGTTGTGCTAACGTCACAATTGGAATTAGATGAAGACCTGTGGCCTCATTCTCTGTTATCAGGCTTAGGATCTGCAGTAATATCCCAACATTTCAGCTCCAGGACAGCCGGCTTGACTCAGAATCTTAGAAGCAGGTAATGTGAAAAATAGCCTTATAAAGAAACAAAATGAGATTTTCCTGGTAAATCACTTAAGCTCTTCTCTAGAAACACATGTTCATTGCTTCATATGGTTTGAGGCTGACCGATTCTCTCTAAAAAATGTTTTTGATAATTTTACAAAAATGAAAATGTATTAATATTTATTACATTCTCAGCACTGTTCTAAGCACTTTGCGTGTATTATCTTATTTACTTCTTAGAGCAAGTCTATGAAATCATATTCTTAGATTGTCCTTTGTATGGATGAAGAAACTAAGGCACAGAAGGTTTAAATCACTTACCAAAGTCACTTAGCTTAAGTGGCGGAGCTGGGAATTGATCTCTAGAAGTCTGAGTCAGGAACCCATTCAGAGAACCACTTTGATTAACTATTTCTATAGTACTAAGATTCATATTTGTCTTAATGAAAGTAGCAAACACGTTTCTCTCATTTTATAAAATCAAATTTAATTCTAATTTCTATGCTTGAATAATTCAAGTTTATGATATCAGTGGACTGGAAACGCTACTTCCAAAGTATCAGGTGTTAAAAAAAAAATCACAATTTATGATAGTCTCCCTGTGGTGGGCAGAATACTGACCCCCGCCCCCCAAAGATATCCATGTCCGAATCCTCAGAATCTGTACGTTACTTTCCATGAAAAAAGAGACTTTGAAGATGGGATTAAGCTAAGGATCTCGAGATGGGGAGATTATTCTGGGTGTTCACAATATAATCACAGGGTTATTATAAGGAGGAGGCAGGAGAGTGAAAAGAGATGTGAGGATAGAAGCAGAGGTGACAGGGAGCCGTTTTTAAGATGCTGTGCGGATGGCTTTGAAGATAGACAAAAGGGCCGTGGGCCAAACAATGCAAGCAGCCTCGAGAAACTGGAAAAGGGAAAGAAACAGAGTTCTCTCTGGAGTCTCCAGAAAGAACGCAGTTCTGCTGGCCCATTTTGGACTTGAACTGTAAAATTAAAAAAAACATATAATGAGATATTATTTGGCAATAAAAAGGAATGAAGTACTGATAAATGCAAAAACATGAATGAATCTTGAAAACATACTAATTGAACAAAGCCAGTCACACAAGACCACAATTGTATACTTCTATTTATATGAAATGTCCAGAATAGGCAAATCTATGGAGACAAAAAGCATATTAGTGGTTTCCAGGGGTTGGAGGTAGGGAGTGGGAGGTGGAGAGTGACTGCTAATGGGTATGAAATTTTTTTGGGGGGTGACGAAAATGTTCTAAACTTAGACTGTGGTGATAGTTGCACAGCTCTGTGAATACATTAATAATCACTGGAGTGCACACTTTAAAAGGGTGAATTTTATAATATGTGAATTATATCTCAATAAGGATGTTAGGAAAAAAGATAAAGGAGGCAGCTGTCTATACGCTAAGCAGTAGGTACTCCCACGTTTTGTTTCACTGGTGTATTGGTCAGGGTTCTTCAGAGAAAGAGAACCAACAGAATATATAACGCTAAATACTCAACAAACGTTTGTTCCTTTCCCAAGTACAGAACAGAGCCATTTAAGCAAGTGATTTCCTGAAACACATGACCCTGGAGAGCCCAGTGCTGTAGTTAAGAAAAGACCATCCATATTATAGAAATACCATTCCTGGTAGTTCTGACATGAGCTGTGCAATTAAGTGCCAATTTTTAGTGTGAAAAGATGATGCCTTGTTCAAATTAGGATAACCTCCAACTAGGTCTAGAATACATGAAAATCATGTAATCCAAGATTTTACTCACCTGAGGGAACAAAATATTTTTGCTGGCCCCAGTTCACCTTCTTTCACACATTTTATAATGTGTGGTATTTTAATCAATGTCAACCTGCGCACATTCAGAAGAGGGGCTTTGGAAATGCTTAATACCTTTTTTTCTTTCAGTTGCCCTGACAGCATTTAACTGTACAAGAAGATATGTATTTCCTTTTGCACTACATGCTTCACAGGAAATTCAACACTAGTTAAAGAGGTTTTTGAAATTTAGACCTGCACTTAATGCATGAATATCTGAAAAACAAGGAACAAAATTCTGCCATTGAAAATGAAATAGTGTGTCTATACTATGCAGGGATATAAAATTGATTATGAAAAGAATAGGCAGAATGACTTAGTTCGGAGTGTGACGGTAAGAGCAGAGGAAATATATTGTTGTCAGGGCCTGTGGGAAAGAAAGGGAGAGTAGAAGAGAAGGCATCTGCAGCAACAGAAATGATCCGGGAGATCTTGGAGTTCTGGCCTAGCTTTGAGCCTTATTGTCGACCAGTTCATTGATGGTTTTGTTTGCAGATCACCCATTAACCCTTGTTCTCAAGTTGATCTTTTCTCAGAAGTGAAGCCTCCAGCTGCTTGATCTGGTGCTCTGCTCACCTCCAATTCCACTGAGGACCAAGAGTTGACTAGTAGGAATGCTTCTCCTAGTTCTTCTGTGTCCCTCCATGTGGAGAGACATCCGTAAGAGTAACACTTCTGGCCTCTTATGTTGGCTCACTCAACTCCTTCTGAGGGTGTTTCTGATTATTCAGTTGTGAAGGAGAAACCAGACATGTATAGTCTGGTCCCATTCTCTCCCCCTTTCTCTCTTGGACACCAGATTCCCACAGGGAGAATTTCCTCTCTTTGCTGCACCGAGCAGAACAATTCTTGGAGAGATTTGCCTCTTGTGTGTTGGTCCAACACAGCTTGTGGTGGGGTGTGTAAGGCTGTATAATTCTGGGGTTTATTGTGAGGAAGTCCAATTTCTCATAGATCTAGCTTTTACAAGTAATAAAATTGATGTTTTATCTCCCATCATCTAACATCTTTATTTTATATATAATTGCTTCAGAACTTGGGTGAGAAAGAGACATACTATTTCTTGGGAGCCATTTGCTATTTAAGACATGCTACTTGTCGGAGGATATCTTCCCCACTCCATGCTGTCTTTAACTTGGCTATTACGGTCTCAGCACATTTACCTCATAATGTCCTTTCCTGGCACAAAACTCTGCAAAGTAGGATGATGTGCACATTTTTGAAAGAATTGTCTAATGGGCATGTGATCAGGACTGTTTTGTTCATTTTAATTCATTTCTGTATTTTAAAAATCAAGATTTAAAGGGGAGATACTCCAGCAAAAATTTAAATTTGGGAGATGCATTCATTAATCCAATTGTTCATTCTATGAATATGGATATTTACTAAGCATCTGCAACATGCCATGAACTGGGAATAGAATGTAGTCCTGATCCTCAAAGGCCCGCCATTTGAATGTCAGAAAGCCGTCTAACGAGATGATTATGTCAAGGTTGTAGGCTCAGTGATAGATACATGGAGAACATTCTATCCAAAATGGTTTGGTCAGAATGACATAGCAGTGCTTTTGCCCCAGTTGAGGGCACATTTGGCTTGAAGATATGTGTCATATCCCACCATAAATCAGGAAGTCTAATTCTTGAATTGTAAAATATGATCAGAACTAGGTTAAATGAACTCTCTTCGAAGGTAAGGATTCCGTTTATTTTTCTCTGTATCTCTTCAGCTTAGAAGCATATCTGGCACATAGTGGATATTCAATATATGTATATTATCTGTTTTGTCCGTTCATCATCCATCAGTCCATCTATTCCACAAATATCTGAGCATACCCTGAAAAGTGCTGAATAAATAGTTATAAATAAAAGTGACAAGATGTCTTATCTGATGGAGTTTATAATTTATTAATGCCAGACTTTAGAAATCCTTTTATTTAAGTGCATTTACATTTTAATGCACACCTACTGAATGCTTACTGTTATAAATCATATATAATATACTTACATGTTATAAACATCACCTAATGTTTATGTGACTGTCACCTCCCATAGGATATTTATATCTGCCTTCTAAACCATTACTTTTACTCCCAATTCCTTTCATGTAGGGTTTGCTATACAAAAGGAAGAACGAATGTGGGATAGAAAGTTCTGGTCTCTGGTCCTGGGCCCAAACTAAGGAAAAACCAAGTTAAAAGTTATTTGAAGAAACTTCTAGAAGTATATTTAATATTTCTGAAAAGTAAATTAAATTTCAATAGCAAAAATATAAGTAAATAAACTTAATTTTATGGTTTAGATGGTTTCAGACAAAGAGTCAATAACGATTATCATAAAAGAGCTACTAAGGGGCTAAATCCTTTTCATTGGGTTGAATCTCTCGATGATAATTGCGGGTGCAGTAGACTCAAGTCTCTGGACAACTTCGCCACCATATTTGAGGCTTTAGTCTTCTGTAACCAGCCTAGGCTGGTGAGTGTGGGCATATTCCTGAACAGGCTGTGATGATTTCTAAGGGAAGACTTTAATCTTGCCTCCATGCTAAACCTCGCTAAGGCACGTCCTCATTGACCTCCAACCTCTACCTACCAGATGCAGCTCTTTGTCTCAGTCTTCTTATTGGGCCACTTCCCAGAGTGTGAACAGTAGAGCTGGTTAAGATCAGGTCTAGAATGCATATCCCCTTTTTTTTTTCCATCTGGGAACTACCAGAGGATGGGTACTGTTCTTTTAAATCCCCAAAACAAAATAGGTTGTTACAGACAATGGCTTCCCGACAACGAGGGCTTCTCTTAAATCTACCTCTCTAAGAAAAATCACCCTTAAAGACGTCGAGGTTCATTAATCCTTCCAAGGGATGGAATGATAGATGGAGTGATGTCAGGGAGGAGGCTGAAACGGAGAGAATTGCAATGGAGAAGGTAGGATTAGTGTTGACTCAGAGGAGGGACATGCTTTTATCTGAGATAGAAAGGACAGATGAAGATATAGAAATATGAGGCATAGAAACAAGTTGATTACTTTTTTCTGTAGACTAAAGAGGTTACAAAGTACTTAGGTCTAGATTTGTATCAGCCACTAAATTAATGCTGTATAACAAATTGCCCCCAAACCCAGTGATGTATGACAAAAAAATCTTTTCTAGCTCATCAACAGGGATCAGATCATCGAGGAAGAGCTTGGCAGGGCTGGCTGGGCTCACTCATTAGTCTACAGTTTGGCTGGGCTTGCTCACGTGTCTACAGGTTAGCTTTCCTTCACATGTCCCTCATTGTCTTCTGGGACCTCTGGGGGGCTTGTCTTTTGCGTGGCTATAGCAGAGGGCCAGAGAAGCAACCCCAATAGTACTCAAAGAATTTTTTTGAGTCTGCTTGTATCATACTCACCAACATCACATTGTCCCAAAGCAAGACCATAGTGGGACATACTATTAAGTCACACGGCACAGATATGGAGATGGGGAGAATTTGAATCATTATGCTGCTCTATCAAAAGGTTGTTTATCCTTACATGTCCTCTGCCCCCATCTCCAAAAAGTCTTAGTACTTTTGGCACTTAAACATACAGAAATATAATTACAGTGATATTAATTAGAATTTGAAAATTCTCATAATATAATCTTTTAGCCACTAATCACACAGAACAGCAAAGAATGTTATATTGAAAGGGGACATTAGAGTCTATATATTTTCATCTGTTTATGTTACAGATGGGGAAACTGAAGACAGGAGGAATGGTTAGTGGAAAAGCTGGCATTAGAATACAAATTCCATCTATTAAACTTTCCACTTTATTTTGGACTATATGCAACTCTGTAATGGCAGAAAGAATCAAGACCCCATTTTACAGATTGTTAACTAAGGGATGAAGTTACATCCTTGTGGTCAGATAACAATTCAGGCCCTTTCCATTTTATTTGACCATTTGTACATTCTCTTCTCCTCTCATTGTAGGGCACTCAGCTAATTTTGAAAAAGGAAGAAATGAATGTTCACTTGGAAGCCAAAATGCTGTGAAACTGAGGTGTGATGTAGAACTTACAAATTAGATATTAGCTCGTAATGTGATCTGGCCGTGAGGAAAGCCGACCCTGCTGGGGCTGGCCTGTGCGAGGAGTCAAGCTGCAGGAAGGGGAATAATCCCCCTTTATATGGCACTGGTGAGACTGCACCTGGAAAACAGACCCCTGTTCCAAGCCTCGGTACCCAGGCCATGTGGATGGGGAGAAGGAAACCGTATGATTCATTCGTAACTGGAGGAAATGACCTAGAGGGGAGAGATTAAAGAGCTTAATGGGCTTGCCTTCCTCCCCCAGCAAGGGACCCCTGACAGCTGAGAAGCCCATGGGATGGACCACTGTATTGAGGTCTTTGGGTCCTTGAAGTAGGGAGCCCCATAACATGTGGCTCCATCATCCCAGTCCCATCTCAGGTCCTCTTCCCCCTCCTCTTTATGCTTCTTTCACCTCTCTGGACTCTTAGCTTCTCAGATTTCCCCAAATCTTTCTTACCTTTGGACTTTTATACCTGTCCCTCCTTCTGCATGGCAGCTGCTTCCTGCCACCACTCTTAGGTATCAGCCATAATATCATTCTTCAGTGAGCGCTTCCTGGACTCTCGGGAGGATGAGGGCCTCCTGTTATCTGCTCTCCTAATACTTGAATTTCTCCTTGCTCCTCTTGTCTCCCCTTGAGTGACTTGCTCAGTGTGTCTCTCTATGGTACCAGCAGTTGTATCTCTTTTTTTCACTGTTGTGTTATATCCTGGTATGTTGCAGGGGTCAATAAGTCTCTGCCAAGGGAGTGGAAAGCAATCAGCAGTTGCGTGTGGTGGTAGTCTATTGGGCCTGTGTGCCTTTACTTGTGCTTTGCCACCTGCCTGGGATGCTCTGCTTCTTTTCTTGACCTGTCCAGAGGCAGCAAGAAGATCACTAGACAGGGAGACAGAAAACGTGATTTCAGTTCTAGCTCTCCTGCTTATCAACCACATGACTGGAGGGAAATCATTGGCCCTCTCCAAACCTTGGTGTCTTAGTCTGCAAAACAGAGAGAATAATGCCTTTTCTGCAGGGATGTTGTAAGGATTAAATGTAGAATCCCTTAGTAATCATTGCACCTTCACAAATACAAGGTCAGCCTCACCTTTAGTCTAACCTTTGTTCCTAACCAGTCATGTCACAATTTCTCTGAACATTTGGTTCCTCTTTTGGGATATGGAATAATCATATCTGTCCCATATCCAGAGCTGTGGTGGTTCTGGTGGCAGAGAGGAAAGTGGTGCAGACAGCAAATGGTGGTGAGGGCATGGTCTGCATGGACAGGGGTAGTCACACCCTCCCCACCCAGCTCTATGCCAGCCCGTCCATCATGCTAGGACAGAAGTAGGCAGGACGATTCCCCCTTATTGGACTGACACAATCACTAAGGTATAGAGATGCCCTTGTTTTCAAGGATGTAGAACTGGTAAAGGCACTTAAACTTGAATTGAATCTCTTTAATAGGGTATGTGGGGGCCAGGGGGTCTCAGAGTCACTGGCCTTCATCACTTTTGCAGTTGCTGATTACTCATGTGCCTGGTAACCACCCCCCAGGTGGCAGTGCCTTGCATATAGTAACTGTCATCTGTATTTGGCAAGAAGAAAGCAATAATTGCCATTTAAAACAAAAACTGAGTCTAGCCTCATTCTGGCCTCTCAGGGAGTGTTCAAATTAATTCAAGTTCAGGAATATAATTATTTTACTTAGGAAAGTAGATTGATGGGTGGGCCAGGGTGAGAAAAAGACCTGTGGAGTTGTTCTGCATCCAGGGATGTAGCTGAGAGCATGGATTCTGAGTCACGTGGCTGGGGATTAAATTCTGGCACCACTCCTGAGCAGCAAGGCACGTGGGCCTCTCAGTCTATAGTTTCCGTATCTGTGATATGGGGATGAGAATTATACTTACCTCAGTGGGTCCTTGCGAGGATTAACTGAGGTAAATACCTAAAGAGCATAGAACAGTGCCTGGTATGCAGTGTTTGAACAATAGATACTAGCTTTATTTTTTTGTAAGTACAATTGATCCTTATGATTCATGGATTCTGTGTTTGCAAATTGACCTACTACTAAAATTTATTATAACATCAAAATCAACACTCACTGTGCTTTCACAGTCATTTGTGAACATACACAGAGTGGTGAAAAATTTGAGTCACCTGTCACACATGTTTCCAACTGAGGTGAAGCAAGGCAACACTCTGCCTTTCTGTTTCAGCTCTCGTACTGTAAACAAGTGTCCTTTTTGCGTTCTATTTAGTGCTATGATTTTGCATTTTTGTGCTTTTTTGGGGTGCTGTTTAAATGGTCCCCAAGCCTAGTGCTGAAGTGCTGTCTAGTATTACTAAGAGCAAGAATACTGGGATGTGGCTTACAGAGAAAATATGAGTATTAGATAAGCTTCATTTAGGCATGAGTTATAGTGCTGTGGGCAGTGAGTTCAATGTTAATGAATTAGCAATATGTATTAAGTAATATGTCTTTAATCAGAGACACATATAAAACAAGATTGTGCATTGATTGGTTGACAAAATAGTTGTGACTAGAGATTTGTAGGAACCTAACTCTGTATTTCCACTAGGATCAGTGGCTGGGTATTCAGTAATGCAGTCTTTGTGGTGACTTTATAGAACATAACTGCAAATAATGAGAATCTACAGTACTTTGACATACGTCTTCCCAAGAAAAGGATTGAGTGGTTGAGGTTCGGAAGAATGAGGAAGATGTAGGAGTGATCTCTCTCTCTCTGTTTCTCTTTCAAAATATAGATAGATATAGATCCCAAGAACTGATGGGAGCTCACAGGATGAAGATTATGAAAATTCTTTCTGGCTGGGAATGGTCCATACCTGAAGGGAAGTAATTTTATCTTGGTGAGACAGAGACTGATGAATTCTCACCAGCAGGGGGTCCTCCTGGCCCCTACCTGTGGTCAGATATCAGTCCATTTCTCCTGCAAAGTAAATGTACCAAGTAGATTTGTGGTTAATACAGTACTGATTCTCTGCTGCTTTTCTGTTATGAATGTAGTTTGATCCACACTCGTAGGTTATGATAGAAATTAGGGAAAATAAAAGTGTGTTTTGCCTGTGAATTCTTGGCTTTAGTACCTGAGAGGTGAAATGATTGTATTCATACTAATAATTCATTTAGTCCAATTGGATAACATAAGGAAAACAATGGCTTTATGTTTCTGCTAAGTCTCTTCACTTAAACTAAAGAATAGACCTACTTGTTTCTGCTCAACATCATCGTGTAGAATTGTTTTCTTAAGACATTGGTGAACTTCTAGCAATTTCTGTCTAGGGACTGTACTGTCTGATACAGACTCTAAAGTGCCTTTGGGCACTTTAAAAGAATGTGTGACCTAGAAACTAAGAGGGCTTAGGGATGTCCATATTGGAGGCTCATTTTGGAGCCATCTTGGTTGCATATGCTATTTCATATAATGTAAATAATTATGATATTCAGATTTGAGGTTAACAGTAGAAATATAAATGCTGGGCTCCTAAATTAATCTTAGTCCACAATCTTTTTCTATCATCCCTCTTCTCTCTTCTCCATTGGGCCCATTCTAGCCTGTACTTCATTTATTCATTACCTTTCACCTCTGTTGAGCTTTTACTGCATAGAAGGAGCTCTAAATTGCTAGATGCCGAGGTGACAAAGTCCTACCTTACAGGGACAATTTATTCAGTTGACTTATTTGCTCTTGGCTCTACTCGAATTTTTTTCTTCGTCTCCATCCATTCTGCAGTCTTCCTCTTTCATCTCACTTCATATTTGAAAAGTGTCTATAATGGGATCATGGAGAGGAGGATTAGAGAATTAAAAGTCAATAATGACAGTTTCTTCAAGTAATTCATAGCTAGTGAGTTTGCATCTTATTCCCTCATACTGCACCTTAATCTTCGTGCTTTATTCTTCTTAAGTCTGCATCTTCGTGTGTGAGCATTGCCTGACTTTTGCCATTACCTCTCATCTCGTTTCCTTCTACTCTCCGCTTAGGCAATTTCATTCCACTTTCATGGCTTGCATTATTAGCCCTTTAATCACCACCAAATACAGCACTTTAATCCTGACCTCTCTGTCTCTGCCAAGGTCTGGAAATGTATTTCCATCTCTCTGTTGTGCATTTTTCCTTGGAGAAGACCAGTGAATTACCACATGCTGTGCTGCTTATGAAAAGAGGGCTTAAGAAGGAGCCTATTAATTGAATGACAAACCAAGTTCATGACACATGGCTTTAAGAAACAGTAGGAAATTTACCAATCTGAGAACGCTGATGTTTTTATGAAATATTTCAGTAATGTAAGCACTTGAGAAGACACTGGAAAACATGAATTAAAATGAGATTTTTATGATGAGCAATGGAAAAATTGCTGGTGTTTTATTAAACGTAATTACTCTAAGTCAAAGAAGTGAATGCATTTGAGAACAAACAAAAACTTTGAACATGAAATTCTTTCCAAAATAAAAATGCAAATTTCAAAGTGAGTACATTAAAGTCTTCCATTGTGTATTAAGTGTATTTCTATAATCCCACTATCAGAGAGCTTAGAGTAAATGCTTGTGTTTGATCTAAAGATTTCAAATAAACGACTCAACAAGTTTAAACTGAAATCTTTATCCATCCCCCACCCCGCACACACACACCTGTTCTGGCTCCTCTTCTCACAGTCTTGGTTGATGGCACCGTAAAAGTAATATATGCACGTTCTTTGAAAAATTGAAACTCGGTAGTAAGTAAAAAATTAACATCATTCCCATTACTACCTTCCTTCCAGAGTCTCACTCCTTAGTAGGATTATTTATGTTCTTATTTCTTCTAATTGTTACTGAAATAATATTAAACAATTTCTTGTTACATATTTCTTTGTTGACTCTGCTGTGAAGAATTAGGACTTTGGATACCCAGTTTTGTTAAATGTTATGATCAAAACTGCTCTCATTCCACCAAATTTAGAAAGTGTTTCTTAATGCCCCACCATTTACAATGAGGAAATGAGGCTTCAACACACTCTTGACTTCCTCTTCTCCTCATATCTCCCAAGTTGTGTCAGCTGTACAATTACCTATCTAGTATCAGAGTTTTAACATTTACATCCTGTTTTATGATTATATTTAGTTTTTTTTTCTAAAATTGATTCTAAGAATGTGAAAGTAAATAATTAGCCTTTACAATCTTATGACAATGTAAATGAAATAACAGTAACTGTGCCATAGAACCAAGTGGTAGGATTGAACTCAGAGTGAAGGAACTGTAATTCTCTGTTATTTAGGATTGACAAAGAATGCTTCCAAAGTTAAGTTCAAATAGACTTTGTTTTCTTCTAATTGCTCAATATCATACTGCATTTTAGTTGGGTTTGTACTTAAGCCATGATATTTTTATATATCCTTTAATTGTTCTTGGTGTTTCTAATTGCTTTCTTTTACATGCTGACAGAAGAATCATATTCTTTCCTTACCACATCCATAGAATTTCTTGGCTTTCTAATCTATTCTTTGTTTAATAAAGTCTATTTTCTTCTTGAAGATAAAACTATTAAAGTGTTCTGAATTCTGTTCAAATTTGGACCTCATACTTTATATACCTGTTGCAGAGCCATTTTTCTAGAATATTTTTCCCATTATATTGTTATATTAATTGGGCTATGTTTAATGGTGTAATATCTCCAAATTTCAAAGGCATAATTTTATAGAAATCTATTTTTCATTCACATCCCAGTCCCAGTAAGACTAGAAGGGAGCTCTGCTTCATGCAGACATTCTGGAAATGTCCATCAGAAGTCTCAGCTATCTTCTCATCTTGATCTCTTCTGCAATCAGCCAGTGGCAGGCAAAGATTGGCGATGGGGAAGGCACACGTGCTTCTAATTTCTTTGGGCTGCAAGTGGCACACGTGACTTCATCATACTCCCTGGATGAGAACAGTTAAGTGATCCATATAAATGGAGGAGTGCCCAGAACTGGATCCACTCTTGGCCTGGGAAGAGGTGGAGATCACAACTTCTACCAACAGTCCTGAATCAGTCCCTCGGTTTCTTGTTTTTGTACTTTCTGCTGTTTTGTTGGAATAGATAATCAAGATATATTTTTCTCCCAGAGGTTGCATGAAGACAAATGTTCTCAATCCTTTTATGTCTAGAAAATTTCTTCATTTTACTTTCACACTTAGTATTGTGAGTAGGTATGGAGTTCTGAGTTCAAAATAACATTTTTCCTTAAAACGTTATTGCCATTGTCCTGCTGTCTTGCAGTATTTCTTGATTTTTTATTCTCCTTCACATTCTCTCTTCTCTTATTCTAGAACTCTTTTGGATGGAAGATGACCCTTTTGGACTGATCTTTTAAGACTTTACTTTTATCTTACATTATTTTCCTTTTCTTTTTTTATCTTTTGTGCTCTGGGGTATTTTCCTCAGACCATACTGTTAAACATATATATTTTTTAAATTTCAGCCCTCATATTTTAAATTTCTATGAATGCTTTCTTGCCCCCTAATTAATCCTTTTATAGAAAATTATGCTTATATTTTTGATATGATCTTTTCTCAAATATCTCTGGGAATCCTCATTAGAATCATTTTGAAAGTTCTCATATTCTGTGGATTATCTCTGTTTATTCCGGTATTCTTTTTGTCCATCTTGATCTTTCATTCTTTGCTCTTTTTTTCCCTCACATTGCTGGAAACCCCAGTTCTTTAAAATAAGTAGCTGAAGGGGATTTTCTTTATGGTTAAATCTGTTTTTCTGATTCCTGAAATGTTTTTCATATAATTCTGTGTATAAGGGAGATATTCTTTTAATATTCTTGGGAACTAATTAACACACTAGAAGCCCAAAGCTTTTCCAGAATCATCTATCTCTTTTCCCAAAAAGCAAAGCTACTTAGTGTCTGTCAGATGCAGAATAATGATTTCCAAGAGCTGCCTGTTTCCTAATCCCTGGCCCCTGTGAATATGTTGTGTTGCATGGGGCAGCAGTGCCGTTAAGGTTGTGGATGGAACTTGGGTTGCTAATGTGCTGAGTTTGAGCTGGGAAAATTATCTTGGAGTATCCTTGTGGGCCCAATGTAATCATAAGGATCCTTCTCAGTAAAAGAGAGAAGCAAGAAAGTCACTGTGCCCTGAGTCGAAGAGAGTCTTGGGGATAGTAGAAGAGGCCATGAGTCAATGTATGTGAGTGGCATCTGGAGGCTGGGAAAGGCTTCTCTGCAGCCACCAGAAGGAAGACATTTTTACTGACACTTTAACTTTAGCTCAATCAGACCCATTTCAGATTTTTGATCTCCCAAACTGTGAGATAATAAATTTTTGTTGTTTAAGCCACCAAGTTTGTGGTAATTTACAGCAGCAATAGGAAATTAATATAGTCTTATAATAATGTTTGACACAGTTGAACATTCTCTACTTCTTTTTTTAAAAATCTCCTCTCTTGGATGCTGTGCTCCCAAGCACTCCTATTTTCCTATCACCTCTCTGGTCCCTAATTCTCCGTCTTCTTCTCATGACCTCTAAATGTTGAAGGACCCCATGGTTGGGAAATGGGCACTTTTTTACCTTTCTTTTTATATACTCTCCCTGGATGATCTCATCCATGTTCTTGGTCTTAAATATAATCTTTGTGCTAGTGAGTCCAAAAGGTTTACCTTGAGCTGAGACTTCATCTGTACATTTATGGAATTGTGTGTTCAGTTGGCTATTTGATATCCCCGCTTGAGTATTTCAGAGCTCTCTCAAGTTTGACATTTCAAAATTGAAATCATGATTTTCCTTTGAGTCTCATGATTCCTGCCTCACTCAGCTATAGCCACAGCAATGCTGCAAAACAAAGCACCCCAAATCTTGATAACAATGCACCTTTATTATGACATACACAGATCTGGGACGGCAAGGCTGGTTTTGATTCAGGCTACAGGACAATCATCTAATCTATCTATCTTCCCAGAGGTTTTCCCACCCCAGGAAATGTTTTTGCCACTTAGCTTGTTCCTCAAGCCATAAATAAGGGTGTTGATTTTCACTTGTCTCTCTCTCCACCCTCACCTTCATTCTATTCAGAAGTCCTTTGTGTTTCGCCTTCAGGTATATCTCAAATCTGCATACTTCTCACTCTCCACTTCCACCACTACATCCAAGCTACTGTAATATTTTTTCTGGAGTATGGCAAGCTTCACTCTTTCCTTCATTCATTTAATAAATATTTATTGATAGAGCTCCTCTTAAGTGCCACACACATGAGTTCTCTTGTTGACTCTATGTAAGGCTCTGCCTTTATTCTGTATCACTATCTTCATGCAACAACTCTTGTTCTAAGAACCAGAGCAATTTTAGTGAATAAAACAGACACAACTCTTTGCACTCATGGAGCTCACAATCTAGGGAGGGGAGCATGCTTTATACCTCATTTCCCTGCTTCCTCTTGTGGCTTCTAAGATTCTATTCACCTCACTGATGCCACAGTAATTTTAATTGTGAGACAGATGATGCCACCCTCTTGCTTAGTAACTTTGATAGCTTTACATTATGGACAGTGCGATGCGCAGTTGCTTTATTGTGGCCTACCAAGCCCCGTGTGACCTCTCCTCAGCTACCCCTCACCCTCGTCTCAACTCCTTTACAGCTCACATACCATGTTCCATCCACAACAACCTCCTTTCTTTGTCAATTTCAGAACACACCAAGCTCCTTTCCAGCTTAGAGGCTAGCACCTGCTAGTCTCCTACCTAGAAGAGTATGTTCCTGGATCTTCACTGTGAATTTAAAGTCTCAGCTTAAAAGCCACCTTCTCAGTGGCTTTGCTAATGAAATTAACTAAGACTTAGACTTCTCATCTTTACCATTGCACTTTGTTTACTAACTTTTCAGGGGACTCTCAATTTGCGTATATATATTTGCATATATTTACCTGTTTAATTCAGTCTGTTTCTTCCAACTAAACTGTGCATAGGATCTATGTTTATTTTACTCAATTCTGTGTCCCTAGTGCCTAGTACAATATCTGATGTGAAGTAGGCACTCAAAAACTGTTTTTAGATTAAATATATCCATGAATGGTGGCATTTCAGGCATTGGTGAGAAAGTATAATGGAGAGATGTGAATATTATGAAGCTGGGCCTACAGCCCCACTGGTGTCTTCTTGGCATCCCACAAACCACAAAATGCAGGCTTACTGGTAAACTTGGCCTCATTAGAAGAAATTATTTTGTAATTAGGTAAAACTAGGGCAGGGCAGGGTGAATGACTTGTGTAGGATAACACAGGAAAATCACTGTGAAGCTGGGAGAGAGCCAGGTCCATAGCCCAGACCTATCCATTGGAGGCCAGGTTCCCAATATAGGTCCCGCGGGGGCAGCTCAACATTCCAACCACGCTGTGACCCACTCGCCCAAGAGGGGACGGGAAAGGGAAAGGCTCCCGCCAAGTTTGAGAGTTTCCAGGCCACTTTGCTTATGGTTTGGCTTGGGGTTCCTGCTTCCCTTCGCCATTGCCCCTTGGGCTCCTAACCTTAAATCAAACTCTCAATCTTTTCTCCTGCTCAGAGTGAACCGGTGACTTTTAATTGTATTTTTCCATTCTGGGTCTTTGAAATCAGCATTGCTTTGCTTTTGTGGGTTTAGCTTGACCTTTAATGTTCTCTTGGCAGATTTCTGTTATTGGAGGGGATGGGATTTTTGATTTGTTAGAGAGAATGGAGTCTAAGCTTTGGACTTCAGACCCTTAAGCTTTCCGTTAAAAACAGAGAGATGACTAATAACTATTTAGTGTGTAATGATGGCTTAGCAGTATTTACCACTGATTTAGGCTCTCTGGCTCCATTACCTAGGATATTTTCCTGACTTAAACATTCCTCAGTTCTTTAGCCAACAGCTGTCCACATTTTTTTTAAGTCCTCAAACCTCCAGAAATTATGATTTCACATTTCTAATAGGCTTCTTTCACTGTTCAATCAAAAAGGCTTCTTGTGCCTAGTAGCATGTGTCCCAAAGCGAAATTAATACAAATCACAAGAGGAGAACACAAGCAAAGGATAAAGCCCAAATCCTCCCTAATGGGGCCCACACCCAGCACCTCCATCCCTGACTCTCAGCTGGGTCTGAAGCAGGTGTGTGAAGGAACAAGGGGTAAACACAGAGGGGAAAAAAATCCAAAAAGAAATAATGCTTGAAGGAACAGGAACACGTGATTCAACCTTTTTCACCTTTGTCAACATTTGGAGTCTCCTTCCTGGTGGGAAGAGAAAGGAGCCCACCTAAGAACTCGAAGGCAATTATTCCCTTAGGATAATACTTCAAATGAATGCCTTAGCAATGCTATCATTCATTAATTGTGACATTCAAGAAATATGAATTGATTTGAGGGTACAAAGACAACAGAGACACAGTCTCTAGCCTCAGTGGCATATATATTTTAAAGTTTATAGTATAGAGAGAGAGTAAGGAGTGGAGAAAGCACTGGTGGTTCAGAATTGTGGGTTAATAATAATCACAACAATAGGTAATTTAATAATTTATGTCACTCACAGAGAGGTTTCCATGTGACAGGTATTGTGTTAATTGCCTTACAAACATGTGTCCTTTTAATTCTCTTTATAAGCAAGAAAGATGGTCAGTCATCTGACCTCTAAAATACATGTAAGAAAACCGCAGCTCAGCAAGACTTATTTACTAGGTTGTGGTCACAAAGCCCAAAATTGGTGCATTCTAACCCTAATCTTTCTTACCTTTCATCCTACGCTTTTAACTAGAATACTAGTGGAAGTTTTCAGGGGGTGGAGGTTGGAAAGTCTAATGACTTTTCTAGCTTTTTCACTCTGTGACTCTGTGGTGTACACAACTCAGACAGTATCAGTGCAGACTCTGAGAGATGATGCATGTTCTGGGCACCAGGCCTGTGAGGCCTGTGGGGAAGTTAGAGCTCTGAGCTTAAGGTCAAAATGCTGTGACTTTGGTCTTAACTCTGTTTCTTACAGGCTGCGACACCTTGGTTTCTTCTTTAAAGTGGGAGTTATCAGACCGAATTTCACTACTTCTGAGGATTGTGGAGCAGGAGGAATGAGCTAATAGGTAACAAAATATTATGTAAACTATATTGAATTTTGAAGTTGTAAGGAAATACCATTATTACATTCATATTAGACAGTACTAGATGTGGCTTCTGGTTCCATGAACTAATAAAATAGTGACAGCTGTCATCCATTGACTGCATGTTGTGTGGTAGGTGATGTGTTCAGTACTCATGTTTTAATTTAATCCTGGAAAGAAATTCTGGTTTGTGTTTTCTTTTTTTTTTTTTTTTTGGTGAGGAAGTTTGGCTGTGAGCTAACATCTGTTGCCAATATTACCCTTTTTGCTTGAGGAAGATTGTCATTGAGCTAACATTCGTGGCAATCTTCCTCTATTTTGAATGAGGGACACTGCCACAGCATGGCTTGATGAGCAGTGTGTAGGTCTGCATCTGGGATCTGAACCTGAGAACCCTGGGCCACCACAGCAGAGTGTGTGAACTTAACCACTACACCACCAGGCCAGCCTCAGAAATTCTTCAAGATACATATTATTACTCCACATTTTACAGAAACTCACATGCTCATAAAGGCAAGTAACTAGGTTTTTGGAGTGAGGCAGTGGATAAGTTGAGATTTGAACTCTGATCAGTCTGATTTCACAGTTCCTGCTCTTTCTACTATGTTGCTTTTCTTGGACATGTTTGTTTAAAAAGTCCCAATGAATGATAGAACTGGAAGCTGTGTTAGAGATTATCAAATTTGTCAAACCACTTATTGAAACTTTTTAGTAAGCAAATGCAAGGCCCCATACTTGCATTCAACACATAAGTCACGGGTCTTCTGGTTAAGTAGTAAAAATCCAATGGAAGCTGGCTTAAACAGAAAAAGGACTTCCCTGGTGTGCAAATGAAAAGGCAATTTCAGGCAAGGCTGAATCAAAGGACCCAGTTCTATTATCAGGACTCATTACCTTCTTCTCTGAGCTCTATTTCCCTTTGGCTTTTTTTTTTTTTTAACATTCCTTGTGGTAGCTCATGATAGCTCCAGGCTTACATGATCCTTTCTGTGGGCAATCTTAGGAGAAGAATTCACTCTTCAGTCTTGGTCTGATTCTTACCAACCTCAAATAAGACATACACCCGTTGCTGAGACAGTTACTGCGTTCAAGGGATAGATCATGTGGTTGATTGAGGTCTGGCTCCCATGTCCATTCTAAAACTGTGTGTACTGAGTGTAGGGGAGAAATTGTTCCTGAAGAAAAAAAATCAGGCTACTGCAACTGGAGGAAGAGGGTATGAATGGTGGGAAGGCAAAAACAACAGATATCCCCCACGCCTGGGAAGGCCCAAACCTATTCGGGGAAATGATTCAAGTTGCTTCCTTGCTTGGCCCCTATCTTGAAATTTAACCCTTGGCATCTCAGAGGTAGACTCTATGGTTCCTGTTTTGGCATAGTACTACCTGATACCTCCCCTCTCACACTCAGTGTAATATCTTGGAATGTTAGTGTGCCAAGCATACAAGAGATCCTTATCAGGTAGGTCAGTGGGAAAGTACACTCGATAGACACACAGGATGAGGAAAAATGCTAAGCACTAATCACTCCTAGCTGGCATTGCTGGACAATGGCAGTCACACACACAGGCAACATAGAGATTTCTACTCAGACTACTTCTGCATCTCCCCAGGTAAGAAGTATTGATCCCATTTTCTTTCTTAGAACTCCTCATTCATGTGAAACCCTTGAGCTGTGAAGCTGGAAGAGCCCTTTTGAGAAATCTAGCCCAACTCCCCTTTTGGACTTTTGACCAAACTGAGAATGAGTGACCTAAGTGGTTTTCCTAATACTATACAACTAGTGAGAAACACAGCTCAGTCCAGAACCACAAACTCTTAACTTGACACCCCCCACTCCAGAAGGACAGTTGGATAATATAGGTCTTCTGAAGCAGATGCTATATGAATAAGTGAGAAGCTGGCATCCAGCAACAATGGAAATGTCTGGTGAGGGCTCACACATTTTTTTCTTGGCCTTGAATGTTCCCATAAACATTGCAGTGCTAGGGGAATGGTTACAGACCCAGACCTCAATGTTTGTGCTCCTGTTCTGCCTTAGATTAAGTTAAATATTGTTTGTAGATGATACAGATAAATAGGCTCAACCATGAGCCTGTCTGGATGGTTAAAAGGATGCTGTTTATTTCTCTAAGAGGTTGCCCAGCTGTGTAAGAGGGCTGTTGGACTATTGCCTCATTTCACACACAGTCTTCCTATTTATTTCATGACTTGACTTCAGAGAGTGCACTTAACTGGTTTGCCTGGTTGTCATTTGTCACGCTTCTATTGGACTCAAGTGTCCTAATGGCAGTGAACTTGTCATCTCCCTCCCTCCTGACCCCCCAAGTGCCAAGGATGGTGCCAGCAATCTGTGGCTGCTCCATCAATGGAAACTGAATTCAGTGTATTAAAGAATAATTGATTAATTAGAAAATTAGAAGAGGTTCTCAGGCTTCAAGTGTAAGAAAGTGTAATAGATGAGTGACAGGGAACAGTTGGTCCCTGTGTTCATCAAGTAAAGAAAACAATGAAAAGAGATTTATGTAAGGCTGTTGGAATGTAGATCAGCCATTGGGAAAGATGAACTGGCAACGGTTGTGAAACTCGTTGAAATGCTTTTGGCTGTAGGAAGGGTGTTGGATTTAAGAACTTTCTTGGCCATTTATTAGCTGTGACATTGGAAACAATCATCGACCATCTCACCTTCTACTCTATAGAGTGGTCTGAGATGACAACTAATTCATGAGGCCATTGGGAAAATAAAACTTAGGTCATGCGTGAAGACCCCAGCACAAAGTTTACATGTAGCAGTTGCTTTACGTGCTGGCTCCTGTCTTTCTCTTTCCTTTTTTCACCTTAATATTTAATGTTTCCTTTTTATTTAAATAAGTAAAATAGGCTTCCAAAATTAGAAAATAGGAGATGATGAAGGTTTGAACTAAGAAGTATAAATGGAGCAAAGAGAATGAGAAGGATTGAGAAATATTAAGAAAATTTGGACGGAGAGGATTTGATGAGTGAATGGACATGGAAGTTAAGAGAGAAGAAAAGACAGTGTTATCCTCATAAGTGGGACACACTGGAGAGAGGGAGGGTGCGTTATACTATCCAGGTAGATCAACAGATTAATAATCATATAGTCAAAGAAAGGATTTGCCTTCTACGGGTGAACTCAGATCATCTTAAAGTCATTTTTGCATGTTGAAGAGCCTAAACCAGAAGTGAAAAGTCTTTATTTTTCTCCTCCTAATACCATGAGGCTCTACTGCTGTGATTTCCACACTTGGTCTTGCCTCAGAATCACCTGAAGTGCTTCCTCAGTATCCAGCTTCCTGGGCGCTATCTCCAGAGATTCTGGTTCGTTGGTCCGGAATGACAAGCCAAGGGGCGTCTACATTGATAAACAAACTCCAGAGGTGATAATGATGCACAGGAAGAACTGAACACTAAAAAACAGGAAGACAGTGTTCATTGTCAATTTTCTACCAAGCCAAGACACGTTTTCAAAGCCCATCACCTAAGGAACGCACTGGGGCACTCTGAGGGAGCTAGTTCCCCGTGTTTTGCACTTGTTCTTGTATGCCTTTTGATTACTTGGTGGTTGGATCAAACCACTTTTTCATTTTCTTCTACTTCCCAGTCTCAGGGTCTAGATCCCATTGGTTATTCTGGGTTGGAGCATCCCTGATGGTGAGAATAAGGGGAGCTTGCCCAGCATCGTCTTTAGGGCTGGCACAGGATTCAGGGCTCTCTTTTGGGTATCTCTGGACCTGAGTGCAAGTGAATGCCCATATTGTACTTTTATTATGGCAATTCTTTAAGTGTTTTCTATAAAGTTCATGTAATTGTGCTTCTTTCACAGATGAGGAAGTCGAGCTCTTGAACATTCAATAACTTTCTTAAGGTTCCAGCAAGGAAAAGTCAGAGCCCAGTATTTATATCTGAATTCCTTCCTTTTTCCATTCTTTTATTTTGTCTTCCCATCATACCACCTGTCTACTTCTTGTACTACATTATAAGATTTTGAGGAGTGGGCTAATATATTCAGCCATGTTTTCCTTTAAATCTGACACAGTACTTTGCACATAGTAGATGTTTTTTTAAATGTCTGGCGAATAAATAAATAGCACATTCATTACCCTTAATGGTCTCATTGGTTAGTTTTATAATTAGAGTGAAAGTTTCAAGAGCATAATAATAAGTCTTATATCCATCTTGGTTTCACTGGTGTGTGGACTGTGAAAAATTATACAATTAACACCAAATGTTCATGAAATACTTGTGAAATGAATGTAAACTGAATATCTAGCACAAAGGACGAGTTTAATTTCTATACCCCATTAAAGCCTTACCCTAATGCTTTACTGGCTTAATGCAAATACTAAGTGTGATCTGGGATCTGTGGCTGACTGGGTGCAGGCAATTACTAGGACTGTCACCATTTCCTTTTCTGATTAGAGACTATCAAAGATTGCAGCTATAGAAGTCAGCCCCAGTCCAAATGTTGCACGTTTGCACCACAGTAAAAGATTGCTCTGTTCTCAGTCTGTTCTGGCTCTACAAAGTCATGATTTCTCTCCTGGCCTCAGAGGGCATGCCTGGCCTCTACCAGAGGAATGGTGGACAAGAGGCTGGAGCTTTCTCTTTGCCCAGGGCACTGCATGGAGCTGATGACCTATACTTAGCTAAAGCCTATGCCAGCCTGGGTAGCATCTCTCTGGGTGCAGACCTGGAGTTACAACTTTAATAATTGTACCAACCCCAGCTCATTGTACAAAAGATGCTTGGGAAAAATAATTTAATATTAAGCACACAGGTTTACTCAATTTTAGTTCTACTAATCTCTACAAAGCTTCTCCCCCAATAAAATGTGTTCTAATTATGTTCCTCAAAATATTTATTGAAGTATTAATGCCCTGTTAGGATGGGACTGGGCACTGAGATTCTCTTAGGTAGGCTCCATCCTTCTCACCAACTCCTATGGTACATATATGCCCATGATTTTGCCATAGTCTACCCAGAATTACTCGGTCTGTATCTTAGACCCTACAGATTGTGAGTTATAAGCTATCAAGTAAGCATACCGTTTTGCAAAATGGTGGATTATTATTATCACTAATATTTTGATAAAATATGTAATATTAAACTTGTATTTTGAAAGCAAATATTAAGTGTGCACTGTGGAGCCATGTTCTTTAGATTTGAATTCTCCATCTGTCACTAGTTTAGGGTTTCCCAACCTCAGCATTATGGACTTTTTGGGCCAAATAATTCTTCACTGGGGTGGGGTGGGTTCTGTTCTGTACACTGTAGGATGTTTAGTGGCATTCCTGGCCTCTACCTACTAGTTTGAAAGCACCTTCCCAGTTATGATGCTTAAAAAGGCCTCCAGACATTGTGAAGTACCTCCTGGCTTGGAGGTGGGGTGAGGTAGGAAAGGGGGTGATTGTCCTGATTAGAGAACCACTGCTCTAGCTGATGACCTCAGGAAGTGCTTAAATCTCTGTGGGATTCTATCCTTCTTGACTGTAAAAATGTATATAATAAACCCCAATTTATACTGTTGTGAAGGGATATAACACATAAATTCATCAGCCTATGTTTGCTATAGAGTAAGAGCACAATAAGCATTAGTTACTAATATCAGTTATTTGTCATTGTTTATCAAAGACATGCAGTACAGTGAGACTATACAAGTCATGCTAAAATTGGGAAAACTGAAATAAAGAGTTTAAATTGTACTCCTAAATTTGTATAGGAAGTTTGAATCACAGTTAGATTTAGAACCATCAGATCTAGATACTCTTGGGTGTTAATGTGAATGACACTGGCCAGGTCCTACCCTACTAATCCTTAAGGAAAATTTCTCATTTTTAATCTTAATATTATAACAATTTGTTCATACAGAACTTACTTAAAGCCTTAAAATGAATGTAAAACAGCAATAAAAAATTGATTCCTCTTAAATAAGTGTTGAATTTCAAATAAACTCTGATTTGATTTATCCGTTAAATATAGAGCCCATTCAAGAATTACCTGAGTTGTTCCCTTGGAAAACCATGGCCTAAGAAGATCCAATGAGCGTCACAAGGTATATAGATCTCCTGAAAGTACATGACAACTCTCGAATGCATGTGCATCTTGCCAGGTTTTGTATTAACTCACTTCTCAAATGGCTTCATCATTCCCCAAAAGTAAATGATTATTGTTTGACTTGTTGAAGTTAGAGTGAGAGGTCAGTCTGGTTATCTTCAGAACTCTGCCACTGACCATTAGAGTGGTAATCTGTGCTCCCTGGACTTCGATTTTCCTGTCTGTAAAATGGGCATGGCTGAACTAAATGATCCCTAACATCCCATTTCATTCTAACATCCTATAATTTAAAAATTTAGCCCTTAAAATCTTACTCCATTTACAAACTATATTATTAACCTTCCCAAAGTACTGTCAACATAAAGCTTCTCTGGAAACATTTGCTTCTCAAAATTCTCAGATTCATCATAGTAATCATGATTTCTCATCTTTTATGATTTCTCATCATTTTTTTTTGCTATGTACAGAAAAATATACCTCCAAGAACTAGGTTTATGAAGTGTTCTACCAAGTGATAGATATCGTAAGTGGCAAGAAAGTCAAAACAGCATAAAGGGACCTGTCTGGCTTAGTGCGGAGGCCTTGTGGCCTGTTAAGATCCCAGTCTTGATTTTCAGCTGGAAAGAAAGCAATGAAGTGGATGTGCTTTTCACTGCAAAAAGTTTATTTTGCCCCCCAAATCACCTCTCTGAAAGTACCCAGTAGGACTGAAAGGATGATGTTGACTATAACCCTGTTGCTTTGATTTGGGGAAAACTCATAAAATGTGAATTTCCTGGTTTTGGTGGTCCCTCAGTATCCAATAATGTAAAGACTATTCCTTTCCCTAAAGAGGAAGTGGTGTACTCATATTTAAAAGAAAAGAAAAAAGAAAAGAAAAGAAAAAGACTTCAACTCTCAGAGGCACATTAAGCTGAATGGTGAAAACTTAGAAGACAATTATTTTTTTTCTCAAGAGTATGTGGATGAAAATAGCTGTTTTTTGTTTAAGAATCAATTATTAATTAATAAATTATCTTCACCCATGATAGATTACTATAGGAGTACATTTATTTTTATGTCATCAATTCTATCATAAAACTTAACTTGGGGAACCAGGAAAACAATTTGAAAAGGCTTACACTATAGGCTTATAGGGGGAATAATGTATATAGATGATATGGATTGTTGCTAGTGTATCATCAGGCTCTGTCTATCAAACTCAGAGATTAAAAGCTTAGATCTACGGTCTATTTATCCTATAGTTTGTGGTAGAACAATGCTTGAAGTGCAGTTTTATCACAGACTTTGGTAGCTATACAAAACCAGAGACCATCCATACTTCAACAAGACACAAATTTTGATTGAATAATAGACACTGAAGAGGGCAAACAATAAACTAGGTAGAAGCTATAGTAAGGAGGGTTTAATTTCTACTAAAGAGGGTTTTAATAATTTCCGTTGTTCAGTAACGGTAGGCTACCTAATTTGTTCAGGACTAAGAGTATTCCAGGTATGTAGGACTTTCAGTTATAATATCAGAAAAGTACTGGCGAAACTGGGGTGAGCTGGTTACCCTAACAACAGATTGAGAAAGCTTTTGAAGTAGTGCTCCATCATTAGAGGTGGTCGAGTAGAAGCTGACCAACCAATTCTATGGAATGTGTCAGAGAAGCTTCTGTTTTTGGGGAGGAGAATGAGCTCCATAACCTCTGGAGGAGCCATCCAAGTCTGAGACACTGAAAGAATCCACAAAGACAAATAGTCTGTGGTAGAGACAACCTCATTGCTAAATTCTCTGGAATGACAAATCCTTCCGTATTTAGATTTCACATTTAGAATTCAAGTGAATTGAATCTTCTAAATTAATCCCTAATCCTTTGGGAGAATTTATGCAATAAAGTTATCCATCAAGGAAATATTTTCTACAGAAGCAGACTGTTCAGCGTATTCACAATGAGAAAAGCAAATGATTTGAAACAAAAAGATTTATGTTTAGTTCTAAGTCTAGCGCTCAGTGGATTTAGACAATTTGTTTAATCTCCTTGATCATTGATTTTCTTACTTCTAAAATGAGGATAATAATATCTATGCTGCCTATTTGATGGGGTTGTTGGGAGGATCGTACAAGCTCATGTATGTCAAAACATTATGAACTGCAAAGTACATCCATTTTTGTTGTGGATTTTTTTAAACAGGATTCTCTCTATCATCCTGAGATGTTGACAAGGCTGATATTGTGCACATAAACCAATGGGTGTGTAAAAGATGCATTATTTAAAGTAGGCTAAACTATGGTGACAAAAAGATGGCGTGATATATAACAGATTGATTGCAATAGCAGATTATTTCTGGTTGGTATTGATTGTTCATCACGGTAATTCATAGACCCAGGCACCTTCCCTCTTGTCACTCTGGCACTCCTTAGTTCATTGCCATCCTCATCCAGCTAGTAGGACTGTGAAAGGAGAATATGGAGACAACACACTTGCTTTTAAAATGCGATGCCCAGAAATGGCACACATCAAGTCCACTCATGTTCTATTGGCTAGAACTCAGTCACATGGCAAAACCACGCAAGAGAGTCTGGAAATTGTAGCCTAGTGTGGGTCCAGGACTGTTGGAAAGATCATAGGAGGTAGAATATGTCAAATCACTGTGAGCTGTGATGCTCATACACATGTGTTTTATGTTTATTCATTGTGATTCTTATCCATCCTGGGAAGCTGCACATCGATTCTAATTCTAATGAATAGTCAACAGTCTCTGCCTCAAAGTTCCTATGGTTATGCCATGTTTGCAGAGAGTGCTTATTTAATTCTAGTCTTTGGACTTAGTTCCTGATACCAGCCCAGCATCATCTACTCAAATAATCCATAAGAAACTGGGAATGCTTGGATGAAACTGCAAATAAATAATAATTACTAAATCTCTGGTCTCTTTCAATTACTTAATTCTGCATTTATAGAGCACCTACCATGTGCCAGGCATGCTGCTAAGTATTGGATACCCAGCAACAGACAAAACATGGTGCCTTCCCTCAAGGAGCTCACAGACTTTATTGTTTTATTTTTCTTGGTTTATCCAAAGATTTTTCTTTGTCCTACTTGGTCTATGGCAGTCCAATATGCATAAATATTTAAACTATTCACTTGAACTCTGTGATTAAAATTTGGCTTCATCTCTCAAAATCAGCTCATGTTTCTCTTCCATCATATTTCTTGGTTCTACTCTATCAAATGACTATCTCTCTGCTGCTTTAGGAGAAGTTTTAGTTCAGTGACAGATACCAAATAGAGTGTACAAGAAATGCCTAAGGGGATAACAATTGTGTGTTGGATTACAAAGCTGCTTTCCACTCTTCAGTATCAGTTGGGATGCTTTGCTTGCTGCTAACAGAAACCCCTGCCTCAACTAACTCAAGCAATAAGAAAAAAACTGATATTTCCCCTAAAGAGAAGCCCTGAAGTGGGGCAGTTTCAAGGTTGGATAATTCAGTGATTCAACCATGACATCAAGGATTCAAACTGTCTGTGTCAACATTGTCACTCAGTATGTTTCCTCATAGTCGCAAGATGACTGCTGTAGCTCCAGTTATTCAGACATCTAGGAAAAGACATGTCTAGGAAAAGAAGAGGAACCATCTTGCGCCAGTTACACCACTGTAGGTACAGGAAAATTCTTCAAGGAAGCTCCCTCTCCTTTGCCCATAATGGCATCAAATGCCCATTCTTAAGTCAGTTGTTGGCAAGGGTAATGGAATTACTGTGACTGTCTAGTTAAGTACAAGGCTGGGTGGAGGAGGGTCTGTTATCCAGACAAAGTCACACTTTTGTTAGCAAGAAAGGAGGATGATGTGTGCATTTGATTTAGGAAAACAATAATGTTGGCTGCACCATCAGTACCCAATTTAATCTCAGACAGTCCTGTTATTGACTCTAGCTTTATTTTTCTAACTCCTCTCCTGTTTTCTAGTTTGGCTATTTTGTCATTTCACCTCTCATCTCTATATACTATCCCATCTCCTAGCTATACTCCCCATCTTAAACACTTTAGCTAGGCTGGTCCACTTTGCTGATACGTAAAAGCAAGCCACAGACACTGTTCACAGGCAGCACATCACTTGCTCTGATGAGATGGATATGATTGTGGGATTTGCGGGAACCACTCAGCTACATGGATGTGCAAGGTAACAGGATATTGGCTTAAATAAAATAAGCTCTGAGTTCCACGGGTTGAATTCTTTGTTCAAAAACTATACCTCCTCCCTTTTGACATGCCCCACCACAGAATACTCAACATAATTGTTAATTCTACAGTTGAAAATTGGTGCCTTAAATCAATGCCAGGTGTTCCACAGAATTGCAGCAAGTTTCTTCATAGGAACAGGTGGGTTTGGGCCTGTGGGCTCCCACATCCCCCACTTACCCAATCCCATCTCAAGTTCTGCTCAGAAAGGCTGGCATGTCTATCTGTTATATATAACACTTTTTTGAACAAACATTTCACCATTTGAAAATAATTTAAAAATGACTCTTAACGGTAATTATTTGGAGCCCTTCATTCCTTCTGCCCCAAAACTGTTTATATTAGATCTTATCTCCATACTTCCAAGCTCTTGACTCCATAGGTTATATCTTTGATCCTACTTTCAGACACTTAAAAATTTAACATACATCCTGATTCTACTTCTTGGCTCTTCACATAGGATTTTTCTTAATATACAATTGTCCGCCTTTCCCCCACCATCTCCCAAAGAAGAGCAAGTGTTCTCTGATATCTATGACAAGAATCTATAGCTCTGATTTCCAGCTCATCTCTTTTTCAAACACCTTAGCTGATTCCTGCTCACAACTGTTCCAGTCCCCTCTGTACCGTGGAAGAAGGATTTGAACACTGGCATAGAATTTCCTTGAACTGATTCTAGGAAGTCCCTTGACACAGCTCTGAGTCTCCCTTAAATCTTCTTACTGCTTGCAACAATTCTTATTTCTATCTCAATTGTGATTCTCCAGGCACCAATCTCTTTGTCTTCTACTGGGAAAATCTCTACTTCAAAAAGCCAACACCTTATGTTTCAAAGGCTGAATGCAATTACTTCACTGACTGAAATCTTTACTATGACTACATTTGCCTCTTTATATATGGTAAATATCTTGCCCACAGAATCTGTGGAATTCTTGTCTCTTGAGAGAAATGAATTTGAACTGGACCTGGTCCTCAAAAAGATGATTGTTGTGTTGGCAAGGGGATGGATGGGATGACCTGGAAGGCCTACTCCAGCTCTAATTTTGATGATGTGATTCTAACCAGATGGGGCCAATGGCATATTAGACGTCTATTGATGCTACCTCTATGCTTTTCATCCTGGGTTTATTCTTCTGGTAACTGTATATTTTCTTTGGCTCGAGCTCTCCATTTGTGATGCACAGCATATGCGTCACAAAAGCCCTTTGTGTCTCACATGGAGCAGGCTGCAAAGAGTTTGTGAAGAAACTGAGCAAATCAGATGTCTGCATCTACATTTTCATTTTCTTATGGAAACACTGCGATCCTTCACAGATTGCAGCTTTCAGTGTATTTTATTTATTTGAATGTGGCCAAAGACATGACTTCTTAATGTTATGGTGTCATGTCTGCGTCTGAATAAAAATAATAAACTGTAGAACAATATCACACCATGTATGGTTTTTCCTTAATAAGAGAGCAGAATAGTTGTTAAACAATAATTTAAAGATAGTTGGATAGTCATTGGATAAATATAACTTGTCTAGAGATTAGATCTTTTACAACTTTAGCAATTATGAATTAGGCATTACATATTACTAGGAAATATGCACTATCTATACTTCCGGAGGTTTATTTTTCATCTACTCATGCTACACTGGGAAAATAAGTGAAAAACAAGATGGAATCTGTTGGTAATAAGAGCTGAAGGATTTCTTTGCAGCTCATTTTGGGGTTCATCAACACGCTGTGTCTCACCATGAGCCCTGCTGTGAACTGAACTGGAGGCTGGCTGTTGAGGTTCAAGCATTTGTACTTAGAATTTTTCCAGCCAAACACGGGATACCTTTTGTGGCAGAACACATTTGATCTCCCCTATTTCTTTTCCATATTGATAAGTGACCTATACTTGCTGGTCTGACTATCTTCTTGTGCTGGGGCCTGATGACTCTCCCTTGCATATAGGCTAACATACAAATTCCTTAGCCTGATACATAAAGATTTTCTTAATCAAACCTCGTTATCTTTCTCATTCTCTTATCTCTTGATATTTCTCCCTGAATACTAATCTAAAAAACATAAAGCCATTTATCATTCCCAAATAACACTTTCTATCATGTCCCAAAGCTGTTAGTCTACTCTTCCTTTTGTCTAGATTTCCCATCCAACTTACTTGCTCTTAAGAAATTCCTATTCATCCTTCAAAACACAACTTAAATGCCATTAACTTTCATTCAAAACATTCATCAAATATCTCCTAAATGTTGGATACTAGGGTTCCTGCCCTCATAGAGCTAGTTTAATCATGCAGGAAAGACAAGAAATTCGATAAGCAAATCCAACATACCATGCACTTTATGATAGGAGTTGTCCAGAGTGTCTGAGATGACACAACAGTGACATAGAGTTTTTAAAAATGTTGTGTTGACCCAGTTTTGACACCCTGGCTAGAGGCAAGTCAGTTCCCCTTCTCAAGCAATTGATGAAGTCCACATCCCCAACCACCTCAACTCCTGGCCTCTTATACTCCAGGCCACTATATACCTACCCAAAGAATCCCAGGATCAGGTACCAGACAGCCAGGGATAGTCCTTACAGCCCAGAGCTTGCTGAAGTTGTTCAAACCAGCCAATCCAAAGCCTGTTTACCCTGTCTTGCCCATTCTTTCTCACAGAAAGCACTATACAGGGTGCTTGCCCACCATTCCCCCTTATCTTCTGCCTCGTGACTGACCTCAATGCTTCCCCATGTGGCCCTGCCTGGCGTGCTGTGTTTTCCCCAGAGAACTGGGAGTATCAAAATTGTAAAACTCTTTCCAATTTCTCTCTCTTGATCTGCAGCTAGCTTCGCTATACTTAACCCAAGGTGATATGGTTAAAATAAGCAGAGGAACATATTGCAAACTGGGGAGGTCACAGGTTGAGGCCTGTCCTGAAAGATGAGTAGCCAGGTGAGGTGTGGCAAGGGGAAGAGGAAGAGTGATGTTGGTAGAGGAACTAGGAGTTGTAGAAGAAACCAGGTATGTGAAGGTCTTGAAGAGAGGCTGCATGAGATGTTCAGGAACTGAGAAAATATCACTGTGGCTGAATTGGGAAGAGAAGAGAGTAGAGGATAGAGAGGCAAGTGGAGTCCCATCATGAAGGCAGTTAGTGGCGCCTCGGTGAGCAACAGCACCTGCTTTAACCACCTGTCACAACACATTTTGCATTCCCTTTGTATCTCTGTTAGCGTTTTGTCTCTTTCACTAGACTTGAATACGTTGAAGGAAGGAACCATGTCTGACTCATCTTGGTAAGTCCGAAACTTGACAGATACATTTTTGGAATGTGAGTTGAAGCCCTTGTTGAATTAAATTCAATCAAACAGACTGACAGTGTCCCTGTGGATGACATCAGGTAAAGGATGCAGAAAAAGCAGAACTCAGAATGCAGTTTTCAAAGCCTTGGAAAATAGATTGGCCTCAGCCCTACAATGTGACACTTTGTTAGGAATTTAGGAGGGTCTAATTCCTACTCAGGTATTTACTAGTATGTGATTTCAGGCCTGTGGTATAATCCTCTCAGTTTTAGCTTCCTCAGCCATAAAATTGATATAATGATACTTAGCTCAGTGAGATTTTTCTTTTGGTGAAATTAGATATTGAAAGTAAAACACAGTGTAATGATGACTAATAATATTAGGCACTTAACAGTACTAATTTTCTTACCTTTCTCCTTCCCAGTTTCACTTACCCCTAGAATGCTCATTCGAGGTGTTTTGAAGCTGTTTGTGTTGAATTGAAATGAAGATTGGAGCAATCTTCACTAATGATACAGTTGCCCACAACTCTTTAGGAATTATTGAATTAGAACTAAATGGAAACTCAAAGAATTCATTGTCCAAATCCTGTAAAGTACACTGGAAAAGAGTAAGGTCAAGGGGACACAACTTTCCCTATTAAAGTTATCATCACAGCCCAAATCCTTGATTTATTTTTCTTGTCTGCTAGATTGCAAACTCCTTCTGTCAGAGACTATATTATCCACCTTTATTCTCTGGTACCTTACAGAGTCTGGCACATAGTAGGTGTTCAATAAGTATCAAATAGTGAGAAGGTAATACAGTAAGTGAGTGAACATCATGAGATTATGCAACCTTTTATTTTTGGCTTTTTGATAGTTGCCTCATGTCCAATTCTTTACCATGTTGATTTCCTCAATTAGATGAAATTTAATATAATATAGTAATCCTTTTTTCAAGTTTAAATCAATTCTACGTAACCAGTAATTACTTCTTAAGGATAATGTCCATGGGGTATTTCTTTTCCTCTATATCTTGAAAATGGAAACTATCAGTGGGTGAGTTAAGAACTTGTATGTTTTTCTTTTAACTGAGTGAGATTTCTAGCAGATGTTTGAACTATTAACCGCTCTCGCCATGACCATACCAAACCTGACTATAAAAAGTATATGAGAAATCTATCACCATTTCTTTTCTCTGGCTGAGGGCTACAGTATGCCCTTACAGTTATTTCACTTCACTTTGCTTTGTATTTACTAAAATAATTACGTGTCCAACAACTGAATGGAGCTCCTCGAGAAGTAATGATGTCCATTACTGAACATTTGGAACAGTATTTGGTTCAATTCAATCAGGATGTCTTTTATTAGCGGGAAGGTTGAAATAACGCTCCTTTAGCGTTCTTTCTAGATATAAAGCTTAAGCAATTCTTGACTCTTTGAAGGAGGATAAACTCTTCTCAAAATTCTATTAGTCAGAAGCTGAATATACTCCAACACTGGCATTTTGGAAAATATTTAAATGATTTTCTTCTGGTTATTTTAGCAATAATGGAATTCAGCTCAGGAAGTTTATGTTAAATCCAATCTCACTGGAGTTTCAGTGAGCTTTTCACCTTGACTGATGGATGATAAAGAGTCAAAGCCTCTTTAGCTGAATTGTGCCTCTTTTTATACCCCCACCTCTTCTGGCTAAAGAGCACATTTCATGTAAATAGAGAGTTTTATTTAATACAGATCCCAATCCAGTGTGGATTCTTTGTTATCAGATTGGACTACTCAGAGGAAAAAATACAGTAGTTAATATTTACAAATACCAACTTCAGACTTGCCCTTTGGAACTTAAAAATATAGTCTCTTGATTTTTCAGCAATAAAATAACTCGGGAGGAACTGTTTCAGTTGAGTAGTGCACAGTTCCATATTTATACTCTGAAAGCTGGTTTGTGGTAAATTGCACAAATATTATTAGTCAAATTATCATTAACATTTTTGAAGTACAGCATGAATTTTTATAATGACACCGGATTCAGAAGGGTGGAAGAATTGATCTGCAGTCCTAAGCTTTGTACTCACAATCTTGTTAAACTGGAGTAATAAATTCAGTTCAGCCATAATTTACTAAATGTGTCTTGTACTTACGAAAATGTCTAAGATATTTCTGGGTATAGAAGAAATATGGGAGAGTGGAGAGAGACGAGAATGATCTGCGTGATTCTGGGTGATTCTTGTAATCTTGCTGTTCCTCATTTTTTCTCTGTTAAATGAGGGTAACAATTTCTGTTTTGTTAGTTCTATAGAGTTAATACGAAGATCAAAAGGGACAGTGTGTGTGGAAGCAGCATGTGATCTGGAAAATAATTTAGCCTTGACTCCTCACTCTGAAGTTGAGAGAGAGAGACTTGAAAAGCAGTCTCACTCCCAAGGCTATCTCTACTGCAATTCACTGGTCAACAGATTGGGTACCTTTCATTTAACATTCAGCATCAGGGTGTGAGCAAACTATGGCACTCTTCTTTGTTTGAGACTTTCCCATTTCCTGTTTAAGGAATTCCCATCTTGGGTCACATTGTCTTGGGAAAGTTAACTGATCTAGTAAACTTATTTAGGCTGGGGTGTTGATGCACAGTGATGGCTGAATGCCATGCGTCTTCATCTGTACACAGGGATAGCAAAGCCTTCAGATAAGAAAAAGAAATATATGCATATATATATATATATATATTTATATGTATTATATATAATATATATGGAGATTTGATTTTACTCAAAGATATTGAGAAAGGGACCAGCCCTGTGGCCTGGTGGTTAACTTCTGCGTGCTCCGCTTCAGTGGCCCTGATTTGGTTCCCAGGTGCGGACCTACACCACTCATCAGTGGCCATGCCACAGTGGTGTCCCACATCATAAATAAAGGACGATTGGCACAGGTGTTAGCTCAAGTCAAATCTTCCTCAAGCAAAAAGAGGAAGATTAGCAGCAGATGTTAGCTCAGGGCAAATATTCGTCAGCAAAAAATAAAATAAAATAAAAGATATTGAGAAAAATAGAATTTTTATATTAAAGCAAATATGGATGTATTTTAAATTAGAAAGCCAAGTCCACATGAAATTTTAAGATAAAATAAAAAACTTAAAATAGATTTCATGCTTTTCATAGGATCCTATAGTTTTATTTCCACAGCACCAGGGGCACCAGAAACTTTCCTCTGTCTTTAGGGACACTTCAAGGGAAATGTTTCACAAACAACTGCCTAACAGGGGACTCCTTCAAAGTAATCTACTTATAGAGTGAGTCTTAGAAGCCTCACCTTATAAGTGAGAACTTGTAAGCACTTCAAAGCTTAGTGGCAAGATGTCACTATTCATAGATTATCCACACAAGTTTCAGAGAAACAGAGATGCAGAAACAGATGTGGAAAGACAAGAAGACAGAGATGACAAGAAAGAGTTAGGAAAGAGAATTTTCAACTCCCTTCAAACAACATTAATCTGGACAGTTGTTTGACTCACTTTCTTGTCTAGACATTCTAGAATGAGATTGACCAACCTAAGTGTCCTCCAGAGTGGACCTCAGAATTTTTGTCTTGTTCATGAAGTGAAATGGATAGATAAAAGAACGGAAGGGAAGTGAGATGATGGAGATTATTATGGAGATATTTAAAGTCTTTTAGCTCCTTATTTATCTTGGTCTATTTTTACATTCGGGGATATTTTGACGCTTTGGAATCTCTGAGAAGGTAGGGTGGTGCAGCAGGGAATTCAAGTCTTGTTTGATCATAAAAAACACCTGGTGAGATTGTTAAAATTTCACGTGCTTAACCCCACATCCCAGACTCATCCGCTCAAGATCTCCAGGTGGAAGCCTGGAAATGTATATTTTTATCAAATGCTCCAGGTGATTCTTTGACTCAGAAATATATGGGAAATACTGGTTTAGCAGAAAGAGATAGAAATGTTGAGCCAGACAGACCTGAATACCTACTCACCAGCTGTGTGACTGTGAGCACATCAGTTTCCATATCTACAGAATGGGAATCACAGTATCTTTCTCGTAGAATTGAACCAAACCATATAAAACCATCTGACCACAATACTTGGTACAAAGTAGACACACAATACACATTCATTTCACTCCCACTCTTCCCCACCAGGAACCCAAGATTTGTTTCCTGTTTTCTTTCCTTTGCTAGCTGCTGAGAGCTACTCCATAACTTAAGAGAAGACTGTGCTCGTCTCCCTCAGTGGACGTGGAGGTTTAGGCAGCACCAGCATACACGATTAGTAAAGGGCAGATTCTCTGAGTCCATTAGAATTCTGTGTTAGCCAAAAATCTTTGCTTATTTTGTTCTTTTTATCCCGTCTTTAAAGGAGTTGTTTGATAAGTAGCAAATATTTCAGTATTCAAATTTTGAGTAGTCCTCTCAAAGTAAAACAAGCTAAAAAAAAAAATAACCCCCCCAAAAAATGTCCACCCCACCTCAACTTCCAAACCTTATTTCCTCATTCCTTTATAAAAGGTCCAGATCAAAGAGGAGAAAGATTAGCCTCTGGAAAGAAATGCAGCAAGAGGGCCGAATACTTACAAAGTAATAGAATAAAGTGAATACAGTTATTCCATGGACAAGGTAATTTCTTAAATGGAAAGAATAGTTGTGTGATCAATGTACATTCCATAAACATCTACTGAGTACTATTATGTATGTAGTAGGCACTGCCAAATGCTAGGGATAGATGATGAATTAGACACAGTTGGTCCTACCTTTAAGGATTTCACAAATTAGAGGAGTCAGATGTATAAAAATAAATGTATGATAGGAACATATCATATTAGTGGCATGATCAGTTTTAACATTTTTTATTTCCATGGACTCATACAAACTTGTGTTAACTCCAAGACAATATTAAAATCAAAACTCTTTTGCCCTGATATATTGCAAGTATAATCAATAGTCTTCTTCTTTGGTCTCAACAATACCATTGAAACCAAGTTATAATCTACATTATCAGTCTTCCACATAAAACACATAACAGTTCTTAACTTACTTTGCCAATATATTTTACATAGCAGCCTCTGTTATTAACTCACTACTCCCTTCCAGCACTTATTAAATACTTGTTCATTAATAGATTGCAATGGTCTTCCATCCCCCAGAGAAGAAAGAGAGCATTAATATTTATTGAACATCAGCTAGATGCCAAATTCATTTCACTAGTTTTCCATACTGAGGGCTGTGCAAGTTGTCTTCTAAAGACTTGGAAACAAGAAAATTAAGATCACCATATGAAGGCTAAACTACAAAGTCAGCACATGGTGGAGGAAATTAGCCAGCCCTAAAAGAAGTTGCCTGAAATAACAGAATGGAAATGACTCAAGAGGTTATTCCAATCTGGAGGTAGCTAGCAAAGTCTGGGCTACATGAGCATGATAAGGTTGAGTTATAGACAACGGTATTAACAAAACGAAGAGAGGGAAAAAGAACCAACTTAAATTAATTAGAATAGAACACCCATGAGAAGGAAGCAGATAAAGCTTTGGCTGATATGTTCCAGCACTGCCTGGAGGAGAGGGTATCTTGGTCAACAGAAGTTGAGTAGGACACACTTAATTTGCCAAGGTCATCCTTATTTTGTAATATCCAGAAGCTATCTTAGAGAACTTCATCAAGATCATTACATTTCTATAGTTTGACTTTCCACTCATCTAAGTAGACTTTCGATTATGACTTAGCTTCCTGAGGAGAATGATGGCAGAGAGGACATGCACTCATCATGAAGATTTCAAATAATCTCATTCCTGGGATACATTGTTTTTCATTATTAAAAATTTTACATGTACATCTACCCCTTCAGTTCTAGATAGATTGTCTCAATCCTCTGTTCAATGCCTTGTGGAAAAGTTTAATATCTTCCTAATCTTTCTGAGCATTCTCCACGGTGAGGCAAAGGGTGGCCACTTATATTCTTGGGGTCATTTTTAGCTCAAATTTGCTATCTTTGCTCACTTGAGGTCTTGTGGCTATTCCTTTACCTTTTCTCTGATATTGATCCAGGAAACTCAATCTCTCTCCTTCATAACCACAAAACTGTACAATATACAAAAGGCAAGGGTAGGCATGGAAACTTTCCCTGCAGTTTTAAGATAATGGCACTTTAGGTCAGTACAAATAACTTTGAGATGAACCTTAGATATCCTTGCCTTCTTCCACTATCGTAGTCATTTCTCTCTCTTCCATCCTTCTCCTCCATTCTCTACTTCTTCCCTCTCAGAACTACCTACATACCTAACTGGACAGACAGACACACACACACACATTTTCATTTTCTTTTGAAGAGATCTCAGTTTTCCCCACTACCTACCCACAATTCAGTTAAAGTTTGAAGTAATTAAATGGTGATCTAATACATTTTTAGATAAATTTCTATGCAACTTCCCAATCCAGTTTCAAGATAGGGTTCAAGTTCAGATTTCCAGTTACAGTAGTATTCTGTTATCTACCTCCATCTTCTGTGCATTTTGGTTAGTTTCTCTGAAATTGATCACCTCTGGGACTGTCATGACTAGGTCACTGGGCTTTCAGAGCAGGGACCTAGGCCTAAGAGTTTAGATCCTACTCAGCTTCAGATGGACTGTCTCCCAGTCAGGGGACAGGCTTTCTTCTTTCTGTTATAGTTCCCTATATTTATATCTTTAGTCATCTCTAAGATTCTAGTTTCCAAGGTAAGTAGCATAGATAATGTCTTTTAATGATTATGACTACTCTAGGCATTAAAATTATTACTATTCTTATTTTATAATTGAAATAAATGAGGTTTAGTGAAGTTTAAGGTATTTACACAAAGTTACACAGCACATAAGAGAGCTGGAATTTATCTTCAGGTTCCACTTCATCCCCTTGCTCTTTTTACACCACCAGTGAAGCTTATATTTTACCTAGAGTCCATTTATATGTCTAGCTAGTGCAAATAGTCCTTAAATTAAATACAAACCCTCTTTCAAGAAATCTTTTCCATGGCTCTTCTAAGATATTATTCTAATGTGGGATTTTTAAAATTTTTGTTCCTGAGGAGTTCAGACTCATCCTTTGTCAAAAGACTAACAAAACTGCCTCCTCTCATCTATGTCCTTTCCAGGACATGTAATGCAACTACACAGAGCCCAATTGTCCCATTTTCCCAAACTGGGCATGAGGTCAGGTATGTGTGGTTATTTGTAGTGAATGTGTCATAAACTGGAACATAATAGTTATGTGCACACATATACAGCTCAGCCCCAAGAGATCTGCTGCAGCTGAACTTAAGCTTTCAAGAACAGGTGGAGAAAACTGAGCTCAAACTAGAAGTTATGATGCACAAAAGGTTTTTGGCTGCATTTATTTAGTATGCTTCAAATTGCTATATTCAATCATATCTATGGATCTGGTTCCAAGTGCAAACTATCTTGAGAAATATCCAGGCTACATTTGGGGAGTAGCAATAATTGCACATATTTAGGTATATGGTCAGTGTACACTGCACCTTCAGAGGGTCAGTTTGGCTCACAGTCTGAGGTCAATAAATATTTGAAGAATGAGACTTCGGTTGGAAATCTGGAGGATGACTTACTCTTGTAGGAAAAGGAGAAAATGGATGTTCTATCCCCATTCTATGGAATTAGAGATGCTATAAATAAAGATCTAACTAGAACGAGTCTCCATGAAGCTTTCACTTACTGCACCTTCCCTCTACAAGTCATGATATTCCCTTCCTGAAGTTGAGTCTTAAAGAAGAAGCCTGAGTTATTGCATAGCATGAGTAGAAGCAAGTGGAGCATGAAAAGCAGATTAGACAGCAAAGTCAGAGACATGCGGTTATAGGAAGAGATGCCTCCATTGAAGATCAGTGAAGAATTTAGTAGGAAAAAGGAGTGTATTAATAACAAAGCAGAGCGGCAGAGTAAGAAGAGGTAAGATTGGAAACGTAGGCAAGGATCAGACCATGGAGGCCTTGAATGTTATGGTAAAATCCTGAGCCTTATCCTGTGGGTAACATCTATTAGTGAACTAGGCAGAGTTCCCTTTCAAAGAATTTTCTTTCAAATCAGAGAGGTGGAATAAACAAACAATCAGCAAAGATCAGATAGGGATATAAAAATAAAATAGGTCGATGTTGAAAGAACACGATTGTTGGAGCCAGAGAGGCCTCACTTAGATCCCAGTTCTACCACCTGTCAACAGTGTGAACTCAGACAAACTATCAGTTTTTTTTCTGATAACAGCAACAATAACAATTCCAGTGCTGTTTCTGGGAAATAGGGGATGCTAAAGTCATTGTCCATTGCTTGTCATGTAGTAGTTACCCAAAATGGCATCCACTGAAGGATCTGGATAGTGAAACCAAGGATGAGAACTACATGTGGGTAGACTGTGCAATTGTATTTTTTGGGACAGCAACATCAATAATAATACTAGCTAAAATATACCGAACACTTCGTACATAGAGAAACTAGTCTACGCACACTTTCCATGCATCAATAGTCCTTTAAAGTACACATTCCTATCATCCTCCTTTTGCAGATGAGAACACTGCAGCACAGAGTTGTTAAGTGACTTGGCCAGAATCATGTGCCCAGCAAGTACAGAGCCAGGATTCCAGGCATTCTGCCCCCATACTTACACTCCTAATCACAGCCTAGTAAGCAGTGGAGCCAGGCTAGGAAATCACATCTCCTCAACTCCAATCCAGAGCTCCAATCCTCTTGCTTAGGATTGGAGGATAGCTGGGCACTGTGTCCTCAGTCAAAGGGGTAAGAGTCTTTGGTTTCTAGCCTATAGTGGCTTCTAATTCCCACCATCAAAAACATTCATTTTGGACACTTGAGATTTCTAAGGTACTGTCTCCACTTATAATCACAAAAAAGTGGTAAGATAGCATTAGTTATTCATAATAGTACTATCATTTATTACATTTGAGTGGCTCTGTGTGGTTCACAAAGCTTTTTTGTAAGTATTTTCATGTAACCCTTATTGTTGCCTGCACTGACTTTAAACTTTTAAACTGGGTTGGATCTTCCAGAAACGTACTTCTACAGACAAACATCCATTGTAAGCAAATAGCCAATGCTACTTAATAGCTATAGTTCCACACAATCAGCTAGGTTCATCCTTCTCCTTCCCACTGCATCACCTTCTCTTTGGTTTGATTTCACCTCGTTAGAGCTGCTTCTATCTCCATCTCCATCCCCTCCCCAAATACTTTTTTCCTGACTCTGTGCTTGGCATTTAGACCTACACTCTTCTCCCTGGGTTCTCATTTAATCCATACTTTGAAGCTCACATATCACAAAAATAAAGTGTCTGATCCAGGCATCCTCTTCTCCAAAGCTGATGACCAGTGACCAGTCGGAGGCTTCAATGACCAGCTTGTGAAGTAAGGATTTATGGATTTCTCAGGTGAAGAAACAGGCTCAGAGAGTTCACGTAACTTGCTTGCAGTTGTAGCAGAACTTTTAGGTTGTCCCTCAAAATCCATTTTTCTGGTATTCTTTTATTTATTTATTTTTTTGAGGAAGATTAGCCCTGAGCTAACATCTGCTGTCAATCCTCCTCTTTTTGCTGAGGAAGACTGGCCCCGAGCTACATCCGTGCCCATCGTCCTCTACTTTATATGTGGGATGCCTACCACAGCATGGCTTGCCAAGCACTGCCATGTCCCCACCCGGGATCCGAACTGGGGAACCCTGGGCTGCCGAAGCAGAACATGTGCATTTAACCAGTTGAGCCACTGGGCGGGCCCCTCTGGTATTCTTTATTGATATAACTTCTGATTTGTAACTAGGCTCATGGCCTGAAATAATACTGTATCGCTCAGCCTCCCTTGCTGTTGTGGTCACATGACAAAGTTCCAATCAATGGGATGTAAGCGAAAGGTGGATACGGCAGCATGAAAGACAGCTGTTCTGTACCATCTGCTCCCTTTCAACTTCATCTTTTTTTCCTTTCAGATGGATGAAGTCCAAGTAGCTTTCTTAAGACAAGCGGTGGAAGCCACATGGTGAGGATGGTGGAGCAATGAAACATAAGATGTCACCTTACTAGTCTTGGACTGCTTACTTCTGGATTCTGCTATATGAGAGACAAATAGACCTCTATATTGTCTGAGCTCTGTTATTTCAGATTTTTTGTCTTTCAGAGTTGACATAAATCTTAACTGATGTAAGATCACACAGCTAGTTACTAGTACAGCTGAGCTTTAAGCTCAGTTCTTTTGACTCCAAATTCAGTTGTTTTTATTTTGCTTCGTCGCAACTGGCATCTTCACTTGCCTTACTTACAGAGCTTCTGTGAAAATGAAATGAGGAAACAGGTAAGAGAGCACTTTGTAAACTGTGAGGCCTCATTTATATGTGAGCAGAAGCAGAATTTTGCATTTGTGGAGAGCTGTGGAAAAATACTTAATGCCTTAGCTTGCTTGTTGGTTGAACAGGTAGGGGGGAAAAAAAACAAAAAGCCATGTTGTGCTAGAGACCTGGATTCCACATGCACCGGAAACTCCTTTGGCTAATTCTTAGGCCAAAAGATGCCTTTCAAGTGGGGAAGGATGAGTTAGTCCTGAGCGTCCAGGACCTCTCTGACTAGCTGTGGTTTAATGCTGCCCAAACTTTTGTGTAAACACACCTACAGCCTAAGTAAAATAGGAAGGATTGGGGATCTGAATTGCCCTACTTGGGATATTCTCTGTGTCCAACAACTCCTCATGAAGGAAATTGTATTAGTAATAAGTCAAATTCCTAGTGCTGGAATTTGAGTTGCTTCAGGAGTGAGTGCAAGGTTTTCAGAGGCTTGTTTGCTTTATGAAGAGTATTGGGGTCAGTCTTTGCTGGCCAGAGGTCTCTAACCAGAGACAGGTTTTCACACAGGGCTTTTCATATTTTCTGTCTTGAGCCAGACTCAAATACCGAGAAGTCTCTTGGGGGTATTTTTGCAAGTTCACTCTTTTTCTTTCACAACTGGCAAAGGCAACAAAAGCCAATGCTTAGAAGGTATGCATATGCTCTGAACACTTTGTTCAGACTCCTTTGAAAGTTATTGGGTTGCATCCCGAAGCAAACATTTGGAACATTCTGGAGTTGTTTTGAGTCCTCATCGCATGATTCAAGTCTGATAATACCCCACTATGAAAATATAGGGCAAAATATAGTCACAGCTCAAGAGGCAAGTCAAGGAATTACAGTCGCTGTTAGGAGTAGGGTGAGGAAATCATAATCATAATAATATCTGACACTCAATGAGCATATTTATGCAGCAGACACTATACTAGCCCTTTACATATGTTGTTTTACTTGATCCTCCTAACAGTTCTATGTGCCAGAATGATTAAAAATATTTAACAGCAAGTAGAACACAGCATTGGTAGGTGAGAACAGATGTTGCGTTTCTGCTGGGTCTGGGTCCTGGAAGTTCCTTGTCTGCCCAGGTATTAACCCTTTAGTTTCTGGATTGTGGGGAAGGGTTACAGGGAAAGGATTAGAAGGGGAAGGACTTACCTCTCCAATCATATCCTTTCCTCCCCCTCTGCCTTCTCCCCCTCTCCCTTCTCTTCTCTTTCCTCACCTCTCCCTTCCTTTTGATCCAGCGTTCTGGAGAGTGACAGAGTGAGTCTTCCACAAAAGGATTATACCAGCAGGGCCTTACAGTTATGATTCTGAAATAAAGAATATGAAACTGAATTAAAACAAATTGGATTCACAGAATAAGGAACAGAGAAAAGAAAGATTGTCAACGATTGTTTAGGTCAGCATTTCTCAAACTTTTTGAGCTTAGGATCTCTTTTAGTATTAAAAATATTGAGGACCCCAAAGAGATGTTATTTACTTATGTTTACTTATATTGATTTATTATATCTATAAACTGAAAAAATTCTAAAATGTTTACTAATTCATTTAAAATAATAATAAATTATGAAATGCTAACATACATACTTTTATGAAAAATCACTATATTCAAAACCAAAATCTCTTTAGTTGGAAGAGTGTCATTGTTTTACATTTTTGCAAACCTTTTCAATGTTTGGTTTAATAGAAGAAGTTTCCTCTCTTATCTATTTCTGTATTCACACATTGCAATACGTTGTTTTGTTTGAAATATTTGTAGAAAATCCAGCTTCACACAGGTATATGGTTGAAAAAAGAAAAAGCATTGTAATTAGCTTTTCAAATAATTCTGGTTATTCTTCTTTGCTACTACAATAAGACTTGCCAGCTGGTATTTTATAAAAGTCAGCTGCAATGTGTAATATGAAACCATATTGATAAACTTTTGGTTTTCTGTTACACTAAAATCCTTTGGTTTATCTTGACTTTTGAATGTATCTTTTACCCATGTATGATTCTGTAACATTGTGTAATGATCATTTGAAAAAATAGTGGGTTATCGAATTATTCAGATCTCCCAAATTAATTTAAGATTTATGTTTGTTAACATCATCACCAATCTAAGTATTGGGAACGTGTCAGTCTCTGGTTGGAGGACCCAAGGTCTTCAAAATTCTAATTTTCACTTTTAAGCTTAAATTTTATCATTGGCGATAAATGCTGCCATTTGTTTTCCTTGAATAGACAGCCTCACTTTCAAGAAAATGTTTTTCAAATAACCAAATTTGAATAAACATAGTTTGTCAATCATTCTTTCAAATAGAAATGATATTTCATGAAAAAAAAGTAGTTCAGTTTGTAATTCAAACAGCTGCACCAGTGTTTGTCCTGGAGACAACCATCAGACTTAGTTCTGCAGCAGAAATGCTTGAGACTTCCTGTTTCACCACACAAAATATTAAAATGTGACTTGTAATCAAGAGATGAGATTTAATAAAATTAATAACTTTTAGTGCTTTATTAAGATCATTCTTAAGTGAAACTAGTTTTTTTCTGCACTTTAAAAAATTTCCTGCAGGGGACTGGCCTGATGGCATAGTGGTTAAGTTTGCATGCTCTGCTTCAGTGGCTTGGGTTCAGCAGGCCCAGATCCCAGGCATGGACCTAGCACCATTCGTCAAGCCACACTGTGGTGGCATTCCACATAAAAAAGAGGAAGATTGGCACAGATGTTAGCTCAGTGACAATCTTCCTCAAGCAAAGAGAGGAAGACTGGCAACAGATATTAGCTCTGGGCCAATCTTCCTCACACAAAAAAAATTTCCTGCAAATGTATAATGGTGAAAAATAGCTAAAGTTCAATTCTGCAGTTGAGGTGTTAACTCAATCGTCTTTACTTTGACAAGTTACTGAGTCATCGGAAAGTGGCAGAGCTGCAATTTCTTTTTCTGACTTTTCATTCAGTAGGCACTCAGTGATGTCAGCTCTACAAAGCTTTTATTAAGCAGTTATTGAGTGGCTTCTTTAGTCAATGCAATACAAATTATCCTATAAGGTGCTTCAATGACTTTTTGATTTTCGTTTGAAATGCCATAACAAACAATTGTTGTCTTGAAGGGCTCCTTGTGCCTTCATTTAAAATATTCAGTTTCTTTTAATTAAACTCTGAATGTTTGATTTCAGAATGACATCTCAATTTAACTGGCACCATAATACTATTAAAGAATGCTGTGTTGCATAAGACATAATCAAGTAACTTTTTGTTGTCTCATTTTTTTATTTATAGTCTCTCCATATTTTCCTCATATTACGGTTTTCTCCAGATTCTTTGTTGCAGACTCTTCTCTAGCATGAGTCAAAGAACTCTCAGAAATATATTTCACTTTTTTCGGCATATTTAGAGTAGATGGTGTAGCTCTGGGTTGAGAGAGCAAGTCTTCTAATCTCTCTTTTTAAGCCAATGATCTATCCTAAAATACAAGTGTAAGTAAGTACAACAAAGTATACTTATTTCTCGTGTTTTTATGTAAGTTCAAGACAAATTTTGGAATTTCAAACAAATGATTTTTGGACAAAAATGGATTATGGAGATTATAGCATGCAAGATCCAAAGAAAGCTAGTGAGAGCACAGTTGAAGTACTAAGAATAAGCCTGAGTTAATCTTGGAAAATGCACACATTTATTCACTAGAACTATAACATTAGAAAACTCTAGAAAAAACATGATGATACACAAACACACATTCTATCATCCATCAGAGTGATATCATCACATATTAAATAATCTGGAAAAGTACACTGTACAGTCATGAAAAAAGAAGAGTAAAAAAGGCAAATAAACTCAATATTATTATGAAAATAGTTTTTACCTTACCTGTCCCTTGAAAGGGTCTTGTAGACTGTGGGGCTACACTTTGAGAATTGCTGGCTACGAGCATTTAAGGCTGAAGTATTTTTTATAGACTGGAAGAAGCATGATGTATAAATACATTAGTGCTTTGAGTTGAATTGTATCTCCCCAAAAGATATATTGAAGTCCTAACCCATATTGCCACAGAATGTAACCTTATATGGGAATAGAGTCGTTGCAGATGTAATTAGTGAAGAGAGATCATAACGGAGTAGGGTGGGCCCTTCATCCTACATGATTGCCGTTCTTCTAAGAAGAGAAGAGAGCCACACAAGGACATGTAATGACAGAGACAGAGATTGGAGTGCTTTAGCTGTGAGACAACGAATACCAAGGATTGCTGATTATCACCAGAATCTAGAAGAAAGGCGTAGAATGCATTGTGTCGTTTTAAGCCACCGAGTTTGTGGTACTTTGTCAGAGCAACCCTAGGAAACTAATACAACTAGTTTGTTCTAAAGAGCCATAGGTAGACATTACATAGACAATTTCTATTGTAAATCCAGGAAATGTGGTCCTCCTATAATTCAAAAACTTTCTGCTAAAAAACCAACAACCAAACCAAACCAAGAAAAAAAACAAACCTAACCCTTTCTGTCTTGTTACAATTGATGGCATTTAGAAATCTGAAAGTTTATTCCCATCAATCAAGAGCTCTTCATAATCTTCCGCTATCAGCTGTTATCATCGCCAGGGCTCTGGTAAATATTTTCACCCTTTGGGCTGCTGGGGCTGTTTAAAAGACAAAGCCTTCTCTTGCTCATAGAAACTGAAAACTAGTGCATTGATGTCCTGAGGCCTGCCTGGATAATACAGGACTATGGCATTGGAACTAGTGCATGTTTTCTTTCTAGCCTGGCTTCAAAGTGGACATTCTGAAAAATGCTCAGGATAGAAAGAAAAAATAATAACATTAACTTTCATACCCTGAGGCTTTCCTCCTGAACTCAGATGTGTTTGTCTTAGGAGATGTCCTTTCAGGTTTTCCTTAGAATTCTTCCATATCCTGTGACATCCAGTTTGTCATTTTTTGGTTTGATTTTCTCTCCTGTGTCCAACGTTCATTGATTATATCAAAATTTCAGAGATATTGCCTATCACTAAAGGAAAAAGTGAAGGCAAATTACTCTTAAGAAAAGTGGGCTGCAGATTATCACAAGTTGGCTCTGTTTAATAGATAAGGAGATTCAGATGACAGAGAAGACATTACATTGATTAATACTGCAGCACAAAGAGAAAGAAAGATTAACCAGAAAAGCTTTGACTTCCAGTTCCTACTGCTTTAACAGGCAGCCCCCACTAACAACCTAATTTCTATTGAAGCTGTCTTCAACGCCAGACCTCCCAATGACTTTAGTTTCAGAGGTTTGGAGTTTTTTTCTCCTTGTTTAACTAACTCATGGTCACTACATGTGGCTTACTCTGGTTTTACTCTTTCAGTACAGACACAAACTATTTTGCCACAATTAATGTTTTGGTCAACAATGTGCAGACTTAAAGCCTTGAGTTATATGACTAGGCAAATAAAACCAGACCACAAAATTTGGACTACTCTGGTTGGCTATGATTCACCCATGTGGGCAAGCCAGCAGTCTTGCTGCTTTCCCAAAAACCCTAGGAAAATCAGACTGTCATGTTATACTTCTTTGTCCCTTTATACAGATGCAGAGTCAGTCTGTGAAATTGTGGTGCTCAAATATTTAATTTGCGTAATGCAGTGGAACAATTTCAGCAGGTAGAGATTAGGCAAGTATCCAAACTGAAGAACATTCACACGTCACTCAGAGAAATATGAAGTTCTGGCTATTATCGCAGGAAGGGAGCTGCCTGAGAATCCATGAGATTCCAAAATATTAGACATAATAGGTCTTTTTTTTTTATGGAGGGGCTCACACTAAAAAGTAAAAATTATTGATTTTATGAATAAATATATTTTCTTAAATGATTTAGAAAGCTCTGTTTATTCATTTACCGACAGTGTTTAGAATATATAGTAGCCAGTGTGTCTGCAGATATATTTATGTTGGACTGTTTGGCTTGGCTTCACCTCTGTAATAATTTATAACAGTTTCAATGTAAACCTACCACTGAACAGGTCATAGAGGTCTTGGATTTTAACCATCGTAGTGCAGATAAACCCACAGCCCTGGTTCCCACTGTAAAGTCCAGCTCATCCCTATCAGGCGTGTGGAAATTTTTCACTCAAGAAAGTTTAAACGCTAAGGAATTTTAATTCATTTTCTCGTTTCTCAGCTTTGTGTTCCTTTTCAAAACAGAATTTTATTTATTTTTAAGAAATGTATCTTTAGAGGCAATTATTGAATTAAAAATTACATTCTTATTTCTTGAAATTGGTGAAGATCAACCTTTTATATGTTTGTTTATGCTGCATCCATGTAATTGACAGGTACTGGCATAAAAAGGGGAAAACAATTCTGATTCTTAGTTGTTTTCTTAATATGTTTCAATTTCAATCAGCTGGTGAGAGTCTTCAGTGTTTGGGTTGTAGTTTTGCTTTCAAATTTTTCTATGTTTTCTAGATACTTTAGATTAGATTTTGGTATCTTTCTAGATATTATATTGACAGACTCTTAATGTCAACACATCATATTGTTAATGCATTATATTTGAGTTATGAAATAATTAAAATACTTTTAATACAATTTAAAAAGTTCATTTTAACTACCCCTAAAATATATTCATTATTTTGGCAAATAGAAGAAGTAGTATTTTTTCATCCAAGAAAAAAATAAACTACTTTTTAAAGCATTTACAGTATGCATCTGAGAAAGAATGAACATTTTTGAGGGAATCAAACTGATAGAGAAAAGGATCACTTAGTAGTGAGTAAAATGTATACAGTTCTATATCTTATGAGGAATAACCCTCATAAAGGATGTTTCATTATTAGGAACCTGCTTTTCCACTAGCATGTTGACAAAAGTCGTCACCATACTTCGTTTAGCAAACCACTTATCGTCCCTGTTATCATTCATCCATCTATCCAAGAAATGTTTATTAAGCACCCATTCTGGGCCATGCTCTTTGGCAGTCCTGCCTTTTCCTGGCAGGATTTTGCAGACTGGGCATAGTTACCTCAGTTTTACAGGTGATAAAAGTGAAGACCCGAGAGATTACTTAAATGGCTCCATATCCACACAGCTAGGACGTGGGAGAGCCAAGGTTTCAGCAATTTTTGTCTGTTTCCAGAACAATGTTAAGTGGTTGTAACCCTAGTTCTGGAGTAAAACAGATCAGTATATGAATCCTGAAGAGACTTCACACTAACAGTGTGACCTTGGTCAGGTTGTTTAACCACTTGAGACTGCAGTTTCCTTCTGTTCACATTGCAAGTATTTTTTTTCCCCACCAGCTGGTTAAGATCCAAAGAGCTGTACTCTTTGGGGCTGGTGTCAGGAATCTCTTTCTCTGGGCATTGAATTTAAGGCAGAAGGAGGGTCATGGTTACTGACCATTTCACCAAAGTAAGATACTCCTTAGGAGTCTGAATATTAAAAACAAACAAACAAAAGTTTTACGGCTTTAATATATAAAATAGATTTTTAATACTTTATAAAAATCAATTAACAAAATAAAAATATAAAGACAATAATAATAACTCTATATATCACATTCTCCACTAACTACTGCTAATATTTTGTTTAACATCTATATATGTATATAGATGTGTGTGTATGTATGTATGTTTGTGTCTTTACACGTGTAGGATCATATTGCATTTACACAAATAGGACCATACTGCAAATTTGTAATAAAAACTGTGATATGGACATTAAGTTCCCAAGTGCATAACTTTAGCAGCTGCATGATACTGGATGCATAGATGCTGCACTGTTTATTTAACTAGTCTCACATTAATAAGCATTTAGCTGCAAGAAACATCATTGTACATTTTCTTACTTATGAGATAAGCAACATAGGGATAAATTCTAGAAATGAGATAGCTGAATCAAAGTGTATTTCTCTTTTAACAGTTAGATAATATAGATTGCTCTTTAGAAAAGCAGGAATTTATACTTCCAAATGTGAGTACTAATTTTCTAGTCAGCTCTGAATTTCTGTACTTTTAAAAACCTTTGCCGGTTTAATATGTGAAAAATAATGCCTTTTAAAAGATATTCATTTCTTAGAATGAGAATGAACATCTTTTTAGATCATGCTTTTTTATTTTAGTACAATTTACAGAAAAATTGTGAAGATAGTAGAGAGGTCCAATATACCTGTCTTCCCTATTATTAACATACCACATTAATACGGCACATTTGTTAAAATTAGTCAGCCACTGTTGATGCATTATTATTACTGAAGCCTATTCTTTATTCAGATTTCCTTAGTTTTTTTTTTTTTTTTTTTTTTTTTTTTAAAGATTTTATTTTTTCCTTTTTCTCCCCAAAGCCCCCCGGTACATAGTTGTATATTCTTTGTTGTGGGTCCTTCTAGTTGCAGCATGTGGGACGCTGCCTCAGCGTGGTCTGATGAGCAGTGCCATGTCCGCGCCCAGGATTCGAACCAACGAAACACTGGGCCGCCTGCAGCGGAGCGCGCAAACTTAACCACTCGGCCACGGGGCCAGCCCCAAGATTTCCTTAGTTTTTACCTAGTGCCCTTTTTCTTTCCAGGATCCCATGCAGGATATTGCGTTTTATTTAGTAGTCATGTTTTCACAGCCTCCTCTTGACTGTGTCAGTCTCTCATACTTTGTTTTTGATGATCTTGACAGTTTTGAGGAGTACTGTTCAGGTATTTGCAAAATATCCCTCTACTGGGATTTGCCTGATGTTTCTCTCATGCTTACATGAGGGTTACGTGGAAGACAACAGAAGTAAAGTGCCATTTTCATCACATTATATCCAGGGTACATGCTATCAACATGACATATGCTGATGTTGACCTTGATCACCTGGCTGAAGTGGTGTTTGTCATGTTTGTCTGTTACAAAGTTACTCTTTTGTTCTCTCTTTCCATACTGTACTCATTGGAAGGAAGTCATTAGGTGTAGCCAAGACTTAAGGAGTAAGAAGTCATCCTTCCCCTCCTTGAGGGCAATTACCTACATAAATTATTTGGAATTCTTCTGTATGGGAGATTTGTCTGTTCTACATTTACTCATTTATTCATTCATTTATATTAGTATGACCTCATGGATATTTACATTATACTTTGAGTTATGATCCAATACTGCTTTATTTTTTTGCTAAGATTGTTTCAATTTTGGCCACTGGGAGCTCTTTTCTTTCTCCCTTCTTTCTTTCCTTCCTTCCTTTGTTCCTTTTTTTCTTTTTTCCTCCCTCCCTCTTTTCTCTCTCTCTTTCTTTCTTATTCTTCTTGCTTGCTTGCTTGTTCTTGTGTGAGCATTTCCTTACTTTCTGGGACTGCAAGGTCTTCCAGGCTCATCTTGTGTATTTCCTTACCAGAGTGAATATATTTTAATATGTGACTCTGGAATTACTATTTATCCCTCTGGGAATTTTCCATTTATGTTCTTTGTTCATTTTTCTACTAAGATATTTGTCTCTTTATTAATTGATTTTAAATATTTTTTAGCATTTTTAAGGCAATTAAATGGCACTGGAAAAGATGCAATTTACTTGTTAAACTCCTACACTGGGATGGTGGTGGTAGTGGTGGGTGGCAGAGAGAGCAAGAAAGAACATTTCTGCTTTAAAGTACCAATCATCTGCCTTTGTCATCTAAAGCAATTCATTGTTGGTTTCTTGCATTTATGACATGACTCCTTCTGTTATACCACTAAAAAGATATTTTTATTTATTCTCCATTGGTGTAATGGAGACCCTGCATTAACAACCATCATTTGTTGGAACATCTACTCTTTAGTAATGCTGTGCTGAGCTTTTTACATATACTATTTGTAAATCCAACAAAACCCTGAAAGATATGTATACAATTAGCTTTGTCATACAAATAAGGGAACCAGGTCTTTAAGAGCTTACATTGCCAACGGTCAAACTCCTAGGAAGTTGCAGCCATTACTTGATAAGCGAAAGAGAATCACCAGGAATGACACACAGTGTGGTCTTTAGTGTAGGGATTTGACCTCATAATTCTGTAAGCTGGTCAAATGCTTTCCTTATACCCTTACTTCCATGTTCTGCTTTGGGACTGAATTCAGCAGGGCATGAAGTTAGGAAGAAAGAACTACGGCCCAGCTTCTGGCTCACGATAGCAAGGCAAGCTAGCAGATCAGTGCAACCTATGTGACTAAAGCTGCACCTGGTGCCTTGCCAGGACCACCCGATCATGAAAAGAATATGGCTGCGGCTTCGCCTTTGCCTTCTAATCTAGCTCAAAATAGTTTTTATGGCCCACTCTAACCCAGACTCTTACAGGTAAGGAGATTCTGGGAAATTCAGTTTGTGCTGAGCTAAATTGACATGGCACAAAGCGCCACAATGCCTGTCTTGCTTTGCATTCTTTGACACAGAAACTGTGAGACAATTTCTCAATAACCATTTTCTCTTTCATCTATACCGAGTCTTGATTTTATTCAGAGAAATAATGTTCCCGGTTCAAAAAAAAAAAACTCAACCTCTTTTGCAGGTGGCTGGGATTGGCAATCAGTGGTAATGGCAATGAGTTGTGGTTAATGAAACCAGATGATTTTGGTAATCAAAAATCACTATGTGAAACTTCTAGGAGAGCACTTTAAAGGGGGCAGACTCAGACGGCATATGCTTTTTGCCCTTTACCTTTCTTATTCCTGCCTGGGACACTGATGCAATGTTGGAGGTAAAGAAGCCATTTCCAGCCCTTTTGCAACCACAAGCATGAGGACAAAAGCCTCTCTCAAGGCTGATGAAGCAGAAAGGCCGAAGGATCTGTGTCCTTGTTGGAATAGTAGAGCCACTGCATCAGCCAATCAGCCCTGGGAGGCCAAGCTCCTTTTCTTGTGCAAAAATTAAAACGTGTTTTTGGCTAAGTCACTATGGGTTGTTTTTTTCTGTAACATGCCACTTACCCTGTGTCTCACCGACACATCATTATAAACGAGAAAGAAACAAATCTAATATGGCATGAGTAAGTAGAGAAGATTTGGACTTTGGTGGATCATGGACTGTTTCTATATAGAGAAGGACTGCAAGGGGGTGGTCTAGGTTCTGAGGCAGAAACACAGAGAATTTTCTCTAGTTCATGTGACTAAAGAAAAAATATTGGAAAAAAGGTTGGAATGCTACAATAGGGAAAGCTATTAGAGAACTAATTTTATTTATTGGAAGGGGAAAACCAGTCATTTTCAGTTTACATATATTACCTTTAATAATGGAGTAATAATTACAAGAAATTATAAGAATATGAGAGAAATGAGGGATATCATCTCTTTAGCTCTGCAGATGCTCTGGGCCCCATGTTTGCAGACTGGAATATATAGGAGATATGAAGAATTGAAATAGTATGTTCATATTATTTGGTTCACACTCTTCATCCAAATGATTTGGTTTCTCTTTTTTACTTAATGCTTAATTTTTGCAAAAGGGTTGATTTGTTTGTCTAGGTTTACCGCTGTTCAATATGGAAGCCCTTATTGGAGTGACATTGTACCACTGGCATCAAACCATTTCAGGTAGGGCTGATCTCTGTCTTGAGTGGTGCCTATTTAGCTATGTATGGTTTACTTACTGTTTCAATCACTTGTAGACAAGGTGGCGAAGTTTTCTCCTCAACAGGTAACATAAGCCTTAAAACTTGTGACAGAGTGTTTTAAGCCTATTCTCTTAAAAAAATGGAACGTTAGGTGTGGTAATCTCCTGAGGCCCCATAAGATCTTCCTGTGGCTGGTCAAGTACAAGTACGCTCTAAGGCTGAGCACGAAGAGTCAATAGAGAGGGAGGGAGTACTTTCAAAAGGTGAGGGATGACTGAGAGAACAACAGCCCAGAGGAGGCAGGAAGTAAAGAAGCCAAGACTCAGATTAGTAGGGTGGCTGGAATACACATCTGAATGAGAGCACAGATGGTGTGGAAGCCACCTCTGAGGGGGACCCCATGATCCCTACCTCCTGATGTTTGAACCCTAGTCTTGTTCCTGTCCACATTACACCAAGGGTGATTTGTGTGGCCAGTAGTATACAGAAGAAGTGATGGAGTGTCACTTCCATGATTAGTTTACAAAAGACTGTGGCTTCTGTCCTAGGTGTGCACCCTTTCTCTATGATCACTTAATTTGGACAAAGCCAGCTGCCATGTCCTGAGAATGCTCAGGAAACCTATGGAAAGGCCTGTGCAATGAAAAACAGAGGCCTCCGGCCCAACAAAAAACTGAGACTTGCCAACAACTATGTGAGAGAGCTTAGAAATAGATTCCACCCCAGACTTCACCTGACTGCAGTCCCAGCTGACAGCATGACTGCAACATTGTGACAGATCCTGAGCCAGTACCACCCAGTTAAGACACTTGTGAATTCCTGACCCTCTACAACTCTGTGGGATAATACATGTCATTTTAAGCTGCTAAATTTGGGGATAATTTATTGCACAGCAATAGTTAACTAATGCAGGTGGGTTTGGACAAAAATAAATATAGATGTGAAAATAATGTTGATTAGCTAACGCTTGTTGCTGCAAGTAAGAGGATAGTGGTTTTAGCAGAAGTGTTTCAGTTCATCGATGGGGTTAGTGTTAGCATAATAGAAAAGAGTGGGGAAACAGAAGAGTTGAAAAAGATTCCTGAGGGTCCAGCTGAGGTTGGAGACCATCCATCTGAGGTGTCCAACCACCGGGATAGTGGGGGTTTGCTCTGCAGGTGTGGTAGATGGCAGGAGATACAAGGGGATTAAGAATACTCATGGGCAAGTGTACTTCAGATAATCCACTGTGGATGCCTTGTTTAACTTTTGCTGAAGATTTCCCTGAAGCTGGCTATGTGCTCATCTTGTGCATACCTGTTTCCCTCTGACGCATAGATCTGGGCCATTCTGGACACTTGTCCCACCCTGAGGGCACCATCTCATTTTTTGGTTTGGTCCCTGTCATCCTGGGCTTAACACTGCTTCCTGAACTTCCGTTCTAACAGCTGCTAACAACCCTGTGAGGTCTGCAAGTCATGGACTGTTTTTCTGAGCCAAGGTTCAGGAAGGCTAAGTGATTAATCTAGAGTCCCACAGCCAGCCAGTAGAAGAGCCAGACCTAACTTAGAACCTCTGGCTCTGTCTTATGCCAATATGATTTTCTTTTCTTTTTTAGGTTTTCCTCGTTATGACTATGGCAGCAGACTCAACAGGTACACTGGGAGCAGGCCACTGAAGGATGAGCAAATTGAGCTGCATTTAGGATTTGTACATCCTAAAATCTTAAAATATTTTTCTAACATTTTGGGTTTGGCATAGCAAAGTGTGCCAAGATTCCTTTCCTTTCATTTTTAAACCCACATGTATTTTCAGGGAAATTAAGCTCATATGTTTCTGATTCATTTACTGTATAACTCATCAAAATATTGTTTTATAACAGTTCTTGGCAGTCCATGAAACCTTTTAAAATATAGACTTTTCCTCTCTTACTACCTAAGGAGCCATGTTTTACCAATAGCACAGGACCAATTACTCCAAAGGGTTTTCCAAATAAGCCTTAGATGAAAGCTGAAGTCTTAACTCACTTCTCTGTGATCAACAAGAATGCGAGTCAACAAATGCCCATTGAACATGCACTGTGTATTGGATATGTTGTGATCTGGTGTTATAAAGGTAAATGAGAAGCAGCCCCCAGGTTTCAAATGGCTGCCATGATGGATATAGATAATGAAGAGAGCCAAAACAGCTACTGAGGACTTTGAATGTGCCTGCTACTGAGTGAAGCCTTTTATAAACATCATCTCATGTAATCTTCTCAACCACTGTATGTATTGCTAACCTTATTTTATATATAAGAAAACGGAGGCTTAGAGAGTTTACTAAGTCAAGTTGTATAGCGGGTTGGCAGTGGATCCAAGACGCAATCTCTGACAGTTTGATTGCAGAGCCCAGGCTTTTTAAGATATTATGTAGACTTGGAAATGAAGACGCAGAGAGGCTAAGCTAATGCCCAGCTTGTTGGAGGGGTAGAGCTGGAACTTCGTTAATGGCATATAATTTATTTCTGTTTAAACTTTAATGCTAACCACAAGACTGTTTCCTTCTGGCTACTTTGCTTAAATTTTGGACATTCTTTGGCAAAGATCATGATCATGTAATAAAAGTCTTGCTAATGCCTTTTGGGTAGCTTACTTGACATGTCAACTCTATGACCAAGTGTTCATTCTTTTTTTTTTTTTAATTGTGGTAACATTGGTTTATAACACTATATAAATTTCAGGTGGACATCATTATATTTTGATTCCTGTGTAGATTACATCATGTTCACCACCCAAAGACTAATTGCAGTCCATCACCACACACACATGCCTAGTCACCCCTTTCACCCTCCTCCCTTCCCCCTTCCCCTCTGGTAACCACCAATCCAATCTCTGTCTCTATGTGATTGTTTTTTGTTGTTTTTATCTTCTGCTTGTGAGTGAGATCATATGGTATTTGAGTTTCTCCCTCTGACTTATTTCACTTAGCAGAATACCCTCAAGGTCCAGTCATGTTGTCACAAATGGCCAGATTTCATAATTTCTTTATGGCTTAGTAGTATTCCGTTGTTTATGAATACCACATCTTCTTTATCCATTCATTCCTTGATGGGCACTCAGGTTCCTTCCAAGTCTTGGCTATTGTGAATAACGCTGCAATGAACATAGGGATGCATGTATCTTTACACATTTGTGTTTTCATCTTCTTTGGATAGATACTCAGCAGTGGAATAGCTGGATTGTGTGGTAGTTCTATTCTTAACTTTTTGAGCAATCTCCATACTGTTTTCCATAGTGGCGGTACCAGTTTGCACTCCCACCAGCAATGTATGAGAATTCCCTTCACTCCACATCCTCTCCAACACTTGTTGTTTCCTGTCTTGTTAATTATAGCAATTCTGATGAGAGTGAGGTAATATCTCATTGTAGTTTTGATTTGCATTTCCCTGATAGTTAATAATGTTGAACATCCTTTCATATGCCTGTTGGCCATCTGTATATCATCTTTGGAGAAATGTCTTTTCAGATCTTTTGCCTATTTTTTGATTGGGTGGTTAACTTTTTTGTTGTTGAGATGTATGCGTTCTTTATATATTTGGATTTTAACCCCTTATCAGATATATGGTTTGCAAATATCTTCTCTCAGTTGTTAGGTTGTCTTTTTGTTTTGCTGAAGGTTTCCTTTGCTGTGCAGAAGATTTTTAGTTTGATGTAGTCGCATTTGTTTATTTTTTCTATTCTTTCCCTTGCCTGATCAAACATGGTACTAGAAAATATTGGGGCCGGCCTAGTGGTTCAGCGGTTAAGTTCACACGTTCCACTTCTCAGCGGCCTGGGGTTTGCTGGTTCGGATCCCGGATGCGGACATGGGACCGCTTGGCAAAAGCCATGCTGTGGTAGGCGTCCCACATATAAAGTAGAGGAAGATGGGCACGGATGTTAGTTCAGGGCCAGTCTTCCTCAGAAAAAAGAGGAGGATTGGCAGTAGTTAGCTCAGGGCTAATCTTCCTCAAAAATAAAAAAAAAAAGAAAATATGCTGCTAAGACCAATGTCGAAGAGCATACTGCCTATGTTTTCCTCTAGAGTTTCATGCTTTCAGTTCTTACATTCAAGTCTTTAATCCATTTTGAGTTAATTTTTGTGCATGGTGTAAGATAATGGTCTACTTTCATTCTTTTTACTGTGGCTGTCCAGTTTTTCCAACACCAATTATTGAAGAGACTTTCCTTTCTCCATTGTATGTTCTTGGCTCCCTTGTTGAAAATTAGCTGTGCATAGATGTGTGGGTTTATTTCTGGGCTCTCGATTCTGTTCCATTGATCTTTGTGTCTGTTTTTGTGCCAGTACTGTGCTGTTTTGGTTACTATAGTTTTGTTGTATATATTGAAATTAGGGAGTGTGATACCTCCAGCTTTGTTCTTTTTGCTCGGGGTTCCTTTGGCTATTCAGTGAGTTTCATCGTTACATATAAATTTTAGGATTCTTTGTTCTATTTCTGTGAAAAATACTGCCAGAGCTTTGACAGAGATTGCATTAAATCTGTAGATTGCTTTGGGAAGCATGGACATTTTAACTGCGTTAATTCTTCCAATCCCAGAGCATGGAATGTTTTTCCAGTTCTTTGTGGCTTCTTCAATTTCTTTCAACAGTGTTTTATGCTTTTCAGTGTGCCGATCTTTCACCTCTTTGGTCAAGTTTATTCCTAGGTATTTTATTCTTTTTATTTCAATTATAAATAGGGTTGTAGTCGTAATTTCTATTTCTGCTACTTCATTGTTAGTGTCTAGAAATGCAATTGATTTTTGTATGTTGATTTCGTATCCTGTAACTTTAGTGTATTCATTTATTATTTCAACGAGTTTTTTGGCAGATTCTCTAGGGTTTTCTATATATAAAACCATGTCATCTGCAAATAGTGACAGTTTCACTTCTTACTTTCCAATTTGGGCCCCTTTTATTTCTTTGTCTTGCCAGATTGCTCTGGCTAGGACTTCCAATACTATGTGAAATAAAAGTGGTGACAGTGGGCATCCTTGTCTGGTTCCTGTTCTAAGAGAGATAGCTTCCACCTTTTCTCCATTCAGAATGATATTAGCTGTGGGTTTGTCATATATAGGCTTTATTATGTTGAGGTACTTTCCTTCTATGCCTATTTTATTCAGAGTTTTTATTATTAATGGATGTTGTGTCTTGTCAAATGCTTTCTCTGCATCTATTGAGATGATCATGTGATTTCTATCCTTCATTTTGTTAATGTGGTATATCCTGTTGATTGATTGGCAGATGTTGACCCATCCCTGCATCCTGGCAGAAATCCCACTTGATCATGGTTTATGATCTTTTCAATGTATTGTTGTATTTGATTTACTAGTATTTTGTTGAGGATTTTTGCATCAATGTTCATCAGTGATATTGGCCTCTAATTTTCTCTTTTTATGTTGTTCTTGTCTGGTTTTGGTATCAGGGTAATGTGGGCTTCCTAGAATGAGTTAGGAAGCTTCCTCTCCTCTTCAATTTTTCGAAAGAGTTTGAGAAGGATGGGTATTAAGTCTTCTTTGAATGTTTGGTAGAATTCACCGAGGAGCCCGTCTTGTCCTGGACTTTTATTTTTTGGGAGGTGTTTGATTACTGTTTTGATCTCCTCACTGGTTATTGGTCTATTCAAATTCTCTATTTCTTCTTGATTCAGTTTTGGAAAGTTGTTCCATTCTAAGAATTTATCTATTTCTTCTAGATTACCCAATTTGTTGGTATATGCCTTTCATAGTATTCTCTTATAATCTTTTGTATTTCTGAGGTGTCCCTTGTAATTTCTCCTTTTTCATTTCTGATTTTATTTATTTGAGACTTCTCGCTTTTTTTCTTGGTGAGTCTATTAAAGGTTTGTCTATTTCGTTTATCTTTTCAAAGAACCAGCTCTTGGTTTCATTGATTTTTTTCCTTTTTTTTTTTTTAGTCTCTATTTTATTTATTTCTTCTCTGATTTTATTATTTCCTTCCTTCTACTGATTTTGGGCTTTGTTTATTCTTCTTTTTCCAGTTCCTTTAGGTGCATTGTTAGATTGTTTATTTGACATTTTTCTTGTTTGTTGAGGTAGGCTTCCCTCATAGAACTGCTTTTGCTGTATCCCATAAATTTTGGCATGTCATATTTTCATTTTCATTTGTCTTCAGGTATTTTTTGATTTCTCCTTTGATTTCTTCATTGACCTAATTGCTGTTTAGTAGCATTTTGTTTAATCTCCGCATATTTATGGCTTTTCTGATTTTCTTCCTGCAGTTGATTTCTAGTTTTATATCTTTGTGCTCAGAAAAGAAGCTTGGTATTATTTCAATCTTCTTAAATTTAGACTTGTTTTTTGGCCTCATATGTGATCAATACTGGAGAGTCTTCCATGTGCATTTGAAAAGAATATGTATTATGAGGTTTTGGGATGGAATGTTCTGTATATACCTACTAAGTCCATTTGGTCCAGTGTGTCGTTTAACGCCAATGTTTCCTTATTGATCTTCTGTTTGGATGACTACCATTGGTGTAAGTGGAGTGTTAAAGTCCCCTACTATTGTTGTGTTACTGTATATTACTCCTTTTATGTCTGTTAATAATTGCTTTGTATATTTAGGTGCTCCTATGTTGAGTGCATAGATATTTATAAGTGTTATATCCTGTTGTTGGATTGTTCCCTCTATCATTATGTAGTGCTCTTCTTTGTCTATTGTTATGGTTTTTGTTTTAAAGTCTATTTTGTCTGATATAAGTATTGCTACCCTAGCTTTCTTTTCCTTGTCATTTGCATGGAATATCTTTTTTTATCACTTCACTTTCAGTTTGTGATTGTCTTTAGGTCTGAGTTTTGTCTCTTATATGCAGCATATACATGGGTCTAGTTTTTTTTTACCCAATCAGCAACCCTACACCTTTTGATTGGAGTATTTAGTCCATTGATATTTAAAGTAGCTATTGATAAGAATGTACTTGTTGCCATTTTGTTACTTATTTTCTAGGTGTTTTAGTAGTTCTTCTCTGTTCCTTTCTTCTTCTCTTGCTCTCTCCCTTGTGCTTTGAAGGCTTTCTCTAGTATTATGTTTCGGTTCCTTTCTCTTAATTTTTTAATGTATTTATTATAGGTTTCTGGTTTTTGATTACCATGAGGTTCATATATAATATTCTAGGTATATAGCAGTCTATATTAAGTTGATGGTCTCTTTAGTTTGACCTCTTTCTAAAAGCTCTACTCTTTTACTCCCCTCCTCCCACATTTTATGATTTTGATATCGTATCTAACTTCTTTGTGCATGTGTGTGTGTGTGTATCCATTACCCTCTTATCATAGAATTGGGTAATTTTAGTACTTTTGTCTTTTGACCTTCATATTATCTTCATAGCTGGTCAATCTTATACCTTTACTGTATTTTTTGCCTTTACCAGTGATTGTATTGTCTTTCGTTTTTGACAATTTGCTTATTCCCATTTGTGGTCTTCTCTTTCCCACTTAACTAAGTCACTTCAGCATTTCTTGTAGAACTGGTTTCTTGGTGACAAACTCCTTTAATTTTTGCTTGTCTGGGAAACTCTTTAGCTCTCCTTCCAGTCTGAATGATAACCTTGCTGGATAGAGTACTCTTGGCTGGAGGTTTTCTCCTTTTAGCACTTTAAATAAGTTGTGCCACTCCCTTCTAGCCTGTAAGGTTTCTGCTGAGAAGTTAACTGATGGCCTTATGAGGTTCTCTTTGTATGTCACTTTCCTTTCTTTTGTGGCTTTTAAGGTTCTCTCTTTATCTTTAATTCTTGACATTTTCATTATAATATGTCTTGGTGTGGGCCTCTTTGGGTTTATCTTGTTTGGTGCTTTCTGTGCTTCCTGTACCTGGATGTCTGTTTCCTTCCTTAGGTTAGGAAATTTTCAGCTATTATTTCTTCAAATAGATTGGCTGCACCATTGTCTCTCTCTTCTCCTTCTGGGACACCTATAATACGAATGTTAATGAACTTGATGTTTTCCTAGAGGTCCTTTAGACTGTTCTCCCTCTTTTTAATTCTTTTTTCTTTTATCTGTTCAGTGTGGGTAATTTCCTCTAGTCTTTCGTCCAGCTCACTGATCCATTCTTCTGTATCATCTGCTCTGCTATTGAGTCCCTCTAGGGAATTTTTCATTTCCAGTATTGTATTCTCAATTTTTGATTCATACTTTTTTATATTTTCCAGTTCTTTGTTGACATGCTCACTGAGTTCATCCGTTCTTCTCCCAAGATCAGTGAGCATCCTTGTGACTTTTTGTTTGAACTCTTTGTCAGGTAGATTGTTTATTTCTTTTTCATTTAGTTCTTTTTCTGGAGTTTTGTCCTGTTCCCTTGCTTGGAATGTGTTCCTTTGCTTCCTTATTTTGCCTCTTTCTCTGTGTTTATATCTATGTATAAGGTGGGTCAGCTACATCTCTTGATCTTGGAGAGGTGGTCTTATGTAAGAAATGCCTTATGAGGCCCAGCAGTGTGCTTCTCTCTCATCACCAGTTCCAATGTTCCAAGAGTGACCCTTGTGTGGGCTACATGTGTCTTTCTGTTGTGTCAGGGTTACTCTTGCTGCAGGTGCCCAGAGAGGCTAGGCTGTCTCCCGGCCAGCTGCTTGTAATGCTCAGCTGCATGTGGCTGCCATGGACCCTTCAGTCACTTTATGACTGGGGAGCCCCAGCACAGTTGGTTGCAAGGTCTAATAGCACATTCTTGGTGTAATTTTTCTGTTAAATGAGTAGGCCCCCAGTGTAGCTGGTTGCTAGGCTCAGGGACCTACAATTGCTATAGGCCCCTGGCCTGCATGGCTGTTGTCAGCTCTCTCAGGATTGCAGCTGAGTGGGGTTGGCCTCAGGCGTGGGAGCACCCAATTTTTTCAGACTTTGGAAGTTGGAGCTGATCCCATATGTGGCTGTTTGAGAAGCACAGGTCTTCTGCAGCTGACAAGCTCCACTGCCCACAGGGCCACACACACCATCAACAAAGTCCTGGCCTGTGCACATGTCCCAACCCCAATTGGAGGTCTAGTGAGACTGAACAACTGATAAGAGAGTCACTACAACAAGTGACCCCCGGAATGGAAGATGCAGATCAGAGAATTCTATATGTAAATCTGAGATTTTGAAGGTGGTGCATGTTCTGGTGATGACAATGTAGTAGGTAAAGTCAAGTGAAAAGAAAAGTCATTGGAAGTTAGGAAAGTGAGGAATAAAGAGGCTAACGAGGCCACTACATTAGACAATTTTAGGGACCCCATTACATAGTCATCTTTGACACTGGTTAGAATAAGTTTTGAATGATTAATCCGCATAGAGTCCCTGTCTCACACTCACACTAGTATCTACGTGTAGAGGTATTTCCTGTGTTACTCAACACTGCATCCCTAACAACTAGAACATGAGTATCAGTAGGTGCTGAATGAATATTTGTTGGATGAATGAATGAATATTGATGTCACTGGAAATAAAGACAAGAGTAAAGCTATGGAGGAAGAGTGAATTAATAGCTAAAGGCATAAATGAATGAGAGGAAGTGACTTGGAGGTCAGCAGATGACAGCAACAAATTGGTAAAGATGGAGATGAAACAGGATGGCATGACCTTTGTAAGCTCTAGGAGCCCCTTTGTTTTTGGTGTGTGTGTGAATGGAAAGTGGCCTGGAGACTGTGATGACAGCTAGCCCTGCTCCTAAGCCACTTGAGGTGTGAGATAAAAGATCTTCCTTTTGAAAGGGCCATAGAAAAGGTGAACTTGGAAAGAGTCAGTTAGGTTTCCATATTTAAAATAATTCCTGACTCACAGAGTTCTTATGAAAATTAAAAGAGATAATGTCTTTGTATAGAATATGGCACATGGAAGACATTTAATAAGTGGTGGCTACTATTTCCTTTCTGTGGAATGAATGTATTTGATATTTCATGCAAAAGTGAGTCATTGGATGATTCATTCTCAGAATATCTAGGAGATCCTAGCAACGATTTGCAAGCTTTTGGCAGCAAGAGGAGGCAAATAAATTCAATTTTATAAATCTGAATAATAAAATAATTTGAGAGGCAGTTGAAGGTTAAGAGGCTGGATTGAGAAATGGAGGAGGAAGTGTTTTTCTATCTGAACGCATTCACCTAATCATGTGCATTTAAGGATAATACCAGGTTGCAGTCTCCTGAATAGAGGATTTTATGCCCAATTTTTACTACTCGCATCCAGAAAATGGTGTCCTATGGAACAGCTCCACTGTACTGTCTGACCCTCACCAAGAGCTCTAAGGATGGAGCATTCAGGCTTTATTTTGAACTTCCTAGATTGGGCAAGCTTGCCAAGCCCAAAATGTTGTTGTAGCATATTTGAGTGTGGATTTCAACAAAGTACAATTCTTCTGAAATAATTGACCAGCACTAAAATGTTGAATCTCCGAGTTAGACTTTTGTCATTCTTGAAGCAGGAAATGGTTCTCTGCAAATATTTAGAAATGCTGTGGAAACTCTGAAGTTCACATCCATGGCAACCCCTCCAGCTTGCAGGCTGTAAAAGGCATCACGCCTTCCTTAACAAAATTATTTAGTTCCTGCGTATTTGTTATAAGTGAAAATATGAAGGGTGACATAGAAGAGGCAAGCTCTTTCAGTCCATTTTAAGAAGGCCCTGGTTGACATCTGACCCCCATAGTCCCATAAACAGCAGCAGAAATTCCTTTTCCACTTAAACGGCATGTGCTGGGCAAGTTTTCAATAAAGCAGCGATTCATGGAAAGGTTTCCCCTTATTGCAAGTGTCAAAGTTCTCCTTGTTTAAGCTAACTGTTGGCAAAGTGTGCCTGGCCTCAGCTGTGAACTTTGCCTTGTTGCCTCACCACTGCCTGACAGAAATAGACTTCACAACCAATTGTAGAATGTATCAAAGCTCTATATTTATGTGAAGATGATAGGAAAAGGAATGGAATGAAAGTCTACATTGTATCTCTCACTGAAATTAATCTCATCAATTAATAGTAAATGTTCTTTAAAAGTCCTTGGAAAGTTGTATTCACATATATTTACCTGAGTAAATATACAAAGATAAATATACACAAATAAACATGCAAAGAAAAGCCGTTTGGTTTGGAATCAGGAGTCTTGTATTTTAATACCACTTTTGCTTCCTTATTTGGAAACTTGTGGATAAATGACTTAGGTCAAGGATGACTTCTAGGTTTTTTCACTGTATCCTCTAGGAGATAGATGGTAGAGCCGTTTATTAAGTTGGGGAATGCAGGAGGAGGAGAGCAAGAACGCAGAAGAGGAGGAACTCATTTTGGTAAGGAAGGCAGTTATATTTCAGTTTGCAATTATTGAGTTTGAGACCCCTGGGGTTGTTTTTTTGTGAAGCTGCGTATGGTCATTTGATGCTTAAACAGGAAACAAAGTTTGAGTACCATCTTTGTTTGGATGAGAATTGAGTCAAGGGTGGAAACCAGGCTGGAGCAGGTAAGGAATGGAGTTATTTAGCTCAGAGAGGAGTAGGATTATGACTGTGAAACTCCTATCTTCAAATAGTTGAAGACATTTTATGGAAAGTAGGCTAAGTTCCCATCTGTTTTGCCTCCACAGTGCAAAGCAATGAGCAATGTGAGGTCACTTGGGGTTATATTTCAGTAGATATGTCTAGCAATTAAAATTATTAAAGAAGTGAAGTGGCAGTCATAGAAAGTGGTAAGGTCCCATTACAGGAGTCATTCAACAATGGATGGAAAACCACCAGCGATAGGGAACATAAAGATGGTTCATTATATTCTACCTCTTCGATTCTGTGAGTCTATTCTAAGACTACCTAGCGCTGAGGCTCATTGTCCTTGAAACCTTGGGTAGACAGCAGGTCACATGCTTATCCATCTTTTCCAGGCCACAGGGGCCAGTAAGACTGATTATTATCTTTTCCTGTAATGTCCAATATCAATGGGACAGAGTTCACCGGGAAAGCCTCATGGTGAACTGTTAAGTGTTGCGCTCAGAGCTGAGAAAGCCCAGGGCTGTCTTGAACTTTGCCGGGACTCACCAGGGGATCCTCCTGGCTTTTCTAACCTCACTCTGCTGGTGCTTGGGAGAGGGCCCTCAGCATTTCTGTACGTCTGTATTGCTTCACTAATTGATTAAAGGAAAAATAAACACCTCTGGGGTGGAAGTCTGCCTCTTACTTGGGACCAGACTAATTTAGCTTCTGGGTTTCTCAGTGTGTATCTCAGGTAGCTAGTGGTGGTGCTTGCACAGAGATGTTTTTAGGCTGTGAAAGCTGCTCTTAGCAGGCATCACAAGAATCCAGATTAAGTGATTTGGCAGAAAAAAGATCCCAAACATTCAGAGGCAGAAAAAAGATCCCAAACATTCAGAGGGTAAAGGAAGTAGGAGCTAATAAAGGAAGAACATAGAGAGAGGGCCAGAATAAAAACTTTAGGGTCCACAAGCACCAAAACAATTTTGGGGACCCCTTCCCTTACTCCCATATGTAACTTATAAACAACTCAAAACCATGTGATAATTTTAAGAACACCAAAGAAAGTTCTTATTTTCCTAACGATAATAATTCTGATGCTTTTTAAATTTTTTCCCAAAATCTTTAAATGATAATACTTATGCAGAGTCTGCTTATGCCTAAAGGAACATATTATTGGATGTACCTATGTACACTCATCACAGGGTTGTAAGTTTGGAAGATAAAAATGTAGGAGCAATTCTGACGATAAAGGATGGTATGTCTTCCACAATTAATTAATTGGTTGATTGATAATTTAATTGTTCATTAAGTAATGATTAAGCAGTTATTATATACTAAGTAATAGAAGGATGAGATGAGAGGTGAGTAAGACAGTCAACATCACTGCTCAAAAGACCCCAAATCACTTTATCTTTAAGTTAATTTCTTTCTTTGTGTATAAAACAAACAGGAAAAGATCTCTACTTGTTCCCTCCTTGAGTTACTGTGAGTCTCAAATATTCTTTTGGAAGAACTGAAAAATAAGTGTGGGGTACAGCAATGATATTTCTGGTGTGTGTTTAAAATACTGTCAACCCACGGACGTACAAACAAATCTGGCAGGTAAAGAGTTTCAGAAAATAGCTTATTTAATATAGTAAAATATTGATGTTGATATGGGATAAATACTCAGTTTTCCACAAATCTCAATTTACCAATACCACCATAACTCATAGGCAATTATGGCCATTTAATAAAAATCAATCAATAAAAAACATATATGTATATGGAGATACATATGTGTGTGTGTGAGTGTGTGTGTGTGAGTGTGTGTGTGTGAGTGTGTGCCTGTGTGTATGTATAGGAAGTAACCTTTGGAGAACAATAAATCTTAACTAAACTGTGGACATCAGACATCTCTTTTAATTCCTCTGCTATGGACTAAGTACGTCCTCTCAAAATTTATATGGTCAAGCCCTAATCCCCAGTGTGATGGGATTTGGAGGTAAAAATGTTAGGAGGTAATTAGGTCATGAGGTTGGAGCCCTCATGAATTGGATCAGCGGCCTTATAAGAAGAGACACAAGAGAGATGATCTCTCTTTGAGCCATGTAAGAATACAGGAAGCAAGTGACTATCTGCAAACCAGGAAGAGAGCTCTCATCAGACACTGAGTCTGCTGGCACCCTGATCTTGGACTTTCCAGCCTCCAGAACTGTGAGAAATAAATGTTTGTTGTTTAGGACACCAAGTCTATAATTATTTGTTATGGTAGCTAGAACTGACTAAGACACGTACGTAAGAACGTTATGAGCAAAGGCTTGAATATATGAAAAGCAAGAAATAAGCAGAGGACAATAAATTCAATTTGATTGTAACATGAAAACCAAGTATGGATACCCTTGACCCTTCTCACATCTTCCCTGCTACTGACCCACTGAGTTTTAATTAGATTTCTGGGAGTCCATGTGGGTAGGGAAAGGAAAGATTACATGATTTAAGAAATACTTTTTAAACTGCAGCTGAATACATTTTTAAAAATTTTAATTACTGAAAACATGTATGCTGGCCATCATTTTGAAATTCATGCCCAACTTTCAGAAGATAGGGCAAAGAGTAACACAAGACAACTGAAGATGACAGAACAAAAAGGGACCCAATTGGACTGCATGAACATTGGTCACATTCAACCTAATAGCCATAGAAGTATTAGGAAATGCTTAAGCTCTCTCCCTTCACTTCCCTTTTCTCTGTGTCATGAAGACTCAACAGCCCCAGCTGATAGAGTCATGGAGGTGCTGACAGGCGCCCAACTGTGGTGTGATTAACTCAGTGTGCTTCTGCAATTAGCCCATCAAAGTCGTTTGAGGACTAGCATTTCTCCTGGGGTCACAAGGCAAAAATGACCTGGCCTGTCACTCCTTGTCTGGCTGGGGCCCCGTGCTGGCATAGGGGATGTCACAAAGCAAACGGTCACTGAGTCTTTAAGCAATGAGTGTAAACAGGTCTCAGCTTGTGAAGCGGAGTGCATATTAAGCTAAGCTGTCCAGTACTTGACTTGGAGCAAGGCTCCCTTTCCTGTGTACATTCATTTTATTTTATGGCCATGTAAAAGCAACTCTGTGGCGCTGGGTGCAGTGGGAAAATCAACAACAACACTATAGAACAACCCGCAACCAAAAGCAACGAAAAGAGAAAACAGCAGGAGAAAGATATGGAGGCAGATCCCTCAAGCACCTCAGCAAGCAATGGCCATGTCAAAAGTGAGAATAATTGTTTTTGACAGAGAGGAAAGTAGTAATTGGAATGAAACTTGTTTGAATAACAGCTTAAATGTTTCTTTCCTTGCTTTCCAGATTACATGCACTGTAAAGCCGGGTTTCTTTCTCCTGGCTAGTTCACAGAGGACATTCTGTGTCCAAGGGGCTTGTGAAAGGAGGGAAAAGAAAGCAAACAAGCTTGTGAATTTGCCTCTTTCTGAATGACTGGGGGCCTGGATTCCAGGCTCACATAGACAGCTTATTGATACTTAATTCCAAATCTTGTCTGCTGTGCACATCTCCTATAGATCATTCTTAAGATATTGAGAGGCTGGATGGTGTCCGGGTGAGAGTGCTTCATCTGCTCAGCTGGTTAACAAAGCTTAACTTAGAACTTTATCCTAATCTTGTTCCTTTTCGCTCATTTCCAATTATGGTGAGTGCAATGGACTGACTGTTTATGTCCTCCTCAAATGTATGTGTTGAAATTCTAAACCCCGAAGTGATGGCATCAGGAGGCGGGGCCTTTGGGAGGTGATTAGGTCATAAGAGCAGATCCCTCACAATGAGCTTAGTGCCCTTGGAGAAGAGACCCTAGAGAGATCCCTAACCCCTTCTGCCATATGAGGTTATAGTGAGAAGATGGCTGTCTCTGAGGAAGGGGGCTCTCACCAAACACTGATTCTGCTGACCCCTGGATCTTAGACTTTCTAGCCTACAAAACTGTGAAAAAAATTTTTGGTTGCTTATAAGCCCCTTAGTCCATTGTATTTTGTTATAGCAGCCCAAATGGACTAAGATAATGAGTGAAAGTCCTAATTCCATGGTGGGGCATCTTTCGCCCTTTATGACCTGCCCTGCTGACTACTACTTCAGCTTCTTCACCCTATGCCTCCTCCAAGTCAAACATTTGTTGGTCTTACACAGCCTGGCCTCTTCCTGTTTCTCTGATTGTCTCTCCTCCATGCTGCACTCTACTCACAAGCCGAGGTGGACCTTTGACCTATTTCCTGAATCTTCCAAGTTGATTCCGGTTTCTGAGCACTTGTTCTTGTTACATCCTAGAGTGTTCCATCCCTTTGTCTCCACTTGCGAGAATCCTTCTTAACATTTGGGTTCAATTTTCATTACCAAAAGACACGTTCCCCGACCCTCTCCCCAAATTAAATAGGTCTCCTGGAACTGTCCCATTAGCGCATTTTATTTTCTAGGTTGCATGTGTTGATTTCTGAAAATCTCTTAATCATTTATTTATTTATTTATTGTCTGAACTCACCTTCCTCCATAACCACAATGGAATCTTCTTAAGCACAGAGACTTTTCTCTGTTAAGTACTCTTGTATCCCCAGCTATGGTGGGAGCTCAATAGACATATAAAGAAATGGTTCTTAAGAAACGATGTGTCCCATCATGTGCCATGCTTCCTTTCCTTTGGCCAAGTCAATCTCTCTGCCTCTGCTTAGTCAGCTTGCTCAGTCAGCCCTTTCTCTTGCTTCAAAAACTCAGTTCACATGTTCTCTCTTTGTGGAGTGTTCCTCTATATCCTTCGTATCCTGGATTACAGAAAGTTATTCCTTCTGCATTTGCTTGGTTCCTGGCCTGTCCACCCTTTATAACAGTTACCATGTTGACTTCCAGTTGAGTGTTTATGGGTACAGCTTGGCTTGAAAGTGTAAGTTTTTTGAACTTAGAGATCGTGTCTGTCTCTGAGTCAGCAAGTCTAATGTAGTGAATATATGTAACAGGTGCTTAAAAATGTTTCCTGAGTAAATTAATAGTCATTGCCTCAATCAACTAGGCTTAAAAAATGTGGCTTCTTTTTGAGGTTCCACTGTTGTTCAGAGGCTCCAGATTTTGATTTTTCTCTCACATTCTCTCTCTCAGACGTCCCCTCATCAGTTACACCATCACCATCCTTTGGAGGCCCCTACACCCCACCAACTACACTAACTTTCTAACTCATTTCCCTATCTCCTATCTTCTTTCCTCTAACACCCAAGGGAAGCAAAAGCTTCCACTTTTCTTCTTGTCACTGGTCTTCTCTTTTAATCCTCAGATAAAGGAGCAGAAGTCATTAATCTGATTGGTGAAATTAGCAAAAACTTTTTTGGGCTTCCTCTCAAATTTCTCTGTCACTCTCTTTTACTCTGTTTCTCTATCTGTCTCACTTTCACTCTCTCTCTGCTTCTCTGACACTGAGTAAATGGAGTCTGGAGCTTCCACAAATTCTTCTCCCTTTGCTGTAGGCCAAAAGTGGTAAGATCCCAAGGTTTAGATCTCATGGGGGCTGGGTGATCAGAGGTCTGGCTTTAGCCTTTGCTTCAGCCCCAGGCTCCTAAACAGCCTTCAGTAGGGTTCTGTAAGGAGCTGTCAGTTGCCAACTTTGCTAGTAATAAAGAACTAGTTTCATATCTATTTTGCTACTGACCATTGTGTGTGTAATAGTGACTTTTTATACATCTCTTCTATGCCTCCCTAAAGGGAAGAACCCCTCTTATATTCATTTTTATTTCTAGCAGATTACACACTAGGCCATCAAGATGTTTACTGAATTTGATCAAGAGGAAAGGCTAAGTTGTTTTCTCCCCCTCTTAGGAGCACAGTGATGGGCATCTAACAGATTCTTAATAAGTATCAGTTGAGTGAATGCATGGATTATTCAATAATTTCTCACTCTTTCTGAGATGCTAACTAACTCCACCTCCATCTCTGCTCCAGGGATCCATCTGTTCTGGAGAACTGCGGTCTCTGCAAATCCACTCTTTAAACTCCACCAGACAGTCCCAAAGGCTTGGCAGTATTAAGAATCTACTTGGATATTTATCATTTCACTGAGAATCTGCATTACTTTCATTCCAACCCATCTGAAATTAAAGGTATCTGCCTTCACATCTAGTAACAGAAAATTTACAGACAGTCTTCGAGTATATATTGTAATCAACCAAAGAAACACTTTAAACTTCTTCATAAGAGTGAATTGTTATTGGCGAAGAATTAGGAGATGCTCATTGCTAGCAAGTTAGATTTCGCAAAATCAATTCTGACATATCCAAGACATCCCAGCCAACAAGAGGGATATTAGAAGAGATGATGAACAATTTCAATACTAACTGACGTCATGTTCTGGCACGTCACAATGATGTCCGGAATACATCATTCTTGCCTTTTAAAATATCTTGGGGAGAAATGTAAATGCAGGATGACTGAAGTGATTTTTCTATATATATGCAATTTTGTTTGCCCTTTAGAAGTTAGTTCAAATTGTTTTGAGATACTATCTGATCCAATCAAAATGCTTACAGGCCTAGCCATTTCAGAGCTGAAGTGAAAAGAAAACCAGCTTTTACTTGGATTTTTCAATGTGCCAGGTATTTTCACATTCATTATCTCACAATGTCCTCATAGCTACATTGTGATTTAAACATATTATCCACATTTTACAAAAAGTAAATAAAAGCTCAGAGTTGCTAAGGGACCTGCCTGATGTCACATAGGGAGACAGGACTTGGATTCGGATTTTTTTGCTCCACGTTCAGTGCTCTTAAAACCATAACACATTGACTTAGAGATCATCCTCTCTAACACTCTCTTTTGTAGATGAAAAATTAAGTTCCAGGGAGGACAAATGCCTTCCTAATGGCCTCACAGGTGGCAAGCACACTGCCTCCATAGACATTTGGCTTGCTAGACACAAAGAAAATTTCAGTTCCTGTTAATGAAATACTTAATATGTATGGAGTTCAGCACTCCTCTGAAAATGCAGAATTTAAAAAGAAAAAAAAGGAAGCAACTCAAAATTGTGACTCACTTGCCTTGAAATGTGAATAGAATATTTCCCAAATATATAGGATGGACAATAACACGATTTGCTTTTGTTATCTGACACATGAAAAAGTAGCTTAAGTGATTCCATATACTGCTGTGATAAATATCATGCACTCACTGTATTAGTTTGGTAGGGCTGCCATAGCAAGATATCACAGACGAGGCGGCTTAAACAAAGAAATTTCCTCACAGTTCTGGAGGCTAGAAATCCGAGATCATGGTGTTGGCAGGGTTGTTTCCTTCTGAGGGCTGTGAAGGAATGATCTGTTCTAGGTCACTCTCCTTGGCTTGTAGATGGCCATCTCTGTGTCTTTACATCATTTTCTCTCTGTTGGTGTCTATGTCCCAATTTCCTCTTCTTGTAAGGACATCAGTTATATTGGATTAAGGCCCAACCTAATGACCTTGTTTTATTTTAATTATCTCTTTAAAGACCCTCTTTTCAAATACAGTTACATTCTGAGTTCCTGGAGCTTAGGACTTGAATATATGAATTTTTGAAGGACACAATTCACCCCATAACACAAACAAACACACACACAGAGCTAAAACTCAGACAGGAGAAGTTTCTGAGCTTATTGTTTAGGAAGTATAAATTTGATTTTTCTGACCACAACATAAACTTTTGGTAATCTTTGAACCCGTTTTTTTTTTGAGGGTTCTTTTCATGAGCCAAGACTTTGCAAACAAAAGTAGAAAGAGAAGGAAAGAGAAAATGCACCAGAAACTGTAGGCTTCTTTTTATACATGCCAGACTGCTGGGAAGAGACCTTGGCATGGAGTCCTAAGGTCTGGGCTTCTGTCGGGCTCCATCATTTACCAGCTGAGATCCTGACCACCGTGCAAGCTTGTCATTTTTTCTTTCATTTATAAAATAATAATCCTGACATCATGTGGCTGTTGTGAGGATTAAATGAGATAATGGGTATAAAAACACTTTGTACACTCTTGAGACAAGTTGGAACTTTTTTAATAGTCATGTTTCCTTAAAAGCAATCTTTTTTTTCAGTTATTTTTTGAGGCCATATTGGCTTATAACATTGTGTAAATTTCAGATGTACGTTATTATAACTTAATGGTAATCTTAAAGCAGAACCCTAATATTTAAAAGAGGAGAAAGAAAACCCACTTAGCTCGAACAGGGAGTGAGGAGTAGAACTGGGTGGTGGGGCTGACCTCACTCACCAAGCCCCATCCTCTACTAGCTTAAGTCCTGTCAATTCTTGGGGCCTGCTACTGAGCATATTTTTGAAATCACTATTCTCAAGACCTATACAAATGTTAGTTATTACTTTATTATTTTTTTACTGAACCCTGTGAGGTGGAATGATATATTGTTTTCAGTTTTCAAATGTGAGGAAGCTAAAACTCAGAGTGCTGAAGTAATTGCCTGATCTCCTGGAGCCCAGTATTTCTCAAAAGAGCTATAGTAAAGAATTTATATTTAAAATTTTCGATTTGCCATGGAGTGATGCTTTTATAAAATAAACTAAACATGAATTACTTAAAAAATGAAATTAAAGGATAAGAAAGGCTTGTAAAGTGTGACCTTGATTTTTTTTTATTAGCTTCAACAGACATGAAATAATTGTACTGAATTCCTATGGAAGTTTCTATAGGTCGACTCTGATTGCTTACAAGTTAAAGCATCTGTGGCCCACACTTTGGGCAGCACTGTGTAACAAAGTGATGATGGGCCAGTGCGCAAAGACGTGTCTTGTGACTCGTCTACTTTATATCATTGCTTTCTTGATCTCATATCTCTGAGATCCAATTTCCTTATCTATAAAATGCGCATGTCAACTCTGGCCCTTGTTTACCTCATAAGATTCTTAAGACATTGAGAAGACAAAAAGAGGAAATTTGAAAGCCGTAAGGAACAGAGCACTGATCATTTTAGCATGGGAATTTTAAAGCAGATATAACCAATCGTATTAAAGAACACTTAGAGTTACAGACTGCACTCTCCTGCTGAAGTATCGCAGACAAACTAGCTGCAGAATCTACCCCTAGAGAGAGGAATACAATGGCTGCCTATATTTTGAGTTTTCAGTTATATCTGGGGTGACCTGTCTGATTTCCCTGGGAAAGTCCTGGTCTATGCTTGTTGTCCCAGCTAATTATAAACAGTGCATCATTTTACTCTTTAAAGTGTCTTAATTTGTACAAAAAAGTATACGATCAACCAGTCAGATGACAGATGTTGCAAAAAATATTATTGGTGATAGCATGGATGGTTTTTGAGCATTGTTTCTGGTAAAAATTAGATGCCAACAATTGTTTTCCTACAAAGTAGCATCGAGTTCAAGAAAAATAAAGCCTGATTTATACTGTTTTGTATGAAATTAAAGCTTTTTTTTAAAAAAAAAACTTAATCTAGACAAAGATTAAAAAGAGAGAGGTTGAGGAAATAACTTAAGAATTCTAAAGGGTAGGAGGCGGGGTCTCGGAGAACTTGTGGTGAGTGAACCGGCTTCAGTCAGATTGGAACCTGCACTCGAGTGTTTTTGTCTATTCCCTTCCATTTCATGTCTCTTCAATTTCAAGTAAATCCAATCTGTCTCAGCTGTGAGAAAAGGAATGTATTTGGGGCTCTTCCATGCTTGAGAAAAAGGTGAAAAAAGAGAGCTGGTATCTATCCAGGAAACCAGACAGGTCCTGTCATATAGAAGGAATTCTGAGAGACTGAGCAGAGAAAGCTGAGCCTGAGTGGGGCTGAGTCAGGGCCTCTACCAACCAGCGGGTCCTGGCACTTACTTTCCTCTTTTTCCTCTTGCCTGATGATGCAATGACTTCTATGCTGTCTTTCAGCTTCCATTCTTCTCCCTTTGAATCCACCTGCTGCAAATTATCAAAGGGATCTATCTGGTCATGTTAATCCCCTACTTAAAACCTATCAATGACTGCTGATTTTTATAAGACCTATCCAAATATTTTAATACACTAAGTAAGTTTATCCCAAATTTGATCAATTCCTCTGTTTCCAATCTCAAGAGCTCTTCCCTTCCTGATTTCTTCTCCACATTCTATCAAGATGAAGTATACAAAATCTCCATAGAAATAAACAAAAGCAATCAAGAGGCAGCATCTCATATAGTTCAACCTATTAGGGAGGTAGAATGGCTTGCAGTTCTCCAAAAGGACCATTGCTGTGTCATATATCCTGCATCTGTACATGTGGTTCCTTCAGCGTTCATTCAGCCCACAGATATGTCCTAAGTGCCTAGAATGTGCTGGAGTCTCTTCTAAGAGTTGAGGAGGTAGTGGTTAATGAGTTACACTGAGTCCCTGCCTTTTTGCATTCTAGTGGGTGAGGTGGTCAACAAATACATGAGTATATACTGTAATATCAGGTAAGTGATAGGAGCTTCTAAGAGAAAAAAGCAGGGTAGGTTATGGAGAATGGTGGAAGAGGGAGTACAAGTTATAGTTCTGTGCTTGGAACTCCCTTCGCCCCCTCCCCACTCCTGCTTTGTTAATTCTTCAACATTCTGCTAGGGCTTCACCTCTCTCAGGTGGCAGATACCTTCCTCTGTTTACCTCCCCCAGTCAGACACCACTCAGACATGATGGGGTTTATTAATCCCTCATGGGAGATCATGAATTCCTTCTGGAAGCTAATGTCATGATGTTCTCTAGCACCTAAACATGATACAATCAAAAGAACATGGATTTGAGTTCAGACACATGCTGAGTGTAAGTCCCTCATTTTATCTGAGGGTTTGCACCACTATATAGTTAAGACGTGAAGACTCTTTTTGCTTCATGAGATTTCTGCAAGTCTCAAATGAATGTAGCACTTTGAGAATTGCAAATAGCATTGATAATTTTAAAGTGTTATACAAATTTAACCAGCTATAACTATCATCTCACTACAATGATCAACTGATGGTACTTTCAAGAGAAGGAAGATCATCCAAACTGTACAGATAGCTTTTAACTAAATGAACTGGTCATTCATTCAGAAAGAATTTACTGTCTATGTGCTGTGTGGTAGGCATTGTTCTAGGTATGTGGCACAAAGCACTTTTCCTTCATGGAATTCACTTACATTTTATTTTGGGGAAAATAATCTGGAAGAAAAAGGCAGACTATTATAGTAGACATTGCTAAACACCATGGCATGATAATTTCTAAACTCAATGTGGCTTTCTCTAAGACTTCCTCTTACATTGGCAATAATATATAAGGTTTTCCACCAATTAAATCTATCTGAAATCACCAAGTATTAAATTATATGGCCTCAGGAGATATAAACATAAGTAGTTCAATACAAAAAAATGCATGGTAAAAAATAACAAAGAACTATTCCCAGTGGTGGTGTCAACTTTTCTACAAGGTTAATTAATCACTGCAGATGAGAGTAACTGGAACAAGTTACAGATTGATGTTGACTGTAAAGATACAACTTTGAAAATCCCAAACCAATAACAATTTATTGCTCACAGTCATAACATACTCATAATTAGTAACTCTTTAAGAGTGGAGATGAATTGAAAAAAAGGAAAACAAAATAAACACCCAATTTATATGTTGAAAATCTTTGTTATCTGAGCATATTACTCCATGTTGAATAAAATTTGCTGAATTAAATAATATATTTCACAATATTTTCGACATGGAGATTTTTATTTTATATTTCAGAAAAGTTACGGAGAAATGTATAGCAATGTTTGTGGCCCAAACTCCAGCTTCATTTTTAAATTATGTGCAAAGACTTAATCCAAGAGATTGGCCCTTTTATTCTGAAACATTAGGAGAATAACAATGATAATTAAAATGGAAATATGTATGGGCTATCACGGGTAATGTTCTCTAGTACTGACATTTTTCTTCAATAGTCTAATCTAATCAAATATTAATAAAACTTACCCAACAACATGTATAAACAGCTGGCTTTGACAAGAAATGGGCATTCCACTGCTTTATCTAACATCTCTGAAAAATCTGTTAAATAAGTGAGATATTTCTTTTTAGACTCCATGGAAGCAAGTCAATTTGGTCAATTCTGTATTAATAATGGACCTGATTCTACGCGATATGGTGGCAAGAATAAGATGTTTAAAATCAGAAGATGGGCTGTAAGTCCCTAACATTTCACATTTCACATATATAAAATATAGATGATGAGAATCATGATTACAGTCATTTATACTTTTCCTGCTTGACAGGGGCACTCATTTATTCTCTTTTTCTTTTCTTTTGAGGAAGATTAGCACTGAGCTAACATCTGCTGACAGTCCTCCTCTTCTTTGCTGAGGAAGACTGGCCCTGAGCTAACATCTGTGCCCATCTTCCTCTACTTTATATGTGGGACGCCTGCCTCAGCATGGCTTGACAAGCATTGCTTAGGTCCGTACCGGGGATCCAAACCAGCAAACCCTGGGTCGGAGAAGCAGAACATGTGAACTTAACTGCTGCACCACCGGCCAGCCCCTCCTTTATTCTTAAACAAAAAAATATGTGTGACACCCCTGTCATGTGCTGGATCTTGTGATAGGAGTGTTAAGATAAGTAAAATGTAGTCACTGAACTCAGCAAGTGGACAGGCAGGTGAGAAAAGCAAATAAGAATTACGGCAATAAGAGCTATGCTGGAGGTTCTAAAGGAGCCCAATGAGGAGCATGTAAAAATCAGATTTCAGGATGGAGCCATCATGGAAGTTCTCATAAAGGAGGTGATAGTGCTTCTCCAGAGGTTTTAGACTTTCTCCTGAACCCTAGACTGTCTACTTGATATCTCCACTTCATTAACTAATGGACAACTCAGACTTAACACAAGCAAAAGAGACTGCGCATCCCGACTAATCTATCCTTTAATCTTCTCCATTTTGGTAAAGAAAACCTACAAGTTTCCAATTACTCCAGCTGAAAAAAAAATAGGTTCTTTTTCTTTTCTATTTTGCATTCAATTCTCCAGCATACAGTAGCTCTAAAGCGTATTCTGAATTTGGTCACTCCTTAGTATCTCCAAAGCTCTCACCCCAGAGCAAGCCACCCTTTTCTCCCAACCAGCTGCCGCATCCTGGTAACCAGTCTCTCTACTCCCACTCTCTAACAGTCCTTCCTTCACATAACCAACAGAATGCTCTTTTTAAAGGGGAAATCAAATCACTTCACTCTCCTGCTTGTAATTCTGATGGTTCCTTTTCACACTAAGCAAGATAAAAAAAACTATCTATAACCCAAACTTACCAGTTTAGCCCCTGTGTAACACTCCCAGGAAGACTTCTCTGAATGCCATTGGGAGAACTAGGTTAGCTCCCCCCTCTCCAATTCCCTGCCCCCACAATGTTGTATGCACACAGCGCTCACTGCACTTTCCACACTGGACAGCAATGATCTGTGTCTGTTCCTAACAGGCTGCAAGCTCCTTGCGCATCCGACATGCTGGGAGATCCATGAGGGCAGACACTACACTTTTATATCCCTGGTACCAGCATAATTTATGAAATAAATGATGATTATTATTTCTGCAGCTATATATTTGTGGAGTTTTAAATTAGCTCTAACAGGTGACAGTTTCCTTGACTAAAACTTAATATCTCCTTCGATCTCTGCAAAAACCTGGGATTTTCAACTGTCAAATTTTCAACTGATAAGGAAAGTTATAGAAATTTTTTTTTCCATGGGCTGAGTGCTCATTGTTTATTCCTTTTTGCTTAATTGTCTCCACTCTAGAAGAAGGAAAAACTAAATTTTTTGTCTCCTTTGCAGCCAGGAGCAGCTATAACACACAAGTTTAGCCAATAAAATGAAAGCTATAGTCTGCTAAGTCTATGACCTCCTATTCCTTAGGAAAATAATTCATACATACACATGAAGCAGAGAAGAATTCAACAAGATCTAATTATGAGTTCAAAATGCTCTATAAATCTTTGAAGGCAGGTGTCTCAGTAGATTGAACTAGAAAAGTACTGAATAAAGGGCCAGGATTGAATCTGGGCCATGAGAGATGCGGGAAGAGAGAAAGATGGAAGGCATTCGAAAGTCTTAAATTTTTGATTTCTCTCCTGTGAGGAGGGTGGAGGAAAATCAGAGGGGACAGTGCTTCATTAAAAACCAATAGATGGCAACTTATGTGTAAAACTAAAGATCGAGGACACATACTTCTAGAGTATTCATCATGGCAAGTCCTAATATACAAAGCTTCTCTGTTGAAGGCTCCCTCTGGTTTCTGACCTTTTGAATTTTTGTCCCTTTCAGACACTGCCTTAGTTTTAGTTCCCCCAAAAGCAGAGGCTGATTCAGGGAATTGAATTCAGGTCGTTTATTTGGGAAGTAATCCCAGGGAGCAGGAATGAGGATGTGGGGAGACTGAGTTAGGGCTGGAAGAAACACTGATAGGAGGAGTGTTTCTGCTTCAGGCAGTAGGAGCTTGGTTCTGAGGGGACCTCCAAGAAGTCAATGCATCCCAGAATTTCTGCCCATAGAACAGGAGGCTGGGGTCATTTATCCATTGGCTCCTATCCTGCGTTCGTTGATGCTTGCCTCTGGAGGATTAACAAATCTGATTTTCTGAGCTGCACTTGTGCTCAGGCCCCTCTGACGCTCACAGCTTCAGAAAAGGCTATTTTCCAAGGCAGAAAATAGCAAGATTGGCTTTTGAAGTGGGACTTTGCCATAATATGAGCGTGAGCTCATGTAGAGCTGTGCACCACTGTGGGTGAACTCAGAGGCGGGCTGAAGGGGTATGCTTCTGGGCACCAAGAACATCTGCTACAGGAAACGATCTCTACCCTGTGGATGCCAACAAACTCTTTTTCTCGGTTCTGGCCTCTGGTACTCCCTAGCTCATGGGTGGTTCAGAGAAGCATTCTGCCTTTCCCACATGTAGCCCCACCAAATATCAAAATGGGTTCCTCCTAATACTGACACTCTCTGCTGGGGAGCTGCAGTCAGCAGTTGAATAGTCTCACCAGTTCTGAACACTGAGCCCCTGTCCTCCTCAAAGTCTGAGGACTAGCCACTAAAGCAAGTTGGAGCTGGGAGGCTTCCCTCTGCCTCATTTCCCGCTCCAGAGAGCTCCTGCTGTCATCATAAACATCATTTGCCTAGAACTACCCATGTGCCAGATGCCATGCTAAGTAATTTGTAGATATGGCCTTCTTTAATCCTTACAACAGGTTTTACAGAATGGTCATCATGGTCCCCATTTTGTAGCCAAGGAAACCGAAACTCAGAAGGAAGCTGTGCAAGTTAGTAGGTGACAGAGCAAAGATTTGAACCCAGTTCATGAAAACTCCCCAAACCATGGTATCCACAATTATACCATCCTGACTCTATGTTTATCTCCATGCTACCACCTCCAATCTCCCCCGACTCCACCTTTACACCGGACCTTGGATTAGAGTCCAGCCCCCCACTTTCCCCTGGAATTCCCTTTCCAGTGACAGATGCGAATCTGCTCTCCACCTTGAATGCCCCCCAATTGGAGTGACTTCATGTTTTCTCTGAGCAGTCTGTTTCATTGCCTAACTGCTCCCAATAGTCTAACATTTCCCCTGACATTTAGCTTCAATATTCCTCATTGCAGCTTACAGCTTGTTAATTCTCATTCTGCCCTTGTTGATTAATAAGAAGACTTATCCCTACCCTTCTCACAATATCATTTTATGAATGTGTCGGCAGAATGATGGCTCCCTTCAGCGGCCCTTCCTTAAGCCTGAACTGTTCCAGTCCTGTTAACCTCTCCACAGAGGTCTCACTCTCCAAGCCTGGGACTACTTGTGTTCCTCTCCTCTCAACTGTGTCAATTAGCCTATGTCCTTGGATAATTTATAGTGTCCAAAAGGGAGCCCAGGCCTGGAGAGGCAGCCAACTCCAGGCAGAGACAGGCGTGATGCTGTTGAAATTCACTTACTCCTTTTGCAAAGTGATATCTTAATTATTTTTTCCTTGAGGCAGACAGCCAAGATTTCTCCCTCTCAATGTCCTTTTTATGAACTTGGAATTATAGACCATTGGAGCTTATTTAGACCCTCTGGATCATCTCTCTTATTTGGAAGTAAGTTGAGGCATAGAGGAAATGAGGAGAGTGCCCAAGGTCACTCAGTGGCTCAGTGATCAAGTGAAAATGAGGACCAGCTCTGTAGTCTTTCAGGTCAATATACCTTTCAGTGCAACATTAAGACTGGGCTCATGAAAATATGATATGCCTGGCTCTACCAAAAGCAATAAAATTCAGGAGTGTGGAGTAGTTGCAGGCAATGGAACAAAGAGGTACATGGAGAAGAGGGGTACATAGCATTGAATGTCAAGTAAGGTGAGGACTGATAAGTGACTGATGGCACTGGCAATGGAGGATCACATGATGGTGTGAAGGCCGCTCTTTTCCTGGAGGAATAGGGACACAAACAAATAATGTTGATCTGAGAAGATAAGGACTACTAATGGAAAGTTGTGCAGTCTTCTGAGAGGGCATTTTGAGAAAACGTTTTAAGATGGTGATGTAATATAATATAATATAATGGTTAAGAAAACAGGCTTTGGAATAGACAGACCACGATTCGATTCCATGGTTGGCCACCTACTAAATATGCGTGTTTGGTCAATTCCTAACTTCTCTGAGTCTGTTTGCTCATCTGTAAAACAATAACAACAAAATAAAAGTAAACTTTATATTTATAATATATTAATTATCTATCATATATAAACATGTCTATATAGTATACATTTATTTTTACGTATAATGTATGACGTTACATATGACGTATTATGTATACTTATAAAATAATAATAAAAATAATAATAATATCTACTTCCTAGGGCTGATGTCATGGTTATATGTGGTAATAACTCCAAAAATTCTCAATATTGTGTCTGGTGTATGGTAAAAGCATGTTTTGGCTATTAGCTATTAGCATTTATTGGACTGTTTATCACCATCATTACCATCATCACCATTATTCCAATAAAGTTAACTCAAACTTTGACTTCGTTTCTGGAGTTTTCTACCTGGCCACCTACCTTCTTGCTTTCAGCAGATAGTGCTACCCATCCCCACCCCCTTCATTTCACAGAGAAAACAGAGATCATCAGATGTGAAATACTTCACTCTGCTGTCATTACCACTGACCAAATTTACCAATTCCCATGTATCCTCCTAATTTCATGGGGAGAATTTTGTTTTAATTTGTCTGAGGTTAAATCTTTTGACACTGCCTTCAGTCTCAGTGCTTTTTCTGTGACATTCCTGTGCTTCATTATAGCTTTTATCTTCAGTGTATTGTCCTGCTGCAAGCTATCCTTCTCTCCAGAGCTCACTTTCCTAATAGCAAATCTCCTAATTTTAGCATCTTTTGCAATATCAACAGGCTGAGAATGTCTGAAATCATCAAATCCTGTTTAATTTTTGCCTAAGGGTTTCCCCCTCAATTTACTTCTTTTCTCTTGCATTTCACTGTAAGCAGCAAGAAGCAATCAGGCTGCAACTTCAAGACGTTGCTTGGAAATCTCCTCAGCTAACTATCCAAGTGCATCACTTCATTGCTTGCAAGTTCTTCTCTCCACTCAGCTGTAGGGAACAATTCAATGACGTTTTCTGCCCCTATGTAACAAAGATTGCCTTTTGTCCAGTTTTCAATAACATGTTCCTCATTATCTTCTGAAACCTAAACATCAGTGCCTTTACTGTTCATATTTCTACCAATAATATATTTAAGGCAATCTAGGTTTTTTTCTAGAGCTTCTAACAGTCTCTACTCATTGCTAGTTCCAAAGCCAATTCCACATTTTTCGATGTTTGTTACAGCAGCACCCCATTATCTTGTACCAAAATCTGTATTAGTTTTTTGTGGTTGCTGTAACAAATTACCATAAACATGATGGCTTAAAATCACAGAAATTTACTCTCTCACAGTTCTGGAGGTCAGAAGTATGAAAACATTATCACTAAGACAACAATCAAGGTGTCAGTAGGGCTATCCTTCCTCCACAAGCACTAAGGGAAAATCTGTTCCTTGTCTCTTTCACCTTCTGGTGGCTGCCATCATTCCTTGGCTTGTGGCCCCATCACTCCAGTTTTTGCTTCCATGATCACATTGCCTCTCCTCTTCTGTATGTGTCAAATCTCTCTGCCTCTCTCTTACAAGGACACCTGTGATTACAGTTAGAGACCACTTAGATAATCCAGAATAACCCCCTCATCTCAAAATCCTTAATTTAATCAAAGCTGCACAGATGCTTTTTCCGTGTAAGGTAATATTTAAAGGTTCCAAGGATTAGGACCAGACATCTTTGGGACAATTATTCAGCTTACTATACAACCATACCTATTCTCACTGGATACAATTTTTTCAAAGTTCTCTTCACCTCACAATATTTTTTTTAAAAAAGATGTTGGAATAAATATATGCATACTAGTAAGACAACTATTGACATGAGCATATAAAATTGCTAAACACTGTGATAGGCATCAGACACACATGATCTCATTTGAGCCTCAGAATAGGACTTCTTAGTTAGTATTTTTATACTCATTTCATGGTTAAAGGAAAAGACTGGTAACTCGTGTACCTAATACGGGGTGGACTAGTAGTTAAACTGGGTTTTGTCTAATTCTAAAGCCTGAGTTCTCCTTGTGCCTAATACACTGTGCTCTATGAGCTTTTGTACTAGGGCCTTTTAGAGGTTTAAGATATGTCATCCACTAAGAAAACAAAGAAGGTGTGGCAGAGTAAGTCTCAAGAATGATGAATATTTTTTATTTAGCCTCTTTCAACAATGACACTGCTGTCATTCATCTTTGGCAGTCCATTATAAATGTGTGGAGTGCTTTTGGCTGACCACATTGGTCATTGGGCTGTGACCACACAATTCACAAATGGAGTTAGAAGCTCAAAGAAGGCTTTATACATACAGGGTCTTCTCAGAAATATTCTCAGTGACCACACCCTATCTATCTTTCCAGGTTTAATGGACTGAGTTTAGGAAATATTTTGGTCTGGCTATAGCCTTCCATTCCTGCTTAACCATACATTTTGCCTGTCCTTGTTGTCCTGAAAAACAGGACACATGGCTTGGTTTATGTCTAGAAGGAAAGGTAAAACATGTTCATATTTAAATAAAACATAAGCAGAACGTGCTGAGTGTGCCAAGCTAGGTAGGGATGAGGTGCTGGGTTATGCAGAAGGAACAGATGAGATTTTCAGTTCTTCAGGTAGGTTTCAGAAGGAAGCAGTGATTATGCTTGACCTCTAAATATAAGGAATATTTGGCTGCACTTGAATTGCAAGATATGGGGAAAAGAAAAGACACTTTGGCTAGGCTGAAGGACAAGAATTCATAGTGTCTTGAAAAGAACAACAAATGACTTCATTTGATTTGAATAAAATGTCAGGAAAGAAAGAAGGGAGAGTTAAGTTTAGATGTGTAGATTCAGGCTCGTTAGGTTGTCTTCTGGATTTTGGACTTCATTCTATCTGGACTGTGGAGTCATTTAAGGATTTGGGGCAGAGTAATCATCAAGGATATTCTGAGCACTACAATAAGGTGACAACTGTTGGTGGAATGGATTAGACAGGAAGAGACTATAGGTAAGGAGACAGGTTAGGAGGCCACTGTAATAGTTCAGGAAGGAGGTAATGATGACTTCAACTGGGGCAGTAGCAGAAAGAGGAGAGATGAGGGAATGAAGATCAGGCATATTGTATAAGTAAAACCCACAGGATATGACAACTGATTGATTATGTGCAGTAAGGAAAAGAACAGGAGTCCAGAGTTCTAGCTTAGTTGATTGGAAGTACACATATACCAGCTAAGGTTCTTTGCAAGTGACTCAACATACACTGGCTTACTTTAGCAAAACGACTTTAAAAGATATTTATTTAAGAAATTTGAAGATGAGTCATAGATTGAAAAGACATTAAAATGAGGACGTAGAAAGGACGAGAATGAGAAAACTCTAGGAATTACAGCCTACTGAAACCACACCCTTAAGGGTGAATCACTTTGAATCATTTAGTGCACTTGGTCATTCCATTAAAGACCTGAATTCTGTGGAATTAGGAAGAGAGAGAGAGAAAGGAAAAAGAAGTCTGATTGGTTGGTTGCATGCCTACTCTGGCCAGGAAGAGGGTGGGACAGCTTGATTGATATGCGCACCAGGATTCCATGTAATAGATGAAAGGTAATTTCCCAAAAGAAACTTGAAGCATTGCTATTAGAAGGGGGAAAGGATGCTGACTAGTTAAAAACCAAGGATGTACACCTCTGAGGACTGAAAACCATATAGAAGGCTCAGACTTTGGAGTTAGAATGTGTGAAAATCACTTCAGTTCTCATTGTATAGACCATTAAGAACAAATGCACATAATAATGGTGGTATTGCGGTTTGTTTCTTGTTCGATTTTAAAAGAAATGCTTCTATTGGTTGTAGCAAATTATATTTAGGAAACATCTTTTTATTCCTAGTTTACTAAAAGTTGTTTTCTGGAATGGTCATGAAATACTGCCAAATATATATTAGACGAATGTTGTATTACTCTTTTACCATACTATGGGCTAGATTTGCTGGAATTTTATAAAGGATTTGGCATCACATTCATAAGTGACAGTCTCTATACTTTGATTTCTTTTTCTCTTTAATTATAGGCTCACTTTATTATGTTTTCATGTCGGGGTTATTCCACTTCAGCTTAATAAGTTTAGCAGTAGTCCTCTTTATATGCTCTGAACCAATTTAAATGATATATAAATAACTTTAACTTGAAAGCATGGGATATAAAACTATGTGAAATTGGAGTCTTCTTGGAATCAATTTGTTTTATGCTTTTTTCTCTTATTCCATGATTATTGGGCACTTTAGGCTTTCTAAATCTTTTTGTGTAAGTTTTGATAGCTTACATTTGTCTCAGGGAAAGTATGCATTTTATCATGGGGCACAAAACTATTAGTATAGGGTTATTTAGATATAAAATGGGAACAATATTTGAGAAGGGACTTGAAAATGTTTAGAAGTGGCGGGAGGGGTCAAATTTGTAAAGTTTGAATGAGATTGAGATGATCAGGGATGAAAAAGCAGGTGAAAGAGGATAACTGAGTTAAGTTAGGAGGTTCCAATATTTTGGGTTGATGTACTAGAACTGAGAGGTTGCTTTGAATCAGAAAATCTGGAAATAGAATGAAAATAATAGTCAAGGAGAAACTCTAACAAAGAGGCAAGAAATAGAAAGTTGAGTATTAGCATTAAATGCAATCAAGGAGATCAGAAGCCAGGAAAGTAGAACTGAGTCTGAATGTAATGAGCAGAATGTCGGATAATCAAGAACCTAGATCCTGGATGCTGGGATTATTCTGGAGGAATAGTTCAATGTCCTGTGGTTCTATAAAATAGAGAGGTGGACGTAGAGAAATGATATATTAATCATTATTCTTTTGATTTCAAAAAAACACAAACTTGCCACATTAGCCAAAAGAAAACAAAAAAGTGGATTGGCTCATGTGACTCAAAGGTATTCAAGGTTTAAAGCTATCTGGAGCAAAGCCCTCTTTTTTTCTTTCTTCATCTCTGGTTTCTGCTTTGTGTTGTGTTGGCTCCATTTTTAGGCAGGCTATCTCCGTGTGTTATTAAAGAGAGCTCTGGAAGTTCCAGGTTTTCTTGGAACTGTGTGTCTGTGTAATATCAGAGATTACAACTATGCATTTTCCAGATTGTTGCACAAATTTCCAAGGGAGATTTTGATTGGGTCTGCTTTAGTTATGTTACCATCTTTGAATCAATGCTGTGGCCAGGGAGATGGCTATACTCTGATTGGCCGGGCCTGGTTCACATGTCCAACAGTGAAGTTGGGAAATGACTAAATCCAAGGATAAAGAATGGCAGAGGTGGACCTCCCGAAGAGATGAGCAGACCCTTCAAATAATTTTCATTATGTATATAATTATGTATTCATATATAAATGGGATGAGAGAATGGATGAAATAGATAAAACACTAGGGAACTTCTCTTAATTGATTGTTTGAGGGTTTGACTAGAACAAAGTAATTCATGACTAGGCAGTTAGGCTCTTTCATAGAACTTCTCGAATGCCTTGCAAAGGTGTTTGGTATTGTTATTTAAGCAACAAAAACCATTGAAGATATTTGAACAGGCAAATATATGTGTAATAGGTTGTCTAAAAAGAAACCACCAATAATTCCTCCTATTTCAGTATATGCATGCTGCTCTTCTCATGAAAAGGTGATGTCTACTTTCCAACCACTTGAGTCTGTCTGATCTCATGATTTGCTCTAATCAATGTAATGTAGTGGAAATAAAGTTCTGGGACTTCTACACATACATCTTAAGAGGACTTATATTTTTCAGTTTTGCTTGGAGGGAGACTCATGTGCTATATAAAGTGGTCCAGGCTATTCTGCTGGAGAGAGAAGCCGTAGGAAAAAGACCAGGATTAGAGGAACCAAGGCATTTCTGCCAACAATCCAGCATCAAAACTATGGATGTAAAGGCAGATGTCTTGGATCTTGCAGCCCCAGTCAGGTTACTTGAGATGACATCCTGAAAGGAGAGAGATTCAGCTTTCCCAGGCAGTTCCAAGGCATTTGAGCCATCCCAGCTGAAGCCCCAGTCATCATGGAGCGGAGACGACCCTGACTGCAGAGCTCTGCTTGAATTCTTGACTCAGAATAGTAAATAAATAAAATGGCTGTTTTTTTAAGCCACTACGGCTAGATATGCTAACCTTACGTTTTGATAGATATGCTGACTAAGGTTTTATTATGCTGCAATAAATAAAGGAGATATGTGAATAAAAATAATCTGGTTCATTTATTAGAAGACAGCATGGTTTATTAATTAGAAAGAGAGAGAATGAAGGTAGGGAAACAGGAGATTTTATTGTCATAGCCCAATTTAAGGTGATGAAGTCTCTAACTGGGGCAATATCATGGAAAAGTGAACTAAATGGCCTTACCTCTCCTTTTCTCTCTTGCTTGTGAGTCTTTAACTAGGCTATCTTATCTATCTCCGATTTCTGACACTACATCCTGTTGTCTGGGAGATAGTAGGTGACCCGTATAGTTGAACAAATTAATTAACAAAATTTGTTTTACCTTTTTCTGTCCATTTCAGCATTCTCTAAAGCTGAGATCATAAAAACAAAAGTTAAACACAAATGCACATACACGTACACTCACATTTGCTATTCAAGAGTACTAATTATTCTTGTAAATGTTTTGGTAGGAGTAAATTAAAATTTATGGCAAAATACCTATGGAAACCAGATTTGTGGGCTATTTATCTCCAAATTATATCTTGCTCATGAGAAGCATGGTGCACTGTAGGGGCACTGGTGAAAGGATTTAGATCTGTGTCCATAGATCTCCTCTGTCATTAACTAGCTATGTGACTTCAGATAAGTCACTTAACCTCTCTGTGCCTCATAGGTATGATGATTCTGTATTTTGTGAGATTGTTGAAAGAGTAAAATGAAATGCATTGGTAAATAAAACTGCAGATGCCCGACACATTGCTGGTACCCAAAATATATTTGTAGAATAAACTGGGATTTAATAATGATATTTTGTGATTTTTACGTTATTATTAGCAAAAGTCCCTTGTTTTAGTAATCACATTGACAATATATTATTTTGCTTAACCTCTTTATTTTTTAATTAGCTACTTCCTATATAAGGAATTAGAGGAATCCATTTTTAATTAATTCTTCTGACTACATTTTCATGGCTATCATAAGTAGCTGAGTAGAATCTTAGACATATGAAATAATGACCCAATTTAAGTTGCTGTATTTTTGTAAAGCACTGGAAAAGAGGAAAGCACTTCAAAGTAATTAACATGAACATGCTCAATTACGTTTCTGTATAGCATGCCAACACCGCTGCCTGGAAATTCAGAAATTGGGAATGTCAGAATCCCCAATAGCTAGCACAATGAGGTCCTAAGGCATCCCCCTCTCTTCTCTCAAGATGGTCTTTTAGAGAATTATTAAGTATTAAAAGGTTAAAAACTAAGAAAACAGTAGCAAAGAGGGGTAAAAAAGTTCTCCCATCAGGCCAATGGGTGGAAGGGTAGGGTCACTGAATGTAGCCTTATTTCTGCTGGCCATGTTTCTTTCCTACCCAAGCTCCAAAGTAAGCGGACTGTGTAAGCGGGAATGAAATACACAACCCCCTTGTGACTGTGAGCAGCAAAGCATTCTCCGTTTGTGGTTTTCTTCAAATGAGGCTGCTTGGAATATGTGTTTGAAAACACTGAGACTCTTTATTAATCAAGCACTTCACTCACCCTGCCAGCATAACGTTTCATTGATGTCAAAACTCCCTTAAAAATGGTTTTGGAGCCACTTCTTGTACACAGACTTCAACAGAAGAAATATTTTTGGAATTGTAAATAGAATAATTGAGGCAAATATTTGCCCATTTGGAAAGCTTCTGTAATGGCTTTAATTTTCAGTTGCATTTTAAATATGTAGATCTGGATATTGGTGGTAGGAACAAGGGGCAAGAATGAAGCACACCCTAAGATCTATACTTCTCTCAGAGAGTTAAGTTGTCACATGGACAGACAAATGGGTCAGAGGAGAGATATGAGAAGTCATTTTGCAAAGATAGATTAGATTCCAGGTGGGTGCAAGAAGTAATTAAAGGGGTTAATCCATCCCAAAAAAGGATATGCCAATCAGAAAGAAGCCTGCTTAGCAGAAGCTAAAGAAGAATCATAGAGGCAAGCACTGATGATTCCCTTCTAAAAGGTGCACCGAATAGACGACACTCAGACCCCAAGACACAACCTGCCAGGACCTAGAAGCAAGTCCATCCTAATTCTATATAAGATCACATCAGGGTACTACTGCCATCTAAGCTGAACTATTTAAATTATATAGGAAATACCCCTATTCTTGTTTCGTGTACTTGACAATTTGTTTTCCCATATAAGTCTTCTTGTAAGGAGGCAATGTATATCCATGCCAACTGAGAATTCTAGTGTGAATTATGGAAGAATACTTCCTTGTGGATGAATAAATAGGCAGCTTGTGTTTCATCATTCCCTGTGAGCTCATATATGTGCGTCTACTTAGAGAGATGGACCTATTCTCTGTGTGTTGGCAAATCAGGTTTCTAGGCCTGTAGGTTGAGTGCTAGGACTTGGGCAGTGGTAAATTCATCCAGGTAGCTGATTCTCTGGGAGGGATCTTGAGACAAAGGTGGAGCTTGATTCTCATGGCTTCCAAACGTATAAACTTGAGCAAGTTAACCTCTCTGAGGCTTATTTTTCTAATCCTGTGGGGAAGAGACATTCACTTTGCAAGGTCTGTGTGAGTTTTTGAGACAATATTTTGAGACATATGCTCCTGAAACCCCTTCCTGCTCTGAAGTTATATGATGCTCTATATGGACATCTTGGGATGTCTACCAGCCTATGACCCTGCTCTAACAACTGTACACCTCTCATTCACAGGGGTGATTCCTACAGCCATGTCTGCATTCTTTGACTCCCTTTCTCTACAGATGAGGATACCTAGTGCAGAGGAAATAACACTGGGTTCATCAGTTTCTTTCTCCCATACATGTTGCATGAGTAACAATGACTCTAGCTAATCTCTATGGAATATCTTAACTGGTAGGATGTGTAGGCTAGGTGTCTGCTTCATGGTTATGTGAAAGCCATATCCAAAGAGAAATGACTAGATCAAGAAGCAAATGTAAAAAAACACAAAAAACAAGAACAACAACCAACTATATGATGGCAGAAAGAGGGAGACGGAGAGAGTGGGGTTTTCAATCCTGAAAATTTTCCTTTTATTGATCTCCATGGCTCATGAGGTCCAGTTATATTCATTGTCCTTATTTCACATAAGATGTTTCTGTTGCTTTTCCAATAATGCCAACAACCTCCGACCTCTGTGAAGTGAAGCTACCCTGAGCGAGTTTTTGTGACAAGGCAACCACCAGATCTTTGTCCTTCAATCTCTGATTTGAAACCATAAGAGGCAAGGCAAAATCAAACTCTATGTGTGGAAACTCCCAGACATGGGACAGAGTAATCAGCTTGTGGAGAAGAGCTGATAAGTAATCTCTCCTTCATGGGAAGGTGGGCAACTTGCATGCAGATACTACACTCTTAGAAGTCGCCTCTCTTGAAACACACTTCTGAGAAGCTGCTGAAAAACCCAAGTGTTGGGCTATTGGTGCCTTTGAAAAAGGCCAGTGTTGCTCTAATGTGTAGAGCAGAAGTTTGCCTTCACATCGTAGGCACATTTGTTATTTTTCTTTCATCAAACACTTCACACGGGGGGTGGGGAGAGGTGTTCTCCTTCTTCCAGTGCTTGTTCTGGTATGTTTTTGCTGAGGCAGACACTGTGAGCCTCGCTGTGGCCTGATGATTTGATGACACCAAGCTCCCTCAATTGTCAGGGCCATCTGAGAAGGGCCCTCAGGCCAAAAGCTCAGTGTGGAAAGAGATGAGCTTGCGGCAGGGACGGCCATGGTGTCCCATACCCAGTGCTGTCACATCTAGTGCAGCAGTAGAGAAAGCCATCAGCGAAACCAATAAGCTGCATTTCTAGGCTTTTCCCAACCAACTTGGTGAGGACCCTGTTTAAAATTTTCCCTTAAGACATCTCCGTAAGGAGAAATGTGGTGCAGTGGAATGAGGGCTGGATAGAAGAGCTGGGAATAGGATTGAGGTCTATAACTTATGGGGAATCTGTTCATGGGAAAGTTGGTGAATAGCCTTATCTACCATGTTCAATAGCCTTATCTATAAAATAAGAGTGTTGTGGTGAGGATCAAGTAAGATAATGGAAAGAAAAAAGGATGATATAAATTAAGGCTATGTAATACTCTCCAAATATCTTTTTAATTACTCTATTTTCCTTTACTAGTAAATAACGCACCGTTGAATTTCTGCTGGAGAATAAGATTGCCTTTTGATGAGTCATTGGTGTTTCATAAATATGATCTCAAAGAGTTTCTAACATTTTTGTTTTGATAATCTAGAGGGCTGACCCTATATTCTTTTATATGTCTTTTGAGGGTGCATCTACTCCTTTAATTCTAACACACGTAGATCCTGGAATGAGATAATTGCTATTATTTGTTGAATTTCTATTAGATACTAGACACAATACATATATTATTATTAATCCTCCAAGTAGCCCTTTGAGGTAGGTGCTATTGTTATCTGCATTTATTTTTTTTTAATTAAAAAAAGAAAAACAATCCACAGAGTAGGTGAGTAACGTCTCTTGTGTCACACAGATACTAAATAACAGAGATAAGACTTAAGTCAAGACTTCCTACTCCAAGTATCCAATTCACTTCACTGCTGTATCAAATGTGATGGAGACTGTGTTATTATGGGATATTGGTTACATGAAATAATAAGTCAGGGAAATATGATAATGAAGGCAGAATGGGGATGGGAGGAGGTATGAGAACAAAGTGCTGAATGGGCTTAGAAATTGGATGTTTCTGCAAAGAAGCCCTGCAGTTAGTTTTAAGCACAGAGTCCAAAGGCTGCCGCAAGCTCAGAGGTAGGGTAGTGAGTGTAGGAGTCTAGTCCAATGGATTGATTATATAAGCAAAAGCCTACTAGTTGTCAGTGGTTAATGTAGCAAGGCAGAGCCCTATTGGGGTACTGAGAGATATGTCTCAGCACAACACCACCTGGCAGTGAGGAACATGGAGACTATGATTTAGTTCCTTGGGAAAGTAATAGGGCAACAGCCAAGAACTGATGGTCATGAAAGTCTCATATAGTAGACGGGTGTCTACTCTACTCATTGACCTCTCTGCTCTACTCATTGTGTCCATGGAGAGTAATAGAACAGATTATAGGGTACTTGGACCTATTGGCCCCATAAAAACTCTACACTTGGAGGAATGTCTCACCACCATTGCTTCCCACCAATAGATGATGATCTTACCACCACCATTCCCTCTGACTCAGAAAGAGGGAGTTGGGTGGAAAGTTTAGTTCAATTCAGTACAACAAATATTTATGGAGCACCCCTCTGTGCCAGGCACCATGCTAGGCACAGGGATACAAAGATGAATGAGACACAGTCCTTACCAGGAATGGCAAGTACACGGCAAATGTGCTGCCACTTCCTCCTCCTTCACTGAGGCAGGCATCATTAATCAATCACCACACTCCTTCCTGCTGAGTCTGCACCTGGCTTCGACTCCACCTCAACAGGCAGCCACTATCCATCAATGGGAGATGCTGAGTGGGTTGAAATGAATTAGCATGCCTGCTTCAAGAAATTTTTAGTCTTGGGAAGGGAGAGAGGCTGAGATGTTTCCTTATGTATACTTACGTGTATTAATCTGCATGGTTCAGGTTCAAGGTAGTAAAAAGAACTTGAAACCTGAGTCTTAAAAAAAGTTCATGTTTTCTTCATTTGTCTTATTTATCGTAATTATTTTAAGGGGGAGATTTCTGTTAATAAAGACATAGTACCTTTAGGGAAGCATTTTTCCTTAAGTGCAGAGTTATTCTCATCAGAGAGGACTTCTATTAACAAACAGCTTGAGGCAAAATTGAAATCCAGAAACACAGTTACAGAGAGTATAAATTCTTGTTAGAACTGCAATGCATCTACTCCAGGGGTCATAAGAATGTGCTAACCCCTCACTGCCAGTTCTTCTGCAGCCAAAAAAATCAAGCAGCTAAGAACTCCTCAGGGAAGGCAGGGTGGTGAATGGGGACCTATTATAAAATACACACTTTCAAGAGAACAAGAATTACAGGTAACTTCCCTCTTCTCTAAAGCAAGTGGTGGTAATAGAACTCCTCTCTGTGGACACCAAGAAGGCCTTGCTTGTTCTGTGGCTTTGGCCATTTATACTTAATTTATGTTTTTAATTTTCTGGAAAGAGCCCAGAGGAGCCCACTGCCTGATGGAGGGCATGATACAGGTTTGGTAAACACAAATTAAAATAAAATAAAAATGCTCTAGTGCCTCTGGACACATCCAAAAACAGAATTAAGAGACTCTAAATCCTAGGGTAAGAATGATCCTTCAATTCATCTTAAAAGGCAAAGGGTAAAGGAAGAAATGAGAGGAGGGCGTTAAAGTGACAGGATATAGTATTAGGCATGGTTGAACTAGACTTAAATGTTGGCCCTGCCAGCCTTCCTGAAAAGAGAACATTATAGCCGTGCAAAATCTGGATTTCACAGTGAGAAGAAGTCAAACATAACACTTCTCACTCTGAATCACTTTACCCAAAAGAGGGTTTTGAATTGAGACCTTCATTACTGCCAATAACTGAGTTTACCTAAATAATCTCCAGCACTTTGGAAAGAGGGTGAGGCCACTGCTGTTGGGCGGGTAAAAAAAAGAGCAGGAATGGTGTCCTAGAGAGATCTTTTCTTCCCTTGAACGTTTTCAAAAATCTCTCTTACTTCAGCCCCTTGTCTCTAGAAGAATGCATCATGCAAAGAGTAGAATATGAGACCGTGAAAACGCTGGCTTATTAACAGTGTTTTTACATGGCATTGCCCATGCACTAAAGGCAGACTTTCATTCTTAGAAAGGGTAAGGCAAGATGTTTAAACATAGTCTATTTCAGGTAATATCCACACAAACGTCCAAGACCCTCAAAAATCTTGCATCTATATTGAGAGCTGAATTTAAACAAACAAAGGACATTTAGAATTTGATTTGAGTGACTTTGCTTTCAGTTGAGCTGCTGCTAAGAGCAAAGCATTATGCTTGATCCACTGTGAGATTTAATAAGATTGGAAGTATTCCTGCAAAGTCTGAGTCCATGTGTGCCATTCTTCTAATTGGAATTGTGTGTGGGCTCCCAAATTGATAGTTTCCCTCTGGTTGTACAATGGACTTACGTAGTCAGCAATAAATAATATTTACCTGCCTTGGGGTGCATTTGTCTTTATGCAATTTTAATGATTACAATAAAAGCAAACATTTTAAAAGTTCCTTTATGCTCCACCCTCTGTCCTATGTACCCTACTTGTGTTAACTAATTTAATCCTCACAACAATCTCACATAATACAAATTACCACAAACTGAGTGGCTTAAAACAATAGAAATTTGTTCTTGCACAGTTGTGGGGGCCAGAAGTCCAAAATCAAGGTACTGGCAGCGTCAATTCCTTCTGGAGGCTCAGAGAGAATCCATACCATGCCTCTCTCCTAGTTTCCGGTGGCCACCAGCAATCCTTGGTGTTCTTTGGCTTGTGGCTGCACTATACTCTCTGCCTCTGTCTTCATATGGCCTTTCCCTCTATGTGTTTCTTCTCCTTTTCTGCATCTTGAAGGATAGTCATCATTGGATTTAGGGCCACCCTAATCCAGGGTGATCTCATCAGGTGATTCTTATCTTAATTACATCTGAAAGATGCTTATTCCAGATAAGGTCACATTCTCAGGTTTCAGGTGGACACATATGTTTGGGACTCACTATTCAACTCACCACAATGAATTTCCTCATTCCGTAGATGAAGAAACAGAAATCTGTTTAAGTAGATCACAGAGCAGGTAAGAGAGAAAATTAAGCCTTGAGGCCAAGCACCTGAAGCCAGAGACACTGATCCTCAGGACCACAATATCACATGACTGGTGTGCTCTAGTCTCTTTCTCCTCTGTGTTTCACTGTGGGGGAGCAGACTACCAGATATGATGACAAACCAAATGCAGCATGATGAGATGAACCTAATGTGAGAATTAAACAAACCTGGATGATTCAAGTGGTGGACTGTAGCAGATTTTGTTGGTGCCCTATCAGGTACCCTAGGATCCCTCTAGCCAGTGTGGTTAATGTGCTCATCCTCTAGGTGCTGTAGTTGCTTCAGCTAATGGCTCACACTTGCAACCTTCTCTAGGAGATTGCCCTTCAGTGATTGAAGCCAAGTTGCCCAGAAGAGTCTGGATGTTAAGCCCTTCTTGCCCACCATCCAATGGGCACTGATTGCTTGGGGCTGGGATACAAAAACCCCACTCTCTTATCTAAAGGCAGGACAGACTCTGTGGCACAATTTACCTTCCAAAGCTTGCCTGGGATTCAGGCTGAAGCCAGACTTCACCTGACCCACAATCTTGTGCAGCTCCGTCTCCTGGCCTGTTCTGCTGTTCTCCCTCCACCCCCAGTCCTTCCAAGGAGAACCCCTTGGGTAAATCACAGTGTACGTAAATCCAAAATCAAGTGTGCTGCTAGTATCAGATGGTACTTTCCATATGTCATTTCATTTAGTCCTCACAATGACCTCAAAGTTAGCAGTAATTATCTCTACTTCACATATCAGCAAACTGACCCAGAGAAGTTAAACGATGCGCCCAGTGCTGCTCAGGAGATATGTGATGGAGTTGGAATTCAAAGCCAAGCTCTCTGCAACTCCCTCTTTCTGTTAGATTCTCCTGCCTGCTTACCAAAACTCTCAGGCTCAAGACAAGTGTGCTTCTGTGAATGGGTTTGGTCTAATGAAAGTTCTTTGGGTTTTGTAATCATACACAGTTGGGTACTTAATAAACAGTAGCTATTTCTTGAAAAAAATTAGGCATTTGAAACTTTTAGGTTTTTTAAAATTTTTTTTCTGACTATTTTGTAAGGCTGTGAGAAATGTTTGAGATGATGCACATAAAGTGCTTAGCATCACACTTGGCACATAAGACACACTCAGAAAAGTTAGGTACGGCTAATTATACTTCTATCCAGTGCTACAGCTTATGAAGCTGAGATCTGTGACCCACCACTGCTGGGCCGCAGAGTCCTGATGGGACACCTCAAGGTGACGCTTCAGTCTCCTAAGTTTGCCTGACCCTATGACAGCCATTTTGAGACACATATCCACAGAGGTGTCAATCTGAATTCAGAGATGAGAGTAAGGGAGGCTTCCGTGGGAGAGTGAAACACACCTGAGAAAGGGAGAGACGTAGTTACGGTCTCAGGATGAATTTCACTGTGTGTGACAGCCTGGCTGAAATCCTATCCCACAGGGCCATCAGGTGAGCAATTACAGAAAGTGGTTGAAATTGCTTCCATGTTGCTTTCTTATTCCCTTCTCCTAAAAATATCTATGCTGAGAGTATTGGCCTGTGTGTGTGTCTGTGTTTGTGTATATATGTGTGTATATGCATATGTGTGTATGTATGTGCATATATATTTCTGTGTGTATGTCTGTGTGTGTGCATGTATGAGTGTCTATGTGTGTGTCTCTTTGTGTATGTCTGTGTGCGTGTCTGTGTAAGTGTGCCTGTGTATATGTGTATGTGTGCATATACGTGCATGTGTGTCTGTATGTATGTTATGTATGTGTGTGTGTGCATCTGTGTGTATGTGTGTGCATGCCTGCATTTGTGCATGCCCATGTGCTAAAGTTGGTCTCCTCATTCAGACTTCTCTTCACTGTGCTTTTGTTAAATGTTTCACTCTTTCTTCCACTGCTCTTCCTCCAATTCAAACCTTACACTGCAGCAAGAATGTCACTGCTCTGTTTATACTTTCAAGGGTTCTCATTTATTTAGACACCTTCTTATGGGACAAACACTCTGTTTACAACTTACTCACCTCCCTTTGTTTATAAAAAATACTTCTTCTTTCTCAAAGACTCAGTTCTGATATCACCTCCTCCACCACCGGAGTCTTCTCAACTCTTCCAGGCAGCGTGAGTCATCCCTTTCCTTCTCTGGTATCTTGTAGAGATTTCTGTTGTAGAAGCTGCTGTCCTGCACTGTAGCGATGTATCTACAAGTTTGTCTCTCCTACAACATACACTGTAGAATCCTTTAAGATAGGGACTGGATCATGAATTTCTGGTTTTGAAGGTTTGGCAATGTTACTTGGAACATTATTGATTTTTATTAAGGAAAAAATAAGCAAATGAATGAATAAATGAAAGGATTAAGCATTAAGCTTAACATTTCTATATACAGAATTCTACATCTGTAAAATGGGAATGGTGAAGGTAGTCAAGTGCATTTGATTAAACCTTCTGTGCCATTATGGGAAGAAACTTGGGGATGTTGCTTACTTTGTTTGTCTAATGGCATGTAGGTGGAAGGGAAGAGGTGCCAGTTCCAAGCCTAGCATTACTCCTGGGTACCTATCCTTACTGTCCCTACATAGCAACAGGAATGCCCCAGCTGACCCCAGACCTGCAGTTAAAAGAGAAATTGCCCAGATAAGCTCAGCCTAGAGCAGCAGAGGCAACCCAGCCAACACATTGATCTAGGATGACAAAAGATTGTGGTTTTAAGCCTCTGAGTTTTGGTGTGATTTGTTACACAGCACTATGATGGCAATAGCTATCTGATACTTCAACCTCATTTGGTTTTGTGAGGATTAAATCAGAGAATTCATGTCAAGTGCTTAGTACAAGCCCTAGAATATGGTAAACACAGATATTAGGCATCACTATTATTAATGTGCCATTTTTACTATGTTATAAAGCTAAGCCTGTTATGGAAAAGAACAGTTGGCAGAAAAGACAAGCAAGAATCTATCAGTTTCAATGAGGCTGTCACAGCTCAACTTGGCAATTTCTTTGATATTTGCTAAAAGCCTTTGGTAGAATGTGAAGCAGGATGATGTGCTCTGTCTGGGAAGTCCTCAGAGGATTGACACTTAAGCAGAAAAAAGCAGACTTGGCAGAGTGGCGCTCCAGCATGGAGGCTTACATAACTGTCCCTGTCATCAGTGGAATGATCTGCTGGCTTTCCTACAGCATTTTCTTTTTGCAAAGCACTTTGTTTGACAACCCCTCATGTTAACCATTCCTTAGAGCAAATCTGTACACAAAAACAGACAGCTAATTCCTAGAAAGTGCCAAAGAATGGTGTTTATGAAGCTCAAGCCAATAGTCTCTTCTTTGTTTGTTGATGGGTCCCACATTCCCATCCTCAGCTCAACCCCCTTCTGATCTCCAGACTAAGATGTCTCACTGCTGCTGGACATTCTCGCCATGAGCGCCCAGACTCGTGTTACGTTAAGATGTCAAAAACAGAAACAATCATCTTTTCTCCATAGCATCTCTTCCTCCACCTCTGCCCAAAATGTGGTTCTAACTATGCCCTTATCTCAGTAAATTCACCCAATTTCCTAAGCTAGAACCTTGTGGCAGCCATTATTCCTCTCTCATCCTCTCTTCCTCTCTCCCTTTCCCCAGACATCCAAGTCTCATTATTTCTCAAATCGCTCTACTCATTCCATCATCACTACTATTACTTCATCTCTTTCCTGGTTTAGAATAAAAACCTCTCTCTATGCTTCCCTACCTCAGCCTCTCCTCTATAGTTTCCTTATTCTCCAAAGTGAGCTCTTTGGTCTTTACGTACATGTGTGTGTATGTGTTTGTGTGCATTTCCTGTACATGGCTCATGCCCCCATTGGACTGTGAGTTCCTTGGCTTTAGGAGTCATGCCTGGAATTTTGTTCATTCTCAAGAAATTTAGGGGGGATCTAATCAAATTAATTAATCGATTCTGATTAGTTTGGTTTTTGACCAAGTTCTCTGGATAAATGTCTCTACATCTCCACTCCCATTTATTAAAGAAGAGCTATTAAAGCAGAGTATATAGGGAGGAAAGGCAATTGAGTCCATAACAAATATCAGCCTACCAGGGTTCAGTTGAACCCCAGTTCAGAGTAAAGCTTTTTATAAAAGGTTATGCAGAGAAGACTTGCCAGGAGCAGTAGGACTGAAAGGGGAAGCAGAAAATATGGTGAAAGAGGAGGAAACTTAACATTATAAAGCAAATGCTGATTCTCAGGTGAAACAGTCTCTACCTATTTTATCTCCTTTATCTGATGCATTTTCAGAGGCTGCGAGGCAGGGAGAGGGACCAGCAGGATCTATCTATAAAGGTCCACATCTCACTGCACCACATGCTAGCTACATTTGTCAGCTTTTTAAAATTCAATTATACCATGGGTAATACAAGAACGACTATAACACTACTTACCTTTAGGGCTGTTGTGAGAAATAAATGAAATAAAACCTCATAGTCTCATCCAGCTCTCAATGCCACTGTTTGGAGGATGTCAGTACCCATTTGACAGAGAAGAGAATCCATCCAGAATAGTCTGGCAATTTGTCCAAGTTAGTGGTGAAATTAGGTTGAGTGTCCAGTCCTTTCTGAGTCTAAAGTCCAAGTACCTTTCACCTTCCTGATACTCCTTCTTTCTAGGGGTGAGGTGGGCAGGAAAGATCTAGAGGAATTTCCCTGTTGTTACTCAGGATCTTCCTCTTCCCTGAACACCTTTCTCCATACCTATTACCTGTTTCATTTTACTGAATGTTTCTCCTTCTTGAAGGACCGGCAGAAATATGGCTTCCATGATACACTGGCTAAATTAGTGGTTCTGCCATCTGGGCTGCAACTCAGACTCTGATCCTATCATTATCTTTCCAGTCCATGAGATGCAGTAGCCATTACAGCAGTGACGTTTTTTGTCTGTCAGAAGTCAAAACACCAGTTACCCAAAAGTGTTACTACAAAATGTTAATATTCTGAGGACAAATAATCTTTTCATACTTTCTGCCATGCAATGTTTTTCAGGGAGGATGTTAGGGATTATACTGATAGTGCACACGAATGAAAAGACGTTGATGATTCTGGAAAAGAATTGGATTTGCTCTGAGTCTAGATGGAGAAGACAAGAACACTCCTCGACATGTGAGGAGGCTCGTTACTCTAAGGGAGAGGATGGTGGGTCATAAATATCTTTCAGGTGTTCCATGCATTTTTCCCTCCAAGAAAGAGGATGTTTTGTTTATGGTGTGGCTTTGGGGGGATTAGCTTGGGCAGGCAGAGCACAAAAAAATCCTCTTAAGCCTCATCCTTTCCAAGGCCCCCTGTTTTCTACTTTCTGACAGCACTGGCTATGACCTCGCACTTGTCACCTGTCTGATCTTTCACCCTGGGAATAGAAACAAAGGTGATGAAATGGAGGGCTCAGCAAACGAGTCTAGCTTTTCACCTCCCAGGTGTGAAGAAGAAAGGGCTGGTGTGGGGGAAGGGTGCTATAGGGAATGCCCCTACACTCTACAGGTCACTCTAGGGAAGACAACCTGCAAAGGGTGCTGAGAAGTCACAGATGCTGCCCCACATGGTGGGTTTATGGGTCAGTGAGGGGAAGGGACACTTTAATGAATGCAGCTGGTCTCATTTTAGTTCTTAGTGGAAGAAGAAAAGGAGCAGACAAAATAAGCTGTCCAGACTAAGCACTAGGTGGATTAGAAATGCCTGAACTTGACTGAGAAGCCAGTGCTCAGGGTCAAAGGATAAATTGATTGGTGGGACCTTTTAGATGCCTGAGTTTTAGTGAAGCTATTAGTGCCAATTAGAATGACACTAGAGAAGAGGCTGGAAAGCTGAGGGCCCCCGGAGCATGTCAGGAGAAGGGGTTTGACGGCTGAGACGCAAAGAAAGATGGGTGATTAGGAAGCATAATTTGCTCAATTACTTGTGATTTGGCAGAAGTTGGTTTTTAGGACTGTTTTTGTAACCTGAAAATGGGGGCCTTAGAAGCCTTTGAAATGAGGGCAAGGCACGTAAAATGAAATAATTTCAACTCAGTGAAGACTTTAAGAACATAAGAACTGCCGTGCTATATTGGGATCACCATGGGCCCGGGCCACCATTTTGTCTCTGACAGGAGCACTGAGGAAGGTGTATATGGACTGGATTGAGCTGTCAAATGCAAGAGCTAAAGAAGTCCTTGAAGCTTCCTTTAGAAGTCTGTCATTGTCATCTAGATGGGGTGCTGAAACTATTCTGAAATGATCAGTATGTTTGCCTTTCCAGTCTTTTGGAGTAAAATGGTGGTGCTGACCTCATCCCTTATTAGCTGTGTGATCTCTGGCATGCTGCTTAAACTCTTAGAGTTTCATTGTCCACATTTTAAATATAGGTCTAATAATAGGTACCCTCACAGAATCATTTTGAACATTAAGTGGAAAAGTAATAAAAGATAGTCAATACAAATATAGCACTTAAAACTTATCACGAACTGAACTAAATGTTTTATATATGTATTAACCCATTGCTCCTCACACACATTTATGAGCATGGTTTTCATGGTCTCTATTGTACAGAGGAGGATATTGTTCACATTGTGCTTGGGCTTAACTTGGGCAAGATCTGGGAGCTTGGTGGCTGTGGGCTTGCCCTCAGATCTTTGTGTCTCAAGATCTACTTAAATCACAGGGTAGTGAGTGTTGCTGAATAAACTGTTGCTTGCTTCAGTGTTAGTTGTTTCAGAAATATGTGTCCAGTCAGTATCCCAGAAGATTGGTCAATCCATTGAGAGTGAGGAGGTTACGTGCATATTACTCAAAATACTGAAGATTAAGAAACATAAATAGAACTAGCTGGACACCAACAGAACTTACAATCGCTTTTTTCCAGGTGTAGTACACATAGTCCTAGAACCACATTAACTGATCTTTTCATCTTTAAGATCATTGAATCTAACAGAGTAAATAGTGCACTTTCAAAGGTAACTGAAGTGGTTGCTTCAGTCTCACTTTGTTCTTTCAGAAATATCTATTTCAGCTTTCTTCAGAACAAGATGGGGCCTAAAACATATCTAAAGGGATCTTTAGGCTTTTAAACAGTTCTTTCCTCTACATCTTCAAAGTATAAGGGAGAAAATATGTGTATTGTAGTAGTAACATTTTATTTCCAGTAACCACTTGTTTCTAAAATAACTTGATTTTCTCAGGTCAGAAAGAAGAACTCTGTTTAAATGATGGCAGTAAATTTGAGTAAAATACCCTTTAAAAAGGCACAGAGAGGACAAAGAACTAGGTTAAATTGTTATCAGCAATGGTGAAAAGTTCATCTCATGAAGGTATCTCAAAAGGCTTGGGTCGGTCAAATTTGGTAATCTGACTGGAATATTAGAATGGTTTAACTATTCATACACACCAGAGAAGCTCAAACTCAGCACTGTTGACATTCTGGGCTGGACAATTCTCTGTTGTGGGGGCTATCCTGTGCATTGTACAATATTTAGCAGCATTGCTGATCTTTACCCACTAGATGCCAGTAGTACCACCAACATTCCCAGTTATAACAACCAAAAATATTTCCAGATGTTGACAAATGGCTCTTCTGGGAGTGAAATTCCCCCTGCTGAGAATCATTAATTTACATTTGTTTCAGGGATCAGCAAACTCATTTTCTAAGGTCCATATAGTAATTGTTTTATGCTTTGAGAGCCATATGGCCTCTGTCACTGTTACTCAACTCTCATTGTTGTGCAAAAGCAGCTATAGACAGTACATAAACAAGTGAGCATGGCTGAGCTCCAATAAAACTTTATTTACAAAAGCAGACAGTGGGCTGGATTTGGACCATGGGCTGCAGTATGTTGACCCCTGATTTATATCACTGTGAAATAACATGGCACAAGATACAATATGATGATTAATATTAATTGAAAAAGGACATTTCTATTCATGAATAAAAGGAAATCATTGATAGCACAATCCAGAGATATCTGCTGTCATTTTCTCAATACCTGTATAGACACACGTGCGTATACACCTTCTATCAAGGACAAAAATTTGAAATCTCACTATACATGTATAACTTTGTATCCTGATTTTTTCATATGACATTATTTATAACATACTAATTTTTTCAGTGCTGTATATTCTTGAAAAACATAATTTTTAATGACTGTGTAATTGAATATTTTTTCTTCCCATTTTTTCCTGTAATGTGAATAATGGTGCTATGAATATCTTTATACATATATCTCTAATACTTTTTATAGGATAGATTTCTAACAGCAGATTAGTTAGTTTAAAGAATACAAATATTTTTAAAGGCTCTTGATCATTTGTACAACTTGATCTTCAGAAATTTTCTACTGGCTTTTATTTGTATCAGAGAATTAGAGATATTTTGAATTGAATTGAATTGCATGCTAGATAATGTATCATCAAGCGAGAGGCATAGCTTTTCCACTCTATTCATCTCCCAGAGTCCCCTGTGTGATATCTGCCATAGAAGCTCCAATGCTCTTACGTAGAGTCCAGTGCTGAATTCTGAGACTGGGACATGTGATACTGTAACAAATTTGAAATTTGTCTCCAAATCTTTGAAACTACTATGGTGTGCAGCTGATGAGAGTGGCTGGTCATACATGGAATGACCCCACAAGTTTGGGACATGCAGTAAAAGCAATGCTCTCAGCACCCGAGTTGCATAAGTTGACATGTCACAGGTTGAGTGGGTGTAAAAAAATGACATAGGACTCACATAGTGGAGTTATTGACATGAAAGGAAGACCAGGAGGGGTCCCGTTTCTTCGCACAATTCTAGGGTTTGTGTCCTTTAAATGCGCGGAATATTACCATTAGGAAAATATCATTTATGTGGATCATTGGATTTCCTGTTTTTAATCCCTGCAAGCATTCTGGCAATCTTCAGAGCTAGCAGAAACCACAATCGTGCTGTACAGAAACCCCAGCTTGCACAGGCCACCCAACCCTAAGGGGAAATTTCTTATAACCGGTTCTTTCTCACAACTCCCCCAGGCCCAGGTGAGACAGCTAACCAGACTGCAGACCTGGGCGCTGCCGAAGGAACAGGGAAACTGAAATCTATCACGTCTTGTGTTTTATACTCCAGGGCTGAGTCTAACATGGGATGGGATGTCTGAGCCACACAAATTTTTCCAGAGAAAAACTGGAGAGAACTAGTACTTTGCTTCTGAGCGCTTATTTTCTGCGGCTCTTTGGCAGTGTGCCCTGGGCTCATTTCACCAGAACAAATCGACTATGTTAGATCCGTCGTCAGAAAGCCTCTAGGCTCCCAATCTCAGCAAATTATATGCAGCTATGTTCGAAAAACTGAGATTGTAATGATGTAAGTGATTAACCTGATGTTTTCAACATTATCACCCTAATCATGTGCTGTTAAATGTTTCAGGTACCGATCCTTTGGCCATGAAACGAGCACCGTCATCAAAGATCATTATCATTATTAGCTCTCAATGATGCTGACCACTGGATGAGCACAGAATAGATTCTGAAAAAACTCTTTTCCAGGTGAAAATGAATAAATGCAACCTGGGCAATGTGAAGGGAACACACAGATCCCACGTCAGGCTCTCTGCTATGGCTCCACACTGGTGACTGTGTCTTCAGGCACTTACTGCTTGTCACAACCTGTCACTGAGACAGTGACATATGATTAAAGATGCTTCATGGATTTACATGAATGCTATCTTTCTGGGGAGGCATCTCTGGCTGCTCCAGCTAAAATTGCAGCTTATAACCCACAGTTGGTGTTCTCTATACTCTTTCTTGTCTATACCACCTTACCCCTGATCACCGCTCAACATGCTATATATTCACTTTTAACCTGTGCATGTCTGTCTTCCTCACTGAACTGTAAGTTTTGCAAGGGTAGATTTTGTGCGTGTGTGTTTCCATTTTTAATTGCTACTTGGACTTCATTGTCTAAAATAGTTGACACACTTTTGAAGGCACTGCCCAGTGCCTAAGCTTCATTCTTGGCTAATTTAGGAGCTTCTGAGGGCAGCCACTATGTGTAGTGTATAGTGTATGCTTAGTATATATTTGGAGATTTAATAAGTCACCAGTCTTATATCTAGAGGAGAAAATAATAGTGATTAATAAGTAACACCCTTAGGTTTTTGCTCAACCGATCTGCTTTTATTTGGAGAGTGAGTTCATATTCTAATCTACCACATAAACCCTGTGCTCAATACCTGCCAGTCCTTGTTTTATTTTCACCGTGGTCCTTTGAGGTTGATTTTATTACCATTTCCATCTTAACAATAAAGAAAATGGAAACTGGGGCTGAGAGATGTAAAGTAATACTCCAGAGTCACTTTAGTTGCCAGAATTAGCAAGTAACTGTGCTGGGATGTGGACGCAGAGCTCTTTGAGTACCAAACTCAAGACTTTTCCACTGTAAAAGACTGGTTTGTAGGATTCTTCAACATCCAGGGGAAAATGTGGGATAGGATTTACTTTGCATTTGTGATGAAGTCCCAAAGACAAAAATGTGCCCTCTAAAGGCATTTTTTTCCTCACAATTTTTATTGAATCAGGACATACTAGCTTCATGAAATTTTTAGGAGACTTTCATCTCAGAAACTCGTAGCACTCAAAATATATTAATTAATTCTCAAAACTCACAAGGTAGGTAGCAAATTATTTTGATAGGAAATTAACTGTAACAAGAAAACAATAACACATAAATCGTCGGGTTAAGGAAAATGTCAGGTTAAGGAAAAGCATAAGGATTCTCATGCATTCCCTAAGTTAGAAAGGAGAATACTTATTCAAGCGAAGTGGAGCAGGAACAGAATTTGAGAAGTTTTAAGATGTCTTGCCATAGATGGATGACTTTAGACTAGTAATGGTTTTTGTGCTATGATTTGTGAGGTTGACTACTAATTCTCAACAAACATATTTTCAAGTCTCCAGAAACAGTTTTTTTTTCCTGAAAATATAGTTCAAGAATTAAGTACATCATTCAGTTCAACATTTATTTTACACCAACTATGTAAAACACATAGGATGAGATTTGGCTAGTCATTGAAACATTATTTATTGTTTACTCCTGTGTAAGACATCTGAGCCTAAAATGCCGAGATGAATGCTCCCTTCACTGTGATTCCAAAACGTCTCTTCTCTTCGGTAATAACAGTGATATTCATTGAGAGGCAAATCTGTCTTTTCACCTCACTCCCAGTTGAAGCCTTGAGAATAACTCCAAACAGAATCTTAAAGTTCTATGCATTGAGGAATACTTATAGTTTGTCTAGTGTAAACCAGTAACTGGGCTATGCCCTGGATGTTCAAGGATTACTAACTTGGTCCAGATTGTTAAGGATGGTCTGGTGTGGAAGATAGGTGAATTTACTTGGGTAAAATCAAAACACGTAGAGATAAATGGCTACCAAGGTTCCCACAGCTAAACACTGATAGAGATGGGATTCAAGCTCTGACTTCTGCCTCAAATCTGGTGAACTTTCTGCGTCAGCCCACAGATGGAGGAAATGGTTTGATTTTGCTTTCTTGCCAAGGGGTTTATCCAACTAACTTCTTGTGTGCAATCACAGCTTCTGTTTGCTTAAGCGTCTTCCTGAACCCTGGGACATTATTTACACTGTCTTCCAAAGGAATCTTGTGACCTGAGGTTTGGGGATTATGGCTGTAGACTCAAAGTGGATGTATCAGTCTTCTAGGGCCACCGTACCAAAGTACCACAACCTCGGGGGTTTAAACAACAGAGGTGTATTGTCTCACAGCCCGAGGCTAGAAGTCTGAGAGCTAGGTGTGGCTTCTTCTGAGGCCTTTCTCCTTGGCTTCTTCCTGGGTCTTCACATGGTCTTTCTTCTGTGGGTGTCTGTTCTAATCTCCTCTTCTTATAAGGACACCAGCCATATTGGATTAGGGAATGTGCTAATAGCCTCATTTCAACTTAATTATCTCTTAAAAGACCTCATCTCCAAATATGATCACACTCTGAGGTCCTGGGGGTTAGGACTTCAACATCTGAATTCGATGGGGACACAATTCAGCCTGTAACACTGGATATGTAAAAACAGTGAGTTCAGTAACCTGGAGGCAGGGTGATGTCTATAAACTAATAGATACTTTCGAGCCAAGCCTGATGGCCTAGCAGTTAAAAATTCAGCACACTCCACTTCAGCAGCCTGGTTTGGTTCCCTGTCAGTAGCCAGGCTGTGGTGGTGGCTCATACAGATGAACCAGAAGAACTTACAACGATACACAACTGTGTACTGGAGCTTTGAGGGGAGGAAGGGAAAGGGAAAAAAGGAAGAAGATTGGCAGCAGACGTTAACTTAGAATGAATCTGACCCTGCAAAAAAAAAAAAAGAGTTGAACTCCATTAAAAAAAAAGAATGGGCCTAACTTAAAAAAAAACCAAAAACCTAATAATAGATACATTTAATTCAGGTTCCACAATGTGCCAGGGAATTTACATGCTTTATTCCACTTTGGTGTCATAACAACCTAGCAAATTATCTCTTATTGGGCCTGTCTTCCAAGTCAGATAGTTAAGAGAGGTTAACTGATTTCCATAAGATCGCATAGCTGGTAAGTGGCACAGGCTGGGATCCATATTGACCTCCAAAGCTCCTGTAGGTTGCTCCCCAGCTGGATCTGAATACAGTAGCACACTCAAGGGGGTGTTCTTGATGAAATACATCACAAAGCTTTTACTCAGACTCTGGCTGTTCTTAACTCACAAGGGTAGAAGCCCCGGTGGTGACAAGAAACAGCTGAGACCAGAGGCACTGTGACTCCCAATGCGGTGTCAGATGTCTGTCATGAAAGGCCACTTAGTCAAGCCCAAGAAGGCTGAAGGACATTTAAGTACTGCATGTTCTAACATGCGGAAAGCAACAACTCTCCACCAGCCAGGCTTGAAATCAAAAGCCCAAGGCCATTACGTCTCTGAGGGGCGGCCTGTCTCCCAGGAATGTGGCCATGATAAACGAGAAATATGTATAAAGTGTGAGTCCTTGCCCCGAAGGGTGCTGAATAAATGCCGGGTATTATACTATTGTTTATTTGGGCTACCCAAGTGCATTGGACTGAACAAGAGTATTTCTTTCATTGACAAGTGCGGTCATTGTGGTGAAAAGATTTATGTTACAACATATGAATGATGCCTCTGTGTACATGTGTGTGTTTATGTGTGTGTGTGTGTGTGTGTGTGTGTTAATATTTGGTGTGCTGTGTAAGAAGATGGGGGCTGCATTTATCCTGGAAACTGAGCTGGAAATTTTAGGAAAGTTTTGGTTACCCACAATTCCCCTTTGACAGACTTCCCCAAAATTTCCAACTTAATCATGGATTCTTAAATTTGAAGGGGAGCTCAGGGATCACCTAATCCTAGTCTCTACCCAGTTTCAAACGCTTTGCTGTAACACCCTGGAGATGTGGTTAACCAACTTCTGCTTGAACACTTCTTCTGATGGGGAACTCACCACCTCTGGAGGGACATTTGTTCCTTTTGTAGACAGCTCAAGGGAAAAAGGGAAATAACCTTTATAGGCACTTTGGATGTTTCAGGCACTGCGCCCAAAGCTTGACAGATGTCATTTCGTTTACCCTTCATCATAACACTTGGAAATAGGTTTTACTAGTGTTATTACTATTACCACTCTCAAGGCTTACTATAGACCAGGCACTGTTCTATGGACTTTAGATATATTAAGTCATTCCATATTTCCAAATACCCTATGAGGTAGGTACTCTTATTTCTCCATTTCATGGGTGATAAAACCGAGGCTCAGAGACATTAAACAACTTGCTCATGTTCACACAACTACAGAGTGGATCTGAATATAGTCAGTCGGATCCAGATCCACACTTCTTACTGCTATGTTCTGCTGCCTGTTATCATCCTGAATTTAATGGCAAGAAAATCAAGTCCCAGAGAGCTTTAGTGCCTGGTCACAGGTCACTCTATGGTGATTTGAAACTAGCTCTATCTGACTCCAAATCCTTGTTATTGTCATAACTCCACATGGCCTCCAATTACGACAAAGTGCTATCTATACCAATTGAGACAAAATCAACCTCCGTTCAATTGTATACATGGAGCAGGCTCTGCTTTAGAGTCAGTCCACACTGCCCAGCAGATTTGTAAGCAGCTCACGTTGGCAGCAAGTCTAAATACATGCAGCTCTTTTAGTTAGTCTTTGCCCTTTATAATTTCCACCTGCCCAACTCTCCTCTAGCTACTTTGTTCCTCTCCTTCTAAAGAAGGAATTTTAAAGTGGGATAGCCATCCCGAAGCCCCAATTATACAGATTGGCTAGATGGTCCAAAATGAACAGAACTGTAATCTTCCTCTGTTCATTTATTCAGTTAGTCAATTAGTTGATAAGTAAACAAAAATATGTTCAATGATCTGTTAAATATCAATGATCAGTTACCTGTCATACACCCAGTTAAACATATGCACATATACGCCATACACACATGCCTGTTACGGGGCTGTGAGACATTGCTCTATTTAGTCATTCACTCTTACCTCATATTTTAATAGCTACACTTTTATAAAAATATCAATATCTGGTTACTAAGTCTCACTCCTTCTTTTTCAAAATCCTCTTGGTTATCTTGGCTATAAGTTTACCTATTAATTTAGGATCATTTTTTCAAGTTTTGTTAAAATTTCTGTTGATATTTTCATTGTAATTACATGTAAAATACAGTTTCATTTAAGGAGGGCTGACACCTTCACGGTATTTAATCTTTTAACCTACAATCATGTTGTCTCTCTCCATTTAAGTTTTGGTTTTTTGATTGCACAGATTTAACAATATTCTCTATAAATTTCTTAGACACATTTTGTTAGATTTATTTCAATGCATTTTTTTGACGTTGTGCACGTTATCTTATAATATTGTTCTTTACTATATTTAAACGTTTTCACAAGTTTTTACATTTTAATTACACTTTGAAAATAAGGAATTTTCACAGTATGTTCTGTGGAGTCTTGGAGTTCTGAGAAGGTGCGGCAACCGTGGGGGTCCTTAGGTGCGGTGAGGACTGATGCAGAGGGAAGAGGCTGCAGGGTCCCTCTCCCCTATACTACTCCCTTATTCCACTGGGACTTTGGAATTTGTATTTTATCTTACGAAAAGTGGGAAGCCTTTGGAATGTTCAAAGTAGAATATATTCTCTGGCTGCTCAATGGAAAATCGATGGCAGAGGAGCAAGTCATCACAGCAAGATAAGTTTGGAGTCTTTTTCAGTAACCCTGACTAGAAAAGATCATTGTTTGGACCCTACGGGATATATGCATATATATGTATATGTGTGTGTGTGTGTGTGTGTGTGTGTGTGTATAAATATACATGTATATATTTTCTTTCTATTGGTAATCTGAGATGGGGTCAATATGAAACATATTTTGTAAACACAATTAACAGGATTTACTGGGAGATTAGATATTGGCAGTAAGTGGAAAAGAGGGATCAGGAAGTATGCCTAGATTTTTGCTTTAAACATCTTGCTGGATGGTGATGACTTTGGCTAAATAGAAGAGACTGGTAGAGAAGTAGTTTTGTGTGTGTATGTGTGCAGGAGAGAGAGAGAGAAAGTGAGAGCAAGAGCATAAGGAATTGGATATTTAAGTAGAGTGTAGGAAGATGTCAGAGGTACAGAGAAAATTCTGGGAGGCAGAAACATACACACAAGCAAATATTTTGAAATTTTCTGAGTGTTAACAAATGGGTGCGTTACTTGGATAGCGTTTTACTTAGATAGTAGAGAGTTCATGATACTAAAGACAAAGCAGTTACCTGTTAACGTCATTTTAATGGTTTGCTGATCAGGAGGCACTGTTTTCAGCATTTTACACCTTGACATAATAATTTATTACTCATATCTAATCATTTCATTGAATTTTAGAAAGTTGCTTGTGTGTTAGAGATTGACACATAACATGTTATATATATTTTTCCTATTTAAAATAATGGGTACTAGCCTCTCAGTTAGCACGTTTGCTCCTGGTTTTCACGAAGAAGTTGCTAACATTAAGTAGGAGATGCCTTTAGATGGTATTTAAACCAAGGTGACTGATTGCAGTTGCCTTGGAAGACTGTGTGGACATAGAAGAAAAAAGGCTTTAGCATCTGAGCCCAGAGTCACTCTCACTTTTAAAGGACAAGTTGAAGAAGAAGAGGAACCAGCAAAGAATAAATGACCAAAGTGTGACCAGTTAGGTGCAGAATAATGACAGATCAATGTGATAAGGGAGAAGGAAAGAAAAGAACCATTTCTACAAAAACCAAGAGAAATAATGGTGACCTTTGGTTGCAGAATACAGAAGTCATTGTTGATATTCAGAAGAGTCATTCCTGGGGAGAGGGAGGAATGACGTTGAAATAGCAATGAGAGCCAAAATTTCAAAGAGTTCTGCTCTGGTGAGGAATAGACAAATGGAGTCAGAGCCACAGGAGAACATGCATCAAAGGAGGGTTACATTTTAAGATGGTTATAACAGATCATGTGAATCGGCTGATGAAATTTAGCTGGTAAAGAGCAAGAAACATGTTCAAGAAAAGAAAAAGGAAATTTTCAAGTACAAAATCTTTGCATAGTCAATACGGTGGAGAGTGTGAGCTTAAAAAGAAGTTGATCTGTAGTAATAGCAGAAAAAAACAGGATACATCAATAATGATAAGGTAGGTTTGCAGTCTTAGTGGTGAATTTTGTTGAATAAATTAGTAAGTGTATGTATGCAGTATTTACTAGGATTATGGACTAAATTATAAAGCATAGTCAGTAATTGTCTTAGCTTGGGTAGAAGCAAATAAAGAAGACATCAGAGGGGCCGGCCCCGTGGCCAAGTGGTTAAGTTCGCACGCTCTGCTTCGGTGGCCAAGGGTTTCACCGGTTCAGATCCTGGGCGCGGACGTGGCACTGCTCCTCAAGCCATGTTGAGGCAGCATCCCACATAGCACAACCAGAGGCACTCACAATTAGAATACACAACTGTGTACTGAGGGCTTTTGGGAGAGTAAGAAGAAAAGCAAAAAGACAAAAGAAGATTGGCAAGAGTTGTTAGCTCAGCTGACAGTCTTTAAAATAAAAGAAAAGAAGACATCAGAGAGGAGGTCAAAATTGGGCAGAGAATTTAAATAATAATATTGATAATAATATTATTAATAACATGGGATGATGAGAATGATTTAGAAAAAAGGATGAGGAAGAGTGATGTGGAAGAGCTATATTTTGGTGAGCATTTTATATTCATATTCTCTATCTCATTTAATCGTACAATAACACTGAGAGGTAGTATCCATGTTTTACATATGCAGAAAGTAAGGCACAGAGAGTTTAGGTAAGTTGCCCAAGGCCATACAGATTTTAAGTGGAGGAACTATGATTTGAACCCGAGACTGCCCAGCTTCAAAGGTTGCATTCTTAAATACTTTGTAATTAAAGAGTATGGCTACACAGAGCTGAGGGAAAGTCTTCCTAGTTAGAGGAAACAGCATTAGCAAGGGCAAGAAGGTACAAAAATGCCTGAGCAATAGTGATTAGCCCAGAATGACTAAAACATAGGATATGTCCATATGTTATCTAGAAACAGACTCTGACGTGAGTAATTGTGTTTAAGTGATTCTTTTCAAAGGAGAAACAAAACAAGAAAGGAAAGAAAGCCAAGTAAAGATGAAATCTTTGGTAAAAATCCCACTTAGTGTAGTCTTATCCTGAAGGGAAATTCTGGAGTGGAGGTTACCTCTCAGATTTGCCCCAATATGAGACTTAGAATCTTGACTGTCACTCTCTCACACCGGCTGATTATTGGTTGGAGGTGGAATAGGAAGAAACATGGAAATAGATACAAAAGATGCAAGGACATTTGCTTGGAGCATCAATATTATCTGCTACTAGGTGGTTGGGAAGAAGTAGGAAGAGTTGAGAATCACGAGAAATAGGACAATCTTCTTAGTGGGGTCCAATGCCATGCTAGAGAGTTTGGAATTTACCCTTGACTAATCAGCTACTAAAGACAGGCATTATTATTATTTTTTAATGAAGGATCTGTGTGATTATGGAAGAATAAATGTCAACACACTAAAATACATAAATCACCATAAATAAGAGGTGCTTAACATCCCTTTCCTGGATTGAGCTAGACAGATTTGGGTTTGAGTCTTTGTTAGGCTTAGACAAATTAGAAAAATCACCATACTGTTTGTGTCAATCATTTTTAGCTGTATAATGCTCTGTTGACAAGCGTTTTAATTAGGATGTTTTGTCTGAAAGTACCAGGAATCTTCTCTTTAGTTGACTTAAATAATGTACAGGCAGTAAGATGTAGGGCAGCTCCAATTTGGTAAAATTAAGCTGGCAAACAGTATTAAGAGTATCAATAATATAACTTCCTTTCACTTTTCCATTTTGACACTCTCAGTGTGTTCTTCTAGCTCCTGTCATGATCTTAAGATGACTGTCACATTTCTAAGTACCACATGGAGAAACAACGTCTAGTAGAAGAAGGGAAATTGCTATATCTCAGTTGTCTCCTTTTAGTTGTAAAGAAAACCTTTTCCAAGAAGTCCCCCAATTGACTACCTCTCATATCTTATTGGCCAGAATTGTACCCTCTACCCCTGCATATAATTCAATCACTGGCAAAGGGAGAGATCTACAAAGTTTGCCTAAACCAAATAAGATTCATCCCTGGGAGCTAGTGATACTACTGACCTTCCTTGAAGGGCATGGCTACATGGAGGAGGCTAAAATATCTTAACAAAATCTAGGTTTTGTTAGAAAAGTGGAAGGGAAGCTAATGGTTGTTATATTAGGAGCTATCAATATTTGCTTTGACCAGGAGATTGACAGCAATAGAGATCCACTCAAGGAAGTTAAAGAAAGCTAATTGTAAAAAGTATACTATAGGTCCCAAGAGAATCTCAGTTTAAGAATTTTTGTATGTATGGTCAGTTATTGGAAATGAAAAGCAGGTAGGAAAGCCCCTCTCTGTCTGTGTCTCATCATGACCTCTCTCCCAAGGTCCCAAAGCATCTTATTTCTCTATTTGTATTCAGTGTCTCCTCCCTACTAACTAATTTTTCTTTTGTTTGTATCAGGTGGACAAAACTCTTGTCACCCTGGTCCCAACTGTATATAGTCTTCTAGCTCCAGCTGGCTACATTCTCTCCGTTTTCTAATTCCAAAATTCCTGAAAGCTTATGATGATTGGCTTAGTTCTTATTTTTCTTTCCAGCCATAAGATGTTAGTCAGTCTTTGGGTAAGCTGAACTTGAGCAAATGCCCATCGTGATCCAATTGTCTGTGACAGCAGAGCCTGTGGGTTAGGGCAATTCACCTTTAACAAGGTTTATGGACAGGAAATGTGAAGGACAGTCACTTGAAAAACATGTCTAATACAATTATGTTCTTTTAAACTTGTGCAGATTATATAAGAAAAATATTTATAAAATGACTACTCAATAAATTTATTCCTTTCTTTCTTCCTTCTTTCATTCAAATAACATTTATAAAACATACACTTTCTTCTAGGCATCGAAGACACACAGATGAAAAAGACACAGCCCTTTAAAAAAGTCACAGCTTGTCAGATAAGCATTCTTCAGCAGTCAGTGCAAAATATTGGAAATGTAAATAGAAGATGAACACCTAATTCAACCTCAAGCCAGCACTTGAACTGAATCTTAAAGTCTAAGGAGTTAACCAGACAAATATAGATGAGGGAGGAAGGGCATCAAAAACTGATGGAATCACATTTCCTCTGTGTTTCAAATTTTGGGAAGTCCCATTAACATTTTATTCTATGTGTCTCTGGATTTGTGAAAGGCAACAATAATGTGGGAAACAATAACCAGTTTGATGTGACTGGAATTTGGTAAGAATAGGGGCTGGAGAAATAAGCAAGGGCTAAACATAGAAGGAAATTTTGGAAGGGCTTAAGACAAGTATTAGAAAAAAATTAAAACAATGCAGGAACTTCAGATATGGATAAAATGGAGTAAGAGCACTCCACACTTGATATCCCAGGGAATGCAGCTATAAAACCTGGACAGAATGTATGGAGAAGCTTTTTTTGCAAACTCTAAGAAATAAATAGTAGCAGCAGGGTTGAGGAGGAAGATCAGAATTCAAAGTACCACTGAATTATCAGTGAGTTTTTCATTCTTTTTTACTCTAGTATCTTCTAGTCTGGATGCAACATAGCCCAGAAGCTAGAAGTGGAAACTGGTGCGACAGAGAGAACTCCAGGAGAAGCACTCTAGGTTCTGGCTCAAGTAGTGGGAACTAATTTCCTAATGACCAGAGAGAATGGAATAAACATCTCATTAAAAAAAAAAAAAATCAATTGTCTCATACCTCAGCCTGCAGTTACCCACAAACACTTAAAATTCTGATGAAGTGGAAACTTCCTTTTTGATCAAAGAAGCTGTGCTTCCAAGAGAGGGGAGAATACCTCAGTCACTTGTTTTCTCTTTCCGTCTTCCACAGCTTGACCCTAGACATGTGCGTTGCCACAAGAGGACTAGGGGAGAATGGAGTAAACAAAGCCTCAGCTTTCTGGTTAGAAGATTGAAAAGGATAGTTCTAGGAAATGAGCAAGTTCTGAGAAGATTTCAGAGAGGGAGGAGTTCCTCAAAATGATCTGAAAACTTGTTTGTGAATTCCTAGGCATAGCCCAAGCTGTGCATGCATGGATATGATAAAACAAAAATATTAAAAATTTCCATATGATTTAAATAAGATCCAGTATCTCATAACACAATATTCAAAATATCCAGAATACAATCCAAAAATTACTCAATATATGAAGAAGCAGAAAAATATTAATTCACAGAGGAACAGACAATCAACAGATGCTAAAGTAGATGTTGAAATTATCTAACAGACGTCAAAGCAGCTATTTTGAAAATGCTTCAACAAAGTAAGGTGAACACTCTTGAAACAAGTGGGAAGGTACAACGTCTCAGCAACGAAATAAAAGATATAAAGAAGAACTAAATAGAAATTTGAAACAGAAAAACACATTAACCAAAGTAAAAGTTTAGAATAGGCTCAATAGCAGAATGGAGATGTTAGAGGAAAGAGTCAGTAAACTTGAAAGAGATCAATAGAAATTATTCAATCTGAAGAACACAGAGAAGAAAGATAAAAAAAAAAACAGATTATCATAGACTTGTAGTACAATACCAAAATATCTAACATTTATTTAACGAAACTGTCAAAAAGAGATGAGAAATAGTGTGCAGAAGAAATATTTGAGGAAATAATGGTAGAAAAATCTCCTGAATTTGGCAAAAACCATAAACTTATAGATTCAAAAGCTGAACAAATCCTAAACAGGAAGTAAACACACAAAAAAACCCCAGGAAAATCCACACACAGACATATCACAATCAAACTGCTGGAAACTAAAAACAGAAAAAAATCTTGAAGACAGAGAAAAATAATGCATTACTTAGGAAAACAGCCATTTCAATGGCTATAAATTTCTCACCAGAAAGCACAGAGGCCAGGAGGAAGTGAGACATTTTTAAAGGGCTGCAAGAAAAGAATAGTCAACCCAGAATTCTCTATTAAGTGAAAATTTTTTGCAGAAATAATGACCAAGTCAAGTCATCCTCAGATGAAAGAGAAGTAAGAGAATTTGTTGCCAGCAGACCTACTCTAAAATAATCAATAAAGAAACATTTTTAGGGGCTAGCCTAGTAGGTAAGTTCAGCATGCTCCAATTTGGCAGCCCAGATTCTGTTCCCACATGGACCTAGACCACTTATCAGTAGACATGTTGTGGTGGCAACCCACTTACAAAATAGAGGAAGATTGGCAATAGATGTTAGCTCAGGGCTAATCTTCCTCAGTCAAAAAAAACACAGAAAGAAATATTTTCAGAACACAGCAACTATATTCTGTCTACACGAAACTATCTTTAAATATAATGGTAAAACTAAGACTAAAGTGGAAGGATGGGAAAACGTATACCATGCAGACATCAATCAAAAAGAAAGCTAGAGCTAATATCTAGCTGTATTAATATCAGGCAAAATAAACTTCAAGGCAAAGAACATTACCAGGGATAAAGTGAGACATTATATAATGATAATAAAGCCAATTCACAAGAAAGGCATAAAAATCTTAAATGTGTAAAATAAGTCCTCACAATAAAGCTTCAAAATATGTAAAAAAATTTTACAAAACTGAAAGGAGAAGTATACAGATTCACAATTATATTTAGATATATAATTTGTTCTCAGTAATTCAACCTCTGCTCTCATTAATCAATAGAATTAGTGGACAGAAAGTCAATAAGAATATAGAAGAATGAAATAACAGCATCAATCTACCAGATTTTTTTTCCACTTTTACTTTTATAGAACTCTCTAATCAACAACAAAAGAATATACATTCTTCTCAAGTGGATTCAGAATATTCTCCAAGATAGAGCATATCCTGGGGTACAAAACACAGTGAAAAATTCAAAATACTTGAAATCATACAAAATTTGTTCTTTTAGATTAACTAGGTTAATCTAAAAGATTAACTAACTATAATAGATTAAAGTAGAAATCAATAGCAAAGATTACAGGAAAGTCTCTAAACATTTGAAAATTAAGCAACTTGCTTCTAAATAATTCATGGTCAAAGAAGTCTCAAGGTAATTAAGACTATTTTGAATTGAGCAAAGATGAAAATACAATATATCAAAATTTGTGGGATGCAGTTAAAGCAGTTCTCAGAGAAAAATTCGTAACATTAAATATTTATATCAGAAAGAAGAAAGATCTCAAATCAATAATCTGAGTTCCCATCTTAAGAAGTTAGAAAAAGAAAAGCAAAATGCAGCTGAACAAATAGAAGAAAGAAAATAACAAAGGGCAGAAGTCAATGAAATTTTAAACAGACTAACAGTAGATGAAATCAAACAAAAAGCTGGATTTCTTTTTAAAGATCAGTAGAGTTGCTACATATCTATCAAGACTGAAAAAGGAAAAACAGAGAGATGACAAAATTTACTAATCAAAGATGAAAACTGAGCTACCATTACAGAGCTCCCAAACATTAAGAGAAAAACTAAAAATTCTGTGACTAACTCTATGAACATAAATTCTATAACAGATAAAATTGACCAATTCCTCTGAAATCACAACCACCAAAACTAGATAACTTGGTGTTGTGGTTAATAATTGAATTTATAGTTTAAAAATCTCCAAAAAAGAAATCTCCAGACCCAGATAGATGCACTAGAGAATTCTACCAAATACATAAGGAAGAAAACATATCAATTCTAGACGATCTCTTCTATGAAATAGAAGAGGAGTGAACACTTCTTATTTTATAAGGCTGGTATTACTCTGATGCCAAAACCAGACAAAGACAGTACAAAAAAGGAAACTACAAACCAAATCCCTCATATACCTAGAAACAAAAATCAACTAAATACTAGCAAATCAAATCTAGTACTAAATAATAATAATACAATAAATACAATAATAAAACAATCAAGTGGGATTTTGCCAGGAAATGCAAAGCTGATTCAGTATTTCCAAATCAATGTAATCTATTGTATTAACAGCCTAAAGAAGCAAAAAAAAAAAAAAAAATGACCATATCAAAAGATGCAGAAAGAAGTTTACCAAAACACACCATCATTCATAATAAAATTCCTCAGTTAATTAAAAATAGAAGAGAATTTCGTTGTCTATAAAGAACATCTACAAAAAACCTAGAGCTAACATCATATTGAATGTTTCAAGAATTGTTATAGAAAGGCAAATGAACTAGAATTGTCAAAAGAGTAGAATAAAGTTGGAGCACTCACACTGCCTGACTTTAAGATTTACTATAAAGCTACACTAGGGGCCGGCCTGGTGGCGCAGCGGTTAAGTGGGCACGTTCCGCTTCAGCGGCCCGGGTCTGGACATGCCAGTGTTTGGCAAGCCATGCTGTGGTAGGCGTCCCACATATAAAGTGGAGGAAGATGGGCATAGATATTAGCTCAGGGCCAGACTTCCTCAGCGAAAAGAGGAAGATTGGCGGCAGTTAGCTCAGGGCTAATCTTCCTCAAAAAAAAAAAAAAAGTTACACTAATCATGGCATTGTGATCTTGAAAGGATAGACACATAAGTCAATGGAACAGAAAGAATCTATAAATAGACCCAAAACTATGTAGACAATTGATTTTTGACAAAGATTGAAAGGCAACTCAATAGAGAAATGATAGTCTTTTCAATAAATTGTTTTGGAAACAGTTAAACATTCATATGCAAAATAATGAAACTTAACCTAAATCTCACACTTTACGCAAATGTCAACTCAGAACAGATCACAGATCTAAATGCAAAATATTAAACAATAAAACTTTTTGAAAGCCTTTGTGACCTAGGGTTAAGCAAGAAGTTATTAAATATTAAGCCAAAGCACAATCCATAAAATTCTTTAAAAATGATAAATTGGGCTTTATCAAAAAGTTTATCAAATTACTCTTTGAAACATAGTGTTATGAGAATGATAAGACAAGTCACAGACTAGGAGAAAATACGTAAAAAATCACATATCTAACAAATGACTTGGGTATAGAATATATAACGATCGTCAAAACTCAACAGTGAGAAAACAAAAGCCCATTTAAAAAATGGGCAAAATATCTGCATAGACGCTTAACCAAAGGGAGTATACAGAAGACAGATAAGTACATTAAAAGACGGGCAATATCATAAGCCATTAGGGGAATATGAATTAACACTAGCCTGAAATTACAGTGCGCAAGTATTAGAATGCCTAAGAAAATATTGATAATACAAAGCTGTGGAGAGGACGCAGAGCAAAGGAAATTTGCACGCATTGCTGGTGGGAATGCAATATGGTACAGCTACTCTGGAAGACATTTTAGCACTTTGTTAGAAAGTTAAAAATACACATATCCTATGACACAGCAATCCTATTTCTAGGCATTTATCCTAGGGTCATGAAACCTTATGTTCACACAAAAAAACAGGCATATAAATGTTTATAGCAGCTCTATTTATAATTGCCCCAAACTGAAAACAATTCAAATATCTTTCAGTGGGTGAATGGATAAACAAACTGTGGTACATCCATATAACTGAAGAGTTTTCAGCAATAAAAATGAGTGAATTGTAGATACACAATACAACTTGAATGAATCTCGAAAGCATTACGGCTGAGTGAAAGAAGCCAGTCTCAAAGTTTACGCACTCTATGATTACATTATATGATGGTCTCAAAAGGACACCATTATAGTGATGGAGAACACATCGGTGTTTGCCAGGAGCTGGGGAAGAGGAGAGGCTCTGACTATAAAAAATATCAGTTTTGGGGAGTGAACTGTTCTATCTCCTGGTGATGGCGGTGGTTGCAAGAATCTATCCGTGTGTTCCAATTCACAGAACTGTAAACCAAAATAAAGTCAATGTTAGAAAAGTATATGTGGAAGATGCGCTGGAGGGGGAAAGACAGAGGTATTTTGAGTCACCAAACTTATAGAATTGCATTGAATGACTTCCAATCTTCCAGCAGGGAGTTACAGAATCTGAAAGGATTCTTCGTGGAGCGTGCTTTCCCTCTGTGCAGAGACACGCAGTCTTTGGGAGGAAGTTTCCCTCACTGTAAGTTCCATGACATTAGGAAACCCTCCTCTTTGTACATGGTTTCCATCTTTGCACCGGAGCCCGCCCCTTCCCGCAGTCCCAGTGTTGTGAGGAATGATGAGTTAAACCAGCTCAAAGTTCTGAGAACAGGGAGGATGAGGACTTGGCCGGGCCCAGAGCAATAAACGATACAGACTCCAGGTGTTTCATAAAGCGGTGACATGTCAGCTCATGAAATGATACAATGCAGCGGGCTTAGGAGCCTGCCCATGGCCACGGTGACATGATTGTGTTTTATGGACTGAAAAACAGCATTACAAACGGGGGGAGGGCAGGGGTGTTGTAAGGAAGAATTAGATGTTTGGTTGGATCAACTCCACAGTCTTAAGAGAGACCAAGTGGACAATGATAGCTTTTGTGGAATTTTCATAAACCATATGAATAATGAGAGGTGACATGAATATGTTTTCTCCACAACTGATTTGTTTGTGAAGTAATTAGGATCCTGTTTATTCACTCATCTAACATTTAATGAGCCGGTCCTCGGAGCTAGGCCCAGTGCTAGGCATTGAGAACAGAAGGAAATCACATCCTGAAGCAGCTCTGCCTACGAGGCTGGAAGCTTGAAGGATCTCTGGGGTCAGTGGGACAAATCATCTCATAGAAGCAAAAAGTGATGCGAGCCCACTTCCCCAGAGAGGATAGGTAGCTTGTTCCACACTAACAGATCAACTCCACGTCTTCCGTGGATAGTCAGTAAGCATGATGGTTACAATCAAGAACTCCTGCTCTGCTAATTACTTCCTGTGTGATTTGGGGCAGGTAACTTAACCTCTCTGTGCTTTAGTTTCCTTATCTATAGAAAGGGGATAATGATTGTTTCTACCTCACAGGACACTGATCAGGATAAGAATAAAGAATTAAGAAAAAAGGTAAAGTTCCAGCACATGGTAAACATTCGATATATGCCTGGCACATAGCACATATTCCATGACTGTTAATTTTTACTGTCCTACCCCAGCTCAATAATGTTGCACTAAAAAGCAACTTCTTTTGAGTTACTCTCTTGTTTAATTCCCAATTTGCCCGGTTTAGGTTAATAAGGCAACTTTGGCTTTACCACTGACTTTCTCAGGTCCTTCTCCCATGACCTAAGAAAGCATTGCTCATCTCTGAGCCTCTGTTTTTTAAGCGTAGGAAGGGAAAGGTCAGAGACTTGACCTAGATGGACACCAAGGTCCCCTCAAACTCCGGTAACTTACACTCCAGGACGGGAAAAGTGACGCTTGCCCGGGGCTTTATAATTCCTATCCCATTGCCTGAAGAAGCTGTTCTCCGTTGACTGAGTACTTAGTAAAAAGACCAACATTTCCCTCTAGTGGAGAATTGAGAGCAGTGACTTGCCTTTCATGAGCCATTCTACGGAAGCGCTTTCAATGTGGCATAGACAGATGGACAACCAAAATAAGACGATTCTAGGCGTCACATAGCCAAACTTTTCTTAATTTTAGTATTGAGGATTTAAAATTAATATGTGTTGGAAGAAACAGATGAAACAGTGCATCAAACAGTGATTACGTGGATATTATTGTTTGTTCTTGGTTAAAGAAGAGAAGTGAGGCAATTAAAAAAAGATAACTAGTGGATTACAATAAAGAGATGGTAAAAGTCTTGAAGAGTAAGCTCAGAAAACACTAGTTTTTAATTTAGTTTTTACTTTTATCAAAAGTAAACATGTATATGTTTGAAGAGGATCAAATAGTTATACAAAACTTAAGAAAAAGACCAGTCCTGCCCCACCCTAGACACTATCTTCTTCCTGGAGGCAACTGCTTCTCATTTCTTTCAGCTAATTCTTTGCTATTGGCATCTATATTTTCAAATGACATGATTAACTTCTAGATCTTTCTCTCAGACATCACACGTTGACTTCCTGATATGGAAGAAGAGATTTTGCTTTGTTTTATCCACCACTCCTACCATTCTCCCCCTCTTTCTCTCCCTTACTCTCCTGCGTAGATGCTATTGCTCCAGCTTCTCCATATACTTATCTAGCAATTTTGTTGAGTCCGTATTCGATATTACATTATTATTACTACGTATATGCTATTCTTAGTTGGCTCATATAATACGTGATTGTCTTTACTTTTCTGCAAATATTTACCCAAGAAGTCAATGATTTTTCTTTTTGTTTCATTTGTTTATTTTCTATATAATTATTAATTCAACTCTGAACTCTTCCCCAGTTTTGGAAGTCTGCTTTGAACACACACTAATACTTTAGGCATTTTTAAAATGTCACTTTAGAGTAATCCCTTCTCACCTGCCCCTTCCTGGACGGCTCCCTCTCTGGGTCTGCTGCTTGGGATCCATTATCTCCTTTCTCCCAGGGGAGGATTTTGCCTCCTTTGTGTGTTGGTTGCCTATTTGGATCCTGTATCCCACTGTTTCCTCTTTCCTGGTTTATACCCTTTTTGAGAGAATGCCAATCAAATCTGCCAGGTGATTTCTGAGGAAGAATATATGATTGGAAACTTTAAGACCTTGCCTGTCTGAAAATATCTTTACTGTATCTTCATATGAAATTGACAGGTCGTCTGTGCATAGGAGTGTTAGGGGGCAAATCATTTTCCCCCAGAACTTTTAATGCTTTTCTCCATTGCCTTCTAGCTTCCTGTGTTGCTGTTGAGAAGCGCAGTATTATATTGATTCTGGATGCTGTATGTAAAATTTATCCCTTCTTCTGCAGTATCTGGCCCCTTGTCTCAGAGCTTGTCAATCTTCTTTTTTCTCCAATATTCTGGAACTTCTTGATGGGGAGTCTTAATGTGGGTTTCTTTTTATGCACTATGCTAATCCCTTTGAAACAGAAACTCGTTTGCTTTTGATCGGGGAAATTGTGTAATTCTTTCTTTGGTGAATTCTTTCTCTCCAAATTTTCTACTCTTTCTGACTGAAATTCCTAATACTGCATATTGAATCTCTTGGACATGTCACAACTTTTTTTGTCTCATACATTTTCCATCTCAATTATTCAGCTCTACTTCTTATGAGATTTACTGAATATTATCTTCAAAATCTTCTGTTGTTTTTTTCATTTCTTTTCTCATATTATCTCATATTTCTCTATGTTCTTTCATATTTCTCACAATTCTAAGAGGTTTTTTGTTGCTCTTTGAGAGTTCCTGTTTCATAGTTTCCTGTTCTTGTTTTGTAAATTACATACATTTTTTTATCCCTTGGAAGATAACAATAATAGCATTTTTTAAAATTTTCTCCTTTTTGTGTAATTTCTCTTTTTTCTAATTTATTTTTTCTCTCTCCTTTTAGTCTCCGACTTTCACATTGGGTGCTCTTTTTCAATGTCAGGTGACCTTGGCTGATTGCTAAATGATAAGAATGGGCATTGATATCTGATTAGAGGTTCCATGCGTGTCGGTTGGCTTTTTCACTGTAGGGGGACCCAGCTGGCTGTTCTCATTGGGGAACCCCTGAAGCCAGTACTTTTGGGGCTTTTCTCTTGGACTAATCCAGTTCTCTAGAGAGGACTCTTCTGATCTCAGGGACATAAGTCAGACTGCCAGCACTCGGTCAGCTCAGTGTAGGGAGAAGGAGGGAGGTCTCCGTGTCTCAATGCTGAGTATGTAAACTTTCGCTTATCTTCCCTCTTTGCACTATGGCACTCCCATCTTCCTGGACAACTGTGCTTGGTGTCTGTCTGTCCAGAGACCTTTTGTTTTACCTTCTTTAGGGAATAAACCCTCCTTTTTATCCTGGATGAGCAGAATGTCATGTGAACAAGGAAAACGAATCTACTGATCTGACCACTTCCAACGGTGTTTCAAGTGTTCCTCTGGCGTTTTCCTCCACCTTCTCTCCTATCCTCAAAGGTTTGTGATACTGCTAATTTCTGATCATCTCGGGAGTTCTATGGTGGAAATCAAGTTGCCTCTTGGTGTTCTTCACTGCCAGCTTCAGCATCTATTTTTGTGGATCTGCTACGTTAGTTACTACAACTCAGGCATCTGCTTTCCAGCTTCCAGAATTGTTTCACTATTCTTTTCTCTTTGTCCTTATGGATTTATGGCTTTAAAAATAATTTACCTGTCCTTTTAGAGTCTTTGTTTTGTTTTTTTGAGGAGGAGGAGTGGGTTGAGAGAGAAGGATGGAAGTAAAAGTATATGTTTAGTGTGTTTGTGGGAATGTGTGGATTCTACATATTCCCTTTAGCTGGAAGTCTCATAATGATTATTACTGCAAATTTCTGTTTCATTCCCTGGCAAAGCCTTTTTAATAGGAATCCTTCTACAATGTGACTGAACAAAGAAATATTTGAAAGGCAGCAGTAGCATGAAATATCTCTGGGTGTTGTACGAGCAATGTCTGACTGTTGGGGACTGAAGTGTGATTATCACAGCCTCAGTGGAGTCATAGGCAAAGAGAAGGACTTTTTAGAGTCCCCACTATGTGTCAGGCATTGTGCTCTACTCTTAACATATGTTATCACGTTTCACTTTAGTGCAGCGACAATTCTATGAAGTATATATTATTATTCTTGTTTTACAAAGAAGGAGACAAAGGGTAATCCACGGGCTAAAGAAACACATGGCTATTGAATAAAAAATAAGAATTCAGTTAAGGTCTACTTGAAAGGGAAGCCCATAATCTCTCCATTCCAGCAAAAGAAATTCATTGTGTGGCGGAAGCACAGCAAAGCGACTGAATAGTGCGCTGTTATTTACACATCTTCCTTGTCACAAACCCATGCTTGACTTAAAAAAACGAAAGGGCTCACGGAGAGCGTGGTCTCTGATTGGGAACAATGCTGACTCATTCCGTCACCTTGGGCACATTGCTTGACTTTCAGGGCCTCAATTTCTACATCAGAAAAACAAGGTCATCAGAATAAATGGTCTGTTACATTCTGATGATCTATCTTGCAGATGGTGAGCTGGAGGTGCTGAGAGCTTCAAGTCAGATGGGAAGGCAAATGCCCGGCCACCCTCTAGCTCTCTGTTTATACTCTTTGCAAGTAACTTCCCAACCGATAGTTTGACCGTCTTCCAAATGCCAATGGGCTTGAAATATGGTTTTCTCCCAAGTCCCTCTTCAGAATGGAATCTCTGCACATCCCCTTCGGGGACTGCAGAGTCTTGTCTAAGCTTAAGGTAAATAAATACTGCAAATGTGGAATAGAAATGGAAGTCAAAGGAGAGATTGGGGAAAGGAGGCAGCGAACCTTGGACCTTTTACCATATGGCTCCAACATTTTTGATTATTTTATGAATGCATGAGGTGACACACTGGTTTCTTCAAAGCTGTTCTGGTACATACCTTTCAGGGTTATAATCCATGTGAATTTACATGATGAGGTAATTGGGTTTAATGACTGACGCAGTGATTCAGGAAAGAGTAGACCTCAAATTATTTATAATAATAATTGTTACTAATACTTGTATGATATTACTAAAGCAACATTAAAATGGTAATAACTTCCATTTGAGAAACAGAAGCCACCGTACATGTAATTTTGTCCAAGACACTTGTGTCCAGCTGAGGAATCTAAGACTCAGAGAGGCAATGTAACTTGAGTGAAGATTTGACCAAAATTGTGCTAGTTCTTAATTCAATGCTTTTCCCATAATACTCCCTTGTTCGAGTGCTGGTAGTATTAGCTGATCTCCCTCTACAAATGTCATAGTACTGATTTAGAACTATGATTGAGGGGCCAGCCAGGTGGCGCAGCAGTTAAGTTCGCACATTCTGCTTCTTGGAGGCCCGGGGTTCGCCGGTTCAGATCCTGGGTGCAGACATGCACCGCTTGGCAAGCCATGCTGTGGTAGGCATCCCACGTATAAAGTAGAGGAAGGTGGGCATGGATGTTAGCTCAGGGCCAGTCTTCCTCAGCAAAAAGAGGAGGATTGGCAGTAGTTAGCACAGGGCTAATCTTCCTCAAAAAGGAACTACGATTTATGTCTATATGATTGGCTATTTATTGATTTTCTGATTACTTTGATTAATAATGATGTTATAGGCAAAGTAAGTCCTAGGTCATTACTAGGGAAAATAGATCAAAGAAGGAATGATAATATAATCCTAATTTCAATATCAGAAGTTGTCTAACCACAGTTCTGATGATATTAGTAAAGTGAAATAAGATCATTTTATGTCATAGTATAAATATAATTTCATTCTATTTATTCTAAGTATATTATACATTGGGTATTGGCTGTGTGCTTTAGAAGGATTATCTCATTAAATCATCATAAGACTAAATGAAGTAGGTGTAATTATTATCCCCATTTCCTGGAGCTCAGAGAGGTGGGTGCGTTTTTCAAGGTCTACACATGTATAGGTTGGGATATAAACTCAGGCAGCCCTACCCTGGAGCTCAGGGTCTTTACTGCTGAGCTACACTCTCCAAGTTTTCCCCTAAATTGAGAAATTTTACATAAAGTACACTGAAGAAAGATTACACACATAAATATATGCCTTATTATTGCAGTTTTGCAAACTTTATCATCGCTATTTTATCCAAATCAAACACTCCATTCATTTTGGGTGGCCATTTATTTAACAGTATCTTTCTCAGCATCTTGGTCTCTATTTTTTACCTTTTTGTCAATAAACTGCCTGTTGACACCAGAGTGGTCTGTGGTTTCTTGAAAGAGTTGTTTATAAATACTTTAAGAAAGATTTTTTTCATCCAAAACCAACTTATCCAAAATGAGGATGCAGTGTAATATTCTGACATCTCATCCTCATTATGTTAGTTTATATCTTAAAACTTCACTTCTCTTATCCTTCAATTGCTTCACAAGAGAGAAAAGATCATAGCTCTATCTTTTGAGACTTGTGAAAATATGTAAATTTCTCAATTTCTTTGTATCTCAGTTTCATTCATTCAAAAATAGATAAGATAAAATCGACTAACATAATTCATTCACTCTTTCAATTAATAGTTATCGATCATTTGAATAGCTAATTACAATTAAATGTTCACTATGTTAATAACTTAATTATTTTGAGTCAGAGTGACATGGCTTCAAGTGCCAACTTTGCCCCTTTATTAAATGATTTGGGGCATGTTTTTCTTATAATTTATGTAAAGTAGGACCATTATCACTTCCTTCCAGGGGCTGGGGTGAAATGAGATTGCTTGTGGGGAAGAATCAACTACAATGTCTGTCATATCATTGGTATTAAATAATTGTTTCTCATTCATTTATCCAACCTATTCACTCCTAAGACTGCTTCTTCCTAGTGCGAGACCTTGTCACGGAGCAAGCAGATGGCTTATACAAGGTAAGCAGCTCCAACTGTACTGAAATCATTTGCCTGAAATGTTTTCTTTCCCATTCAACTCTGCTTGTTTACATGGTGTCGGATCAGATGGAAGAGAAAAGAACAATGTGATTCATGCTCTTCCTCCAAGGAGGCAGCTGCTACATAAGCGATGTCTCAGGAAATGGGCTAATCTGTTTGTGTGGCCACAACTCCATGATCCCTGACCTGTCTTAATCTTCAGGGATGGGTATGTGTGGCACTTTTGTCCCCAGGTGGAACTGAATGTTGAAAAAAAAAAACACTATCCATTTTGGTATCTTTCTGATATTGTTACAGATACCTTAAAAACCTTTGGTATATGTTTTAAATCTTCTCTTTCTTCCTTGGGCTCACAAGTTCATGTCTCCTGCTTTGCAAAAGTAACAAGGATTTTCCTGAAATCCCATTTCTCTTGAGGATTTGGGATGCTCTTGGGTATCTGCCACAGTAAGAAAACAAACTGAAGGAATGTGGAAATGTGAAGCCATCTGGCTGCTGGTCCACTTTCACAGCGGCTCTAGGGGTCACTGACAGCCCTCCAAGGGCTGTTGAGACCTAGCTCCGACAGGAAACATTTGATCTCATCCCTGCAGTGCCCGGACATGTGAACTCAGATAAATGGATTGCCTCTAAACTGAGTGGTTAGAGAAGATTTGAACTGTGGAAGTTGAAGGAGGTATTTGGAAACTGATTTCAGTCCCCTCAGAACTAACAAAATCCCAAGTCCTGGGGACAGCCCATGGCCCAGTTGTTAAGTTTGCAAACTCCACTTCAGTGGCCCAGGATTTTACCAGTTCGGATCCTGGGCATGGACCTACCACTGCTCATCAAGCCATACTGAGGTGGCGTCCAACATAGCAGAGCCAGAAGGACCTACAACTAGAATATACAGCTATGTACTGGGGTCTTTGGGGAGAAGGAGAAGAAGAAGAAGAAGAAGAAGAAAAAAAAAAAAAAAAGATTAGCAACAGATGTTAGCTCAGGTGCCAATCTTAAAAAAAACCCAAGTCCCAAGTGCATTGGTTAATATCATGTTTCATTATATGTCAAATTTTATTCTTGAGGTGCCCCATTGGAAATTGTGAGCATTCAGTATGGGAAGGACTTTGCTTTATGATAGAAGCATAACAATGAATGCCTGACAGACAGTTCCTATCTTCCAGGATAACCTGGTGGTAGGCAGACAAAGGAGCAGGCAGTGGAAATATGGTGTGATGTGTTAAGATAGATAGGTTCCAGCAGAGGTAAGTTAACACAGACTCACTCCAAGAAGAGAAGGTGGATACCTGTTTCACTCAGCAGGGTCCAAAATAACTAGACCTGTCACTCATAAAGTAACGAGCACTTAATTTTGTGTCATACTCTGTGTACTAGTCTCTGGTGAACTATCTTAAGGCGTGTGTCAGTATGGTAGCGATACCATAGGAAAATCTCACAGACTGAGTGCCTCAAACAACAGAAATTTATTTTCTCACAGTTCTAGAGTCTTGGAAGTCTCAGCTCAAGGGTGCTGGCAAGGTAGGTTTTGCTCTGAGGTGTCTTCTCTTAACATGTTGGCTTGTAGGCCATCTTGCTATGTACCAACATGACCCCTTTCTTGTGTGCTCATCTAGAGAGAGGAAGAGAGAGAGCTCTCTGGTGTTTCTTCTTATAAGAACACTAATTCTATCTGATCAGGGCCCCACTCTTATGACCTCATTTAACCTTAATCACTTCCTTAGAGGCTCTGTCTCCAAATGCAGCCACACTGGGTGTTAAGGCTTCAACATATGAATTTTGGCGGGAGCACATTTAGTCCATAACAAGAAGTGATGAGAATTTACCTATGTAAAGTGCATGGAGGTGACAGGTGAGAATTCTAGACATAGCAATGTATATCAATGAGGGATTGGAATAGCACTGTCAGATAAAAGATAGGACATCTGATTAAATTTGAACTTCAGATTAACAATAAATAGTTTGTTTTCATATAAGTAGTCTCAAATATTGTATGGGGCATACTTATACTAAAAAAAAATTTGGTTGTTTATCTGAAAGTCAAATGTAACTGAGTATGTTATATTTTGATTTGCTAAATGGGGCACCCCTTGATTGTAGAGCTGTTACATTCAGAGAACTGTATACGGCATGATGAAATTGGCACAGTGGGTAGGCAACATGAGGAGCCTGGGGAGGCAGTCAGAAGGACCCTCTTACAGTTTAAGGAATGTTGGGTTGTGAGTCATCACGGCAAACAGGCTTCCTTTCTTAGGATTTGGTGTCGTGGACACATCCCTTTCAGCTCTGTTTGCCTAGATGGTCACAAAGACCATTCACAATCCAAAGCAGAGTGGCATACTCATTTTTGTTGAAGTCTACTGTTATGGGCTGAATCATGTGACCCCAAAACTTCATATGTGGAGTTGTGACCCCCAGGACCTCAGAATGAGACTGTAGCTGGAGATAGGGTCTTTAAAGGGATACTTAAATTAAAATGTGGCCACTAGGGTGGCCCTAATCCAATATAACTTGTGTCCTTATAAAAGGAGAAATTGGGACACAGACAGCAACAGAGGGAAGACAATGTAAAGACAGAGGGAAGACAGCCATCTACAAGCCAAGGAGAGAGGCCTACAACAGATCATTCCCTGAAGGCCCTCAGAAAGAACCAACCCTGTCAATACCTTGATCTTGGGTTTCTGGCTTCCAAAATTGTGAGAAATAAACTTCTTTTGTTTAAGCCACCAGTCTATGGTATCTGTTATGGCAGCCCTAGCAAACAAATACACGTTACACTAAAGAAAACAATTTGCTGTTTATTTGAAATTCAAACGTAACTGGGCAAGTTGTATTTTGATTTACTAATCAGGCACCTCTTGATTGGAGAGCCATTATATTTACAACCTATCTAGGCCTGCCCTCTACCTGATCTTCCCAATTTATGATGAGAAAGCTGAGGACCACAGAGCTAGGAATTGGCTAATGGTGTGCCCTAAATTCAAAACAGAATCTGAAGAAAAGACACATTTTTAGACCAGGAATATTGGAATCAAGGTGCAAATGGAGGTAAAACTGTTTTTTTCCCAGGTCAGGGAGGAAAGTAGAGTAGACCTCTAAGGACAGGACTGAATTTGCATGTCTATGGACAAGAATTAGTTTGCATTGCTATTGATTATTTGCAATTTTTAGAGTTGTGAAGGAGCTCGAAGACTAGGACAAGCCAACATCAGACATCTTGTGAGGATGTGCTGTCTGTAGACAATGCATCTTCATTTTCCGCTGAAACACGCATTTTTCCCTACACCAGAATTTTTAGATATCAGAAAGCATTTGGAAGCAGAAACTCATTACTTTATCTATCAGGGCAAAACATCAACGTGCATGTTCAGGTGTTGGACGATAAGGACATGCAGGAATGTAAAGAGACAAGGAAGGCCGGGAAAGAAGATATCTTCTCTCTGGCCAGTTAGTGTTGGAGAATTTACAGAATCAAACAATATTAGGGCTGGCAGAGTCTGGAATATTGTTCAGCCCACTCATTTTATGGATGAGGAAACAGAGATGCCTATTGTTGAGGTGATGCTGTCCAGCCACATAGCTCTGCAGGGGGATGCATGAACTGCTGAAGACAATAAGATGCTTCTGTCATCACATTCCACTGCCTGGGTGCCTGTTACAGCCTCCTATGCCCTCTCCAAAGTGGTGCATGAAATAAACTTTAACCTGGAAAGATCAAATGCAAAAATGGAGGAAAAGTAGAAATCTGGTGGCTTGGGTTCCATTCACTGAACCTAGGAGGTTGATTCTAAAGCTCTACTGCCTGTGCCTTTTGTATGCCTGGCACTTCTTCTCCGTTGTACCTCTTCTTGCACCCTTCTTCCTACCTGGAATGTGGCGGTTTACACTGTCACAGCCTTCTCCTCGCCAATTCCCCAACCCTCCCTCCAACTCCAGGGGCTCTTATCAGTGGCTTTATTTGTGCCCCCATTAGACACAAGCAAAGTCCTCATATGAAGAATCTTCTTACTTTTAAGCCCAAGGAAAATTGCCTGTTTATCCAATCTCTGTGAGGGCTTTGGTGACTGCGCCTGTGTCTTGAGCAGCTGTCACAGAGTCTGGAATAGGTAGGCGCTTATTGAATGTTGTTAGAAAGAATGACACTCATGAATATTTTACTACATATCTTTGTTTAAAATATTTCAAGAGCTTGGAATCCTGTGAGTGCCTAGTGGCGGTCTTCAAGGTGGAGGTGGAAGAGAATGATGAAAAAAATCATAATAAAATTTAAAAATCATAATAAAGTAAATAGTAAAAATAATAATAAAAATAAGTAATAAAATTCATAATTCAAGAGCTGGATGAAACCTCTCCCTCCTCTGATCACCCTTTTCCTTCAGGGCTCATCCATGCATTTTAACTTGCACACCGTGTTTTAGCTTCTACTTAAAATGAATGCATATGCTTATACTGAATCAGTACTCTGTACTTAAACTTTGCTTACACTGAATACTTAAATTTATACTCTACCTAAAGGGTATCAATACTTAACCTAAGCATAGAACTGTACTTAAACTGAATCCATATTGCAATTCTAATATACTTAAAGTATTCACAGAATGAATATTTTCCGTCTCTTTTCTGAATGGAAAAGTCTAGCCCTGTGGCTCTTTAATAATGGGAAATCATAGATTTGACCATGATCCCAAGGATTTGGCGAAGTGAAGCTGGAAGGAAAACAATTCTCTTGCATGCTTTACATATGTTACATTTAAGATGACATGATAGCTCGTGAGACTTGTGTCATTACCCTCATTTTACAGATATTGGATCAAGTTCAGAGTGTGTGAGTGACCTGCTCAAGATCAGCCTGCTGGATGTAGGAGGCAGGGTTTGTATCAGAGTCTTCTGACGCATGTCTCTGCTGGTTCTACCACCCCTCTTGTTTCCCCAACTCTTCAGAGGTTGTCTGTGTCTTTGTCCTCTGTGAAGAGACTGCGTGTGAGCGAAGTCAGTAAATGACCCAAAGAGAGAAAAAACAAAGCAGACACAGCTCCTGGGTCCTAGAACAATGTTCCCATCCAAACTCTCTCTGAAAGTTGCTTATGAAATTCAATAGCTTCTTTTCCAAAGCATCTACTAAAGCAAAAGGATAATGAGGCATCCTGTTGGGTGATCATTAGCTGATTCGTTCCCACCACGCTCTGATGAGGCAGATTAGATGTTCTTGTTTAACAGATAAGGAGCCTGAAGCTGAAATATAATGACAATATAAGCTCTTATTTGTTAACTCTTTACTCTAGACCAGGCACCGTTATAAACACTTTATACGTATTAACACACTTGATCACCTATGGGAATAGATATCATTATTATCTCTGCTTTATAGATGAGGAAACTGAAGCACAGAATGGTTACTTCAATAGTCCAAGTTTTCATAGCTGGTAAGTAGACGTGGTGGAGCCAACTCAGATAGGTCACCTCCTGAGCTCATGCACGGAATCACCATGTAAAGATGTTGAATGACTTGCTTGGGGCGGGAAAGCTGCTGCACAGGGAGTGGGAGAGATGAGTCTGAGTCAAGGCTCTGGTTTCAAGGACCACATACTTTTTAACATCCTACCACTCAAGGTCACATAAGAATACCAGTTTGGAGTCAGACTTTGGTTTATTACTTGAACCCATGCAGTTCTAGACAAATCTCTTGATCTCTCTCTGCCTCAGTTTCCTCATCTGTTAGGTGAAAATGATCATGATCCCTATTACATTATGTTTTTTGAGGATTAAATGTTTTATTCTATGTGTGAGGGTTTGGGAAATTACCTGTCATATAGAAAACACTCAATAAATGGTGGGTGCAATTATTTTTTTAAGTTTCAATTCAAGTTACAACATTGGTGTTATTGTCATAGTTATTTTCTCTAAAATATGAAGTATCTCAGTGTAAAGAAAAGTGTCTTGGAAACTAGCAGTCCTGGGTTTGTTCCTGGTTCTGAGAGAGGTATGTGAAAAAGCCTCATTGTTTATCTAAAGAAATGGGAAACTTCAAGAAGCTACGTTTCTGGAGGGAGGTAAAACAAGAGATAGATAGATTATCCAAGACACTTGTTAAATGGCAGGAGTTAGACAGAGAGGGTGCATCCAGATGCTGGGGGTCCAGCGAAGTAACCAGGTAAGAGTGGAACTCTCAGGACAGAGGAGAGAGGAAGACCAGTGGGCTGATTCTTTGTCTGGGGCAGCTGTGACTGCTGATACGGCAGTGAAGCCAGCACTAAAGAAGCCTAGCTTGAGCAGAAGAAGAGTTTCTTGAGATCTTCAAGAAAAGAAACTGTACAGGCATGTGATCAAAAATGTTGACAGAAATACCAATTGGCATTGCCTATCAAGTCCCTTATGTGTACATTTTTTGAAGCACTAATAAAGGTATTTATATAAGCAGCTGCTTTTGATGCGATGTTCATTACTCTATTTATTAATACTAAAACCCAAATTATCCCTGAAGTCAGCTAGTACAGGCCAATTTGCTTAAGCCCCAGTCGCTTCAATGGCAAAGCAGTAACAGTAACACATTTTGTGGATTATCAATTGCAAGAATAAGTAGAAAATACAGTTTCAGGGGTGTAGTAGGTGTTCAAAAAATGGTAATATCATTGTTATTATAATGACTGTTTCCTAAAAATAACCATCCCTCATGTCCACCCAGTGGTTTGCCATGAGGAAACCTGCTGCAGCTCGGATAGCTGGAGAACCCAATCAACTCTTGTCAACAAGCCCTGAGAAGATAAATTAAGATGCAGCCGGTGGGTCTGGCGTGGTGGCTTCTTGGGGCTCATCTTGAAGTGCTTCGCTGAGGTCTGTTTTGTTTTGCTCTGTTTGGGATCATTTCTTTTGCCACTCTAGCTATGCAAAGATAATAATCGCACCAATAGAACTAGTGACCTTTCACCCTCTCTCCCTTTGATAAAGTCTCATTTTCTAGCAAAACTATGACAAATGTCTCTTCCTTCACTTTCAGTAAACTAGCAGATAATCTGTCTATTATGCTTAATATTCTCTTACCCCCACAAGCCGTTGGCATTTGGTTTGGATTCCTCTGAATGGGGTGAACATTATATCTCTAACCTACGAAAAAACTTTGCTCCTTTGCAGTGTTGGTGGAGCTAAATTTGTTTTCACAGCTGGTTGTACTTGGGGAAGGGTTAGCCGCCGTCTTGAAGGTTCTACCCCACCAGTTCATCACTGAGCCTGCTGTGTGGTGGGGACTTTGAGCTGTTAACGGGAGGCATGGAGGCAAGTCTAAATTAATCATTTATGATTTATTTATTCTTTTTTACAGCATGGAGTGAAAGGAACAAATGCCAACATTTCTAGGGCCAGAGCTGTCTAAATGATGTGATGTTTGATAACCGACTCTTAATATTTATCTGCCAACAGGTCTTATCTATGGAACTAATAACAAAACCATGTACTTACAGACCACTTCACAATTTACAGCTTGGTTTTCCTACTCTTGGCTTCAATTGAGTCCTAGAAAAATCCAATGAGTTAGAGGCTGCGTTCTTTTATATCACCATTTTACAGGTGAGAACAAAGAAGCTCAGAGGTGGCTATGTGTCTTGCCTGAGGTCACACAGCTTGTATATAGCAGGTGAACATCTTGAATTTTTGTTTCCTAACCCTAAGACCTGTACTATTTCCATGACTATGTTGAAGAGGAAACACCATATGGGGGCCTTCTCTGCCACAGAGACATCAATCACTTGGATTTACTGCCTCTTCTCCAGCAAGGCCCAAAATTCTTACTCCCATGCCCTCCAATGCCATGACTCAAAGTTTCAATCAGCCTTAATGAGCACCTGTGTAGCATGAGTAACTTACTTGGTACTCAAGATGTAGAGATGAACTAAGACATTGAGGCTGCCTTGGAGGAGCTTTCATGCTATAGCTGCTTTATCCAGTATGATAGGCACTAGCTAAAGGTGGCTATTTGAATTTAAATAAAATTAAATTAATCAGAATTATTTTACTATTTTCAATTGTTTTCTTTTACATAATATTTTCTATCTATCTCTTGGCATGCAGAAGCCTCTGATAATCAAATTTTAAGACATTTGAGATATGTGAAATTTTGATGCTAAACTTGACTTAAATAGTTCAGTTGTGTCTGAGAACTTGGTTTATAAGAGGGAAAAACAAGATAAACAACAAGAACTGCTCCTTTTGGTGTCCATAGTTAAAGAAATGTGGCTTATCAAGATATGGAGGTGAGCAGAATTTAGAGAACTCTGAAAAAGTCATTAACATTGTGGCTTATACAGTCTTTGTAAAACTTGACCTCTCTGAATCCAACTCAAACTAGGATGTTAGAGGTAAATAAAATCTCCCACGTCTATGATTCAAGTGTCTGGCTTCTGGGAACTAGAAGCATCATTCCTAATAGGAAGATGATTTCAGGTTGCAGGGCCTGACACAGGGAAGATGTTCAATGGACTTTTATTGAAACGTATTGAAGATGCGTAAGAAAGAGAAAAGCAATTAAAATATTCTCAAAAAGAAAAAAACAGGGAAATAAATTTTGAACCATTTACTCAATGGTTGTGTTTGTTCATTTTGACTAATGTTGACATTATTTGGTTATTAAATAGCTCAGTGATTCTGAAAGTGTTTATCAACACCAATGTATTATGCCCCCGGCTAAGCTCTGGGGATATGGAAATGAATGACAGTGTTTGTCTTCAAAGATTTCCAAAGTTAATTAGAGACACTGACAAACAGACGTTTAGGTATAGGTGACAAGTGCCTGGACAAAAGTACTCACAATGAGTTATAGTAGGATAGAAGATGATGCAGGTTTTAAATATGCAAGGTGTGGTAAAATGTTTATGGTGTAATGTTTAGCAATGTTTCATTGGTGAAAGAAATAGTGAGATTTGAACAAATATTTTGATAATTTGCGAGGGCTTTTATTTTTCTACCCATTAATCTATGTGCCCTTCACTGTTCATATGGGCTTGTGACTGCGTTCCAGCTGAATGGGTCAATCAATTTATTTCTGTGGATTTGTGCCAAAGTGATTCTCAAAAACTAATTATAGTGCACAGTACCAAAATATTTGTATGTCAAGTGATGAAAAAAAATTCAATCAGGAGCTGAGTAAAGATGCAGCTGGTGTGACCAGGATTGAAGCAAGGAAAAGGCCAAGTACGAAGGAGGCTGATCCACTGGGGCAGGGCAAGGTCAATAAGAAGGCCATAATGCAGTCATGTCTAAGCCAGGGGTGGGCTATAGTCGGTTTCAGGGATGAGTCTTGCTGGGGGATTGGTTACAGAGGGAGGACTTCATCAAATAAATTAATATGTCAAGGATAGTGGGAGCCATGCTTCTCACTGTTAAGGAAGGGAATTAGAAATACAGAAAGGGGGAAAGCTAGACCATCCCAAAGTTTAGCTTAGAATTGGAGGTACTGGAGTAAACTCACAGTTTTCAATAGATAGATATATAAACAAATATACAAGTAAATGTGCATATATAAATATAGAGATATCTATATATTTCCCAGCTCAGTCTACAAAAAGGCCTGAAAACAATGAGACCGAGGTAGCAATGTGTATATGTAGAACTCAGATGTTGGTTTGCAAATACCGTTGTCACTAAAAGGAATGGGGACTCTGTGGAGAAATGATGATTTTGAATTTGAGACTACAACAACAGCACATGCTGAACATAGAACAACTTATTTTGGCAGAAAGTAAAGAAGTGTTCAAAGAATCATGATGGCACATCAAAAGGATACAGAAGTCAGTTTGGACAGGCTCCTACTGGCCACATCGTGGACAAATTGAGCATCAAAATAATATTGGATTTTAATCCATTAAATAAAGTAGGAATCCATCAGTCTATATGGATATAAATGAATTAATGTGAAGAAGAAAAAGCTCTGCCTAATAGAAGAATGCTAACAAATGTAGATTAAGTTATAGAATTATAACATCACCATCTGAAACCATCATAATAACTAATTAAATTGAGTCAACAATGGGTACTAAAACAGTAGAAGTTTAATGAGAAATAGAATATTTTCATAGTCTCAAAGTATCTCCTAACAAAATACTTATTAATTACAAATAAAGATGTAATTACAGTCGAGAAATCTAGCAGACACCAGTTTAACATGTGGTTATAGTTTACCTTGCCAATACTGGGACAAATTGATAATATATACCACTTCTCAGGATACTGAGGACATAGCATCATTTCTGTGATATTGCTGCCCCAAATGCATAATATAATAAATGCAGAAGTATTGTGTCAATGGTGATTTCATGATTTTGAGGACTATACTGTGGTTATGTAAGAGGTTTTTGTTTGTTTTGGAGAAATACCTACTGGAGTATTTAGGATAATAGAGAACCACGTCTACAAATTAATCACAACTGTTCCATAAAAAAATCAATACGTAAACATGTAAGAAGGAAGAGGGAGAGAATAAAAAAGTAAATGTGTTAAAATATTAACTGTTGGGGAATCTGAAGAATCTCTTGTATTACAATTGACACTACTCTGTTGGGTTGAATTTTTTGTTAAATGAAATAACATTAGAAAAAAACAAAAAACAAGATGGCCAACTCTGATGTTTGCCTAACTCCAAACTAACTCCAACTGTGTTTTTGTTCAGATATCAGAAAAGGTGAGCCCAGCTGCTTAATCTAGAAGTAGTAAATGTGTGACCCAGTTCTAGCTGGTGGGCTATAAGAACAGTGAGGCTAGGAAGCCTTTGGGGAAAGAGTCTCCTCCAGGAAAAGAGGAAGCCCTGTGTAGAGAAATTCCCTCCCCTATGATCTACTTGCCCCTTGCCCATCTATCCACAATCCAGCCTCTGAACATACTTGTATAATTATGTGATACTTGGAGCAGTTGAGGCCATGGGTAGTTATGAGGTCAAGTTAACCTCAGAGATGCTAACCCAGACCCTGAATATAACTTGCCAGTAAACCAACTAGCAGAAATTACCTATTTCCAGACTTTTTGTTATTGGAGAACAACAAATAACTGATTTAAGGCTATTTCTAGTCAGATGTCTTTACTTGCAGCCTAAGGCGTTCCTAACAGGTACAAACAACAATAACAACACCACAAAAGAGTTAGTGGGAAGACGTGAACAATCAATCTGGAAAAGCAAGTAACCTAAGGTAGTATCAGATAAACATTGTGTGAATTTCCTGTGGAGAAAGATCAGTTTTCTTTTTAATGTGTGGCTTCATAACCACAAGGATTAGTGAGAATTTTTGAAAAAACAAAAGGCATTTCATGTACTTACATCTCTTTGCTTTAAAATGTGTGGGCATTCCAAGGACTTTATAAAAACTGAGTCTTAAGAATCCACTAAGAATACTTGCATGAAGCCAAACTCAGTTTTATGCCTGTATTGCATCTACTCTGTGCAGGGATTTTCAAGAAACACTCCAACATTTTTGTAAAAGGACCCCTGCTGCCTGAATATTAAGAATGCACTTCTGTACCAGGATGTGGTCATCTGTTAAGACAGAAATGTTTTTATTGAATTTTCGTGAATTCATTTTCCCTTCCCTCATTTTCTGGTAAATTTTGTGTAACCTTAAACTGTTCCATGTTCTCAAATACCCAGTTAAAACATCAGAGCCGACATTATTTATTTTAAAGATTCACATAATCCAGTAGTGAGGGTCAGGCCACTACTGTATGGCATCTTGGAATTAGCATGAAAAAACAGAGCAAGTGTTTTGTATAATGGAGTAAATCTGTAAGGAACTCTTCAGTTGAGGGGAAAATGTGGTGTGACCCCACACAGTAAATTCTTGTGGAAAAGTGTGGATCGCTTTTTTTTCTTACAACAGCAACAAAAAAACTTTTTGAATTTTTAGTTGACATTGCATTGAATTCATACAATAATTTGGGAGAGAATAGGCATCCTTACAATACTGAGCGTTCCACTCCATGAACATGATACATTTTTCAATTCATTTGGATCTTCTATACTATCTCAATAGAATTTTATTTGTCATTTTGCAGAAATTTTGTCTATCTTTTATTAGATTTATTTATACGTACTTGATATTTCTGATGCTATTGTAAGTGGTATCTTTCTAAAATTTCATTTTCTTTGTTGTTAATATATAGAAATTAAGCTGATTTTCCAAAATAACTTTTAAATCCAACAGTCTTTTCTATTCCTAAAATTTTCAATTCATAATAATTTGTCTGTGTATTTGTTTGGCTTGTCAACGCACCCATCAGACCCTTTGCAAATACTGCTAATCTGTTCCTTCATTTCTGATTCATATACTTTTCTTTTTTGCTCTACTACATAGCTAGAACTCCAGAACAATATTTGAGTGTTAGTAGGCATGCTTCTCTTGTTCCCAGTCTCAAAAGAAAGACTTTCTATGTTTCACTACTATCAATTGTGTTTGGTACAGAATTTTTGTTTGTTTCATCTAAATTTTTATTATATGGCAATTATATTACTATTTACTTGCTCATAATAGCCTCTTGTTTATAATGTATGCAAATCTGTACTGCTGTTTCTCTTTTCATTCTTTATATCAATTATTTATTCCTTCTTTCTTTTTTTAATCAGTCCGGTTAGAGTATTTTATCAATTTCATCAGACTTTTCAAAGGACTAATTTTAGTTTTGTTCATAGTTGATATTTTTTTCTATCTCAGTTCTCTTTTTAAAATTATTTCCTTCTATTTTTTTTTCATATTGCTGTTCTTTTACTAGCTTCTTTACAAATATTTGCATTAGAAGCAATACATTTCCCTATGAATACTGTTTTGCCTGCATCCTACAAGCCATGATATGTATTATTCTTGTTATCATTGAATTAAAAATATTATCTAAATTCCCTCATGATTTTTTTCACTTGTTTAATAGGATATGATTAGCACATAACTTTAAATTAGTTTCAGGTATACATCATAATGATTTAATATATGTGTATATTGCAAAATGATCACCACAAAAAGTCTAGTTAGCATCCATCAACATACAAAGCTAAAATCTTTTTGTGTATCATAAGGACTTTTAAGATCCACTCTCTTAGCAACTTTCAAATATGCAATACAGTATTATTAATGACAGTCGCCATACTGCACATTACATTTCTAAGACTTATTTATTTTATAACTGGAAGTTTGTGCCTTTTGACCATCTTCACCCATTTTGCCGACCCTCTTCCCCCTGGCTCTGACAACCACCAATCTGTTCTTTGTATCTATGAGTTCTTCTTGTTTTTTTTTTTTTTTTTTAAGATTTCCTCATATAAGGGAGATCAAAAAATATTTGTCTTTCTCTGTCTGACTTATTTCATTTAGCATAATGCCCTTAAGATACACCCACATTGTCACAAATGGCAAGATTTCCTTTTTTGTGGCAGAATAATATTCCATTGTATATACATACACAACATTGTCTTCATTCATTCATCCATCAATGGACACTTAGGTTGTTCCCATGTCTTGGCTATTGCAAATAATGCTTCACAGAACATGGAAGTGCATATATCTTTTCAAGTTAGTGTTTTGTTTCCTTCAGAAAGATACCCAGAAGTGTAATTGCTGGATCCTATGGTATTTCTAATTTTAATTTTTTGAGAAAACTCTATACTGTTTTCCATAGTGGCTGCACCAATTCACATTCCCATCAACAGTGCACAAGGGTTCCTGAGATTCATTTTTTAAGCTAAAGATATGTCCTATCAATACATCTATATTTTGTCCAGCACTTTAGAGTTTATGAAGATCTTTGAAACCCATTATCTGATTTGACTTTCATAGCAACCTCATGAGATAGGTGGGACAGGAAGTTGTCCATCCTGGAGACAGAGAAACAGGTCCACAGAGAGGATGAGATAAACCCTAGACCACACAGCTGGCATGTGGAAGGGGTATCACTCAAATCCAGTGCTCTATCATGCTCATTCTGGTAATTCTTCTGCATGGAATTAAAGAGATTTTATAATTTAGTCATGATATTTTTCTTGTTTTTAAATAAGAGTAGTTAGTACTTGCTATATATCATATAATGTACCATTTAATGTTCTATGCATTTATATATATTAATTTATCTAGTTCTCACAAAAAATTTATGCGGTAGTCATAATTACCTATATTTTATGGCTGAAGAGACTCAGGCATAAAGAGTTTAAATGAGTAAGAAAGTTAAAGTGATTACTAAATGTCAAATTTGAAATTCAAACCCAGGATGTTTAGCTCCAGGGTCCCCATGCTTTTAGCCATTACACCACATTATCTTCTTAAGAAGTAAATGCCAGTTTTAGGTTTAAAGGTGTCCTGCTCTATATAACGACTGCCATTCCCTTGTTCTCTACACCCACGCTCTCTTCATGTTCTAGAATACTAAAGATACAGCGAAATCTTAGTGTTCTGCAACACTCTTATTTTATATAGCAAACTTCTCAGTCCAAAAAAAAAAAAGAAACCCTAGCTAGCTATTTCTTGGATTCTGAATCTCCAAATACCTTCTTTCTCTTCCTTTAAAGGTCTGGGAAGGACAGTGTAGAAATCCTAGGGACCCCAGTCTTTCCTCTCTCAGAATTCAAGACTCTTGTTAGGCCTCACTAATGTGCGATTCCATTTTTTTTTTTCTAGGTAGCACTCTGGTCCTGCCTAGTTCCCTTAAGCTGATAGCCCCGTAAAGAGAGGCATTGGCCCTCTATCAAGCTGGGGGAATTAGGGGAGAGACCCCAAGAGTGAACTCTGATCACTGTCTCTCTCAGTGTCCTCTATGGATAGAATGTACTTGACTAGCTTAGCCACTCTGACAAATTGGATAAAAGGAATGAAGATGAAAGAGTGTGGCTATTGCTTAGTCATTAAATTTCCTCTGTTCCATAAGGCCCGGCAATCCTCCTCGACATTTACATAATTTCTTCATAAATATGTGTCAGGATTAAACCCAGCTCACCTCTCACCTCTTTATTGCTGCACTACAGACCATACAACCACAGATTATCCACCCCTCCCAATTCCTGTATCCTTGTAAGAGTCAGTGCTTCCTTTCTATTCACATATCCTCTCATTTCTCCTCTCCACTCAAAATCTTACCCTCTGGCTTCTGAATTCTTGCTCTAGGCCATTCAATAGGCATTTTATGTGCAAAGACTTGGAAGTAAATGATGGAGCTGATATTACTCAGTGCTGTACAATTGAGTGTTTGTAGTAGATTGTGTTATTGGCACCAACTTGTTATCTTTTCCTGCATCTATGCCCTTTATTCTTCATCTTTGCAGCACATTCATACCAAGGGAAGTGGGTTGGAGGGTTGCATTTCTACCCCTAGTCTTGGCATGAGACTTGCTTTAGCCAAGTAGATGTTTGCAGAAACGCAGCAAGCAATGTTGTGAAAAGTGCTTGCGTGTTAGGCTTATTTGCTCTTGTGCTTCCGCCATTTTCTTGAGAAAAACCTGCCTGGGTTAGCTAGCCTGGGTTAATAATGAGAGGATAAGAAAGGGCATGTGAGCAGAGCCGCCTCAGTTAAGTTTCACCAGCCAACCACAATTGGGAGAAGAAGACCCAACACAACTTTCGCATTAGCGTAGGCGGGTAGTCCTTGGAGGGAGGAGGATGAAGGATGTGAAAGCAGAGCTGCCTCAATGAAGTTGCCCCAGCCACATCTATGCTACAGCAGAGTGCCCCATCCAACCTTCAAATGCATGCAATAGCCCAGCCAAGATCAGCAGTCACCCAGCTGAGCCCAAGCCAGCCAACACTCTGCCATCCCATGGACCTGTAAACTGTAACAATAAACGCCTATTGTTTTAAGCCACTGAATTTTTAGGTAGTTTATTCCACACAAATAGCTAACTGATAGGATATTTAAACATGTCAAGCTCAGTGCTAAATGTTTTACATATATTACCTTGTTTAACACTCAAAACATCCTGATGAGATAGGTACAAGAGTTGTTTTTTTAAAATTTCAACAGTACATTTTCAGATGAGAAAAATGGACTCCAAATGTTATTTTACTTTCCAAAGTCACACATATGTGGAATGAAGCCAGGATTCAAATGTAGGCAGCCCATGTCAGATATTCTATGTATCTAAAAATTTGTGTCTGTTAGAGAATTTTCTATCTCCAAATTGTCAGAATTGCATGCTGAGAAGGGGGACTAAAAATAAACCATGCTGTAGAAATATAGAACATTTCAAAATATGTAATAACAAGAAACTTCTTTTTAATCTTTCTCCCTACACACCACTGACATATACAAATGCCATAATACAAACGCTTAAAGTAATGAAATACCAACTTCTGTGCTTGCTTACATTCAGAGTCAAAGTGTGCCAGGAAAAACATTCGCTTGCTGCCATGCATGGATATTAGTTCCTGGACCTTCAGGATGCCTCCTACTAGTTTATTTTCATCACCAGCAGTTTGAATTGTATCCCTTTTTTTTTTCATCATTCAGCAGCACTTACAAAAAGTATAAGAAAAAAATAAAAGCTCTCACTCCTAAAGTTTCAGACATGTGGTGGGGGTTAAAGAGATTCTATGGGGTTGAGAAGCAGAGGACCTGAATCCTTGATTTGTTGTACCCCGAAATACCTGTAGGTTGTCAGGCAATCCTCTGTGCATCTCGGCGTCTCGATTTTCTTTGCAGTGTAATGGAGTCACCACCAGCTCTGGGCACCTGTGACAATCATTTATTTACTCACTCTTTTCCAAACTTAATCATTGTATAGCAGTTGTGTGTCAGGTACAACGCCACTCATGGGACATAGAAAGAGAAATGTGACAAAATCCCCGCACGACTTCTCAGTCTGGGAAACAGGGATGGGGCCAATAAGTAAATAGTTACAGAAAGATGTGATAAGTGCTCATTGTTCCTTTTGTTACAAAAACAATACATTTACCGTAAATTTAAAACAAATAGTATGTTATTGAAGTTTTAATTAAATAATTTATTTTTAAATACAATCTTTATGTATTAAGAGAATAGAATCAAAAAGTTTTCACTAAAAGAAACAGCACCTTTAATGATGTTTTCATCACAATCTATTATTTTGGTTCTTTTTTCTCTTTTTTAAACTAAGTGTCAAAGACAGAGCAATGCCTTGACAATATCCACAACTTGATCAGATTTATGTATGCATGTATGTATGCATATACATGCATGTGTATTGTGTATACATGTGTACATGTTCATGTAATATACATAATAGCAGAAGAGTGACTTAGAGAAGGGCGAGAAACAACTGGCTCTCAGGATGAATGGAGAAGTAAAATGCGCCATGACAAAGTCATTGTTTATCTGTATAGCAACACAAGTATATAAATACTAGACATGCTAATTTTTCTTTCCTCTCTCTCTCCATACTTTTCCTGTGGTATCTTCGGAGAAGCTGGAAAGGCTATGAACTTACTTTAGAAGTATGTTGAAGAAAAGCTACATTTTATTATACCTGCAGTAGATGTCTGCATGTTGTTTTAGTTAAAAGTAGGTTTGGCTGCATCTAATAGAAAAACCTAAATGGCAATATTTTTTAACAAGACAGAAGTTTATTCTCTCAACTGGACAAAAATAAGAATGGCTGAGAATTTCTGGCATTCTCTAAGTACAAGGCACTATTCTGAGTGCTTCCTGCTTGCTCGCTCTTTTAATTGTCACAGAACCCTATGTGATCTTATTACCCCTGTTTTATACGAGAGGAAATTGAGATACAGAGAAATTAACTTTCCCAAGATTTCCAAGCTGGTAAGTGGTGGAGTCAGGACTTGAACACAGGCTATCCAGCTTCAGAACCAGTGCCTCGACTCCCTCTCGCCCAGTGCCTGGAGATAAAACATCCCAGGTGAAGCTGGAAGGCCGCAGGCTGAGTGGCCCTTACTTTAGTGGCGCAGCATGGTCTCCACATTCCGGGCAGCAGTACAGAGAAAGAGATGAAGAAGACAGTATGTGCAAGTGATTTTACTTATAAAATGACTTACATTTCCATTGCGATGCTTCTGCTGACGTGTCTCTTGTACTCGGCCACATCAGCCACAGAGTAGCCTGGAAATGTAGTCTCCATGCCGGGTCCTGGTGCCCAGGCTATAAGTGCCCCATGTTCATGGAAGAAATAGAATATGAATACATGGGCAAGCAATTTTAGAGACCTGAGAAGAAATTGACAGGGGCACAATTGTAAAAGGAGATTTTTGCCTCAATATGATTGGATAAAAATAGCTGATAATCTGGATTATTTCTATGTGTCAGTCGCCTTTTCTCCAAACCACTTATGAGTTAGTACATACATCTTCCCAAATTAGCTATGAGATAGATACTAAATATAAACAGTGAGGGAAGAAATCATGCTATTAATAATATTGAACTAACAGCTTTCTAAGAAACTCAGTAATTCATTAAGAAGAATTACATCCACTTTTAAAATATTCACAGATTGGATTATTTACATACACCCACATACACAAGGAAATTAATAAAAATGCTTATTGCTTTTATTTCTGTGTTGCCATTCCCTTGTACATCCAAGCACATACACAGGAAAATCACTTTGCAAAAAAGCTTAATACTTCGTTATGCAGGGATACAAAGTTGAATAAAATAGAATCCCAGTCCTCAATTAAGTTGACGCTTCCACTCTAGCAAGAGAGAAAGGACAAGGCAGTGAATACAAAACAACTCCTTCTTCTTGGATCCTTTTGTTTTTTGCACACAGTTCTGTGAAATCATGTTTCACCGTGTTTCAGTGAGAGTGTGTCAACCTGTCTGGTCTGCTAGGCCATAATTTATTTGTCATGCCATTCATCTACAAATGCACCCAAGTGCCTGATAGTAGCATTTCAATAAAATTGGTCTAATGGCTTGTGTAGGTCAATAATTAATTTCTGAATTAGTAAATGGATATAATGTTTATTTTCTTAGTTAATAAATAGATGAAATCATTATTTAAAAAATAATACCAATAAATTCTATTGCTTCCACAGCATTTCCTAATAGATAGTAAAGTTTAACTTAGTCTAATCATTTTGTTACATGAAGAGAGACAGTAAGATGAAGAGTGTGTCAAATATTGTACTGGAGGCAGAAACTAAACTCAGATACAGTCCGCAGCAATGCACATACACAATGAATATATCTTTATAACTGAATATGAATGTACCAGCAACAAGGAGGAGCTCTCACGTCTAGAAGTGCAATGACTGGAAGCCCACCAATCCTTTTCTTGCATTAAAGTGTTTTATAATGCACGATAACAACAATATTGAAGTAGCATTAAATGACGTTTTCTTATTTGCCACATCTGGATAGGTGAAAGGCTGGCCAGGAAAGTATTCTTCACGAGAAGTTGTTTACCACCTGCCTCCAAATTCTTGTCTGAAATTGTTAGACAGGGGCTAGTCAGTCTAAAATGCCCTTCTAGTACATTTCTTTAAATTGAGGTTTTATGTTCGCAATGACAAACAGGAGGTTTAAGAATGTTTGAGGCTATACTATGGAGAAGGAGATATATATATATATATATACCGTAAAATTTAGCTAAGAAGGGCTACATCCGCATCAGACTGTGACTATGACGTCATGGGATGTTTAAATCCACGGTACTAGGAGCTGGTGAAATGCCAGTCAGGAGAATTCAGAGAATGCTTCTTTCTAGTTCCAGACCAAAAGAGAAAAATGCTATTTTTCCATTATCCCTTGCTCTTTTTCTAGTTTTCACTCCTCTATTTTTCTAGGTCCATCTTCATTGGTGTTTCACAAATTTTGTTTTAGTCATTTGTACAAAATCTTTACTAAACGTCAGCTTTTAAAAATTTAATTCAAAAAAAAAGTTATCTTTTACTGCAAATTATTTACTGCATAATTCCTATGTGTGAGGGTCTTGACCTGAAACTTGATGGATCTACAGAGGCACATAGCAAACTATTCAAAACCAATCAAAGTGCCCTAGTGGGGATCTGTGTGGGGGTGAGAGAGTGCAGGAGAAAAGCAGCTCAGCCTGCTACTGTCTGCATGCCTGTCTATCTATCTATCCATCTATTTGTTATCTAGCTATGAATTCATAAATCTTGCATTCACCTATCTATTCTCTCTCATATATGTATATATGTTAGAGGTATATATGTATTTCTATATATATTATATGTATATATGGATATCTGTAATATATATAATTATATATAACATAAATCATACATAGAACATATACACAAGTTATACATATGTAAAACATATATAGAAACACATGCTTATAATATATATACATCTATGTATACATCTAATACACGTGCACATATATATATACTAATATAGCTATATGTGCATATATATGTTTATATTATATATACATGCTATCCGTAATTTTACAAAGGTCTTATCAGATAATCCTTTTTTTTTCATTTGTTGCTGTCTCCTAAGATTACAAGTGGAGATGACTGTCAAAATCCACTTTCCCCTCCTCCCATAATGCTAGAATCTAACTAGACAGCTGTGTGCTTAGCTGTGATTCTAGCATCTCTTCCATTATTTCAAATGTTATAGGATTATAAACAATCTAAAGAGATGATAAATATCTCATTTATAATTCTTTATGAATTTATGACTTACACAATACATTGTATTGGAGTTATTTATGTGCTTGTCTGTTTCGCTCATTCTTCTCTATTTTTTCACAGGTTTTTGATGAAATGAAATGCATTCTTAATTGAATCGAGTTGGATTAGAAGGCCTTTGAATCAATTTTTCATAAGATGTGAAAGATGGCAATCAATAAAAGCTTTTAATTATTCCATGTCATAAATATATACTACATAGATTTTTCATAGAAAGAGGGAAACAACTTAATAGTTAATATACATTACTATATGTCAGATATAGCATTGATTTTATGCATATATTATTTTAAAGAATCCTTACAACAATACTTTAAGTTAGGATCATGACCTCAAATAATCGGTTTTACAGAGGAAGAAACTAAAAAGATATGTGGCCACCCTCAGTGACGCAATGTAATGGGTGGTGGATGAGAGCCTCAGTCATTAGCCTTTTGACTATGAATCTTGAGCCACATCAAGTATAAATTTGTGGGCTGCATGAAGAATGTGCAAATCCCCAGGATGTATTCCAATAACGCTATTGCCTGCAGGGATTACTGTTGGCTACTGGGCAACGGAAGACCTTTCTCTTAGGTCTGTATCTCACAGTCTTTATCACACTCCTTGTGACAAGCTTCCAGGACGCTTGCCAGGGCATTTTCTCTCTTATATGAGATTGGCCTACTCAGAATTAAGAAAATTACAGTGTAACTGGGAGGAAATGACTAAAATATATAAAACAGCTGCATAGTTCTTGTCTCAAAAAAGTATGCCATCCTAATATATAGACTTTGAATAAGTCATTATAAAGAAAGATCCAACTTGTATTCCTACAAAAGGTGGGTTTTTTATGATATCCAGTAAGAAGTACAGACTAAATTCATGGGAAGTCCATAAGAAATGAATCGCTTCAGGGCCGGCCCCGAGGCCAAGTGGTTAAGTTGGTGCACTCTGCTTCAGTGGCCCAGGGTTTTGCCGGTTCGGATCCTGGGCGCGGACATGGCACACTGCTCATCAAGCCATGCTAAGGCAGCATCCCACATGCCACAACTAGAAGGACCCACAACTAAAAATACACAGCTATGTACCCGGGGCCTTTAGGGAGAAAAAGGAAATATAAAATCTTTAAAAAAAAAAAAAAAGAAAAAGAAAGAAATTGCCTCTGGTATCAGAGTAAGAAAAACATGGCCTTCAAATTAGATGGATCTTGAGTCTAATTTGAATTTTGATACTTATCAACAAGCTACTTACTCTTCAAAACTTAGTTCATCTACAAAATTTTTTTTTGGCATTTTGTAAAGTTTAGAGACAATAGGTATAAAGTACTTGGAAAAGTCTTGCTATCTAGAAGGTGTCCAATGAAGGCTCATTATTATTATTAGAAATAATAATATTTATTTTTCTTTTATAATAATAAGTAATATAATATATAATTTATTTACAATAATAAATAATACAAAATTTTTATTTCCAAATATGACCCCGTCACCCAGCACTCAGATATACGTACTCTTGCCAGGTTTTGAAGGTGTTAATTAATCTCCCTTGAATCAAAACCAATTGTGATCAGACTCAAGTACTAGAGCACAATAAAATGTACACTATCAGCTTTATTACTGGTGATGCTTGATTAGGGAACGTGGGGCTTTCTCTACTTTCTCCTATCTACTCTTCGGTCAGGCGTGTTGGAGTTGCCTGTAGGGAGAGAAGACATCTGCCCTTGCAGTATCATACAGCAATATGGGCTGTGGAGACCTCCCTTTCTCTCATCAGTGCAGGTCACAGCTAGAGCTCTCCAGACCTGATGTTCACTCATGCTAACTATCCACCTAGACAACCACTGCTCCTCTTATGCAGAGGAACAAAAAGAGGAAGAGAATAGCACAGAATTCTTCTCCATATTTTCCAGAAAGGGCTGAAATCTTGGCAGCCTTTCCCATTTTATGGTTTAAAATAAAAACAGAGAGGAAAAGAAAGCATATCTATTGTTAAGCTTTTGGCAGCAAGTAATAGAAACTTAAACTCAAATGGACATGAACGTTATGGAAACACGTAAGTTCAGATGAGAGGGAATTCATAGGTGGGGTGGGCTTTGAGACTGGTCAGTCCAACAGTTAACAATATCATCAGTCAGCCATTAGTTCTATCCTAAGGCAAGTTTGCCTATGATTGTAATATGCCTGTCAGTAGCCAGGGTGCAGTTTCCTCATTCATGGCTTAGAAGAGAGAGTAAACCTGGTTTATGTTCACAAAAGCCAGAAAGTGACTCTCAGAAGCCCCAAGCAAGCTTCTCTGCTCATCCATCCAAAATGGCGCAGGCTCGCTTATCCCTCAATGAATTATGAGTAAGGGGGCTTAGACTAATCAGCTAGAGGGGAACGGATATAGAGAAAGTAGCACTTTTCTACAGAAGACTTCCTTCTAAAACCTGAAGTCCATCTTGTTGGATTCAGACACACATGGATTATCTCCCTGGCACTAACAATATTCAACTGAAGAGTCCCAACAATTTATGTAGCTGGATTATCTACCTCCACCCCTACTCGATGTTCTAGAGAAGCAGAGGAGGGCTAACAATGGACATTTCCTTGAGACTTCATTTAAAAGGAAAAACTTCCTTCAAATATTAAAGCAACTGAATGTATAGACAGTCACTTAGGGTACATAAGAGATGATATACCTTGCTGTTTATATCAAATAAGCACGTGTGCATTTACTAAGGGAATTATATTTTTATGAAACCTATATAGTATTTTAAAATAAACTTATTTTACACTTATTTAAATCATTCTTGAACATATTTTTTCACTCTTGATGTTTTGCTTAACGGAGATGATGATATATTTTCTCAATTTTATAATACACTTGAACATTAGTCCCTGGGGAACTTAACGGATTGGGTTCCATTTCAGAAGAGCTTAAGAGGGATATTTTGTCATTCAAAGAAAATTTTTTTTTTCTGGAGTGGGAAAACTTTTTGGACATAAAAAGTGCTCACAAAATATGTGAAAGGCTGAAGTGCAAATGATTCTGAAACACAGGTATTGGGTTTTCTTGGAAACTCCCATGGGTTCAAAATTTAGAGACATATTGTACACAATGTACTTGGTCAGCTCTAAATTGTTCCTTAGGGAATAAAAGATTATATATTTTTAAATACACTGTTTCAAAACAATTTATTTTTTCCTCCTGAATTTGGGCCATTTATCAAACAAAGAATATGGTTGGCAGTAATTTTATTTGTAAGTCATTGGGAGCTGCAGTCTCTAAAATATAAGTTAATTTTGAGTTGATTAAAGCAAAAGTTCTGGATTAACATCTAGGGCAACTTTTTACAAAAATTACATTGTTTTGTGGAAAATCTAAGAGGAAATAAAATGCTATCCTTCCATCACGGGTCACAAGATATTACAGAGCTCTCCAAGGATCCTCGAGGACGATTAAAGAATTTGATGCATCCATTGCACCTCCCATCCAAAGGCTCTGTCCTGGAGTTGTGGCTTCACAGCTTGGTTTGTTTTGGCTTAGAGTGTTTTGCCTTTTGTCCCTTGAGAGAGATTGGGCATGCTAGTCTGACCACAGCTGATGGACCGTGTTTAGCACGTGATCTGAAGATAAGACCTACAGGTAAATAGGGCATCTGCGTAATCTGAGGTGGCTTGCTGAGAATGCTATCCATTATGAGTTTGGGTTTATAGATGATAAGGAATGACATCTTCCTATTGGGGTGATCAAAGAGCAGGCAGTTCCCTTGAGCTCAGGTGATGGTTGTTATTCACAATGTTGAATTGTTCCCATTCTCTATGAAAAACTCTTGTATGTGCCAGTCTTGCTAACACTGAAATCCAAGTTGCTGTTATCAGTGGAGTGGTGTATCTAACCACGGGTGTTTCCATGTATTCCTGATGTAATTTTTTATCACTAAAGAGAATCAGCACATGTTTTTAAAAACCTAACAAAGCTGATTATTCCCTATTTTTAGTTTAATATTTTCTATTTATGTAGAAATGGTTTTAGATTCCTGATACATTCTAAAATAATGTAACATAAGGAATGTTAAAAAAAACAAAAAAGAAAGAAAGCTAGATGATCTCTGAGAATGCCAGGCAGGGTATGTGGTAAGTGCTTCAAATGCTAGTTAATACTGCCAGATTTTGTTTTTAATGTCCTTTTTCTTATAAAAATCATATGGTTAAATTTAAAGTGATAGTAGAGATTTTTTATTGAATTTTAACTCCTAATGCGTGAGATTCTCCTACAAATAGTCTTTTTCGTTTTTGAGTGTATTAAGATTTGAGACACATGTTCACTTTTGCTCAATTCCAGTTCTTCCCTAACATTTTTCCAAGCCTATTCCAGACCAAGTAATTTTTTGCTTCTAGAAGAGAAGACTAGAATGAATGATGACTAAAGTCATGACCAGCTGAAAGGTCATGTGGTATTATAATCTTTTGTGACACTATTTAGCTAACATGGGCAAATGTAAGAGATAAATATTCTATCCATAAGCAACACACATCTTTGCATTTGTTTATATTTTGCATGTCATAGCTCCCTTCTCTGTGCTCCTACTTTACGTAATATTTATCACACTACACTGGTGTTTCTTCATGGGTTTGTTTTCCCCAGTACATTGTGTAATGCCACATGGTAGTTAATATATTTGTATTCCAGAAATTTAATAGTGCCCAAAACAGAGCTCAAAAAACTTTTGGAATGAATATCACTATGGATTGAATTCTTTTCCTTTCCAAATTCGCAAGTTAAAATTCTAACCCTCAATGTGATTGTGTTAGGAGATGGTGGTCTCTAGGAGATGATTAGGTCATGAGAGAATAGCCTTCATGAATGAGTTTAGAACTGTTATAAAAAAGACTCCCTGACCCCTTTGGCCATGTGAGGACACAGCAAAAAGACTGACATTGATGAATAAGGAAGCTGGCCCTCGTCAGACATCTAATCTTCTAATGCCTTGACGTTGGACTTCCCAGCCTCCAGATTGTGATAAATAAATTTCGTGGTTTATAAGCTACCCGGTCTACGGTATTCTGTCACAGCAGCGTGAACAGGCTGAGACAGAAATTGACACCAAGAAGTGGGGTGCTGCTGTAACAAATACCTAAAAGTGTGGAAGTGGCTTTGGAATTAGTAATGGGAGGGGGATTGGAAGAGTTTTGGGGTGCATTCTAGAAAAAGCTTGCAATGCTATCAATGCACCCTTAAGGAGCATTTTGGTGAAGGCCCAGAAAGAAAAAAGGAGAGCTGTAGAGAAACTTTCAATATTTTCAGAGAATCCCTAAGTAATCCTGAACATACTGTTGTAGAAATATAGACAAAGGCCATTTTAATGAGGTTTCAGACAGAAATAAGGAACATGTTCTTAGGCCATAGAAGAAAGACCATCCTTATTATAAAATGACAAAGAACTTGGCTGAATTGTGTTTGTCTCCTAGTGTTTTGTGGAAGGTAGAACTTGTGAGCAATGAAGTTGGGTATTTGGCTGAGCAAATATCTCAGCAAAGTGTTGAAGGAGCAGTCTGAGTCTTCTGGGCTGCCTAAAGGAAGTATAAGAAAAGAGAAATGATTTAAAGATGGAATTATTAATCAAAAAGGAAGCAGAACTTAAAGACTTGGAACATTCTCAGCTAACCCATATTGAAAAGAGTGAGCACACCAGCTCAGGAAAGAGCACTAAAGGTGTGGCCAAATGACCATTTGATAGGGAGATTAATCAATAAATAGATGGTTATTGAAGATATCGGAGAGATGAGATTGATTGAAAAAAATATAGAGAGTAAAAAGGCAAGAAGACTGAGGTCAATACTCTCTGCCGTATGAGCAGTAAGGGTAGGGTAGAAGAAATAGAGCCCAGAAACAGTAAGAAAAAACAAGCAAAGAAGTAGATGGAGTAAAAGTGATGTGACAGAAGCCAAGGAAAAGAGCTATGGTCTGAATGTTTGTCTCCTCTCTAAATTCATATGTTGAAATTCTAAACCCAATGGTGACATTCTAACCCCCAACTATTAATAGATGGGGACTTTGGGAGGCGATTAGGTCATGATGGTAGAGCCCTCAGAATGGGATTAGTGCTTTTGTAAAAGAGATCTCGCAGAGCTCCCTCACCCCTTCTGCCATGTGATGATTCAAGGTGAAGTCTATGCCCTGAAAGAGGACCCTCACCTGAGCAAGCTAGTACTCTGATCTCAGACTTCCAGCACTAGACCTGTGAGAAATAAGTTTCTGTTGTTTTTAAGCTACCCAGTTTCTAGTATTTTTTAGTATTTCTAGTGTTATTCTAGTACAGCAGCCTAAACAGATTAAGAGAAAAAGAGAGATGGGTAGATTTTAGGCAGAGTAAGGTAAAGGCTAAAAGAGACTATAGAGTTTGACAGTTCATGACTTTTGCAGAATTTCAGTGTAAAAGTGGAGACAAATCCTAATTTTACAAGAAGGAAGAGTAAATAGGATTTGAGGACTGGAGACAGCAAGAGCAGTCTCTTATACTGAGGAATTTAGCATGAAGGAAAGGAGAAGCTTATTCCTTCATCTAGACAGGGACTTAGAGACCCAGAAGGGCAGTGCTGCTGTTGTTTTAAACATGGGAGAATCCAGCATTTATACTGGTTATGGGGAAGGAGCTAGTAGAAGGGAAACATTAAGTCAGGCTCTAGTCCTAGATCCCAGGGAACACAGGAAGGACCAAAAGGTAGGTCAAATCAAGAGGCAAAAAGAGGGATTCACATTTGCATTCATTTCCTGTGGTTGCCATAAAAAGGCATTACAAGAAAAACAAACAAAACAAAATTATTTTCTCATAGTTCTAGAGGCTAGAAGTCTGAAATCAAGATGTTGGCAAGGCCACACTCCTGAAGGCTCTGGAGAATAATCCTTCCTTGCCTCTTTCTAGCTTCTGGTGGTTGATATCAATATTTGGAAGTGCTTGGCTAGTAGCTGCATCACTCCAATTTCTGCCATTATCTTCAAGTGGCCTTTTTCCCCATGTGTATGTCTCTGTGTCTGTTTGTCAGTTTCGGTTGCTATAACAACATGCAATAGACTGGGTGGCTTAAACCACAGAAATTATTTCTTGCAGTTCTGGAGTCTAGGAAGTCCAAGGTCAAGGTGCCAGCAAGGTGGATTTCATTCTTTTTCCTCTTCTCTTGGCATGTAGGTGGCCACCATTTTGCTGTGTACTCACATGACTTCTTTGTTTGCACTGACAGAGGGAGAACAAGCTCTCTGGTGTCTCTATATAGAGGGGTACTGACCCCATCATGAGGGCACCCTTCTGACTTAATCGCCTCCCAAAGACCCCTTCTCCAAATACCATCACATTGGAAGTAAGGGGAGGACACAATAATTTGGGGGGACACAATTCAGTCGGTAGGAGTCTGCAAATCTCTGTCTCTTTATAAGGATACTAGTGAATGTGGAGAGCTGCTATTTCAGAGATTAAGGTGGGAAACTAGTGGGTTCATGCCTCACAGTCTATATTACCTCAGAAAATTGAAATACGTGGTCATCTACCGAGGCATATAAATTCCAATACACCATGAAAAGCCTTTTAGTAAAAGCCTGATCGTGGCATGCTGTGGGGACACAGAGGAGGGAGTGGATAAGTACGCATAGGCTGGGAGATAAAAAGGCATCTCTGAGGAGAGGGCATGGGACCTTTGTCTAGAAAGATGAGTACGAATATGCCCGAGAGAAAGCGTGTGTGGTTGGAGAACATTCCTGGCAGGTAGAGCCGAGGCAAAGGTGTGGGGTTGCAGAAATGCCAGAGAACTTCCGCTGCCCATAGTGCCACAACCAGCTATGGTAGGATCTTATCTTGGAACCAGTATTGTTTATTCTGTATTCCTTTTTTCTCTCACTCTGCCACCCTGGAAAAGGAAAGAGGGATGTTGACTCCTTAGCCCAAGAGTGTTTATTTTCTGATTGGGTGCCTTCTTACCTCTTGTCCCATTATCAATCCCAAAAGGCCTTGGGGTTTACTGAAATGCTCCTGGTGGGAGTAATGATTAATGCATCCTGGGCCGAGGAGCTGCAGAACAGGGATGCCTGCCTCCTCACAGAGATGCCATTGTTCTTCCCTGAGACGGCGACCCTCCCTCTCACACCCTGACCACGGCTTCCCCAAGCAGAGTGTTTATGTGTTGAGTGCAACACTCCATGGACTTCAGGGTCTAATGGGGTGTGAGAGGGGGCCTGGGGTTTTTCATCTTGTTCTCAGCTGTACAAACACCACACACTTTTCCCTTCCACTCAGGGTCTAAGTTCAGGCCTTCTAAGACACTGGGGGCTGCAAAGTGGTGGCAGGGACTCCACAAGTAGAAAGAGAGGGACCTGGAGCCTTCCACTCTAACACCAAATACATTCAAAGTGTTTATTTTTTCAGCCCCACCTAAGCTCTCAGATAAACATCTCGCTGGTGGTTGATATTTTAGGACTCCTCAGAAGCTTTGTTTAAAGGCAGCAGGATGGGCTCTCCACTGTCCAAAGCAAGTTGAACCTGCTTCCCAAAAATACAACCAGAATGAGTGAATAAAGAGATTTTTCTCTCCCACTTATCATAAATTTTATTCCTTCCTTCCTTCTTCTCTTTCTCTCTCATTCTTTCCCTTTAAGCTTATTAACATTGACTTAAGTCATCTTCCTCTCAAGTGGAAACTTTCAGGAATTCTTGGGCCCGACGGATTAGGAAGTCCCTCCTCTCTGCAACAAAAGTAGATTCAAAGGAGAAGAGGTGCAGGGGATAGAAACAAGGATATGCTGAACTCCTGTTAGGCATCCATTACTGTGATGCACACTTACCACGTTATCCCACTTAATTCCCAGAATGACATGAGAAGTAAATGCTATTATCTCCTACTACAGATGAGAAAACTGAAGAAGACAATGTAAGATTTCAACCAAGGTCTGTCTAGCTCCAAGGCCCATGTTTTTTTCTCCCTCCATTACACTGTTTTACTACCAGTTTCACAATTTTTTTTGGAGCAAGATTAGTCCTGAGCTAACATCTGCTGCCAATCCTCCTCTTTTTGCTGAGGAAGACTGGCCCTGACCTAACATCCTTGCCCATCTTTGTCTGTTTTATGTGGGATGCCTGCCACAGCATGGCTTGACAAGTGGTGCATGTGTCTGCACCCAGCATCCAAACCAGCAAACCCAAGGCCAATGAAACAGAAGGTGTGAACATAACCACTGGGCCACCATGCCAGCCCCCACAATTTTTTTTTTTTTCTGGAAAGAGAAAGGGAGTTGTATATCATCATGAAATGACTATGGTTTGGTCAAACAGCACTGCTATTTGCTATTCAGATATAAAATATAGCATGTTTTAGTGGAAATAGCCAAGAGTTAGTAACAGAAGAGATGGCTTTAAGTCACAATGTGGCTACTTAATATTGAAATTAAATATGGAACAAGCTATACTGACTGGGGTGCAGTTAGAAATCAATATTATCTTGCATCTCCTAAACATTAAGAAAATAGGAAGATGAGCAGTTATCTGTTGACTTTGGGCAATAGACAAAGAATACTTAGATAATTGTGATAATAATGTATTGAGCATTAGTGTGTGCCAAGCATTTGGCTAAGGGCTTAATGCATTCTTTCATTTTATTCTCAAAATGCCCTGTAAGATAAAAATGATTATCCCCCTCCATCTATTTTTACATTTTCCAGTTAAAGAAACTAAGGCTCAAGGAGGTTAAATAATCTGTCCAAGTTCACATCACTAGAAGGAGATAGAACCAGGTTCTTTATCCAAGTTTTCTGACTATGAATCCACTTGCTTAACCATCACACATATTGCCAAATTCAAGCCCCTCCCCAGTCCCAATGCTTTTCCTTAGATGATTATGTAAGGGGAAAAGAGTAGGCTGCAAGGTGAAGGCTGTCCTGAACTATCCTAGTAACTGCCGAATTCTCCCTTTTTTCTTAACACGTAGAGACATACACAGAATTTTTTGAGACTTGGGGTCAAATTCTGGTTCAGCCACTGACTTGTTGGAATGACTTTGTTCACATTACTGAACCTCCAACACTCGGTTTCCCCATTTGAAAAAAAGAGCTGATAGGACCCAACCAGCAGGATGGTTGAACCCGAAGTGAAATTGTGCCACGGAAGCTTCCTCATATAGAACGTTATAGACGGAAGTCATTCAATAAATATACCCATCCCTTCTCAACCCCTCAAACCCATCCCCATCCCTTCTCCTGAGTGCTAGCTTTAAATATAGGTATGAATCAAGGACTGACTAGATAACATAAAAAAAGGGAAACCAATATTCCCTTTTCTCATCAGTATCTCATAAGTTCTTTGGTAGTGATTTCTTCTACCCTTCAGTATGAAATACCAGGAAGATCCCAGAGCATTTAAATTTTCATGCAGGTATTATAGTAGTCAGCTAGTACTAAAACAATGCTGCATAACAAACTAACCCAAGAGTCAGTATCTTAAAATAATGTTTATTAGTGCTCACAGGCCTGTGAATCCGATGGGGGTTAGCTGATCTGGGCTCAACTTGGCTCCAAGAAGCAGCTTGTGTCCAAGTCTACTCCATGGGTCTCTCATTTTCCTTGGACAAGTGATTACTCAGGAAATGTTCTAATGATGATGGCAGATACAACTGAGGGCAGTTACCATATGAGATGTCCCTTAATAACTAGGCTTGGAGCTGGCATTATGATACTTCTGCCCACTTGTCATTGGCCAAAATAAGTTATAGTGCTGAACTCAAAGATAAGAGGCCATGTGGCAGGCAGACCCAAAAGTGACCTCAATGATGAGCTAATTCTGGTGTTCATGCCTTTATAGAAGCCCCTCCCCTTGAGTATGGGCAGGATCTATGATTTGTATATAATCAATAAAATATAATGGAGGTGAGGGGGCATCACTTCCATTATTATATTACACTATATAGCATTTTATCTTGCTAGTAGACTTGCTCTTGAGACTCTCTCTACAGCTGACTTTGAAGATATAAGTAAACAAGTTGGGGGTCCCATGTCACCAGGACCTGAGAGTGGCTTCCAACTGACAGTCAGCAAGAAGCTGGGGCCCTCAGTTTTACAACTGCAAGGAAATAAATTCTTGCAATAATTCTGCCCAAGGGAAGGATACCCCTTGAAGATTATCCAAAATCTGGATGTGCAGACATTCTCAATGGAATCCTCTTTCTGTTTGTTCTGTTGTTATGAGGCATACCCAGCCAGCTTCTTCTCTTTTAGAGTGCCATTTTGTTTTTCTTTAGGCTTGATTAAGATCCAGTCCTTTTGTCTCTCAAGACATACGTTAAGTTGTCTAATGGCTTTCTGACGCCTCCCTTACTTGATTTAAGTTTTAGGCTGAGCATGTGAGTAGAGGAAGACACCCTACCCCATGGAAAAGGGAAAGGAAAAGCATTACATTCCAATAGCAGCACTCTCCTAGAAGTCTCCATTACAAAGCTGCTTCCTTGACCTTCTTTACCCGGTGAATTCTTCTTTACATAGCCTTATACATCCTGAAGGTAGGTAATGGGCTATGTTTATCAACACCACCTTGGCAAGTTCTGCACAGATGGTTTTCAGTTGGGAGGCCTTAACTGAAACTCAGAAATGGAGCAAAGCCATTTTACTGTTTTCTTTCTCTGATATGCATTCTGGGACAAGTTGGTTTTCCTCTGATCATCGCTTGCATCATCCCCACAATGGGAGTAAGAATAACACCAGCCTATCAGTGTCGCTAAGAGAGTTTCAGAGATAATGAACCCACCAATGAGCAAGTGTGAAATGACCCCTTTACCCCTGGAACCAGTCAGTCCTGCCCTTGGGTTGCTGTAGCAAAGAAGTTAAAAGCTTAGATTGAAAAGGGAGATAATCCTGAATTCACATCTCAGCTCTGCTACTTATCAGCTATAGAACTTCATACAGTTTATAACTTCTTCATGTCATGATTTTCTCATTGGTGAGGTGGGGATATTAATAGTATCTCTCTCACAGGGTTGCTGTGATGTTTAAATGAGAAAGCGCATGTAAGTGCTTAGCCAGTGCCTGACAAAATTAAATATGCAGTAATATTAGCTGCTATTAATATGTGTAGCTGCTATTACTATGGTATAAATATTGTTATATTCTTAAATGTTTTATACAGAATGACCACTCTCTTTCTTAATGATGAAAAGGTGTAGTGATACAGTTTTCATGCAGAAACAATTTGTCTTAGAATACTGTAGAGTAGTTGGCTTGTAAACAACAGAAATTTGTTTCTCACAGTTCTGGAGGCTGAGACATCCAAGATCAAGACACTGGAAGATTAAATATCTGGTGAGGGCCTGCTTCCTTGTTCATAGATGCTGTTTTTTCACTGTGTCCTCACAAGGCAGAAGGGGCAAGAGATTTTCTGGGATCTCTTTGATAAGGATACTAATCTTATTTGTGAAACCTATATCCTCACGGGCTAATCATCTCCCCAAGGCCGCACCTCCTAATACCATCACATTAAGGGTTAGTGTTTCAACGTATGCCTTTTGGGGGAGATACAAACATTCAATCTATAGCATTCCTTCCTGACCTACCAAAGCCAATGTCCTTCTCACATGCAAAATTCATTCATTCTATGCCCACAGCCCCAAAAGTCTTAACTCATTCCAGAATCACTTCAAGTCTAAAATCCAAAGTCTCATCTAATGAACCACCAATCTGGATTTCTAACCCAATCTCTTAACTGTCCAAACTGTAGACCAACTCATCAAATAGTGAATGTGTGTGTCCACGGACAATTCAAGCTCAACATGTCTATGTTTTTGGCTAATATCTTTGCTTCAGCACGTTCTTCATCTTAAAGTCCCACTATAAATCAACGGCAACAGTATGCACTCAGCTGTCCAAGATATAAACATGGAGTTATCTTGGACTCTTCCTCTGGCTCATCCTCCACATGTAATCAGTGACTGAGGACAAGAATTCCATCCTTTTAATATCTCCAGCATCCATTCCTCTCCATCCCACTTGCACTATCTTAATTCGTGCCTTCATCATCTCTTTCCTGCATAAATGGACAGCCTCCTAACTGATCTGTTTGCCTCCCATCTTTCTCAAAAGTCCTGTTGTAGCCACAGTGAACTTTGTAAAATAAAAATCAGATTGTGATATTTACCTGCATTACACATATTACTGTCTCCCTTTAACTATTTATAAAATAACCACTATGGGCTGTTCTTATTTACCTCATCAATCTCTGCCATCTCTTTCTCCTCCTCCTTGCTTTGCACGCTATAATTCAAACATACACTGGTACTTTGGGTTCCCAAATAATAGATTTTCCATCTCTCTATGCCTATGTTCATGCTGTTCTCTTGGTCAAGAATGCCCTTCACTACCTAGTGAAAAGCTCTCATCTCCCAAAACTAAGCAAGCATCATTCTTTTCTGAAGGTTTTCCTGCTCAGCGTAATCTCATGTAGGGTTACCTCATTCTTTGTATCCTGGAGATATCCCATAGCTGCTTTGTCCAGAGCACCTGAGTTCAACTTTATCTGTTTGCATGCCCATTTTTCTCATTAGACTGGGAAGACTCTCAGGGTAGAGGATGTGATTTGCTCATTCGTATGTTCCCATCACCCATCACAATGTTAGACACATAGTGGACACACAATGTTAATGGACAAGCGAATGAATAAATAAATTCTGTCTGAGTGAATGAATCTATTAAATGGAGATTAAAACCCTCAACCTGCATTCTTCTCAGGGTTTAAGTGTTGATTAAATAGGATGATGGGTATGAAAAATGCCTTATAAACCCTAAAAGTTACAGACTGTTACAGAATAAATTATTTTATACCTAGTCTAGAAAGGAAGTGAGAAGACCCTCATACTGCCATTGTTATCCTAGAATTTTCACTTTAGAATGCTTTTTGGGGAATCCCTCACAGGGTACAAACTGAAAAAAAATTCACAGAGGATTATTAATCTCCTCTCTTTGGTGTCTGCCAGGTTGGATTGGGAGGCAGGAGGTCTGAGATCTCATGGAACCTTGAACAATTCGCTTTCATTTTTTCAGCCTCAGTTAAAAGCTGAATCTTAAAACTGACTGAAATAGATTTGGTTTTGTCTTTTTAAAATTTTACAAATGAAGAAACTGAAACATGGAAAAGTCAAATAAATGTAAGAGATAGAGCCAGGATTGAAACAGTCTGCCTGAATTTTGGGTCCATGCTCTTAAGTGTTATGCTATGCTGTCTTTTATGGAGTGTATGTTTGTTATCAAAGGAATACTAAGAGAAAAAGTGAGATAATACTCTAATTTTTGAGTAAAAATTCTAATTGTGTAGAAAACTAGCAATTTAAGCTAGCTTATTTTCTTGAAAATAGATTTATTATGTTCCTCTAGGTCTTGATCTTAACCTAGATTACTCCAAAAAAAAAAAAGCCTGAGAGCTTGATATAGGGGAATTATTTTGGGAAGAGATCCTAGGGAAAGAGGAGGGGACTAGGAAGTGTGAGACAGAGGGGGAGGAAAGCCCCTACAAGGATGTGCTGTCAGGTGGATCACTGATGGACACTGGGGCTCAGTCCCACTGGAGACTCTGATTACTATTATCCCCAGCTCTCAATCCCCTTTACGAAGAATTTCCCCAGGGGATGGTGGCTTTCCAGTACTTCCAGGGAGGTGCATGCATCAGAACAGCTGAGTGCATTTCTAGGAATTCCCAAGCTGCAGAGGTTTAGAAGTCCTGGGGCAAGACTTACACAGTGCAGCAGAAACAATGTGCAGTCACGTCACACCTGTCCACAGCTGATTGCTGAGACAACGTCTAGTGTAAAAAGGTAGGTGAAAGAAGATGTAAGATAGATCACAGAGGTCTGTGCTGCACTCCCTTTTACCATATTAGCAATGGAGTCTGGAGGAGCACAAAGGGATGAACCATCTGCCTGTGAAGTGGTGGGTGGCTCCATAGTAGTGTAGGTAGAAGAAGTGATAGAAAAGCTTGACCCTGAGTAATACCACCAGACTGTGTCTACTCATTTACCATACCCAGGTTTTAGCCCAGAGAGTGTAAAATGTATTCAATAAATTGGGAAACTATGATGAAGCTGTTTAAAGAAGACTAATTTAGCTGGGAGGTGAACCCTGTCCACTAAGCACTTTCTCCTTCCTGTTGCCCAGAGTGTAGGCATAATAGGGGGAGCTGCAGTGATCATTTTGTGACCATCAAGCAACTTAGAAGTTACGTGCTAAGGATGATGGAGCAGAATGATAGAAGTTGCTTAAGTTTCTGATGTTATCTTTGACATGTCATCATATCAGCCTGGTCTAACTGTTTCTGGACTTATTTTACCGAAGAGAAAAACTGAACTCTTATCTTATTTAAGGTACTATTATATGCAGTCAAACTGAATCCTCAGTGATAAAACTCTGCTCTTAGTATTTGATCCATTCTTGTCCCTCCAAGCAATGATGATTGACTTACCTTCTTCTGGAGTTTCAAAACAAAAGAAACAAGCCCAATCAACTTAAATTAGAAGCAATGCAATATCTATTTTTATTTTTATTTAAGATTTTATTTTTCCTTTTTCTCCCCAAAGCCCCTGGTACATAGTTGTGTATTTTTAGTTGTGGGTCCTTCTAGTTGTGGCATGTGGAATGCTGCCTCAGCATGGCTTGATGAGCGGTCCCATGTCCACGCCCAAGATGCAAACCAGCGAAACCCTGGGCCGCGAAGCGGAGCGTGCAAACTTAACCACTCGGCCACAGGGCTGGCCCCAGAAGCAATATAATATCTAAAACTAGATAGATGCAGAATTACAAAAGGGATATTACCCACGTGGAGTGAAAACATGTGATCTGCAATGGGCGAGATGTGTCCAGAGTCTCCCCAACACAGCATCTATCATAGATGTTCAGTTATCCTGAGTCTGGCACGTAGTTTGTGAAGACTACTAGATGGGAGATCAGAACTAGCTCTCATATGGGGAAGTGACAGGAACCTAAGTTCCCTGACCCTAAGAAAAATCTTGTTTCTTCATTTGGTTTAGTTTCTGTAAGACTAAATAGCAGAGAAGCTCAAAATGACCTCTGGATATAACTCTTGATTGAAAGCAAATAAGAAAGGGATGGAGATGTTATTCAGTTCAGATGGCTGAACTGAAGTGGCAGGAAATTCTGAGATGGCTGCTGGCTTTGCAAAACTATTGGCCTTCGCGAGAGGGCAGTCACTAAAATTGTCTTTTTCTTTCAAGAACAGAGGGGCCAAGAGGGACCATCTACTGCTAATATTTGGGGGTCTGAGGATCAGTCTTGGAGGACATAGTTTTCAAAATGGCAAATAGCAAGCTGGTATATGTGCTTGGCACAAGCTGGTAAGGTGCCGCCAATGAGAAAAAACTCCATGGAACATGGCAAACACAAAGTAGATTAGTATATATAATTAATTTTATAATTTAGGAAATGTATCTCAGTGAAACTTTTTTAACTACGGTATAAAATCACTGATTTTGTTATCAATTGAAATAAAACAAAATTAAAAATAGCTGATATTTATTACATGTTTAACTTAATATCTAGATGAGGGAAGCAGTTATTAATGAACAGTCACATAAGTATAAAGAAAAACTCTTGTAAGTACCATATTATATTGCATTCTTTAATTGATCAGTTACTTTATTCATCTAATTATTCATTTAAGAGGGCATTATTGTGTGCTTACTATATACCAAGCACTATATTAAGCAGTCAAAATGTATTATTACTGTATTATCCATTTACTTGTTTGATTTTCTTCCTCCCTAAAAATGTTAACCTTTTGAGAACAGGGAGACCATCTTAGACATTTTTATATTTCTTCATGCATAGAGAATTGTTTGATGGATTTGAGCTCAGGAGTCCACCAGCTTTCTGTTATTTCCTCAGTAAAACAAGGAAGTTTGACTAGACAGTCTCCATAGGGCCATTGAAGCCCAAGTCTATATGAGGCACTCAATAAATGCTCGCTGAATTGATTTATGGGAAATTCTATCCTGGTGGTTTCAGATAAGAAATATAGCGGCAAAGCTCTCTGGTACCTCAAATAGAAAAAGCATGTGTGAGCAGTGATAGAGGCAGATATCTGGCTCTGAAGAGCAAACCCCTAACTTTTCCTGATGTGGGGCTCCATAACTCCAAGTAAATAATAAAGATGCTATGTAAGCAAAGCAGGCGGTTCTCACAGTGACCTTGAAAGCTAGGGAGCCATATTCTAGCACATTATGGGTAGTTTATGGAGCACATCAGTTTATAACATGAGACAAATTGGCACCAGGGACTCCCATGGCTGTAGTCCAAGTGGACCACCAAGGAAGAAAAATGAAGGGAATGCCAGCAAGAGAAGGTCTAGGCTCCTCTCCTTAGAGCTTGAGTTTCTAATTTCTCAAAATGTTCTTTTAGGAAAAGGTTTGTACCCTAATCTCTTTATAGTTTGTGAATCTTGAAATAAGACATGTAGGCATTCATTTGTTCATCCAGTCATTTATTCATTCATGCGTTTATTTAACAAGTAAGACTTTGAGCCCCGACAAAATGCCAGGCAACGTGGCAGGCATGGGGGTTATAGAGATGAAGAAAACTCTGTAGTGTCTCTGCACGAATGGAGTTTAAAGTCTAGTGGGAAAGATACGCGGTGGGAGAGAGCATGGTGCTGTGGGAGCACAACTTGGGGGAACCAACCTTCTCCTAGAGGGCCTCCCTCATGACATTTGGTTAGAGTCAAAATTGGCATGATGAATAGATGGAATCAGGGTGGGGAGGGGTGGTTGGGGAGAAAAGACCCTAGGCACAAAAGACTTCTCTTGAGAGAGCCCTTGACTCTGCAGAGTATGAAAAGATAATCCTGGAGGCCATAGAGGTAATAGGAATTTGTTATGATGCTGGGGAAAGGGGTGGAGTCCAGGTTCTCAAAAGCCTTATAGGCAATGGCACTAGAAAATATGCATCTTGCATTCATCATACAGCAAGAAGCTATTAGGAGATTTTAAGCCAGAGAGGGACATGATCACATTTGCACCCTAAGATGAACCTTGCTACTTATTTGGTGAAAATAGATTGTGGCCAGATCAGAGTATATGTGGGAAAACCAGGTAAGGGATGTCATCATAATCTGGACAAAGGGTGTCCCTGGCTGCTGCTCAGATGGTGGTGAAGAAGCTGGAGAGATGTGCATTAATTCATAACAACAGGTAAAATTGGTAGGACTTGACAATTGATTAGTTATAGGAGCAAGAAAGAGAGAAAAAAAAGACAAGTATGCCTCCCAAGCATTTATGTGGAGCAACTCAATGGATGGGATGGTTTTTCAGGTGGAATGTTTACTTAACTGAGCTATTGAGCACTGAGTGACAAAGTCTCTTCGAAGGGAAATAAGTAGTTCAGTTTTGAAAGAATGACTTTAAGGAGATTGTGAGAAACCAATACAGAAATGCCACGGAAGACTGTTGGTGAAAGAGTTTTGGAGCTCAGGCAACAGGTCTGGGCTGAAGATGGAGATTAGGTAATTACGAAGCCTTGGGAAGCCTGTGATCTCCCAGGGAAGGGGAGTGAAGAGCAAAGGAAAGGTGACTAGTACATACAACTCCCAATTTTCAAGGGTCAAGTAGGGGAGCAATGTTAAGAAGCTGTGGAAGAATATCCAGGGAGAGTGCTGGAAAACTGGGATTATATCTTCTGCTTTCATGGAGACCTGTGATGAGAAATATCTACAGGAGTCTATGTTTACTGTGACAATATTGTGTAAGAGTTTTATTCATCATATTACCCCAAATTTCCAAATTAGAAATTCTCAGCTTTGGTAACTAGAAAAGCTATACTTCTAAGCAACTGGTTTATTTCTATATTACAGGGAATATACATATTATAGCACATAGGTATTACCCTTTTTCTGCGAATGTCAGGAAGATCTGAGATATGATTTCAGTCAATGTTTTATTTTTATGAAAAACTTTAAGACCTTTGGGCATGTATTTCTGTTCATATCTCTCTACTGTTTCATTTTCTAATCCAACTTATTTTTTCTCACTTTTATTAATTTAACCTAATTTTGCTCTTACCAAATGCTTTATATTTTTGTATCCTACCTAGCCATTTTTGAAAAGAAGTGGGATATGCATTCATTACATTAAAATATGCTCATTTAAGAAGAATGTTTTTGACTGTCATTGGATTTATTATTATATTCAATTGAGAGAAAAACAAACGAAAGAAACTCATAAAACCTTATTTTATTCGAAACATTTCTTTTGAAAATATTCAGGTTGTCCTGCAGAACCATTTATCATCATGTCATCAGTGGAAAACAGAATCAAATGGCTAATAAATAACTCCCTCTGGGTAGAAACTTGTTACAAGATTTTACTGTACATGTATATGTATATCAGTCTTTATTATTTGCTGCTAAAATGTCCTTTGGGCTATAGACAAAACTAATACTATTGCTATGTGCAACTCATGGAATACAGTGATTGCAAATCCAAAATGCGAAAAATGTAGGTATTAGAGGGGTGCATTGCAGGACACTGTGTTTCCCCCAGGAAAGCACCTGGGGTAGAAGAGTCAAGGGTATGAAAGGTGTTACCACAACGACCCTTGGCATAGAGATCTGTGGCTAAAGCCCACCATATGTGAGCAGGAATCCCTGTTTCTTCTTTTTGTCTCACCGTAAAATGGTAGGAGGGCTGGACGTGGTGGGAAGTCAGTGGGTAGCATAGCAGTGCCTGAAAAGCTTTCCTTACTGCATCTGTTCCACACGTAAAACCCTCTGATCCCAGCCAACACTCTTCTACACATTGCACAGCCCTATTCCAGGTTCAATGATGGCAATGGTTAATAGTTCTGAGAGCTGTAGTGAGTGGATAATAGATCTGAAAATTTCTCAAATTATCTTATATGAAATTAAACACTAAACTGTGAGAGGCTTACCAACACAAAGAAGAAAGTCATGTGTATGGTAGCTCTGGATCAGAGCATGGAGCAGTAAGCCGAACATGGAGAGCACATTCCAACAAACTTCTCTTCAAACTTCAACACCTGGATATATTGCCCTTCCTTTGTGAAGACTTTCTCAACTTTCCCCAAACCCGCAATACTTTGTTCATCCCAGAAGCTAACACTTGGGAGTGAAGGGTTCACTAAAGAGTCATTTGTCCATGGGACAAATTTAGACTTGTGACATAATCCCCAAATGAATTTCTTTATATTGTCACAGAAATACACTGACAAAATTGAAGAAAGACATTAATCACACATTTAGATTTTTACTTTATTTCAACTCCAGTCCAAACTGCTTTAGCTTTAAATTTTATATTCTTAATGAACTCTGGGTTTATTTTGTGAATAGTACAATTATGTGACATTCAATTTTTTATAATTTTGATTTAGTTTCTTCAATTTTTAGTGTACTGAGAGCCTCATAGACACACACAGATATACCTTTGGGCACCTCTAGATTTTTGAGAGATCCTGATTCATTTTTCTATTATAGGCTTTATTATCATGTTTAATGATGCCTGTTGTTATTTGCTCCCTCAATACCCTCTGAGCTTCTATATGGCAGGGTCTAAGTCTTATACTCATCATGGCAGAAAAATACTTGCCAAAGTCAAGTGAAGTAACAGTGTCTCTTAAACTATGGTGCACATAAGAACAACCTTGGAAAACTGTCAAAAAGCCATACTCCTGAGCTTTAACCTCAGAAACTTCTATTCCAGGGACTGAACTGGGACTCAACGGTTGCATTTTTAGTAAGGTCTCCATGTTTCCCTAATGCAGTAATCTATGGACTGCGTTTTCATAACTTAGCCCCAGGTGTTAGATATACTTGACTCCTTATGCCAGGGCTGATCATGGCACTATCTAGGGAAGCTTTGAGAAGAATTGTAGGGCTGCACTAGGTTTCAATGGGAGATAACTCTAAACCAGAAGAAGAGAAGAGTAATTCTAAATCAGAATGAATGTTTGCTGTGTTTTGTCACCATTGGTTTAAACCAACAAGCAAGAAAGGAACTAATACTTACTCTATTCTTCTATGAGTCAGAATCTATGCTAGATACTTTGCCTACAAAATCATTTGTTATCTCCTCCAAGTCCAATGAATCAGGCAGGAACAGAGAAGTTACATAATTTGGCTAAGGTCTAACAGGTAGGTAATGGTGTTGGGATTTACCTGCTCCTTATTATTAGTCCATGTCCTTTCCACTTCATAGCAAAATTGAGAAGTTCCTCAATCACGAACTGATTACAAATTATTTCTGGACTAAGAATTATGATATGCAAAACCAGGTTGACTCTCTTCAATACTTGGTGTTTTATGGCTTTCTTAATGAATTTGTCAAGGGCTCTATATGTTATTATTCTAGTTGACTGATGAACCACCTGCCTGGGGCTGGAAGTATGAATTGATAGATGTTTTGCCAGGAGCCTGTGCAGTGGTAGGGCTCAAAGGACTTTTATGTTATTCTAGAAGTCAGTTTCAATACAAAAAATGCTTAACATATTTTTTAATATCCCGTGTTAACCTATGCAATATAACTTTAGAAAATCTAACATTGAATTCAGCTATTTTGTGTTTTAATTAATATGTGTTTTGTGTTTTAACTAATATCAATAAAATAAAATTTAATCCATACTCACTATATTAAGGTAAAAAATCTCAAAAGGGATCATACATTTAAATCTAAAAACTAAAACTAAAAAGCTTCTAGAACAAAACAAGAGAAAACTGTTGAGACTTTAAAGTTAGTAAAACTTCTCAGATATGATACCAAACCTCAATAATAAGAAATTAAATAACCCAATTTTTTTTTAAAAAAGAGCAAAAATTTTACCAAAGAAGCCGTGTGGATGGCAAGTAAGCACATGAAAAAAATATTTAACATCACTAGTCATTAGGAAAATGTAAAATTAAATCCACAATGAGATAATAGTACACAACTATTAGAGAGCTAAAATTAAAAAGACTACCCATACCAAATGTTGGCAAGGGTGTAGAGAAACTGGAACTCATTTTCTGTTATAAAGCTGGAATGTGAAATGGTAAAGCCAATTTGGAGAACAATTTAATAGTTTCTTAAAAAGTTAAATATCCATATACCATATGAACCAGCCATTCTACTCCTAGGTATTTGCCCAAAAGAAAAAGAAGCATGTGTCTACAAAAAGACTTGGGCATAGGGGCCGCCCGCCCCGTGGCTGAGTGATTAAGGTTGCATGCCCTGCTTCGGTGGTCCAGAGTTTGGCTTGTTAGCATCCTGGTTGCTCATCAAGCCATGCTGAGGTGGCATCCCACATAGTGGAACTAGAAGGACCTACAAGTAGAATATACAACTATGTACTGGGGTGCTTTGGGGAGAAGAAGAAAAAAAAAAGAAAAAAAAAAGATTGACAACAGATGTTACCTCCAGGCAAATCTTAAAGAAGAAAAATTAAAAAAAAAAGACTTTCACACAAATGTTTACAGCAGCTTTTTTTCAGTAATACATGGTCAAAAATTGAAAAGAACTCAAAATCCATCAACCGGTCAATGGATAAACAAGTTTGTTATATCAACACAGCAGAATATTGAACCGCAATTTAAAGAGATTGATATACACAAAAATAAGGGTAAATCTCAAAATAATTAAGCTTAATGAAAGCAGTCGGACAAAAGAGAGTCTATCCTGCATTATTCATTTATATAAAATTCCAAAAGATGCAAACTAATCTATTGACAAAGAAAGCAGAGTGGTAGGGATCTCGTCAAGATGGCGGTGTAAGCAGACGTTGAACTCGTCTCCTCCCGCGAGCACAACCAGGTTACAACAATTTTTGGAACAATTACCCCAGATTGAAAATTAAAAACTGGATAAAAAGAACGCCCACAACAAGGGACAGTCCTGACTAAGGCAGAAGGAGCAGAAATTCCTGCTGGAGAGGAAAAAAGCCACCTTTGAGAGCAGCAGAGCTTCTCAGCTGGCCAGGCGGGAGCCACCCTAAGGTACACAGCCCTCCCTGGAGGAGTGAGGTCCAGAATGGGGAGGATACTGCTACGAGATGGGGGTCTTACCTTCTGGCTTTGCAAGCTATTAACTGCAGCGAGGATACCCCCAGAAAAGCAATGGGCCAAAAGCCGAAAAGACCCAGGTCTTAAAGGGGCCATGCACAAACTCACTCACTGCAGCAACCTAAAATCATCAGAGAGAAGCCTGACTGTCCTTTGGTGAATTGAGACTCACCTGGCGGGCTCTGGGGGCATCTTGGTGAGAGGAAGGACCTCTCCAGAGACTGAGACATTGGTGGGGGCCACTGTTATGAGCTGGTCCAGGCATGCTGACACAGACCCTGGTGGGAGCCATTGAGGTTCATCCCTTGGCCTGTTAGCCAAGGGATAACATAGACTTTAAAAGAAAAGCTGTAACAAGAGACAAAGACGGGCACTACATAATGATAAAAGGAACAATCCAACAAGAAAATATAACGCTTGTGAATATCTATGCACCCAACATAGGAGCACCTAAACATATAAACCAATTATGAACACACATAAAAGGAGAAATAGGCAGTAACACAATCATAGTAGGGGACTTTAACACTCCACTTACACCAATGGATAGATCATCCAAACAGAAGATCAATAAGGAAACACTGGCCTTAAAGGACACATTAGACCAGATGGACTTAGTAGATATATACAGAACATTCTATCCAAAAACCACAGAATACACATTCTTTTAAAATTCCCATGGAACATTCTCCATTATTGATCACATATTAGGCCACAAAACAAGTCTCAATAAATTTAAGAAGATCGAAATAATACCATGCATCTTTTCTGACCACAAAGGTATGAAACTGGAAATCAACTACAGGAAGAAACCAGAAAAGCCACAAAAATGTGGAGATGGAACAAAATGCTACTAAACAATGATTGGGTCAATGAAGAAATCAAAGGAGAAATCAAAAAATTCCTGGAGGCAAATGAAAATGAAAACACAACATGCCAAAATCTGTGGGATACAGCAAAAGCGGTTCTAAGAGGGAAGTTTATAGCAATTCAGGCCTATGTCAACAAAGAAGAAAAATCCCAAATAAAGAATCTAAAAGCCCATCTAAAGGTACTGGAAAAAGAACAACAAACAAAGCCCAAAATCAGCAGAAGGAAGGAAGTAATAAAAATCAGAGCAGAATTAAATGAAATAGAGACTAAGAAAACAATAGAAAAAATTAATGACACCAAGAGACGGTTCTTTGAAAAGATAAACAAAATTGACAAACCCTTAGCTAGACTTATCAAGAAAAAAAGAGAGAAGGCTCAAATAAATAAAATCAGAAATGAAAGGAGAGATTACAACGGACACCTCAGAAATACAAAAGATAATAAGAGAATACTATGAAAACCTATGCGCCAACAAATTGGATAATCTAGAAGAAATGGATAAATTCTTAGAAACATACAACCTTCCAAAACTGGACCAAGAAGAAGTAGAAAATTTGAATAGACTGATCGCCAGTAAGGACATTGAAACAGCAATCAAAAACCTCCCAAAAAATAAAAGTCCAGGACCAGATGGCTTTCCTGGTGAATTCTACCAAACATTCAAAGAAGACTTAATGCCTATCCTTCTCAAATTCTTCCAAAAAATTGAAGAGGAGGGGAGACTTCCTAACTCGTTCTATGAAGCCAATGTTATCCTGCTACCAAAACCAGACAAGGACAACACAAAAAAAGAAAATTAGAGGCCAATATCACTGATGAACATCGATGCAAAAATACTCAACAAAATACTAGCAAATCGAAAACAACAATACATTAAAAAGATCATACATCATGATCAAGTGGGTTTCATTCCAGGGATGCAGGGATGGTTCAACATCTGCGAATCTATCAATGTGATACACCACATTAACAAAATGAAGAATAAAAATCACATAATCATCTCAATAGATGCAGAGAAAGCATTTGACAAGATACAGCATCCATTTATGATAAAAACTCTAAATAAAATGGGTATAGAAGGAAAATACGTCAACATAATAAAGGCCATATATGACAAACCCACAGCAAATATCATTCTCAATGGAGAAAAACTGAAAGCTATCCCTCTAAGAACAGGAAGCAGATAAGGATGTCCACTGTCACCACTCTTATTTAACATAGTTTTGGAAGTCCTAGCCAGAGCAATCAGGCAAGAAAAATAAATAAAAGGGATCCACATTGGAAAAGAAGAAGTGAAACTGTCACTCTTTGTAGATGACATGATTTTATATCTAGAAAACCTGAAAGATTCCACTAAAAAAATTTTAGAGAAAATAAATGAATACAGTCAAGTTGCGGGATACAAAATCAACGTACAAAACTCGGTTGCATTTCTATACACTAACAACAAAGTAGCAGAAAGAGAAATTAAGAATACAATCCCATTTACAATCACAACAAAAAGAATACAATACCTAGGAATAAACTTAACCAAAGAGGTGAAAGATCTGTACACCAAAAACTATAAAACATTGTTGAAAGAAATCGAAGAAGACACAAAGAAATGGAAAGATAGCCCATGTTCTTGGATTGGAAGAATTAACATCGTTAAAATGTCCATACGTCCTAAAGCAATCTATAGATTCAATGCAATCCCTATCAAAGTTCCAACAACATTTTTCACAGAAATAGAACAAAGGATCCTAAAATTTATACGGAACAACAAAAGACCCCAAATAGCGAAAGGTTTCCTGAGAAAAAAGAACAAACCTTGAGGTATCACACTACCTGATTTCAAAATATACTACAAAGCCATAGTAACCAAAACAGCATGGTACTGGCACAAAAACAGACACAGGGATAAATGGGACAAAACTGAGAGCCCAGAAATAAACCCACACGTTTATGGAGAGCTAATATTCGACAAGCAAGCCAAGAGCATACGATGGAGAAAGGAGAGTCTCTTCAATAAATGGTGTTGGGAAAACTGGACAGCCACATGCAAAAGAATCAAAGTAGACCATTCCCTTACAGCATGCACAAAAATCAACTCAAAATGGATTAAAGACTTGAATATAAGACCTGAAAGCATGAAACTTCTAGAAGAAAACATAGGCAGTACACTCTTTGACATCAGTCTGAGCAGCGTATTTTCAAGTCCCATGTCTGACCAGGCAAGGGAAACAAAAGAAAAAATGAACAAATGGGACTACATCAAACTAAGAAGCTTCTGCACAGCAAAGGAAACCAACAACAAAACGAAAAGACAACCTAACAATTGGGAGAAGATATTTGCAAACCATATATCAGATAAGGGGTTAATATCCAAAATATACAAAGAATTAATACAGCTCAGCAACATAAGAACAACAATCCAAATAGAAAATGGGCAAAAGATCTGAGCAGAAATTTCTCCAAAGAAGATATACAGATGGCCAACAGGCATATGAAAAGATGCTCAACATCATTAACTATCAGGGAAATGCAAATCAAAACTACAATGAGGTATCATCTCACTCCTGTCAGAATGGCTATAATTAACAAGACAGGAAACAACAAATGTTGGAGAGGGTGTGGAGAGAAGGGAACCCTTGTTCACTGCTGGTGGCAGTGCAAACTGGTGCAGCCACTATGGAAGGCATTATGGAGTATCCTCAGAAAATTAAGGATAGGTCTACCATATGATCCAGCTATCCCACTGCTGGGTATTTATCCAAAGAACTTGAAAACACAAAGGCATAAATAGACTTGCACCCCTATGTTCATTGCAGCATTATACACAATAGCCAAGACATGGAAGCAACCTAGATGCCCATCAAGGGACAAATGGCTAAATAAGATGTGGTATTTATGCACGATGGACTACTACTCAGCCATAAGAAATGGTGAAATCCAGCCATTTGTGACAACATGGATGGACCTTGAGGGTATTATGCTGAGTGAAACAAGTCAGAGAGAGAAAGTCAATTCCATATGATCTCACTCATAAGTGGAAGATAAAAACAATGACAAACGAACACATAGCATTGGAGATTGGATTAGTGGTTACCACTGGGGAAGGGGAGAGGGGGGAGGGCAAAAGGGGTGATGAGGCTCACATGTGAGGTGATGGACTGTAATTAGTTTTTGGGTGATGAACATGATTTAATCTACACAGAATTCGACATATATTATGATGTACATGGGAAAAATAAATAAAAAAATAAATTAGTAAAAATATGTTAGCCAAAAAAAAAAAAAGAAAAGAAAAGGAAGTAGAGTGGTGCTTTCCTAAAGATGGAAAAGAAGATCAGGGAGGAGTGGGAGGAGTGGAAAGGAGAGATTAGAAAGGGGCATGAAGAAACTTTGGGCGGTGATGGATATGTTCACTATCTTATTTGTGGTGATGATTTTCCAGGTCTACTCATATGTCAAAATTTATGGAATTGCACACTTTATGTGCAGTTCCTTGTATGCCAATTATACCTCAAGGAAGCTGTCAAAAAAAAACTAGTCAAGCTAGATTTCATTGAGAAGATGATATTTGAGCAAAATCTTAATGTAACGAGAGCATTTGATATGTGGTTATTTGGGGTAAAATCGTTCTAGACAGAGTGAACAGTAAGTGAAAAACACTGAGTCAGGAATATGCCTGGCAAGCTTGAAGATTGCAAAGAACCAGTATGGCTAAGCAAAGTAAGCAAGAATAGAAAACAGGGCATGAGATCAGAAAAGTCAAGGAGCTCAGATATTGGAGAACTTGGGTGTCATTCTAATGATGTTGGCTCTTATTCTGAATGAAATGAGGATCTTTTTCACATTTTCAGTAGATTGTTTTTTTAAGAAGACAGCTTACATGGTAAAAGGACAACTCTAGCTGCTGTGCTGAAAATAGAGTGTTAAGAGCAAGAGCTGAAGCTTGGAGGACAGTATGAAGACTATTTTCACAATCTAGGAGGGAGATGATAGTGGCTAGAACCAGAAGGTAGTCATGAATGTGGGAGAAAGTGGCTAAATTATGGATATTTTTTTAAGATAGAGCCTACAGATTTCCTGATGAATTTTGTTGATGAGTGAGGGAGAAAGATAGTGGTTAAGAATAACTCAATGGTTTTATGCCTGAGTAGCTGAAAGTAAGTTGTGGCCATCAACTATGATGAAGACAATTATAGGTAGAGCTGGTTTGGGGATGGGGTACAGCATTAAACCCAACCAACCAAGCCTCTGCTGGCTTACATTCTTGAGTGGGAAACTAGATAATAAATATAAATATGCGCCTGTTTCTAGATCCTGAGTTGATGTGAGGAAGAGTACTGGGAAAGAAGGAATTCGTCTCTCTAATTACCTTCTTTATAATGTAATCTTTTGGAGGACTCACGGAAGATGACGAACTGAATGCATTTTCATCTTCTTGGCTCCCAACCTGATCACTATGCCTCTCCTGAATCAAGAAGTCTGTAGGCAACTGGGAACGAGTAAATTTTTAGGTTTGCTGACACCTGGTAGGGAGAGCTGGAGCAAAACATAATTAAAATGTTTTAACATTTATTAAACATATGTTTAAACGTAGATCAGATAAAGTCTGAGGACCAGTGGAAAGACCTGGACCAAGGACTGGAAAGCTGGAAATCCTGGAATGAGCGTGGACCACAGAAATCAAAGAATGCTATGAAGAAAACAAACATCTGCCCCACATTAGTACACTTTGTCTTTCCCTTATCATGACATGGAGAAGAAGCTCATTTAGGTGGGCTGAGCCTCCTGATCCTGAGACTGGTAGGGTTCAAGAAGACCAGGAAGCAGAGAGACTTCCTTCTTGGGTCCCAGTAGGGGACTGGCTCCACGCTTGCTGCTCCCCACTCCAGCCGTGGAGGTGGGGAGTGTTTCCCTTTCATTGCTACTATTTAGTAGCAAAATCCAATAAATCCCACAAAGAAAAAGTATACATTTAAGGGTGTCCAACTACCAGAGAGAAGAACCTCTGATCCAGTAAATCAAGAACGGAGCAAAATAGCATTGCTGGAGACAGCAAACAACTTGAAAAAGACCAATAAGAGCATTTCAGGATTTTCATACAGCAAAAGTCATGTTGTTGAACTAAAAAAAAAATTAATAGGCGAATTGCAAAAAAGAACAATTGCTGTCAAAGTCCGAATTTATGACCTAGATAATCAGATGAAAGAACTATCTGAAAACATGTAGCAAAAACTCAGAGATGGAAATCATTAGGGAAATGATAAGAGATATAAAGGACCTGAGATGCAAGTAGGATTTCTACATAACCTCAAATAAACATGGAGAACAGAGGATAATCGCACACATGATATGAGGAAATTTTCTTGAGCTGGAAAAACAACTGAATCTTCAGAGTGAAGGAGAGACTTGATGAAAGAAGATACATACCTAGACATGTTCAAGTAAAATTTCTGAATTTTAAGAATAAAGATGAGGAGTACATATACATTTAAATATATGCACGTATACATACATACATACATATATATATATATATATATATATATGGAAAGAGAGAAAGAGCAATTTAGCTACAAAGAAAAACAAATCTGTTGGATAACTGGACAACTTATGTGAAAGAGTGGAAAATAGAAGATGGTGGAATAACATCTACCTATATTGATGAGAAAAGAACTGATACACATTAATCATATACCCATAACTCACCAATAGGGTAAAGGAAAGACATTTGCAGCAATTAAAAGATTCAGATCCTATGACCCACTCATACCACTGAAGAAATTACTACAGAAGGGACTCTAACTAAACAAGAGTTAGAACAAAGACCTCAAAATTGTAGTAGGTGAAAAGTAAAGGGAACAAAGGTGAGTCTTATATTCATTCTGCTTTTATTTTCATCTCTGATAATTTGTAGGAGACATCAACTGAATTCCTGTGTTTCCTAAAGATCTATGACAAGAATCATGGACAAATCCCTAAGAAGTTTTATGAATTCAGCAACCTAATAACGAAATCTAATAAACATAGCTCTAAAAAAGAGAAAAGAACAGTCTCACAGTGGGCTGGCCCCGTGGCCGAGTGATTAAGTTCTTGTGCTCCGCTTCATTGGTCCAGGGTTTCGCCGGTTCGGATCCTGGGCTCAGACATGGGGTCACTCATCAAGCCACGCTGAGGCAGCATCCCACATGCCACAACTAGACGGAACCACAACTAAAAATACATGACTATGTACTGGGGGGCTTTGGGGAGAAAAAGAAAACATAAAATCTTTAAAAAGTAATAAAAAGAACAATCTCACAGGATTCAAACATAGACTGTAGCTCAAGGCTGAATTCTTAAACCTATGTTAAACCAGTTAATATACAAAATCAAGAGCAAATTCAAATGATCAGCAGACATATGGTTGTGGTTGAGTAAATGCAGATTAGAGTACGTAAGATATTATTTTCTATTCATTAGTCTGACATATATTTTTTCATGATAATGCCTGTTTTTTCAAGGATACAGAGAAAAAATATACTCACACGTAACTGATGGATGCAAATCTCAAGAAAGCTCATTCATGAATCTGAGCCAGCAGGTGGATCAACTGGGGCTAAATGGTCTAGGATGACTGATCTAGGGTGATTCTCCTCCACATGGTCTCTTATCCTCCGTTAGATTAGATCAGGCTTTTTATATGGCAGCCACAAGTCCAAGAGAGCAAGGGGAAAGCATGCAAGACCTCTTGAGACCTAAGTTTAGAATTTGTACACCATCACTTCTGCCATATTCTGTTGGCCAAAGTAAGTCACAAGGCCAGATTCAAAGAATGGAAAATAAATTCTGTCTGATGAAGAGAGAGACTGCAAAGACACATTGCAAAAAGTGTGGATACAGAAAGGAGTGAAGAATTGGAGTTATTTTTATCAATTGATCATATTGCACAAAACACCTGAGAAGGAGATAGAGAGGGTAGGCATAGAGAAAGAAGGAAGAGAAAGGATGCAAGAAAACAAAGCATGTAGAAAAAACAACACTTAGGGGCCAGCCCCATTGCCAAGTGGTTAGAGTTCCTCATGCTCTGCTTTGGTGTCCCAGGTTTGTGGGTTTGAATCGCAGCTGTGGACCTCCTCCACTCATCAGCCATGCTGTGGAGGCATCCCACACACAAAATAGAGGAAGACTGGCACAGATGTTAGCTCGGGGCTAATCTTCCTCAAGCAACAAAAAAAAGAGGAAGATTGGGAATGAATATTTGCTTGGGGCAAATCTTTCTCACCAGAAAAAAAAAAAAGAAAAAACATGACACTTATGATGTAATCTTATTTATCTCAAATTATACATGTTTATATGTGTATACATAAAGAAAAAGTTTAAACGTAAATGTTTTAAGAGGAAGCAAAAAATAAAATCTTTCAATCCAAGTAGTTTGTGTACAGAAGAGGAGTGTGAGTGCAGTCACAAGGCAAAGGTTCTAAGGAATGAATGAGTTTAAAATTCCTGATAAAATAGAGAGGAGAATAATTTCTCTCATGCTGGAGGATTAAGAGAAGAGTGTCATGAAATAAGGTGAAGCAAGCAGGACTCCAATAACCCTGGGCTTTATGAGTTAGAGTAAGATGGCGATTCATGGGAAAGTTCAGTAAAAGAATGTTAAATTTATGTTTAACTTGATAAAATATCATTTTGCAAACTGTCTCAGGAACAGAATGTGAGAGGACAGGAAAATATGAGACATGGATTAGGAGACTGTCTAATCAGGTGAAAGATGAGAATGGCCATAAATTTAGTCTTATTAGTGGAAATAGTGAGGGCTGCATGACTAGGATATGTTTTGAAGTAGTTTGACAAGACTTGCTGATATAGTAGATTTGGAAAGAGAAGAATCAAGTCTAACTCCTAGATTTTTGGCTTGAAAACTTGAGGCTTCTTCAGCCATTCAGTCAGATGAGAAAGTTTGAGGCATCAGTAGATTTGAAAGAAAAAAAAATCATGCTTTCTCTTTTAATCACGGTAAGTTTGAAATGATTATTAGGCATCTAAGTGGAACTCAAAAGAAGGAAGTAGGGCATGCGAGTAAGGAGTTCCAAGGAGAGATAGGGCTAGAGATTTCATTGATGGATGTCATTGAGGAATGATTGAGATAACCTAGAGAGAATACGGGACAGAGAAAAGAGGAGCCAAGATGCAGAGTTCTATCAAAAGAAGCCAAGAAGAGGATAAAACCAGGATAGTGATGTGTCACAAAATTCAACAGAGAAAGTGTTTAAATGAGGATGCAGTTGTCAAATGTATCAAAAATTGATAAAGGATCAAGTTCAAGAACAATGAAGAGGAGACCATTGGATTTGACATTGGGGGTCACCTTGGCAAGAATAGTTCTTTCGACTGCTGAAAATAGAAATAGAGACTGTGGAGATATTGTGTGTTGTGGTTATGGCAGTAGCTACTAGAAACTGCTTTTCAGAAATTTTGCTGTGAAATTTTGCAGAGATACAGGGTCATAATGGAAGAGGGATGTGCGTTCAAGACAGGAATATTATTAAACATGTGACGTGCTAAATCATGTTTATTTGCTCATGGAGAGGACCTAATAGAAATGAAAGAATTTATGATGCAGGAGATAAAAAGAGGATAAGAGGATAAACAGGAGACTGTGAAAATAGATGACATCCAGAGAATAATGGAGCCATTGGCCTTTGATAAAAGCAGAGACTCTTCTTCTATAGCAGCAGAAAGTAGGACAGAAACAATGACTTCGTTGGAGGCAAAATGAAGGAGCTCCTCTTTATTTGTATCGACAAGGAAGAGGCAAGGTTATCAGGTAATAATGAGGAGAGTTCCGCATGTAGGAGGTCTGAGAAGAGAAAGGAGCTATGAAATAATCATTTTTTAGAGATTGGAAAATCAAACACACTTGGAAAATATGTTAGATTTTTAACAACATGTTTTGGTCTCATTTTTGATGCTTAATAAATAGTTTATTTAATTAAAATGCATATAGTATTTACCATATAATTGATGCAGTTCTTTAAAGATATAAGACTATTTAATCCCTACAGAAATTCTCGGATATAGATATTATTATTATCTCAAAGTTACTGATGAAGTGACTGAAATACACAGAAGTTATAAAACATATCAAAGCCATAGCTCTAAGTAAGTGGCAGAGCCAGGATTAAAACCCACTCTGGCTCTGAACTTCACCTCTTAACCACTATCTTACGCTAATGAAAGAAAGAATGAATGAATGTTAAGGAATACTGAAAAATTGTGTTAGAAGTCCTCTTGTTTAAAAGGGATGGGCTACCTTATAATTTTATAAATCTCTATATCACAGATGAGGAGGCTGAGCTTCAAAGACATTCAGCAACTTCCCAAAATGTACTGAACCAGAGGTGGCAGAAGATGGCCTCACACCAGGATTGACTCAAGACCCAGCTCACTACTACATTGTGTTACCTTTACTGTGAGAGGACCAGAACTATACCAATTAAAGAAAAAATGCACATTCAGAATCAGTTGAAAATGATGCAAAGGAGTAAGGCAGACTTTTGCCAAAATATCATTTCTATAATTAATAAAGCTCATTTAAGAGAAAATGGCCTCTCTTGTGAGCAAATTAATCCCTAATGCTGAACTCCAGCTTCTGGCAGATTCACCGCCCACCAGCATAAGGACTGAGCAGAACTCACGCTCTCTGTGGATGGACAGAGCCCTCTAAGGTGGAGGGAGGGAGGAAGGAAGCAGACCACATACGCCCAATTGCACATTCTGAAATCTCCAATTAAGTAGTCACTCCCTCTTCTTAGAGGTTTAGAGAAGACAAGAGGGTTGGGCTAAGGTAGCGCCTTCTGCAGGAAGGGAACACTGGAAGAGGAGTGGACTCCCTCCGACCCCACTCAGGGAAACAACAGAGCATAACCGGCCTCAGTGAGAGCTGGCTTTGGGGTATTCTAATCATTGTTGTCTGGCAAACTGGATATTGAGTGTTCTACATAATATGGTGACTTCCATTGTGGAGTTTAAATGGTCAATTCAATTGAAACATAAGAAGGAAATGCTTGGGGCCAGCCCAGTGGCACAGCGGTTAAAGTGTGCACGTTCTGCTTTGGCGGCCTGGGGTTCCCCAGGTTGGATCCTGGGTCCAGACATGGCACAGCTTGGCACACCATGCTGTGGCAGGCATCCCACATATAAAGTAGAGGAAGAGGGGCACGGATGTTAGCTCAGGGCCAGTCTTCCTAAGCAAAAAGAGGAGGATGGGCAGAAGATGTTAGCTCAGGGCTAATCTTCCTCAAAAAAAAAAAAAAGGAAATGTCAATTTTGGTAATTAGAGTTGTCATGACCTTTCTCCCTTGTTCACTTGGCAAATTATTGTCCATACTTATAACTCCTGCATAAATATGGTTTCCCCCAAGAGAACTATGATCCCTGTATGCTGTCCACACCCCCATCTTTCCCTGGCCTCATTACACTTCATCTTTCACTGTTCTATATAACCCTTGAACTAGGTACGTGCTCTGTACGCTGCATATGCGCACACTACTCTGAATTCTAAGTTATTTCTTTGATTTTTCTGGCTCTGAGATCCCTGGTGGTATTGATAAGAGATAAGAGCCTGTTTGTGTTTATATCTCAGGCATATAACAGAGTTCTCTGCATATATTGGGTCCTTATGCTGGACTCCTGTCTCAATGATTGAATTGTGAAGATTACGTTGAATTCAATGAGACCTTTAGTTCAGTTCCAGAGGAAACCCATAGTTGTCTGATTCTTTCAAACTATAGTTTAGAGAATGGTGATAAATTATAAGGAAACCAATGAAACCATTAGCCACGCCTCTTCAAAGAGCAGCTGCATTTCTTATTTTAAAGGAAAAAAAGAGATCATGTATGTGAAATGAAATCTTAGATTTCACACTTTCCCATATGAGAATTCAGTGGCACCGGCTAAGGAGTACAGTGTACGAACACAAAATAATTGATCAATTGGCTGTAATTTCTAATGTGTTTAATTACCTGTAAAATCTCAAGAAATGAGTGACATCTGCTGATTTAAAAGACTTAAGTATTCTGTAACTCTTCCCTCATCTTTTTTCTTCACCCATATTCACATTAGCTAAAAACTCTTTTTCCAGATGGTAGCATAAATTTTCAGGTCAAGTGATATTAAAAATAGATAATAGGCAGAACCCCATGAGTCTCTACAGAAAGACTAAACAGTCACAATGGGGAATATCATTGTTTTGGTTTTCTTTATGAGCTTTTATGTACTCAGCTGCTTCTCAGGCAGACTTTTACTGCAGTGGGACCTGGATCGTTCTGAATTCCGGTTCCACATCACTTCCCATCCTTTACACTCAGCTCCATGCCACACAAGTCAAGGGAAAAAGCCTTACAGCTGCACTCAAGATCTGAATGTGCTCTCCCCCAAGGAGCTGGCTGGGTTTGGCTCCGGAGCCAGAATTCTATACGTTTTGTCTCTTGGTGGCTGATGTTTATAAGTACTCTGCTGCCTTAAAGAATCAGACTGACAAAAAAAAAAAAAAAAAAATGTAAAGGGAAAACCAAGTCATTTCAAATCAAGTTAAAAGGTTCAGCTAGTTTTGTTTAAAGATTATGGTGATTATTATTGATTCAGATTAATAATTATTCTTGGCTAATATGCTCCATACACATCTCAAATGCTGCTCCTTTCAGGAAGCTTTCCCAAACCCTCCAACTCTTAAGTGATCTCCTTGTTTGCACTTTCTAGAGTCACATCCTTTCATCTGCATTTACTTGTAAGTCCGTGAAGTGCCTGCTCCATAGAGCATTCTATACCTAATTCTTCTAGGGTCTTTTTCAGTGGCTGACCATGAAGAGTAGAGGCCCTCGATTTATGCTGGCTAAATTTTATTGAAGTAATCTGTGATATGTTCATAATTTTTTTTTTTAAAGATTTTATTTTTTCCTTTTTCTCCCCAAAGCCCCCCGGTATATAGTTGTGTATTCTTTGTTGTGGGTTCTTCTAGTTGTGGCATATGGGACACTGCCTCAGCGTGGTCTGACGAGCAGTGCCATGTCCGCGCCCAGGATTCGAACCAACGAAACACCGGGCCGCCTGCAGCGGAGCGCGCGAACTTAACCACTCGGCCACGGGGCTAGCCCCGATATGTTCATAATTTTGACGCTATATATCTAAAAACCATGCATTATTCGTATTGAATTCAGAAATGCCTTTTTATCATTTTAATTAAAATCACCTGGGGCTGGTGATTTGCGTGCACCGCTGCAGGCGGCCCAGTGTTTCGTTGGTTCGAATCCTGGGCGCGGACATGGCACTGCTCATCAAGCCACACTGAGGCAGTGTCCCACATGCCACAACTAGAAGGACCCACAACGAAGAATGTACAACTATGTACTGGGGGGCTTTGGGGAGAAAAAGGGAAAAAAAAATAAAGTAAAATCACCTTTCCTTTTATTATCAATATTTATTTGTAGAGCTTATACTTAGAATTACCACTAAAATAAAAGGATGGGAACTCAGATTAAAAGTAGAATAAAACCAAATAATAAGTAAAACAGTATCAAAGTTTCATAAAAGTTAAAATTCAGAGGGACCCTCAAGATATTCTGTAGAGTATTCTTACTTCATAGATGAGAAATATGAGGCTCGGGGAGTATAAGTGACTTATGCCAGATTGCAGTGACTCAGTGGTCGACTCTAGGCTAAACTAAAGTTTTAAGAGAAGCATTACCTAATGCAGTCAGACAGGTGTGAGTTTTCTTGAAACTTCATTCCAATTATGTATCCTTGGGCAAATTACTCAACATCGCAAAGACTGACTGTGATAGTATGATTTGTAATAAGAAATATATATTTAGTCTTCCTCCTTTCTGGCAGAGTGTCTTTTGTTATGTTAATAGGGTGACTTCTGGAAAGCATCTAAGGTTGGAGCTGGTTGCCAGTGGAATCAACCATGTGTTTAGAGGGTTGGAACTTTCAGTTCCATCCTCTCACCTCCGAGGAGGAGAGAAAGACTAGGGGTTAAATTGATGATCAATGGCCAATGATTTAATCAATCATGCTTATGTAGTGAAGCCCCCATAAAAACCCAGAATGGGATTCAGAGAGCTTCCAGGTCGGCAAACATATGGAGATTTGGGGAGATTGGCCACTTGGAGAGAGATGGAAACTCCTCGCCCTTTCCCCTACCTTACCCTATGCGTCTCTTCCATCTGGCTGTTTCTGAGTTTTGTCTTTTGTAATAAACTGGTGATCTAGTAAGTAAAATGCTTGTCTGAGTTCTCTGAGCAGCTCTTCCAAATTAATTGAACCCAAAGAGGGGGTCATTGGAACCTCCAATCTATAGTTGGTCTGTCAGAAGCACAGGTGACAACCTAAGTTTGTGACTACACCTAAAGTGAGTAGAGGGGGTAGTCTTGTGGGACTGAGCCCTTAACCTGTGGGATCTGATGCTTTCTTCAGGTAGATAGTATCAGAATTGAGTTGAATTGTAGGAGACAGAGCTGATGTCAGAGAATTTCCTGGTAGTTTGAGGAAATCTTCCCCTTCTACATAAATTAGAATTGGTGACCAAAGCCCTTGTTACATTTTCTCATTTGTACGATAAGGCAATAATGCTAATTCTGCAGTACTTGTATGAGGATGAAATGACACAACATACAGGAAAGCATCTGGTTCTCAGTAGTTGATGCTCAATAATTATTAACTGCTGTTAGAAGAATAATATCTCACATAATTGAGTAGCCTGCCATATGTATAGGTTCTGATGCTCGATAAATATTTCCCTTTCTAATCCTTTCTTAGTGTTTGATACTTTATGGTCAAACACTAGTGTTCTGTCAAGCAAGCATGGCTCTTTCTCCCTAAGAAGTACATGCAACAGACATGTCAATTGCTAATTCTAGTCGAGAGACTACTTCGCGCACAGCCCTCAGGAGGCACCACTCCAAATACACATATAACTTATACTGCTGTCAGTGGTACCATGGGTGACACTGGCCTAACCTGGCCAATGGGATCTTCTTGAAAGAATTAAGAATGATGACACTGAGGGAACGAATTGATGAGAATGATGGACTTTTGAATTAGGAAGTCATGTAAAGTTGGATCCAGTGTTGGTAATATGACAAGTTAACGTCTCAGAGAGGGTTTGGGGAGAAGAGAAGCTGTGAGTGAAACAGAGAAAGCCAGTTTCAGACTAAAGCAGGAGAATGGAGGACAAGAAGGAGAGACACAGAGAAACAACAATATAGCCCTTGGAAAACTGAGATCGGCTTTGATTTGTGAGATGGATGAATAGTGCCCTCACAATAAAGCATGCTTCACTTACACTAGCCTGAGCAGATTCTCTTTCTGGCAATCAAAATCTTATGCCTAAAACTGTGTCTTAGTGGTACAGATAACTTTTCAACGGAAAAAAGGGGGAAAATGACTCATTCCAAATACCAGAAATATACTGGCTTTGCTCACTGTAACTGAAATGTTTACTTCGGTCTTTTTCAAATGTGACATCACTTAGTTTCTTTATATGCTTACAGGGTTTTGGCACAGGAAGCAGCTCTTCCACCCCTCCCCCATCCCAATTCCAGCCCCTTCTTGGTCCTTCTCTGAATTCTTGAATGGTGACCATGTGAGCTGCCACCCAAATGTGTGGTCTGAGTTGGCCTTTGAAGATTGCCATAATGATCTTTGCTGACTTCTGCCCTGTGCTTTTATTTGGAACCCCTGGTTGGCTGTTTGCTTTCCTAAATGTTAGCAGACTCTGAGCTGATGAGTTTTAAGTGCCTGCAGTGATCAACACCAGGTTCTTCCTGATCAGTGGCTTTCAGCTTTGCATTTACTTTATATACTGAAAAATGAAATGGAAAATGTCACGATAGAGAGCATCCCATGTCCCTCTCTTTCTTCCTTCTTTTTCTCCTTCCCTTTCATTCTTCCTTTCTAATTCAATCATTTATCAAACAATTTTGAACATAGCTGGGTGATAATAATAAAAACATTTACGTTTTCTCCATGGTTTCAATGTTATATCCATTATAGAAAATTTGAAAAATAAAGAAAATACAAAAAATTCCTGAATTCTACAATGTAGAACAATTAGAATTAACTTTTTAGTTTACCTATTTTTCTTCCCAGTTTTGTCTCAGATATACAGATAAATCAATAAATAGATGGAAGGCAGATAGACAGATAGATAGATACATGGATAGATATGCAGACAGATACAGAAAAGGAATTGGTATAGGATTCTGTACATTTTTTGTTGTCTGTGTATCACTTCACATATCATAAGGGTTTTTTCAAAGTTAAATATTCTTGGAAACCATTATCTTTAATGACTGAATACTTTATCATACAGCTACACCATAATTTATTTAATTAATTTTGTACTTCAGCTAATAATGCTGTCATATTTTTTAAGATGTATAAAATGTTATAATGCACAGTTTTCATATACTTGTAAACAAAAATTAAATGCATTATTGATGTTCTCTAGGATAAAATAATATAAGAAAATTTATAGGGTTGTATGGTATAAACTTTTAAAGAGGCTTTGATTTACATCTCCAGACGATCTCCAAGAAAGTTTATTCTAAGCTAAATTTAAAGATACCATTAAAAAAAATACACGCCTAGAATGTTAAAGTATAATCATTAATTATTAGTTCTGATAAATTATTAATGAGAACAGTGAGCATGAAAAAATATCATACTCTTATATAAATTAATTGAAATGCACCGTCAAGGCATTTATAGAATAGTAGAGATCCTTGCTAGAGAGAATTTTATTCTTGAAAAATAGTTTCATGATACCAGAGGTGACTAGTGAAATCATGGATTTAATGATCTATGTCAAATCAAGAAAAACTAAATTTCAAAGCAATTTTGTCAGTAAAAGATATGCAACAATAAAACCCATGCATTTGGGTAGTAAGAGTGAACAAGCTCAGACCTTGAAGTCAGATAGGTAGGGAGCGATCAATACTATTTGAAGGTAAAGAAAGAATGTTGCCTTCTAGTTAACAATGACAGTATTAGCATGTGAGTCACCTTACTTTTCTTAATTTCTTACTTTTCAAAATAGATTGCTATTCTTTAAAAATATATTAAACATATAAATAAGCATGCATACAATTGAGAGCAAAATCTTTATAGACTAAGAGAAAATCCATAGTGAGAAGTAAAAGCTAAAAACCACATTTGCACAGTCTGCAACTTTGTGTTCCCAGTGAGGCAAGAACCCTGAACTCCTTATATATAGCTTGATCCAGGTCTGAACACAAGAGAACAAAATTGAAGCAATTGCTAAACCACCTAAAAAAGAGAGGCATGAGTAGAGAAAAAATTCCACAGAATTTGAGCTCTCCACCTAAACCAAAAAGCATATGGGCACATTCGTCACTCCATGTGAAGTAAGAGAGTGGTGCAAATAACTACAAGAATCATCTTTAAACAAACTCGGAATTTTCAGATTGATAATGGCAAGGGCTTCTACTTGTGGCAGTACAGTGCACTATGTGCTTTGAACCTTTCTCTCTGCTGAAAATGCAACCACATATACACGTATACACACATTTTTTTCTTTAAAGTTTAAATCCCTTGCAGAGCTAATATGAAAGGAGGAAATCTACAGGGGCCACAAAATAAGTGAAAGCAAGATCTTTGAAGTTAAAGGAGTGGAAAAGTTGCCTTCTTTCCCAAGGATTCCTTCCAGGTTCTATAGGTCCTGGCCCCCTTGAGGACAGCTGCACTGGCTGTGTTAGATAGAGCCAGAGGCAGGGCTTGTAAGAGGAGACTCCTGTAGAAAGCTGGGGCCCCAAATGATAGTATGTTTAATATAAGGGTAAATGACAAATAATAAACCATGTAGAAAGTGTGAATGAGAAAATTTGCCTTATTCAGTATTTCGTAAATTAGTGACTACAAGATGGAAAACTCTCGGGTTGGGGCTTAAATTCATGCTACCTATGTGTTTAAACCTCAACTAGAAAATTTAACTTAAAGTGTAGTGAAGTGATAATGTTCAGAAGTTTCTGAACAATTCATCTCCAGAGACACTTAACTTCAATCCAGGTCTCAAATTGTACCCCAAATAAAGATCCAAGGAAAACTGGCAACTTCCAATTAAAAAAAATCGCAAAACATGCAAATAAGCCACCCTGAATGACAGCCAGAGTTGTGGGGGGAGAGTGGACCTCAGACAACAGATTTTCACTTGCAAACACTTCAGACATTTGAATTATTAAAAAATGATATAAATTAACTATGCTTAATACGTTTAAAGAAATGAAAAAGAAGCTTGAAAATATGAGCAAAGTAAAGACGATATACGAAATAATAAAGAAGCTTTAAAATTAAATGAAATGCATTTATAAATGAAAATATAATAATTGAAATTAAAAGCTCAATAGATAGATTAAAATAGATTAGCTATTTGCACACTTATGCCCATGCAGCATTATTCACAATAGTTAAAATGAGGAACCAACTCAAATGTCCATTGATGGATGAATGGATAAGGAAAATGTGGTCTATCCACACAGTGGAATATAATTCAGCTTTGAAAAGGAAGGAAATTCTGACACATGCTATAACGTGATGAACCTGGTGAACACTATGCTAAGTGAAACAAACCAGTTACAAAAAGACAGATACAGTACGATTCCACTTACATGAGGTCCCTAAAATAATTAAATTCATAGAGACAGAAAGTAGAATGCTGGTTGGCAGGGGCGAGGGGAGAGAGGGATGAAGTGGTGTTGTTTAATGAACAACCGTTTCAGTTTTGCAAAGGTGACAACAGTTCTGGAGATTGGTTGCGCAACAATGTGAATGTACTTAACACAACTGAACTGTACACTTAAAAATGGCTACGATGGTACGTACTTGTGTTACATGTATTATACCACAATTAAAATTTTTTTTAAAAGAACAAATAACATACAGTTGAAGAAAGAAATATTAAAGTGCAGCACAAAGCTAAGGAAACTACCTGCAATGTAACTCTGAGAACAAAAAGAAAAAAAAGAGATGGAGAGACAAAAACAATGAAGAGAAGTTAAGAGCATAGAGGATAATGTGAGAAGCTTTACCATGTTCTTCTCAGGGCTACAGCAGGACGTAATAAAGAGAATAGGAAAGAGGAAACTTCAAAGTAGTAGAAGTTGAAAACATTGCAGAATTGTCGAAAAATACCAATCTTCAGACCCAAAAGCACAATCAAACAGCAACCAGGAAAAACTGAAGGAAATCCTCACCCAGCAACATTTAACACCGTGAACAAGAGATCTTAAAAGCAGCCAGGAGAAAAGATACCAAACACCTACAGAGTTGACTAGGAGACAGAGAATGGACTTGTTAACAGCTGTAATTGAAGACAGAAGACTGGAAAAATTTTTGACTACGCTGAGAAAAATAATACTTGTCAATCTGGCATTGTATACCTAGATAAATGGTCTTTTAGGAACGAAACTGAAATGAAGTTGTTATAGACATAAAAATGACAATTTACCAGTCACTGAGGAAATTCTGAAGGACGTCGTACTTCAGTCAGAGATGCAGTGATCCCGGATACAAAATCTCAAATACAAAAGGGAATGGCAAAAAACTGTATTGGTAATTTGGAGGGTTATTTTAAACAAATGTTGACTGCATAAAATAATGATAATGTCTAGTTTATGGGAAAAATACAAAGTAGAACTAAAATATTGAGCAAAATTAATATATAATTAGGAAATGGTTAACGAATTAAAAATAATCTAAAGTTTACTGTTGCTGTTTTTATTATTATTATTGTTCTGAGAGAGTGAAGATACTGATTAATTTTAAATTTGTTAAGTTTAGGACACCTGGTCAAATAATTCCTCTAACCACTAAAATAACAAATATAGAGTACATTATTTCCAAACAAGTAGGGGGAGAAAATGGAGAGAGAAAAAGAAAAAACATGTTAATCAACCCAAAAGAAGGGATAAAATGATCGAGAGTCAGAAAAAAATGGGGCAAAAGGAAAGTACCTAATGAAATGGTCAATATAAATCCAGAAAAAACAGTGACTGTAAAAACTGCACAGAGCCTAAACTATCTAGTTAAGGGCAAAATTGTAGTGTGGATTAAAATAAAAAATCCAACTTTATGTTATTTAGAGGAGACGTGCAAAATATACAGAAATAAAAAGATTTGAATTTTAAAAATGGAAAAATATTTGCCACACAAATAATATATAAAAAGTCAATTTAGTCATATTAATATCAGACAAAATAGATTTAGAAACAAAAGATAAGAGATTAAGAAATTTATAAAGTTCAGTAACTCTAAGTGGTATGTTATTTAGGATATTACATATTCCATAGATAAGATACACACATTTATGTATACATATATATTCTATATATCTATTCCATAACTTTATATTAAATACATATATTTATTACACAAAGGAAAAACAAGGAAATTATTAGAATGAAATTTAGATTAGTAATAACTCTAGTGGCAGCAGCAGCGGGAAATCCAAGTGGGAAGGGATGTGGAAGACTGCTGGGGTAGTGGTAATCTACTTTTTAGTCAATATAGTGTGTGTAAAGCAGAATTATTATTTTTACTCAAAATTTATGTTGATATTTTATTTGTTTTTTGTGTATTTAAACATAAAAAATAATTTGCAAAAGATAAAATGTTTTCTTTAGAATGATACAAGGATGCTGTCAAAAATACATTGGTATATTTGAGAAAGAAGCCTTGGAAATGGGAAATATACCAGGTGAAATAATAAAACAAATACATTGGCTAAACACTGAGGAAGACACAAGTGATGGTAGAATTAATGTATTTGTCACTCAAACTGAAGACCTAAATGCAACACAGATTCATAAGAAGATGATAAAGAGAATTCAAGAACATATGATATACTTTAAGAAACTCTATCATACCTCTACTACATGGTTTGGAAAGAGAGAAAAGTTTTAAGGTCACACATTGAAAAGTTTTCTCAAGCATGGAAGAAGTAGTTTTCAAAAATGCATATTTGGATGTATTTTCCCTTTATTTTTGTTGTTCTGAAAGTTAATATGGATGCATCATATTAAGTCTTAGAATAATAAAAAGAAAGGGAGAAGCTTAAACCTAATCTAGGAGAATAGAGTCATAAGTTGTTTACAGAAGAGTAAATTCAGATTGATAATAGACTTCTCATAAGTAATGATAGATGCTTGAAGATGTGGATAAATATGAAGCAAGCAATCAGAATAAATAAGTAAATAACTACCGAGCTACAAAATGATGTTTAGATGCATAAGAATAACAAAATAACTACTCACAGATCTTTGTTAAAAAAACTACTAAAGGATGGTCTCTAGCAAGAATAAAAATGAAGGCATTTCATATTTAAGGGGAAAATCCATCAGAAAGATATAATTCTAAATTTGCATCCTCTTAATAACATAGCTTCATAATATATAAAGCAGAAATTAACAAAACAAAAAGGAGAAATACACAAATTATAAAGTTTATTAATGATTTTATGTAAATCTTCAATATTCCTATTGAATTTTGACTGCTTCACCTATCATGTACCAAAAGGATTAAAATCTCCTATTATAACGGGAATTTGAGTTGCCTGTGTATCTTCTAGGACACACTCTATGATCCAACAAATTTGGTTATAAACGGAAATGCCCACAAACACATACACCCAAAAACATGTTCAAGAATGTTCATAGCAGAATTATCTATAAAATTTCCAGACTGGACACAACCTGAGTGTCTAATCACAGTAGAATGGGTAAATTAATTTTGGCATATTCACGTCATAGAATTCTATACAACAGTGGAAATAAATGAAGCCCACATATATAATGTTGAACAAAAAAGCTAAATAGTACATGATTTAATTTATATTGAGTATAAACACAGCCTGAACTAATCTATGGTATTAAAAGTCAGAAAAGGGGCTATAATTTGGAAGGAGGTGTTAATTACTGAGTGAGAAAATGAAAGGGATCTTTGGGTGTCAATAACTATTTCTTTATCTGGCTGGTGGTTATTTTGGCATGCTCACTTTTAAGATTCATCAAGTTGTAACAAGGAATTTGAGTAATTTTCTATATGTTTGATACGCTAAAATTGAAATATTTTATTTAAAAGAATGCACGTACGTGCTTTAAACAGTCAAGTAGTTTTGCAAGTTTAGTGATTTTATTTATTTTTTCACAAAATGGCAGTTTATAGTCTCCCACTTCCAGTTGCATTCTCTCTGCCACTTTATCTCTGTAAGTTGATTATTTTGATATTCCCTATAGGCCTCCAAATAACACGTTTATGGGTACATCTCATGTTTCAGTATTAAGTATTATATTTGCCTCTCAATAAATACTTACTAATTGAATGAAATCCAGGCTTTATTCATTGCTTTCTCTTTGTTGCTTGTTATTGAAACAAATGTGGATAGATTTATAAACACATTATTACAATATATGTATTGGTCATGGCATGGGATATTAAAAGATTTAGCTATATTTTAAGTTATTCAATGTTGAAGACATACACATACATGCACGTACTCATATTTGGAGGGTGAGTGTAACTACACACACACCTGTACACACACAGAGACACATGCACACCCACACCACATGGAGCCAACTGCACGAGCTATGGTTTTGTGGAATTATCTGTATTGGGCATTTACGTGCATTTTCCCAAACATTTTCTGAGCAGCCCACGTGTACTAGCAACTGGGAGGGGAACTAAGGATATCATGGAGATGAAGACAAAGCCTCGCCCTTGAGAAACAGCAAGAAAGGATGACAAGGAACAGACAACTAAGCAATCAATGAGAATGCAGTGCTATACGAAGTGAAGTGATGGAACCACATTTTCTGAGAGAGTACAGAAGAGGGGCCTGCTGGCGGGCAGAGTGAGCTGTGCTCTAACTGGGCCTGGAAGGATGAATAATTCAGCAAGGGAAAAGAACAGGAAAGGATTTCAGGTAGATGAAACCTACACAGAGAGTATATGGCAGTGTGATTCTTTAAGATCTGTTTGGTGAACTGAGTGGAGACAGGAGGGAGATCAGGGACAGGACCCTCACCCCACGTGCTTGCAGGGTCCCCCTCCACTCCTTCTCAGCCAATGTTGCCTCTCCAATGAGGCTCACCTCTCCTTGCTGGTTGGTTCTGGTTCCAGGTTGTGCAGAATAGGAAACACGGCACATAGCAATATTGTCAGGTTCCAAAGTTTTGCTCTCTGAGACTGATGCACTTAAGTGTGTGCAAGGTAAGAAACACAAAAGAGAAATGGGAAGGGAAGAAACTACCTTGTAACTGCTGTCTGCCGCATGCAAGGAACCAGGACAAGCTCTTTTGCATACATATCTCATTTTCTCTTTGTAGCAAACACACGGGTACACTCGACTCTCTCCATTTTACAGATGGGGACGCTGAGGCTAACAAAAGCTGATCAAGGTCACACTGTTAGCTAAACGGGGTGGCCAGGATGTTTGGTGGCTTCCAAGCTGAGAATGCTTTGGCTTAATTGGTTCTAGGGGTGAAAGTCAGTTGCTGCTGGTAGCGCAGCAAGATTTAGTACTTTCCTGACCTCTGAAATGGAGTCTATGCACCGGAGGATGACTAAACATTTAAGCCGTCTCCCACTATTAACTCTCCGGGCAAGGAAACACGCGTCTCCATTTATATTGCAAGTCTTGGCGGTCACGCCGAGGCAGCGTTGGAGCATGTGTTTCTCCGTGTCCAAGGCAGGAGGCCACACGCCATGCCTAGGTGCACGTTAACATGACATAAATGTTAATGTCTTGTTCTAAAACCAAAGCCTGCGGGAGGGAGGAAATACCACCCCCGCCTACCCAGAGCCCATGTTTGGACACTGCAGCCTATATTTTGACTCCAGAGTGTGATGACTATGTAACTTTTCACAAGGATTTCATTTTTACCTTGTCAAGCCACATTATTTTAAGGGTGACAATAACTTGGCTGCAAATGAGCTGAAACCATCAAGGTGATAAATGAGTTTCTGGGGGAGGGAGGCACCGGCCTGGCCTATACATTGCAGGACCACACACCTCTGTCGCTCTTCCACCTTCTTAGCAGAACAATGTGTCACAGATCTCCCCTATTTGCATCCCCAAGGCGCCTTCCCTCCCAGCCTCCTGCTTCTTAAGGCAATAGAGAACACTGAGCACTTGACTTTGGAAAATATACTGTATTTCATGGAGTTTGAGAAGGAGGGGGAAAGATCTGATATTTTCCTCTGGCTGTTAGCAAGGATCTGATTTATAAAACTGCCTTTGAGACAACTCCTCACCCAGTTTATTTTCTCTGTCAGCCAGGTCTGTCTCTGAAGTGGGGTTGCCCATGGTCAGCTCAGTGGTCAGCCTGCTTTTGTGAGTTGAAACCTAAGAGGAATGTCCGGAAGGGCCTGGTGAGCTGGTGAGCTGAGTTTCTTGTCAAGAAAGATGACTTTCATTACTATTCTACCGGAGAAATTAGGGGTAAGCGACAGGTTACGTCTAAGTGTTATATACATAATCTCATTTAAATTATTCTCATTTAACTCATTCAACACAGCTCGGTTAGGTGATTTGCTAAAAGATTCTTCCTGAGACAGAGCTGCCAGGATTTCAACCAAGGGCCGTTGTACTCTGCAGCTTCCTTTCCTGCTTTATTTATTTTTGTCTAGTCCCCTGTGAAGATAACACTTACATCATCAGAGGTACTGGGAAAAACTCGGCTCACCTCCTCGCACGTTCAACAGTGAGCAAGGCTCAGGAGCAAGGCTTGGTGGTGGTAAATACGTGTAAAGCATCTTAACAGCGCCTGGCTTAGAGCTATGAGCTTTCTATCTGCTATTATTATATTGTTCATGTTTGCTATTCATATATTCTTCTTTGCTATTTTATGATGTCTGGGGGGGGCAGGAAAGGAAAAAGTGGTTAGGGAGTGGATTGACTTCACATTCTGCATTTGATGGTGCAACAAAGGAAAGTACTGAAGTTTCAAGCTGACCGAAAAGCTAGTATCTAATGGGCAAGCTACATGTGTAGTTGGAGCAAAGAGGAGCATGAACTGGATGACTGAGATGTGGCTAAGAGATGGCCCATCTCTAAGGACAGTCGGCTGCAAAGACAGAGTTCCAATGTCACGAAGCATCAAAAAGGAAATGTAGTCTATCGTTTTCCTTTATCTTTTACTTTTTTTTTTTAATGTTGGATAAAAATTGAATTTAAGTTACAGGTTAAGGTTAAAAATCCACTGATTAGAATGTAAGTTGTGCAATTATTTGTTTACATTGTCTAACACGTTCTCTAGACGTGGAGCGACTAGAGGACATGAATTTTGTCTTTTTTAGTTGTCTTTCCCAAGCACAGGGTATAGTTTTGGGCACATGTTCAATGAATATCTGGGAAGTAATCAATGTGGGTGAGATAGATGAGTCTTAACTTCCTTGGGACTCAGTTTGTTTCATTGTTAAATAGAGATAAAAGTGCCAGTCTGATTAGGCTGCTATAAGCATCCAAGAAGAGCTTCTTTGTGAAAGGCATTGCATGGATTATAATACTAATACTGAGAACATATTTAAAAGACTTAAATAATATGTAATTAAGTTGATAATTATAACGTCTACACCAGTAACTCAAAAATCAATCTCCAGCCCTGCCTTGTCTTCTAAACTCTAGACTCTGGTGATTAACTATCTACATGTTAATTCCATGTGTTTATTTAAGGCATCTAAAATTTACAAAAAGAGTGTTCCTTTCTAGATACAAAAAGAATGCCTCTTTCTAGATTTTCAATCTTAGAAAATGTCCCCAGTATTCTCCCAGTTGTTCAGACCAAAACACTTGGTGTCATCTTTGACTCATCTCTTTTTTCACATCCACATCCTTATCAGCATTTTCTTTTTCAGCTTCAAATTTATTAAATTTGCCGATCTTTTATAACCTCTGGGCTTTTAGTAATACTAAGAAAGATCTTCCCCGCTCTAATTTTTAAAATTATTTATTTTTCTACTAGTGTTATGATTTTGGGGGGGTTCAAAATCGTCAAACCACATGGAGTTTATTGTGATGCAAAGAGTAGGGTATGGATACACCTTGATGCTTATTCCAGGTGGCTGCCATGTGGTTCCAGTAACATCTATGAAAAGCAATCTCTTTACCCCACTGATGTACAATGCCACTTTTGTCGTATTCTGAACTCTCATGTATGTGTTGGATCATCTCTGGATGCTCTCTTCTCTTCTGTTGATTCAGTTCTACATATATTTGTGCCTACTCTCTACAAACTTTGTTATATGATTTGATATCAGCGGGACTTGTCCACTCCATTACTATCTTTCCCCCACAGAATGTTCCTTGTTCTTTTTAAATGATGTTTCTTTGTTAAGCTTCTGAATTCTGAAGTCAGATTGTTTGTGTTCAAATACAACCTCTGCCATGTTCTAGCTGTGTGACTTTGGTCAAGTTACTTAAATTCTCTGTTTCTTGGACTCTCCATCTGTAAATGTGAGAATGAAATAATGCTTTCCTCCTAAAACTGTTGATGAAAGTGTGTTGTTTAATACATGCACAATGCTTAGAAAAGTCCCTGGTAGACAATCAATAGTTAATCTATTATGATTCTTGTTTATTTGCTTTTCCACATGAAAGTTAGATTGATATTGCCTAGATCTAAAAAAATTTGATGTTTTTGTTGTGGTTGCATTAAGTTTATAGACTAATTTGGAAACAATTGTACCTCAATGATATTGGATCTTCTTATCCAAGCACAAGACATATCTTTCCAGCTTATTCAAGTCCTTTTCTGAGTCTCAGTAGCTTTTTACGATTTCTTCACGTAGGTCTTGCTAATTTTCTCTAATGACTTATCTGTAGGTATTTTATCTTTTTTGTTACTATTGTACTATTTTCTTCATTAGATTTTGTAACTGTTTGTTGTTTTTATGTAGGAAAGCTATTATTGTCTGTATTGATTTTGTTTACAACCACCTTTAATACTTACTGACATGCTATGGTCTGAATGTTTGTGTCCCTCAAAACTCATTTATTGAATCCTAACTCCCAAGGTCATGGTATTAGCCGGTGGGGCCTTTGGGAGATGATTGCGTCATGAGAGTGGAGCCCTCATGAATGAGATTAGTGCCTTTATAAAAGAAGCCCAAGAAAGCTCCCTCTGCCCCTTCCACCACGTGAGGACACCAAGAAGACAAGGCATCTATGAACCAGGCCCTCACCAGACACCGAATCTACTGGCACCTTGATCTTGGACTTCCTAGTCTCCAGAACTCTGAGAAATAAATTTCTGTTGTTTATAAGCCACACAGTCTCTAGTATTTTTTTACAGCAGCCCAAAAGGATTAAACAACTGTAAAAAGTGAATTTGGCATAATGGTATTTATTTTAAGAAGACACTTGAAATATTGCTTTTTATTTTTTTAAAGGAAATGTAAACATCTATTTGTAAAATCCTTAATTAAGATAAATAAGAAAAAATCAGTGACTCTCTTATTGTAAATTATACTTCTTTAATTTTTTTCTGACAAAAAACTCTTTAACTCAAAGGGTAGATAGAAACAACAATAGATACCACTACACACCTATTAGAATGGCCAAAATCCAAAACGCTGACACCAGCAAATTCTGGTGAGAAGGTGGAGCCACAGGAGCTCTCCTTCATTGCTTCTGGGAAGGCAAAATGGTACGGTCAATTAGGAAGACAATTGGACAGTTACTTACAAAACTAAACACACTCTTGTGATACGATCCCGCAATCACACTCCTGGGCGTTTACCCTAGGAGTTGAAAACATATGTCCACACAAAAACCTGCACATGGATGTTTATTCATAATTGCCAAAACTTGCAAGCAACCAAGATGTCCTTCAGTAGGTGAATGGATGAATAACTGAGGTACATCCAGATAATAGAATGTTATTCAGTACTAGAAACAAATGAGCTATCAAGCCATAAAAAGACATGGAGGAAATAAAAATGCATGTTGTTAAGTGAAAGAAGCCAATTTGAAAAGGCTACATATTGTTTGATTCCAACTATACAACATTCTAGAAAAGGCAAAACTATGGAGATAGTAAAAAGACAAGCAGTTGCCAGGGGTTAGCAGGAAGATGTGGTGAATAGGCAAAGAACAGAGGGATTTTTAGAGCGGTGAAACTACTCTATATGATACGATAATGGTGGATACATGTCATTTGTCCAAACCTATAGAATATACCCTAATGTAAACAGTGGACTTTGGGCACTAATGTTGTAACAATGTAGGTTCATCGATTATAACAAATGCACCACTCGGGTGGGGAATGTTGATAATGTGGGAGGTTGTACATGTGTCGGGGGGAGTAGGCATAAAGGAAATCTCTGTACTTTCTACTCAATTTCACTGTGAACCTAAATGTGCTCTAATAGATAAAATCTATTAAAAAATGTAGATAGTATTTAAAAGTGATATTTGGCCTTCTTACACAGAGATGATATGTGTGTACAAATCCATGGGTGTATATTATTAATTCAACAGGCATTTGCTGATTCCCTTCTGTGTTTCATCCACATTCCAGGGTTGTTCAATATGAAAGGTGCTAAAATTTTAGTGACAATAGCAGACAAGTAAATTAATAGTGACAACACAGCCTAATAAGGACTATGAGAGAAGTAAGCATTCTCTCCTTTTTTAATGTTTCTGCTCCTGGCTTTCTGTAAATTCACACAATAAAGGCTAGAAGACAAAGAAGCTGACCTGTTAGTCATTTGTTTTGATTTCTCTTCAATGCTGCACCTGTGACCTCAAAGCACTAGATGACTAACTTTGGCCACTGGAGAAGCTGAACGGACTTGCCCTGACCCTTCGTGACCTACACTGAGGCTAAATCCATGCCTGGAGGAACAGACAAGGGTGTGGAGATAGCCCTAGTTCAGGTGTGTTTATCAAGAGACAGCCACAGCGGTGTCTTTCTGCAATGCAACCTTCTTTCCGCACACTTCGTTTTTCAAGATACTAGGAATCATTAGTACATTTATTGCTTTTACTCTTTTACTCCATCATTTAAAATAGTACATGTCTTAGTGTCTAATGGTAGGAAGTGACTCTGCTCTAACAATTTCCTTACAGTAAGTGAGAGTGGGAAACAGAACATAATCAGTCACCGATTTTTACCGAACTCACTTGGTGAGGACAGTAGGGTCGATCAAAGTGGACAGGTGACCAGTTCTGATCACTGGCATCAGGAAGGAAAATGAGCAGAAGATTCTGAAGTCCACTTTCTGATTCATCATTCACTCATAGGCCACAGAAGAAACTAACTATTGATCTGTCCGTGGTGCTCAGTATTATGTTGGATAAGCCACTTCCTTTAGAGGATCCTCATTTCCTCAAATGTAAAATGAGAACATTAGCCTATGTCAGTGGTCTGAACTCTGGTTGCATACTAGAATCCCTTCAGGGACTTTTAAAAATGGTGATCCCCAGACCCCACCTCAGATCAATTGAGTTCAAAACATTTAGGGTCTGGGCTTGGGTATGGCCATTGGTGTTCCCTGCCCCAGGTAACTCCAATATGCAGCCTACATGGAAAACCAGTTGGAATGAGCATCTTAAAGGTCCTTCTATCTCCCCAAATCTCTGAATCTATGAGGTTTTTCAAGAGCTCTTTCCACTCACAAGAATGATGCTTCCCTCAAGCAAATTTAAATAAATCAATTTATTTGAAACTTTCAATTCATTTAAACAGGGACAGATTGAGGATGTGTTGGGTGTTAGACCCTGTGGCAGTTATTGTAAGAAGAGAGCTGTTTCCCTGAGCTGACCACAGAGCTTCTGAATCACCACCTTAAGTCTGAGGCACTGGAGCAGGACTAACGACATAATTTGTAGGGCCCAGTGCAGAAATGGACATGAGGACCCCTTGTTAAAATTATTAACAATTTCAAGATGGTGATAGCAGAACATAAAACCAAATGCAGGGTCCTTCTAAGCATGGGGTGCATAGATTACACCCCCATGAAGGCGGCCCAGCACAGGAGCTGGTTGTTAAAAAATTTCTCAGGTAATTTTGATAGGTCACCTAACTTGGAAGTCTCTGTGGTAGGGAATTAAAAGATACATAATTCATAGCATTTATTCTAATGCAGTGGGGAGAAATGGCCAATACAAGTCAATGGGCTAATCAGACACCTTTGCCTATAAGGATCTGAGACTCACTCAAGTTTTCTTAAATATAATGGGGTTTTATTGAAAATGTTCAAGAGGAAATTGGGGAGAGGAGACTCTTAGCAGGATAAGGACACACTAGTGCAGAAAGTCTGATACTCCTTAAAACTGGCTGTGGGAAGCCATTTGGGATCCAATGATCTCTATAAACTGGCTGCTCTGGTTAGAACTCTGCCGTTTGCAAGAGTAGAAAATCCAAACCACTTACACAGTATAAAGAAAATTGCATTGGTTCACATAACAGAAAGCCTGTATGTAGGGCTCATTTCAGACGTGCTTGGCACACGACCTGGTTCTCTCCATTCTTGACTTGGCTCTGTTCTCATTTGATCAGCTTCTTTCTGAGGCAGATTCTTTCCAAGATGTTAAGATGCTGCTGCTGCCACTCGAGATTTCATGGCTGGTGGTGAGGAGGGCAGCTTCTTTCCCCAAGAGTCAAACTGTCTTCTCCTAGTTAGCAGTGAACCACGTTATTCTCCATGCTAATTGCTGACTAATTTGACCTTGTTTGAACAGAGCTTTAAATGCTAGATCTCTTCTTCAGCCACTGACCAGCCTATTATGGTGGGTCAGGGGTCTTCTCCAGGTCTAACACCCTTTATCAAGTGAAGCTGGTCATGATGACACAATATAAAGACTGTGCCTCCTTCCCCTTCTCCTTACTTACCAATCCTCCACACTTGGCTGGAGACTGGAGCATGCTTATTTCTCTTAGAGGTAGATACTAGGATTGATCTGTGGTGTATACACATGTGCACTGAAAAGTCTACTATGAGGCAGAGAGAAATTCACGGCCCAAGCCTGGCCCAATCACAGCACTGTGAAGATTAAAGAAAAGAGAGGGCTCATTTGTCATGCTCTTTAGAGAAGTGGCCATAGGGTGGGTCTTGAAGATGAGCAGGGAAGGTGAATCAGGTAAAGGGGACAGTAGGAGCAGGGGAAGCTGAACAACTTGGCTTGTGATTGCTATGACATTGTGACTAGTCACTTCTTGACTCAAGAGATGTATATCGAACAGTTGTTATATTCCCAAAGAGATTTTATATATATATATATATTATATTATCTCTATACAGTTATATATATATGTTATATTGCATGTAACCTCAGACTTCTTGAGGCTGACAGTTTAGTAGTTAGGAAAGGAATGAGAGCTACCGTGTACCGACCTATTACTGTTATGTGTCAGAATGAGCTTCACAGTAGTTCTAAAGTCCTACAATTCAAGCTCAAGCACCCTCTATAATAATCTTTGCCTTTCCCCGAGGACAGCTGGCCAATTCTCTTCTGTGTGAGTTCAGGTTCTTCTGAGAAACAGATATCATGATGGAATTCAATGTGCAAGATATTTATCAGAGGAAATCCTGACGAGGGATACAGGGGAGAGGGAGCAGGAGAAAGTTAAGGAGAACCTTTAGATAATGATGTAGGTCTGACACCTGTGAAAGGAGAACGAGAAAAGTGGATTGGCAATGAAGAGCTTCAGAGCATACTGCAGCTCCTAGAATGAGTCAGGCTGAAGGGGAGTCTGGGGCAGAGACTGCCCACTAGAGGATTCCTGCATTCAGCAGGAATGGCTTAGTCCAACACAGCCTGAGGAGAGCACGGCCTTGCTCCGAACATCGTGGGCAATATCAAAGGTGTGATAGCTGGAGGCTGTCAGGCAACTATACTCCTCATGGAAGCTTCTCTCTTACAAAGGGGTATAAATGACTCACCCTTATGGCTGTTCCATATCTCCAAAACAATAACTTATATTTTATAGTGTATCCCATACTATTTTAATTATTGATATATTTTGTCCTTTTTGCATACCTGCATAATGATTGTTTATATCCTTCATCCTACTAAATTTAGCTCCTTGAGTAAAAAGACCACACATTATTATTCATTTCTGAAATCTCAACATCTAGCAAAATATACAGTAGATATTCAGTAAATAATTATTGAATGAATGAATGAGTGATCCAATTAATCACTCAGTGAAGCATTTTGATTGGCATCAATCATTTGAAAGGTTATTCTGACGTTGCCGTAATTTTACTGAACAACAGAAAGACCATGGGCTCTCTAGTCTGATAGTCCTATATTTGAATATTTTAAACTGCCTATTGGGTTTATATCTTGCCCAAATACCTGGCTTTTCTGAGCCTCAGTTTTCTCACATATAAAACTAAAATAGCACTTACCTCATGGCTTTTTGTGAGGGTTAAAGAGATGATGCCCATAAAAGGCTGATACAGAGCCTGGCATACAGGGGAACTTCTATTAGTCTTGCTTGCTTTGTCTCCCTTCCTTCTAAGATCAGATCACCCAATTGCCTCTGAAGACTGAATTTGTTTCCCTACTCTTCTGTATGAGGAGAAAGACAGCAAGGGTTAATCCCAACAGTGGCCTCCATAGTCCAATATTTGGCGTAACAACACTCTGATTGAGTACTTACCACGTACATTGTCTTTTAGTCCTCTGACTAGCCTCTGAATAACTAGTGCAACAAAGTGCGTAGTAATGCTATTCCCATTTTACAGAGAGGGCGACTGAAGTTTAGGATGTTAAATAACTCACCCTAGGCTGCATTTCAGTGAGTGGAAATATTAGGATTCCAATCCAAGTCTATGTTGAGTCTGAGCTCCTAACCATTTTCCTGGCTCTCTAGAGATGGAGAAGCAGTTAGGAGACTGAAAGGACGGAACCCCTCCCAAGTTCTCTAAGCCTTTCCCCAAGATCCCAATAAGCTGCTTGAGGGTCTCCAATCCTGAACAGCAGGAACCAGGCAACACCATCTAAAGAGAGAGGAGGATTAGGGCTTTGAGAGATATCTGTTCCCCTTTTGTTAGGGTACTCTGCCCTCTGCTGGTTGCTTTTAATGCTTTTCTACAAGGGTCATTTAAAATGCCAAGTATACGTCTTTTTATTTAGGTCCTCTTCGTGGTAACCAAATTATTGCAAATAAGAACACTTCATAATATGTGTAATTATTTATAAATATGTGACTATTTGCAAGGAGAAATATATATATATATATATATATATATATATATATATATGTATGTATGTGTGTGTGCTCACCCACAAAGCTATAAAGCACAACAAAATCCCTGTCACACAGTAGGCAATAAGTACCTATTGCATGAATGAATGACTAGAAATTCACACACAGGAAGAACACAAACAATTAAAGAGTTAGGTTGAGTATAGAATTAAGGGGATAGAAAAAAGAATGACAGCTACAAGGAGTCTTAATAATCAACGTGGTACAGTGACAAATAACTGATATTATCACCACCATTTTACCACAAAGGGAAAAAAGCCACAGAGAGGTTAAACACTTTGACCAAGGTCTAGGCCATATGAGTGGCCATCAGGTGTTCCAACTCAGATACCTGAGTTCAACTTGGCTTCCAAGGCAGAGCAAAATAGCCCCGCCCTCAAGCTCTAAACTGGTAAAGACCTTGACACCAAAACCTAAAATGAGTAGTGGGGTCTTGGATGGTCCAGAAAGTATGAAAAGGAAGGAAGAGTTCGTGTTTATTCAAGAATAACATGTGTGAGTATAGATGGGGTAAGGAGCTGCAGGAAAGAGAGCTATAGGAAGTCATTATGACTATGAAGAGCTTAATATGAGCCTGTCATTCTCATACAGGTTTTGCAAATATTGTTTCAGGTAAGTCTTGGAAATATCGTTGGGGGTAGAGTTTTCTGCAATGTTTTCAGATGAAGAAACCGAGGCTTAAAAATTGCTCATAGTTTGAAAATTTGATGGTCACCTTTGTCTCAGGAACTGAGAAGAGGTGGCCCCCATGTGCCAGACTTGGGAGCCAATAACGGAAGCATTTCAAAAGGGCAGGTACCACAACATTTAGATGGCGAGCTTGCTAGATTCTAGGACCTTGTCTAACACAAAGTTTCTCTCAGTTTAACGTGTACACAAAAACCTGTGCATTTTGCTGAATTCATTCGGCTTGAATTCACTAGGTCTGGAGTGGGGTTTGCCATTGGGCTGTTCTAACAAACTCCCAGGTGATACCAATTCTGCTGGTTCATGGACCACACTGTAGTAGCAAGAGTCTGCATTGCCTCTAAGTGCTCAGCCCGGGATCTGGCAAAAAGTTGGTGCTCTATGTTTCTTGAGTTTGAATGAATGAATGAATGGATTGATCAATCAGTCAATGTTGACATTTCTGCAATTACAAGAGAAGCATGAGTCGACAATCTGTCTCAAAAGAGAGCCTAAAATCCGTTTAGTCAACAAACCATTGCTTTTCCTTATTTAGCCCTCTGGATAGTCACACTGAGATCTTTTCATCTTCTGCTTTCTTGTTAATAAAAGTTATTGGTGTGGTGAGAGGAAGCACTGGTTCTTAGGCTGAGATATTTTAGAGACAACCCTTCTAAGTAAGAATATCTTGAAACATTGCTGAAAAGTTCTGACACTTTGAGCTTTAGGAATTTTCCCACTCTCTGCCTTCCTTGCCTCCCTTTTTCTTCACCTCTCTTTCTTTTCAATAGAAAAGAATCATGAAACAGCTGGATTTTTGTGATTTCTATTTTCTCTTGTTTTCTGTCTCTGTATGTGATGCTCTGGAGGACACGATCACTCTTCTGAGTACAGCAGCAAACGGGACATATGTTAGACCTCTTTCCTTCACCTCATCACACCCAAACCCCAAATGTAGATGAATTAGTTTGAAAGTGATCCTGGCAATTTCCTCACTGCAAAGTAAACTAGCCCATTATTTCTGGGCTGGGTGTGCAAATTTAATCACCCAGGTCAGCAAAACTGGGATGCCATCCGTGGGTACACAGACTTGATGAGTATTTTACTACCTTCAAAATAGTGCTTCCCAGCCTGCCCGTTTAGCATTTTGCTGAACACAGCTTGGAACTGATGAGATCATCCCAAACCTCAGCTGATCGTTACCAGAGGCTTTGCTCTCCAGCTCCTCTGGGGAAAACAAGCAGCGTTGGAGGAAGAGGAACGAGGGCACTGTCAGGAGCGAGGGCATCTGCTTTTCCGTATTTTCAAATTTGTGCCTTATCTTTCGGATCCTAAGTAAAAGGCATTAGAGAAGCTAGGAAAATGTCTCAATGCTGTATTGTGGATGTTTTTCTCTAAATCCAAATCTTAAAGCGGAAAATAGGTATATATACGTACACTAAAATAATGACTTTAATAAAACCTATGTTCCGATTGGGCGCTTTGAATCACAGTCAATAGTAACAGCCAAATTGGCAGCCCTTCCATACTTCCAGTCAGCTACAAGGGGGAATTGGGTGTTTCCCACTATAATAACAGCAATAATAATAATTAATATACAGATGGTCCCCAACTTATGATGGTTCAACTCGAGCTTTTTACTGTAAAATGGTGCAAAAGCAATATGCATTTAGTAGACACCGTACTTTGAAGTTTGATCTTTTCCCAGCTGGCAACATGCAGTAGGATCCTCTCTCATGATGCTGGGCAGCAGCAGCAAGTCATAGCTTCCAGTCAGCCATGCGACCGCAAAGATAAACACCAATACACTTACAACCATTTTGTTTTTCACTTTCAGTGCAGTGGTCAATAAATTACCTGGGATATTCAACACTTTATTATAAAATAGGCTTCCGTTAGATGATTTTGCCCAACTGCAGGCTAACGTAATGTTGTGTAATGTAATGTTAATGTTCTGAGCTCGCTTAAGGTATGCTAGGCTAAGCTAGGATGTTGGGCAGGTGAGGGGTATTAAGTGCATTTTTTACTTATGATTCAGTATTTTCGACTTATGATGGGTTTATAGGGATGTAAGCCTATCATAACTCGAGGAAGATTTATATATATTGTATATTAATATAAAATATCATATGGTTACATATTAATATATTATTAATAATAATGATATTATTCTGAAAGTTATTCTAAAGGTTATAAAGCCATAGCATTATGGAAATTTGAATAACGAAAGAAAAAAGAAAAGAAAAATCATTCCAAATCCCACCATTTTAACACAATCATAGTGAATGTTGGAGTTTTTCTTCCTACCATTTCATTATGTGTACTGTGTTTCATAGGTATATATATAGTAACCTTATATTTTTGTGCTCAACTTTTTTCACTTACCATTTTCATATACCATTACAAGCATATTTATATATGATGATCCAATGTTTATGCTAATTATTTTTAATAACATTGTAATGTTTCATCAAGTAAAGATAAACAGTTTACTAGCACTATGGTGTCCCCCATTAATAAGTTTTCAAAAGTAGAGACTAAGATGCTCTGCGATAATGCCTAGAATTCTACACCAAGATTTGAAAATGTGTTCCCTTATACATATTTTAAAAGCACAGGTAATCCAGCATGAAAAGAGGGTGTCCGTTGATTTGGATTCTATTACTGGCTCAACTAGTCAAGCTACTTTCAACACCTGGCTTAATGTTAATCTTCGGTGCCTATGAAACCAAGCTTAGTGACACCTATTTAGCTAATCTTCTGCGGTGAGGACTCCATGAGGGGAAGCACATTTAGATCTCGTAAGCACATTTGTAACATATTGCAAGGCATTTGGTTGCTGTCATTTTACACTATTTTCTGTAGGGCTCTTACTATGTCCTCAATCTTGGAAAGACAGGGTAGCCTCAGCTGTTAGTGGAAAGCATTGCTATCAACACCAAAATTTAAAACTAGCAAACCAAAGAACGCTCATGGCCAGCTAGAGTCCAGAAGAATGTTCAGCAAAAGCCATGGTGGGTTTTGCTGGCAACTTTTGGAGCTGCCTAAGAGGTCAACTTCACTTGGGCTCTCTGAAACTCTCCGCCCTAGAGTCCATCTTTCTTTGTCTCTCCTGTTGTCACTTAGACTCCCTGATTCTCTTTCAGGTGGGGTCCTGTCTCTCTTTATCATAGGCTTGACGGTCACTTAATTCCACCTGGTTTTCTTCTGATTTGAACTGGAGAGGATCTCAGATTCATGAGCGCTGTGGAGAAAGTGAAGGCAAGCCAAGCTACATGGTTTTAGAAGCAATTACTTGTAAAATTAAAGAATCTGAATTTTTACCCTGCTGATAAATTCTGAGATGTTACTATGTACAAAAATATCTCTCTGATCTCAAGAAGTATGAGAGGGTGACAAGTAAAAATCTATCTTGCCACTTTCATATAACCACAAACCAGTAGACACAATTAAGTGTGACATACCAGCAAATACTGTTATAACAAAAACCACAAAGTGATAAAACATAGTCAAGAAACCATTGATGAAAGTTGCGATATTATCTGATCTCAAAAGTAAACAAGGTGCTGCTAATGGCACCTTGTATAATGTCTTTCTTTTGCTAAAGGACACAGAAAAATCCAGAATGCCAAAGGAAGAATTAATACAAATGGAAACCTGCCACTCACAACGAGTTTTTCCCAGTAAGACGTTATTACACTTCTTTCCATTTACTGACTTTCAAAATCTTTTTGCCAGCGTTTTCAGAGAACTATTTGTCTCACAAATGCCTTCCAGTAAGTCAAGTTTCTTTTTAATTTTTTTTCCATTCATACAAATTTATAGGCCAACTGTCACTTGTTTTGCTTTCGGCCCTGGTGCAGACACTGAAGCTCCCCACATCTCCGTGTGCTTCTCTTATTCTCAGTCTTTGCAGTTAGGTTGGGCCATATGACCACTTTTGGCCAATGGACTGAGCACAGAAGTGACCATTAAACTGGCGTGCCTCCTTCATCTCTTCCTCTCCCTGCTGCAGCAACCTTGGGGATCATGCTTTCCAGATGTAGATTCAAGAAGGAAAGAGGTACAGGATAACAGGCAGCTGCTGAACCCACATCAAACTGTGATACAAGCGAAAAATAAGTTTTTATTGTACTTAAGCCACTGAGATTTCAGGGCTTCTCTGTTGCACAAGTTAGCAATAGTCAACCTGACTAAAACAGCTCTGTGACAAAGCAGGTTCAAATGCCCAAATGGTTTGGGTAAGGGATACTGCGTATCTTGCCAATATTTTGCTTATCAAGTTAGAGAACCACAGGGCCAGCCTGGTGGTGCAGTGGTTAAGTTCACACGTTCCACTTTTGCGCCCAGTGTTCGCCAGTTCGGATCCCAGGTGTGGACATGGCATTGCTTGGCAAGCCCTGCTGTGGCAGGCATCCCACATATAGAAAAAAGTGGAGGAAGATGGGCATGAATGTTAGCTCAGGGCCAGTCTTCCTCAGCAAAAAGAGGAGGATTGGCAGCAGACGTTAGCACAGGGCTAATCTTCCTAAAAAACAAAAAAAAAAAAATAGAGAACCACAGCTGCTTCATGGATCATTTAAATTCACTGCTCAATTGTTTTCAAGAGATTGTTTTTATCATGTGACTTTTCCACAGTGGCCATAATGATCTCTGGTGCTCCTGAGGATGTTTGAGTTCTAACTGTGGTCATCTTTGCTAGGCTGTTAGATGCTCAATAACTGTCATTATCTGATTAGTTTCTATCTCCAACGTGACATGACCTAATAAAGTGTTCTGGCAGCCTGTAGTTAATGCCAAATGTATGCTTTATGAATGAGTGAATGAATACACCCATTTTGAAATCTATCTCATTTTCAGAAATGGCAATTTACTGACTTGTGTCTTTGTAAGACAGACAGCCAAGCATTGTTGAGGCTATGATGTACAATGGGGACAGGATACAGAATCAGAAGTCCTGAGTCTACGTGTCACTTCGGCAGTACCAGCTACAAGACTTTCTGTAAGATTTCTATCCTACCCCCCATTCCCCCAAGACACAAAATGAGAGCATATTTCATCAGGTTTTGTGAAAATTAAATAAACGAAAGCACCTGAGATCTCATCAGACACACAGCTAAGGAATTTCTCAGTAAACCTTAGTTATTCTTAATAAACTTTAGATTCCTCAGGGGACTCTGTTGCCTAAGATATGAGGGGAAAAAACCCTCTAGTTCGGATGACTTATGACATATAACCACCAGGTGGCACTATTGAGTCGGTATCAACATTTTTCCTGGAAAAGGGGGAAAACGTCAATTCTGAAAGTCTAAAAATGTATATTTATCCAGTGTGATCAAAACACAGATAGTTGCTAAAGATTATGAAATCTGTGTGGTATAATAGCAAGAGCTATGTGCTGTATCTTTTCATTTTTATTGTTTTCTAATATTTAAGAGAGAATTCACCATTGACAGATTGTTATTATTAGCATGATTATGAAGCAATAAGAATGGAGACAATTTTATTTTCTTAGCCTGAGATATCTATCATGGAATTATCAGGTTTTCACAGAGAGAAAAGGAAAGTTTTAAGTTCCTTTTTTGGAGAATGTTTAAATTTTGCCAGTGCAGAAGAAAGGCTCTTTCCATGAAGCTTGGTCCTAGAATGAGAGGAAGAAGGGTTCATTCTGCTCCTCCAGGCAGCTGAGCAATATAGGCATGGCCGCTCTTCGTCCTCAACTTCTGGGGCTTTCCAGGAGGGGTCCTTCTCTTAGTATCTCACACAGGTTCTCGCATGGCAGCCCTCTCCTCTTCCACATGAATTCCGCTGTCTCACAGACTCTGCCCGCTTCCTGCCAGGACCCTGCCTTTTCCTCCTTATCCTCTGATGCAGATTGACAATCATTTAGTTCCCATTGCTTGTCCACCATGAGCCAGTGAGGGCTTCAGAGACCTGTGGGCTGAGGAGGAAATGGAGGAGAGCTTCATTTCTTAAAAAAAAGTAGACATATTTAAAACATTTTAAAAAGTGTGGACTACAACACCACCTGTGTATTCACCACCTACAGCTAACAGATGTTATCATCCCATCAGATTTATTTCAGCTCTTTAAATAAAAAATTTACAGACAGCTAAAATCTCCACCCACAATCCTATTTCCTTCTTTCTCTCCCCAGAGAGAGCTATTACCACCCTGGGAATCAGTTAAGTGTCTCGCAGCGCACATTTCGATTCTTTGGCTCCTTATTTATATGAAGCTTATGAAGGTAATTCTGTGGAGTGCACATACTTTTTCTGCTTTGGAAATGTGGAGAATAAGAGAGGACGAGGTGGAATCATTCAGTGCTCACTTACCCTTCCTACCTGCCTGCACTTAGAGACCTATTCTGCTGTCTGACCCCACCTTTCTTTCGTGTTCTCTTTTCTCAGGATGCTGGCATAGAAAGGAACACACTATTTAAACTCAAAGGGCACAGGTTCAGTCCCATCTCTGCTATGAAGCAACTAGAAGACCTGGGGCAAAATCACATCATTTCTCTGAGCTACATCAGGTCATCAACGCAAAATGACTGAAATAACACTGTTTCCATGGGGATCATTAATTTAATCTATAATTACATATTACAGATTTTTATTGAAATTGGAAAGTATGTATTTCTAGTGCTTGGCACTCGAAATGCAAACTCAAGTAAGACAGTATTTCTAGAAAACAATCCACTTCCTCAATAGAAAATAGGTGCATTGAAAACAATTAGTCTCTGATATGATCAGTATTATACTCGAGGTGTCCATTGACGGCCGTGGGAGTCCAGGAGAGGAAGACGTTAGTGGTACCCTTGAGCATCAGAGGGAGCTTTGTTGTTGTTGTCTGTTTGTCTGTTTTTGCTTTTGATTTTTTTAAGGAGTCAATCTGAGTTGTGCTGCACAAATAGGATGGAGCAAAAAGAAAGGGGAATCAACATTTATCTGGCACTTACTAAATGCTAGGTGCCACACATCCCTGATCTCACTTTCCTTCTCACTCATCCATTTATGTTTTTTCCTTTTTTTATCTAATGCTTATACTGTGCCCGGAATTAGGAAAAAGATATTTTGTCCCCGTTTTCCGGATAAGGAAGCTGAAACTCAGGAAAGACAAGCATTGCAAAGGGAAAGTGAGGGCTTCAAGCAGGTCCCCACACCCTCTCATGGCACCCCTGGGTCAGGACAGGGAACAGGCATGCGGGCCTAGAGGCCTGGGCCCAGCATCCACTCATCCCCCTCTGAATAAAAGTTATTTCGGGATAACACTTCCAAGTCAAAAATGGCCTTATTTTATTGGCCAATTTGCCAGCATCTCCCAGTGTGCCTCCTCCCTTCTCCTCGAGGCTCTCAGACACCCTGGCTTCTAAGGCCCCATCTGTCTTGATTTTTCTTGCAGCTCCTGCTTCATCCTCTCAGCCTCCTCAGAGGCCCACCCCTCACAGGTGGCTACATCCAGGGTCCATCTGCAACCCATTGCTATTTTCACTGTCCACATTTTATCACAAGCCCTCACAGCTATTCTCACAGTTTGAACCCCACCCCATACGCCCAGAACTCTTTACCCAGCTCTCTGGCTCTCACCATCAGGTGTCACTTTAGAGCTTTTACATCAGAGAGATATTTCCTAAACATCAGAGTCGGGTCTCAATCTTGTATCCTCCGGCCTTTTTCTTTCATAACACTAATTTATGACGTTAAATTACATAACTTTGTGTGGTTATTTGCCTTAGACTTTTCTCCTCCTCCAAATTCTAAGTTCTGTGAAAACAGACTGCATCTGTTTGCTTGAAATTGCATATCCATTGTCTAGCATGACAATGGTACATAGTAAATGCTAAATAAATATTTGTTGAAAGAAACACAAAAGCAAACTCTCAAACATTTGTCTTTAATTTATACCATATGACTTTTGTGAGCTGTTAGCCCACACATCTGACTTGCCAGCAGCTTCTGAATGCCCAGCAGACACTGCAAACACGAGAGGAATGCCTGCATCTAAACCTGCTTCCCTCTACATTCTCTAAATGGCTCAATGCCTTTGGGCCCCATGGTCCACTTGAACAGCCACCAGCCTGAGTTTCCCATTTATCAGAGGCTTCTCTCTCTCTCCCTCTTCTCCTCCATTCAAATAATCACCCATTCATGCTGACTGTCATACTAAACATTTCGCAAATTTCTCCCCTTGCTGAAACATCAGATGCATGTGTTTATGGTCTTACTTCAACCCCCATGTCTCTCATCAGCATCACTTGCAACAGCCTTTATTTAAAGCTACCCTTTGAGTTTGGTTTCCCAAACTTCGTACTTCTGTGTACCACCTTCAGAGTTTCTTTTGCTATATTCATCATATCTGTAGCAACTCTACTGCTATTTATGTTATTAAAAATGTTCTTTGAAGGGGAGGCCTGGTGGAGCAGTGGTTAAGTTCACATGTTCCGCTTCTCGGCAGCCCGGGGTTCGCCGGTTCGAATCCTGGGTGCAGACATGGCACTGCTTGGCATGCCATGCTGTGGCAGGCGTCCCACATATAAAGTAGAGGAAGATGGACATGGATGTTAGCTCAGGGACAGGCTTCCTCAGCAAAAAAGAGGAGGACTGGCAGTAGTTAGTTCGGGGCTAATCTTCCTCAAAAAAAATGAAAAGAAAAAATATATATATTCTTTGAACTTCTTTTTAAACTTAGCTAAATTTTTGCTAAGCCATAATATAAATGAAATCAGTTTTCACATACTAGTCATAATTTTTCTACTATTCAATGAATATACAATAATTAACATTAAAAATATTAATTTAAGTGCCACCTAAATTCACATCACTTCCAATACCCTTTGTGGAATGTAACACATTCTCCAAACACTGACTCAGTCCTTGCTATGTCCTACTCATGTTGTAAGGGCTTCTCCCATCGTATCTAGTTGAACATTCTATGTCTTTTCTAGTTGAGTCATTATAGCAACATCTGTGGTAAGCGTGATTATCTCTGTTTTACAGAAAAGAAAATTGGACGTTAAGTAATGAGCCCACCTGATAAGTAAGGGACCGGGGTAAGAAGTCAGTCTAGGTGATGGATCCCACTTTGGCTCAGGGCTCTCTGCTGTTGGCCACATTCCCTTCAATTCTGAACGCTAGAATTCCTTGGGGCACGCCTCTCAGTGTCACCCTAATGCTTCCAGGAAAAAGCCCACAGAACTTAGCACACTACATCAGACCCCCATTGGTGTGGTGCCTTCCTTCCTCCCCATCCAGTCTCATCTTTCACCATGCCCTGCCTTGTCCTCCGTTCTCCAGGAACTTTGACCTGCTGGCCAGAGCTCATGCCCTCTGGGTGATTTCTGAATTCTGGCCTCTGTTGACGCTGTCGCTCAAGGATGGAAGGCTCTTCTCTCCACTGCTCTGCCTTAGCTTATCTGTCCTTACTTACCTCTTCTCCTCTGTTTACACTTTAATGCAGCCTCATCTCCTTTAAGACACCTTCCTGAGGGCTCCTTCCCCCATTCCCAGGGTGGGTTGCCATCTCTCTCCTAACCCTGCATGCATCTCTAGCTCACCTCACCACATCATATTACAGCTACCTGCTGTGTTTCCATCTCCCTCCCGAAAGGTGATGTCCCCTGCAGAGAGGACCTGTGTTGTTTTTACTCTCCTCTGTTCAGCAAATCTAGCCCAGAATCATATTCAATGAACTATATTTAAATACATGAACAAATTCTATTTAATGAAAAACTTCATGAGAATAGGAACTCAGCTCCATCTTTGTACTATCTTGCCACGTAAGACATAGGCATTTGTTGAAATAAAATATTGAAACTTGTATTACATTTAGGACATTATCCTGCAATTCTGATCTAATTTAAAACTAGATTCTTTTTTGAAGGAATTTAGTTGGTTTTCAGAGACAATATTAAATCACGTGGTCATCTCATTTTTTCCAGTTGGGTGACCTTTGGTGTAGAAAGAGGAGCCCTTTAGACCTCTGTGGTTTGTTCCTTTAAGAACCCGACTGTTCAGTCTTCCAAGAAGGATACTTCCTGTTTTGTTGATGAAGACATTGCTCAGGAAGTACCTTCCTGAATTCTGACTGCTCAGCTTTTGGATTCTCACCCTGTGCTTGATAACTCTTTTTAATTAGCCCCTGCACTGGAGAATCAGATAAAAGTTGTATTTTGGAGGTCCTTATTATCAAAACGTATATGCTAAACCGTCACTGCCCATCTCTGCACAGTGAATACAATTCGTTGTCTGGTGACATTTGCGGGTCACATGTTTTTTATTTCGAATCAGGCTATGTTTGTAATCATTTTGATCGTCATTTAATCTCCAACCCCTTTTTCTTTCCAGTAGATTTACCTTTTCCCAATGGATGAAATGGTACCCAGACCTGGGGATTTAGCAAATTCAAGTCCACTTTAGCTTTCACTTATACCATTCAAACTACCTCCTGAAGCTGGGAAGAGGGCATCATTTCATTTCTATGGAAAACTTCCAGAATCGAGCTTGGTGTGTAAATTTCTTTGCTGCTGAGAAGCATGCTCCTGGAGAACACAGGACTTGGCTTTCTTGCCTTTGCATTTTTAGGGCTTGCACACAGTGGACTGTATTTGTTGAACTGAATGAAAACAAAGTGGCTGGTCTCTTTGTTTCCAGGTTTTCCCATCTTTGGTAGAAGGACCTTCGAAAAACAAAGATCTGGCCCATCTGCCTGGTCTGACAGTAGAAATCTACTGGGATCTGGCATTGTGTGCTGCTCGGTTGTCATCTCTTCTTGCTCCTTACTTGGTATCTGAATCCCTTGGAGCCCATATGGGGCTGCTTGAGCTCCACCTCCAAGCCCATCCTGCCCACATCCCAACTCTGCTCTGTGTTCTGATCATGACTTGTGTTTACCATATCCTGACACTTGATGACTTGGAAATAAGATCTTTGAGGGGTGGGAAGGATCTGGATTTTCTTATTCAAAGTCATATTCTGGGTGTCTGGCATAGCATATGGCACAGAGTAGTTGCTGAGCCAGCCAATAGTTATCAAATGCACTAGAAGTGAATAAAGGAATCCATACTCTTCAGTACAATGCCCTCCCTTGCCCACCTACTTGCTCCCCTCCTTCATCTGCCAACTCAAACTCATGCTCTGTGATTTAGTTCAGATACATCTTCCTGTGGGAGACTTCCCAGATCGTTGGTCCTTGGATGAAGTCCCCCTCCTCTGCGATCTTATAATGCCTTTGCAGACACTCCTCACTGACTTTATTACACCATACTGTAATTCTCTCTTCACTGGTCTCTCTTGCTCTCCTACAGGATTGTGGTCTGTGTGAAGGTGGAGATTTTAACTAAATCATTCTAGTTTTCCTGACTCTTAGGGCTCTACCTATAGGAGACACTGAAGACACATTTGTTGAATAGATGCCCAAGAAAATGTGTAATGGTTTGCTGCAATACTGTATCTTTTGAAGTTGGGAAGTCAGCCCAAACAACAAGGATCAATTGAAATACCACTATCTGTCTGGTGAGGTACAACTGAGAAGAAAAGGGATAGCACAATCAAAGAAACAGATCAAAAATCTGCAGGTCCCCAGGGTCTAGAAAATGCTTTTGCAAGCCCTCCATTGATTCCCAGAGAACGGCTGGGACTCAGGTGATAATTAGCAGTGTGTAGACAAAGACAACAAGGGAAATGAAGCATCTTTAAATATATTCAAAGCCAAACGTCTCCAGTCAGGATATCGGCAAGTCATTCCCCAGGAGAGATGACAGCCAGTGCTAAAGGGTGCTGGGACAAGGAAGAGAGCAAAAGGTTACGTTTTAGTAAAAGGCTTCACAATACCTGACTATAAACTATTGCTCTTGACAAAAATGAACATTTATAATACCTGACTATTCTGGTGTTCTGAGACAAATTTCAACGTGTCTGTGTGTGTAGGGGGGTCCCACACCAATAACAAGCAACTCTCCTGGCACCAGCTGGGTGTCCCACAATTCAACACAATTCTGACACTTTCTACCCAGAGATAGCAGCAGATCCCACAGGTTAAGAGTTCAGTCCTACAAGACTGCCCCCCAACCCCACTTCAGAAGCTAGGCACAAGCCCAAGTTACTACTTGTGCTTCTGACTGACTGACTATAGATCAGGGCTTCCAACAACACTTTCCTTGGACTTCAGATGCTAGTCGCAAATCTAGGTTGTTACCTCTACTTTTCTTTTTCTTCTTTTAAAGATTGGCACGTGAGCTAAGATCTGTTGCCAATTTTCTTTCTTTTTTTTTCTTCTTCACCCCAAAGCGCCCCAGTACGTAGTTGTATATTCTAGTTGTAGGTTCTTCTAGCTCTGCTATGTGGGGCACGATCTCAGCATAGCTTGATGAGCGGTGTTAGGTTACGCGCAGGATCTGAATCTCATGCCACCAAAGCAGAGCGCAAGAACTTAATCACTGGGTGATGGGGGCCAGCCCCCTGTTATCTGTACTTTTGACCAATGGGATATAAATCAGAGGTTCTCACAACCTCCTCCTCCAGTGTAATTAATTTGCTAGAGCAGCTCACAAACCCCAGAGAAACATTTTACTTACGAGCTCACCAGTTTATTATAAAAGGATATAACTCAGGAACAGCCAGACAGAAGAGATGCGCAGGGCAAGGCATGGGAAAAGAGCACGGAACTTCCACGTCTCCATGCCAGCTCCTGGGATGTTGAGGGGGAGGAGGATACTGAAAGTTCCAAGCCTGTAATCCTGTGGTTGGTTCCCCTGGCAACCAAACCCATCCTTAGATTACCTAAGGACTTTCTAAAGGCCACCTCATTAACATAACAAAAGACACCTTTATCAATCTTATCACAAGAAATTCCAAGGATTTTAGAGCTCTGTGCCAGGAAGGAGGCCAAAGACCAAATACATATTTCTTGTTATAAATCACAATATCTCACTGACTGTGAATGTTTATAATACCAAGAACTTTGGAAAATGTTCCTTTATCATTGTTTTATGGATGAGGAAAATGAGGCTTAAGAGATGAAATTGTTCATTTTTGCCTATTTTGCTCCAGAAACATGGAATCTACGGTAATATAAGGTAGTGGTTAAGAGTATGCACCTGGAGTCAAGTTAACCTCAATTGCAATCCATTTTCTGCTCACAACTATGTCATTCTAGTCAAGTTACTTCACCTCTCTATCTCAGTTTTCTTTCTGCAAAACAGGGCGAGTTATGGTACCTTCCTCATGGTAGTGGTGGGAGAATGAAATCAGCTGTGGGGACCTGGAATTGGCCACCCCAAGATATGTCTCTTTGGCATGAGGATTATTTGAGGCTGATTGCTTTTGATAAACTGGGACAGGGAAGGAGGCTCTGAGGAATGGAACTTGCCCTTCCTTAGGACACATTTACATTTGTAAGGTAAATCTCTATCTGTAAAAGCTGCCTCCCTCTCTGTACCAGGAAGAAGAAAGGAGATGACCTTCTCTCTAAAAACTCTTAATCAATACCAAAGGCAACGACTTAAAATCTGCATTTTATTGTGCTAGTCTGGTAACCTCCTGTAACTGACTTCCCTCCCCCTCCCAACGTTGGCATTTCTTAAGGATTAAGCATCTTTCCTTAGGCTAGGAACTGATTGCTGCACTCACCTGTGACCGCCCAGCTCCAGCCCAGCTCCAGATAATTGACTTGCCTCCTGCTACGCCCACCGAGATAGCAGACCATTACCTGCTGTGTCCATCAAGCACTGTGCCGACAGGTGAAACACCCCGTTTGGGGGTATATAACCACTATGTGCACCTCACTTCTTCAGTGCCCTTTCTTCCTTCGGGAAGAAAGGCCCCAGGCCATGGTTCCTGATAAAGCTTTGTTTAATTTTCTCTTGCTATTCTGTCTCATGTGAATTTAATTCGTTCTCCAGCCAGACGAACCCCCATTTGGGGAGAGGAAATGTCCTCTTCCCCTACACAGCCAATTCATGTAAAGCACAATACAGTTGGTTATGATTTTAATGGGAAAAATGACAGATAATAGCTCTTTGAATTGTTTCAGAAGAGCTCATTGGAAAGCTTCAAGCCGTTATTGGGCTATGTGTCCAAATTATTTGCCTGTGCAGGAGTGTCCCTGCCTGCCCCTCCCCTATGCCGGCCTGGTAGTGAGGCCCCATGGTTTTTCTGTTCCCACAATCCTGACCCCTGCTCATGGCATCATCAGACTCCCAGCCCTCCTTACTTACCATTCACACAATTCCAGAGCAATTACATGCAATCAAGGGGTTTGGGAGGGGGACAGGGAGGGAGGAGAAGGAGCATTCATTCTCATACTTCCCCTTACAACACTTTCTCCAAGTGGCTAGGGAGAGCCCCTAATTCACAGTCTTCTCCAGCTGTTCCCCTGGTTCTGTGCCACTGTCTTCATGCCATCTACAAACACGATTCACAGCGTGTTAACCTTTGTACAGTGATCACTGAAATGGAGCCCTCCTTCAATATCTGTAACTTGATCATGTTAGACTTAGGATTCATCCCAGAATATCATCTTGTTTCTCAAGTTATCAAATCAATTCATTCATTCAAAATTACTTAAGGGATACCTACTATATGCCAGGCACTTTACAAGGCACTTAGGGACAAGATGTCATCTCTGCCCTTAAGTAGTTATAGTCCAGTGGGAACAGTAAGTCCTATTAAAGGAGTTATAACAAAATATTTAATGCAATGGGAGTTCAGAGCAGGGGCACTTCCAGAGGTGAAATGCAGATGTCTTCCTATCCCCACAACCCAATACATGGCTGTGGGATTGAATTGAAACAGTGTTCCTATTTATGAAGTATTGCATTATCCTACTTTGAGTTTCACTCAATAGCCATGGTATTGGCAGATTAGTCAAATAAAGCTCAAATAGTAAACTTACATGTTTACCTCTACTTAAAAACACGTTATGTTATGGGAAGCTTAAAATTTAAAGTTTTAAGAACAAATCTCTCAGCTCATAAATTCGAAAGTAACTCTTGTATAGAGTCCACTAAATCCAAGTGTTAGTGTTGTTGGCAAACTTCCACTCTGCTGTGTGATAGTGGGTCTACAAATGTTCCCAAGTTGAAAGTTCATAGGTAAAAAGGTCATAACTAGCAAATTTATAAATAGGAGCTTCTTTACTTGTCTTTAATCTTATAGTTACAAAGAGTGGTAGGAACCTGAAATCCTAGCTTCAGATTTCCTGCCTCACAATGCATATCTCTACAAGTTCCTGGTTCTTGTGCCCTGAACCAGGAAAAAAAAAAAAAAAGCTAAATTAACAGTTATCCATAATCATTGCTGAGTGAAATGAGTTATGGATTTTCAGAGCTGTGAGATAGTATTGATGATGATGATGATGATGATGATGATGACGGTGGTGGTGATGAAATCAGTCATAATAGGAACTAATAATTTTTGAGTGCATGCTAAATCAGGGCATCGGTCTAAAGTACATACATATACCATTTCATTTAGTCCTTACAAAAATCCTTAAGCATCCTGGGTTTCAGATGAGGAAGCTGAAGCTTTGAGACTTTCCAACCATCACAAAACAGCAAGCAGCAGAGCTGGGACTTGACCCCAGGTGCGTTTGAGGTCAGAGCCAAGCTTCTAATACCACACATGATTCCTCAGCTTCGTTAACTAAATCTCACTTCACAATTATTGTAATTGAAATCTAAGAGGTTATATCTTATGCCTGATGTCAGTCAGTGAGTGATAAAAGATGACCAGAACCTCAGTATCCCAACTCTAAGGTTCTATTATTTGGGATTTTTTTTAATAGTTTATCAAACACAATTAGTGCAATTCTCAGTCAAGATGCTTTCCCTCTCACCATCTTTAAGTTAGTAAAATCCATCCCATAGCTTATTCTCATTCTTCAAGTCTTAGTTTAAACATTTCTCTATCAATCATGACAGGCTAAGTTACACTATAATTAGAGAGAATCTTAATGGCTTAAAGCAACCAAAACTTACTTCTTGTTCATACTCCATGCCCTGAGCATCCTTGCTCCAGGGCCCAGGTTGGGGAAGCACCTGTGATCTTGGTGGTGTCTGGTCCCTGCAGAAAGGAGATTGAGATCGCTGAGCATCTGAAACCATTATTCAGTCCTGCGACTGGAAGTCAGTCACCTGTGTCCATTCATAACCCTTTAGCTGAACATAATGACATAGTCCAACCTAACCACAAGGGGCTTAGGAAGAGGGGCCCTACTATTTGCCTGGAAGGCAGAGAGCCAGAAATACTCTCTGAATATCCTTGAGGACCTCCACAGTGACTTCTGAGAAGATTCAGAGCCCCCTCCTCCTTATTCTCATCAGTGGCTGCGTTCCTCCACTTACAGCCACGGCTCCTGTGATTAGACTTTTTTGTCACGTTTGGACAATTCTTCCCTTTCTCACTGTTGCTACTCCTTAGGCGCTTTCTCATCTTGTGCCAGTTTCCTAAATCTATCAACAACCTTGTAGATTATCCTTTCATACGCTATCTCTGGTTACCACTTTGAGTGAATCTCTTTCTTTCTGAATCTTGAGTGACCGCAAACCAATAAGTTCATGTCTAAGCTTAGATCCATCCTCCTAGTCCTTCCCCAAAGGAACTGATCTCCATATTAAAACTTCCACTCTCTCCTTGACACAGTGCACCAGGTTTTCTGCCTATTCTGTTCTCTCTTTATGGTTCTCTCCGAAGTTACAAGTAATCTCCATACGACAAAATAAATGGATAATATTATTTTCTTATCTCATTCCAATTGTCTTTCTACTTGCAGAGGTAGGAGCAAAGCAGATCTACAAGTCTGCTGCCTAAAAGCAGATATCCAACTAATGACATAGATACTAGGCATCCCTTAGTCTTTAGACCATTGGGATTAGGGTAGGGGTTAAATCCAGCATCTTGAGGGGAGCGCAGGAAACACCACACTCAAAATTGCCACTGATCTTTTCCCTTCCTTTGGTCATCTTCTCATATAAATGGGAATACAGGGAGCTGGATGATAACTAAAGTTCTGGCTTTTCATTGCCTTGAATAAAGTTTCTCCCCCAAATGTTTGCAGCTGTCTTTAGGATCTGTAAGTACTTTACCCATCTTTGTCCTCAGATTTGGCTCCCCATCCCTGATTTGAGGACAATAGGATAGTCTCATTCAATATACTGCTATACCTTTTATGTCAATTTTCTATCTATTGCTATATAAAAAAAATTACTCAAAACTTAGTGCCTTAAAACAACAAACATTTTATTGCATCTTATGATTTTGCAGTTCAGGAATTTGAGCAAGGCTCAGCTAGGGGATTCTTCTATGATGTGTTGGAGCTGGCTTGCATCAGCTCATGGGAGGCAATTGTTAAATATTCAGGAATTTTGTGAGCTCTATGGCTAAAGCTGCAATAGCTTAAAATCAGCCATGATGGAAATATTTACATTACAGAAATCGGCAAACACTAGAACATTTTCAATTTTTTCTCCAGAGGTCCAGTTTACCCTCACACCAGTGCTTCTGCTAGACATATCCTTGACAGTGGTCAGTATTCAGCTGGCAATGGGCTGATCTGAAGGGTCCAAGAAGTCTTCACTCATGTATCTGGCACCTTAGTGAGAAGGGCTAGAAGGTTCAGCTGGGCCTGTGGATCAGAGCATTTACACATAGCCTCTCCAGCGTGGTCGCCTCAGAGTATTCAGTTATTTTATATGGTCACTCAAAACTCTTGGCACCAGTGCTGCAAGAGCCCAGGTAGAAGCTGCAAAGCTTTTTATAACTCAGCTTTTTGTGCCACATTAATTTGTCAATCAAGTTACTGTGTCCAGTCCAGATCCAAAGGAATGAGACTTGTTTTCTCAACAGAGGGAGTCGTAAAGAGTTAGTGACTACTTTAGACATCTTTCTTAGATGGTAGGCACACATGAACACAAAAATGAATGTAATTGTCTTACTAATATCTCAGGCTCAATGTTTCACAGGCACACAGAATAAATCTTGCCAGCTGCTATAACATACAAATCCTGAAAAGTTAATTGCTCACTCTGTTCAGTGTGGTCATGGGAGGGCCAGTACTCCATGCAGGCATTCAGGGACTCAGGTTCTTTCCATACTATGGCGCTGCCATCCTCGCAGGTGGCTTCAATGCCTCAAGTTCTGTTTTAATCCATGTTGGCTGACAGAAAGAGGAAAGGAGCATGGAGATCACTTGAGAGTTTTCAGGGCCTTGACCCTTTCCTCCCACACTTAGTACCAACTTTATCTTTTTCTTAAGGGAGACAGCTCAAAGCTCCATTTAGATATTGCATCCACTCCAAAGCCGGGGCCTATGGGCGATGTACAGTCCTCTCCATCAGAGCAGATACTTGTGGTACAGTGACCCATGAATGAAAATGCAAGTTACCTTTCCCCACAAATTCCCACTGCAGGCCAATAGAGAATGATGCAGGATAACTGCAATATAACTTCCATTTGGAAACAGGAAAAGGAGAAAACACACATCAGCTCCTGGTCCATAGTAATTCATGTCCAATTCTTGCTGGATAGAAATTTTGAAAGTTTTCTACCTTAAGGGAGGGGAAAAGTTCCTACTTGGGCTTCCATTCTGTTCTCAGGTAGGAACATTCCCTCTTAAGGTCTCTGATTCACCCCTAGGGGGTTCCTAGGAATCTGTAATCTCCCTTGGTCCCATCTGAAGGGGCATGAGGAATGTTTCCTTCTTGTGTTGCTTTTTCAGCCTCATTCTTGCTCATGAAAGATGGGTAATTGCAGAGTTGTTTCGAGTCTTGAACAAAGTCTTTTTTTCCCATTTTATTATTATTTTTATTCTAGTTTCCTATTTTCTCTGGAAAAACAATTTCCTTACAAACTTCGCAAGCTTCTGATTTATTTCTTGTTAGTCAGTTTCATGCGGTCATTACCATACCCAAAGTTCTTTAGTAATTCATGATTCTTGCCTCTGATTTATTTCTTCACTTCTTCACTGTGAGGCTTCTTTTTTTCTCTAGAGAACATGAGGTATTCTGAAACAATATCTGGGAAGCCCTCACCCTTCCTCTGATTTTTGCCACAGGGTCGACTCCTTTTGTTCAATTGAGGAGTTGTACTGGGTATTTCACACAAAACTTTTTAAAATTCCATCTTTTACACTTGGAACAGATTTTAGGTATTCCAACTCTATACCACTCTGAATTTCTAGACTTTGGTATTGTCTTTCCTTTCTGCTTGCCAACCAGCTGATTCTTTCCTAAGCAATTTTTTTTTTTAATTTAATCCTTGCCAACCTCACCAAATAACAAGTAACACACAGTAGTAAAAATCCGTTTACAACCTCTTTTTCAGCTCAAGAGGAGCATGATCTGCCTTACAAGTTATCGGGACAATTTTACCAAGTGAGTCACTACTGTATAGCATAGATTTCTAGCCATCCAGAGGCCACTCTGTCACCTGCCAATCAACTGCTAAGGAAATGATGCCTAAGTTGTGTTCATTTTGCTCTGTTTAGATTTCTCTTGTTTGTTTGGTATTGTTTTTACAGCAGCCCACTACATCAAGGTACTAATTTGTGATTTAGTCAGGGTAAGCTAACATCTATGAGAAGCAACATATAACTTCACTAGTTTAATATTGCAGAAGACTTTTCCTCACCACATAATGGTCTACTGTGTGTATGGTGGTTTCCTTTCAGCAGTGACTCACAGTGCCAGGCTGCTTCCATTTTGTAGCTCCAAAATCACCCTGGGGTCCCTGACCTGACAGCCAGGAGGAGGAAACATGGAGGTTCACGTGGGAGACTTTAGGGGCTGCAACTGGGAGTGACACAAGTTTATGCTCACATTTTATTGTCTAGAACTCAGTCTCATAGGTCTACATACAGTCTTCCTAAGGGATTAGGAGGAAAAATAAACAGATTTGCTGAATATATAGCATTGTCTCACTCACAGTCCCCAAATGGCTCCCTATCTACATTTTGTATTTAATTGAATCATAACATCATCTATTTGGTCCCAGAGACAGAGGTCAAGGAATAAGGCTTCCATATCCAATCTTTCACAAAGTCCTATCTCCTTGCTATCTCTTTCTATCGTGTCCTTTTTTTCTACAGTGACAACCACTGCCTTAGTTTTGACATTCGTTTTTTGCCCTGTGGGAATTTTTTCTGTCACCACCTACCTGGTCTGCCTGTAATTGCCCAAGGGGAGTTGTCTGCTCACTGCAAGACATGCCAATAGTCAGGACACAAGGTGGTAGGAGAGAAAGGACTTTATTACAACTTGCTAGCAAGAGGAAAGATGGCCAATTCATGTCCAAAAGAACCATCTTATGGAACGAAGACTATAGGCCAGTTACATACGGGCCAGTCTCTAGGTAGAGGAGGTGGCTGGTCTCTGGGTGGGGCAGACATCTGGTCCCAGTTCCTGATAGTCCTTTGTTTCACTGGATATGCATCAGAGAATGGAGCAATGCCCTACACCCTGATCTTTCAGTTGTCATTGATGATGGTTATCAGCATAGGCTCTCCACCTGGGGGTCATCACATTTCTGAGGAACTCAAAAGAACAGTTATCATCTTAAAGAAGCTGGGAGGGGCCACAAAATCTACAGAGCATATCTGGGCTAGGTGGTCAAAGGTCATTTAAAGTTACAATATGGTTTCTTTTCTACAATATGGCTTCCCTTATGTCAACTTTGTGTTGAGCTGGTATCATGCCTACCTCCCATCAAGACTCTGCCAAGCTAAGGTCCACCCTAATGCCAGACTTTTTTAATGAAGTGAAAATATGATCATCTTACTCCAGGGCTTTAAATGTTTCAATCACTACCTGTGTCTTTTAGGATAAGCATTGCATTTCTTAGAAACACAAAGCACCCTTAACAAGCTGCCCCTTTTTGCTCCTAGTTTTACCTTTTGCCTCTCTTCTCTCTACACTCTTTGCTCCAACCAACTCCAACCGCTTTTTTTAATTAAACTTTTTTATTTTGTGATAATTGTAGATTTACAAGCAGTTGTCAGAAGTCATTCCCAATCACTTTTAACTCCTGAAATCTATCATTGATGAGGATTTTTAGGCTAGTTAATTTTAAAACAGTTTATGATGAGGATTTTTAGGCTGGTTACTTTAAAAACTGCAGATGAGAAGCAGGTTCCGAGGAGCGGAATTTGCTTGCCCCTTTGTTGGGAAACATTTACATTTCTAAGGGAAATCTCTATCTGTAAAGATGCCTCCCTCTCTGTGCCAGGAAGAAGGGGTATGGCCTTATCTCTAGAAACTCTTAATCAATGCCAGAGGCAAGAACTTAAGTTGTTTACTGTCTGGCAACCTCATGTAACTGACCCCCACCCCCCCCACCCCCCCCCCAACCCCCGAAATCCTCCTTTGTCTTTAGCTGAGGACAATATTTAAGTGGTGACTTCTGCCATTTACTCAATCCGGTTTGATTCTTATCTAAAAGCTGTGGGACCGCCAAATGGCCGGCCCCAAGGGCACTGATACCATTTTAACTGTTTTACATATTCTTTCCTTTGTCTTGTAAAGAGATAACTCACATACCTATGTCTTAAATTTAGCTCTAACCCTCAACTTGGGACCTCAGAAGAGGCAGCAGCAACATGCCAGCAGCAGCTCTGCCTGACCATGGGTTCTGTCCCCATGACATCAGCAGAACCTCTGACTGCCCATGGGTCCTGTCCCCATGCTATTCTATACTATTCTCTAAATGAAAGAGCACTATTGCCAGATCTTAAGAGTCTAAGAAATCTTTCTTTCGACTCCTCAGCTCACCGACCCCGCATCATCATGACTCTACCTCCCCTACAACCCTCCAGAGGGACTTTTCTGCATGACTTTTGCCAACAATTTAATGCTTCTTTCAATGATTACCTTCAGTGGGAATGTTTATCCTCTCACGCTTCATTGTTGCCCTCCTACCTCACTGTGTACATACCTTCACCTTTGCACACAACTTGCAAAGTTGGCTTACTGGACAGTCCACTTACCATATGCAGGGACCATTTCTCTTTCAGCCTCATAACCCTTAGTTATGGCTCAGCTCTTAGTCCATAGAAGGTACTCTGCAAATGACTATTGATTACTACTTGGAGAAATCTACAATAGCTAAGCATTCAGGCTTGGTTTTCTGTCTAATTGATATCTATATAATAAAGGGATAACTCAGCATCTGGGATGTTCAAGCTCTGTACTTTCCAAAGAAAAGACTGAACCTTAACAAGCTTCTACAAGATAACCTCTAAGCCCTGGAAAATCCTGCCCGATAAGAGTATCTTTGTATACCTGGGGCCTTAGGCCACTCCATTTTATGCTAACAATGTTATTTATGGTAGGGGCCTGGGCCAAGCTATATCAGTTTGATATTTGGAGGAACTAGAGACTGGAAAACTGAGGTCAGCCAAGTGAGTGTCCATGCCTACGTAACTCACTGCCAATGGAAACCCTAAATGCGAAGGCTCAGGTGAGCGTCCCTTGTTGGTAATACTCCATACCCATTGGCACACGTGGTTACAGGGAGAACTGAGCACTGTCTGTAATAGTATGTTCTACTGCTTCAACTGGAAGATTATCCCTGGTCTCTCCTGAATGCTACCCTATTTGTCTTCACTGATTTTAGTCTCTATTCGTTCGCTGTAATAAACTGTAACTGTGAGTTTGACGTCTTTTTAGAGCTCTGTGAGTCCTTCTATTAAATTGTGGACCTAAGAGTGGTCTTGGGGACCCAGCATGGAACTGAATCTGCTTTCAGAACTAATTAGCTGTGTGACCATAGACAGACAATTCAAGCTCTATAGGCTTTAGTTTTATTATCTGATATGCGGGATATTAATAATGGTGCTTACCTCATTGGGATCTTGTGATGATTCAATATTGTGTGTAAGGCATTGGATTTATAGTTAGTGATCAATAAATATTAGCTGTTGTCGCTGTCATAATTACCAGGCTCTGAGAATTTCTATGTTATTACATATTTTACAATTTTTGTAAATATTATCTTAAAATAGCTCTATACTCTCCCATTAAAGGTAACATCATGGTTTATTTAGCCACCCCTTTACTGTTGAACATTTAAGCCTTTTCTAAGTTTTTTTTCATCATTATAAATAACATTGTACTGAGTCTACACATCATGATTTCTGTATTTAGGACTATTTCCTTAAGACACATTCCAGGGATGAAATTTCTGGGTCAAAAGACAAAACATTTGAATGTTTCTTGATGAATACTGACAGATTGATTTCCAAAATATTTGTACTATTTTGCGCTTTTAAAAGCAAAGTAAAATTTGGTCCATTTTCTTAGACCCATGAGGGCATAGGAAAGAAATGATTTCTTTGGATCAAACATCTCAGAGTAACCAATCATCCTAATGTGAGCATAAATTTCCTGTGAACAAACTGAAAATATAATTTTTGCTCTCTCTGGTTCCGAAAATGGAAGGTCTGTACTATTTTCACAGACTGTAATTAAGTATATTCTCTATTCATTCATCTATGCATAAGGCAAGAATCCATCTAATAAGTGCATCATAAGGTAGAAAAAATTAACTTCTATTAGCAAATCTGCATCTATTAGAGAGGATTAAGGGGAAAGGAAAACATTTTTACCTTCAGTTTCACAGAAGGAATTAATTCATTAGGCAGAGTTATGCTAATCATATTCGTGTGTTATGTGATAGTCTTGTCATTAATGTTTGCACAAATCTGAGGCAGGAAATGAATATTTTCCAGAGGTGAATTTTAATTTTGGTTTCTCCAAGTGTATCATTGCCATTATTGCATTTTCACCTTTCCTACACCTCTTATAATAAAATGAGGGTGACAGACCAAATAAAATCTGTAGCAGCATACTAATCTTTTATATTTTTATCTTTATATTGGAATTTTCTTAATGGTTAGGCGTCTGCAGATTACAGCCAGATGGGAATACAGAGCAGAAATCTTGTGAACTCCAGCTGTTAGAGGAAACCGGACATTTCTTAGAATGTCTTGAGATGACAAAACAACCTGCTGGCCAACCACGGATGCTCCTAAAGAGTGAAGACTTTGTAGGCTCACTTTGCCCTCCCCCTTAACGCTTAGCAGCAGAAGGCACCTGTAGGAAGCATACTGAGGGGCTCTCTAGGATGAGAGCTTCTAGGGGTGCTGTACAGAAGCTGTGGCTATCAAATAGACACAGAAACTTGTGGGTTCATCCTGTCTACTGCACCAAACTTACCAGCCACTGTTCCTTTAAACCACCTCATTCTTCATTGCATTAAATGCTGCCTCAGAGCCCACGTTCCAATTGTTCCTGGTTCCTATGTTGTCCTCTTCTTATCTCTGAACAGACAAGTTCTGAACATCCCTTGGCTGCAATCTGTCTTCCCAAGATTCCTTCTCTATCTCCCTTCTGGAACGTTCCATTTGCTTAGCACATTCAAGCTGATGTCAGCAATTTCTGTACATGTCCATGTCTTCTATAAACCATCAAACTCTCAAGGAAAGCACATAGTACTAACCTTGAAAGGGATTGTGGATTCTCAAGGAAAATTCTCAAGGAAAGGTATTTTCTCGATTTACCTTTATATTTCCAACAGACTTGCACATAGCAGTTGTTAAGTGAGAATATGCTGAATGAATAAATGAGCACAAATAGATACTCAGATGATTAAAGGCTATTGTGTAATTGTACACTGTCATAGGAAAAATAATTCTGGTTTTAGGGACATTCATTCCTTGTTTAATTAAAAGAATATTTATTGGACACGTGCTATGTCCCAGACGGAGCTCAAATCCTGGCTCTGGTTTTAACAGGCTATGTGATTTTAGACAAAGTGCTTAACTTTTCTGAGTCTCGATTTCCTCATCCATAAAATGAAGATAATAGTCTTTAACTTGTCTGGATTTTGAGAGCATTTAATGTGAAAAATTACATAAAGCTCTCAGCAAAGTATTTGCTTACTAATTAATATTTTCCTTCTTCCTTGCCATTTCATTGGACAAAAAGTATAAATCAATCAAAAAACACAATTCCTTTTGTAGTTAGTACTAAGCAGTTTTCCGTGCTTCGGATGAAAAAAAAACAGAAGTAAGGAAATGACTTCTCAAAAAATAGTCTAGTCTTGACTTCTAGGATATATAAAGGATATTTCTAATATTAGAATATGTAACAGTATATTCTTACATTTCTATGACGTGTTGTGTGCCAACAATCCTCTGAGTTCGAAGGGGCTTAATCCTATTTTTTCTGATGTAGAAACAGGCTGAGAGGAGTCAAGTGGCCTCCTCATGGCTATACAGACAGGAAGCACAAGAGTGAGGTCATAGCTTGTGTCATACCTTCCACAGGACACTTTCCAACCTCTGAAACTTCTATTTGTAAGAGATGCCGCTGCCTGAACATGCCCTTTAGCAGAGACTTCTCTCATCAGTAGCTATCTACCCATTATTTTCCCAGCGGGTTCAGTTTCCAGCAGTCCTCTCCTTTTCGAGCTCCCAGCCTCCTGCCCCTGAAATCCTGCAAGCAAGTCCTGGCAAATATGTCATCAAGTCAGTGTGTCATAAATCCATCAGCCTTCCCCAGCTCTGTCATGATGCTGCTGGAACCCTATAAGCACAGCCCAGGTAGACACTGTGAGCTGTAATAGGAAAACAAATGAGCCTACTTCCAATGAGCTGGAACCTTCTGCCTGAGCAAATGTTTCAGTGGATTTGTTTGCTTCCTGCAGCTGGCTAAGCAGTTTTGGTGACTGTGACAACCGTTTCCACGGATTTGTTTTTACCCTTCATCAGGCTTGACGTGCAGCCATTCTGTTCTACAATTTCCATGCTGGAAGTACTTTGTGATGAGGTTTAAACAGCGTGGGCTTTGTGGCTCTGAGAATGAGCTGAGGACAGGAAGGAAGGAACTCAACTTAACCCTTGCCTGTTTCTGAATCAGGACAATACAATAACCTAGGCTGACCCTGTGAATATTTCTTTCAAGGAGATAATACACTGAAAGAACTCTGGCCCGGGAGGCTGGGGAAGTAGGCTATAGTTTGTGTTCTGATAGGATATTACTAGGTAACCACAGACAATTCACTTAAACTACAAATTTTCCTGACCATAAGAATCACTTGGGACAACAATTGCTAGTTAAAAAAACAAAAACAAAAACAGATTCTTGAGCTTGTTCTCAGATTATTGCATAAGAACCCCCAAGGGATAAGACTGGGACTCTTTACTGTTAACAAGTGTTTCAGGTGATGCTCGCAATCAGATTTTTTGGAGAAAGTACTCGCCTCCAAGATTTCTATGTCCCCTGGCATCTCATATTTAATAATGTATGAAAATGCTTTTGTATTAGTGACCCATGTTCCACCTGCTTCAGATTACCTGGAGACTTCACTAAAAATGCAAGTCTCCAAGCTATCCTGAAGAATGCAGAATTCCAGAATCCTTGGGAGTATGACTCATGTACTTTTATAACAGGTTCTCCAAGTGATTTGTGTCCACACCCAAATTTGGGAACCACTAATAGAATTTCTTTATACGGTTTATTATGTTTGGAAATATTATCAGCATCCTAAGGTAGTTGTGAGGGTTGCAGGAGATAAAGTACTTAGCATGGTTTGTGCTATGGTGAGTCCTTGATAAATGTTAGCCGCAAGCACAGTAAAGGGTTCAGTGCTTTTCTCAGGCCGGAATTGCATCTTCTATTTCTGATTTGCACAACGTAGTAGGAGGGGGCATGGTGGCTGGTCAATATGTTCTTATTGATCTAAGTTGTTTTTGTATTTCAAAAGTTTATGTTTTCGTACCTCCTTTTGCTCTTCCTCCTCATGTCTATTTTTGTACAGGAAGAATCTCAGGGGAATGAGAACACACCTTGACCAGAGCTATTCTGATCACCATAAAACGTTATATTTAGAAGGTTCCTACAGAGCTCGTGTCTTCAGAGATGAGCAGTATGGTTATTATTAGTCTTGTTTCATGTATGAAAAAACAGATCCAGAGAGGAAAGGTGAGCTTGTACAAGGTTACTCTTTTGGTTGGTAAAAAAGCTGAGACTAGGGGCCGGCCTGGTGGCACAGTGGTTAAGTGCGCACGTACTGCCTCGGCGGCCCAGGATTCACCAACTTGGATCCCGGGTGCAGACATGGCACCGTTTGGCATCCCACATATAAAGTGGAGGAAGATGGGCACGGATGTTAGCTCAGGGCGGTCTTCCTCAGCAAAAAGAGAAGGATTGGCAGCAGATGTTAGCTCAGGGCTAAACTTCTTCAAAAAAAAAAAAAAAAAGAAGGAAGAAAAAGAAAAGCTGGGACTAGATCTCAGATGCTCCATCTTCCATCCAGAGTCTTTTTCACTCCACCACACTGCTTCTTATAGCTACGACCACAGGACTGTCACCAACATCAACTTTATGTTCTGAAACTTCATTTCTTCTTCCCTTGTCTTTGTTCTCTGTGCTCACTCCTCTCCCTTTTTGTGATCCCATCTTTCCATATTGGCCCTATCTCCAACTAATATGTAATAAATAAATCAAGATGTTAGGGAAAAAGGAAGTTGGTTTCTTTGGTTGTGATTGCTTTTGACAAAAGAGCAATACGAACGGGAGGTGCTTGACTCCAGCTTGTAATATGATGGTGGACATTCAGATACCGTGGCACCTGAACAAGTGGAAGAGATTCAGGAAGGAAGCTCCTCCCGCATCCCTTCAAATAATAATTCTGAAGGCAGCTTCCTCCTTTGTCCACATCTAAGACTGCTACTGACAACAGGATTATAGCACTATATTTTTTGTAATAAGATGTCCGCACCTTCTAGAGCATTAGAGGTGACTTTTAGAGAAAAGCACAGATTCCATAGATCATTGGGTATCTTGGGATTTACTTGAGATGAATGTTCCTTTTCAAGTACCAATGTAAGGATAATATCCAGAGCAGACACCGGATCAAATCCAGCTCAGAGACCAGGATCCTGAGATGAAGACTAACACCTTGACTGTGGCCAAGGTCCACCTAGTGGCTGAACTGATACAACTTCAGTCCAGTGTTTCATGAGAATGGAATGTGATATTTTCACCTATTCTTCTCTGGGACATTATTTCTACTTGGAATTTTGCAATGTTATTTAATTTATTCTTTACATTTCATTATACAAATGAAATACCATTCAACTGCACTTAGCACTCAGATTAATTAAAACATATTTTTTGTTATGTTGTATGAAGTACTCTTAATTTTCTCTTAATACTAATAATAATCCCTTGAGGGTGTACTCCCACCACTGACTCTATTATTTTCATTTCAACTGTTTTATGAAAGTTCTCTCTCTGTTGTACAGAGTGATGTACCAAAAACAAAGTAAGTCTTAAACGTAGGAATTATTTTTCACATGTAAGAATATGGGGACTGAAAATGGCTAGTGGTGCTTGATTCACAACTTCCATCTTTATACATGTGTACATACCCTGCGCTGTGCTATTGGAGGCAGCTAATATTATTTTAGGTCCCCCATTGTCTGGTCTTTGACCATGAGAATTTGACATGCAGACTAACGGTATACTTAGCAGATAAACTATGCTCTTTTTTTTTTGTTAAAAACCCAAAGTAAACAATGGTTCCATGAGCCCTGACTGCCATTCTCAAAATGCAGTTAGAATCTTTGAATGTTCTAAAGAACGTCCTCATGCTGTGTCCTCATTCTGTGGGAGAAGACTGCTGCAAATTTAGATAGATCAAGTGTGGAGGGCCAGTGGGGTTTTCCCAAGAAAGCTTGTGGGAAGGCAGCCATTTAGGAGATGAGATATTCCAGGTGCAAACGCTGTGTCTGGAAGCTGTGATCAGTGTCAGAGAGGAGATTATTTTGCATATAGTAAGGATTATGCTGGTCATTGTGCTGGCTCTGGCACATATCAGTTGTTGGCACATACTGACTCTGATTATAGCTCTCATTAAAATTTGTGTAAATCCTTTAAAACATTCCAATAGTGGTCTTAAAACACGTATTGAATGAGAAAATGAAAGTGCTACTGATACCGGCTTAACACAAGGTTGACATAAGGGAAGCCATATTGTAGAAAAGAAACCATATTGTAACTTTAAATGACCTCTGACTAACTAGCCCAGACGTGCTCTGTAGATTTTGTGGCCCCTTCCAGCTGCATTAAGATGATAACTTTTGTTCTTTTGAGTTCCTTAGGAATGTGATGACCCCCGGGAAGAGAGCCTATGCTGATAGTCATCATCAATGACAACTGAAAGATCAGGGTATAGCGCACTGCTCCATTTTTTGACACATATACAACGAAACAAAGGCCTATCAGGAACTGGGACCAGATGTCTGCCCCACCCAGAGACCAGCCACCTCCCGCACCTTGACACCAGCCCCATATATAACTGGCCTGTAGGGTTTGTTCTGGGAGATGGTTCTTTCTGACACGAGTCTGCCATCTTCCCTCTTGCTAATAAGCTGTAATAAAGTCCTTTCTCTCCTACCACCTTGCCTCCTGACTATTGGCATGTCTTGCGGCAGGCAGATGAGCCAACTTGGGTGGTAACATTACTGTACTCATGAGGCAGGAGAAATACAATTTAAAAAAGACTCTGCACATGAAACAAAAAAAAAAAAATTAAGTATCTGCTTTGTGTTCTGAATGAAGAGGAGGAGAACATTAACTCCGAAACAAGATTTTAAAAAATTGTAAGAGAAACATAAACACCCTGAATTGAAGAAAAAAGTGACTGATAGGCAGGCTGAGTTGAAAAGGGAGCTGAGCAAGCAAAAGAAAGCTTGAGGTTAAAAATTGAATAGTTAAATTCAAATTGGCATTGGGAACAGCAAGAATAAGAACTGATAATGCAGAACATAAAATCATCATTTTTAAATAAAAATGTTGGCTAGAGGAAAATGGGTAAGGGGATGAAAATCATGCCTGAGAAGGTGATAGATGCAGAAGGCGAGTAATCAAGATGCAATCTGCAAATAATTGAAGAGATGACCAGACCACGTGGAGGAGAATGGCAATTAAGGTATGAATGAGTAAAACATCCGTGAACTCAGAATGCTTTCATTTATTGATCAAAAGTCTTTGCTGAACATCAGGAAAAAATTTAAAAATCAGATAGCTAAAGAAACATCTAAAAAAAAGTGCTGAATTTTTCCAATATTTTATTATAAAAGTTTCTAACATATAATGCAATTGATCAAACTTTACAGTGAAAGCCAAATGCAAACTCACCTTGGTTCCATCACTAGAATTTTACTGTTTTTTTGTCACATATCTATGCCTCTATTCATCTTCCTATTCATCTATCATTCCATCTTATTTTTGATGCATTTCAAAGTAAATTGTACACATTCATGCACCCCCCCCAAATACGTCAGAATGCATATTATTAACTAGTGTTCAGTATTTGCTTAGAGTGTTTTTGTCTTTAGACATACAATTTATGTTCATGATCATGAACAAACGTTGCTATACTCTCCCTGATTTTGACAAGGGCACGCACCTGTTTAACCCAAAACCCTATCCAGATACAGAATATTACCTCACGCCATGCCCATTCCCCATCCATACCTACCTTCAACTCCCCCCCCCAGGCAAATACTCTTCTGTCTTCTCCAACCTATGGCCAGTTCTATAATGTCATCTACATGGAATCACAAAGTATGTGCTCTGTCGTATGTGTTCTTTCACTTCCAAGTATTGTGAACTCTTCCTTGTGTCGCTTGTGTCAATAATTTGTTCCTTTTTATTGCCGAGTGGCATTTCATCGTAGGAGCAATGCAGTTTGTTTGTCCACCTCCTGTATTCCCGTTTCGGTCTATGATGAATAAAGCCACTATGAATACTAGTGTACAGACTTTTCTCGTATGTTTGTGAAAATATGTTTACAGTTCTCTCAGGTAAATGTCTAGGAAGAGAATTGGTAGGTCCCATGTGTTTGATTTTATGGAAAACTACCAGAATTTTCCCAAAGTGGTTATAAAATTTCACATTCCCACTAATAATATATAATACCTCCAATTGCTCCTCATGTTTGCCAAATTTGGTATTATCTAATTTTTTAAACTTAGACATTTTGGTGTGTATAAAGTGCTATCTTACAGTGGCTTTCATTTGAATTTCACTTATGACTAATGATGTTAAGTAATCTTCATGTACTTATTGGCCATTAACATATCTTCTTCTATAGAGGGGTTGTTAAAACGTTGTCATTTTTAAATTGAGTTGTTTGACTTCTTAATATTGAGTTTTGGAGTTCCTTATATATCCTGGAAACCAGTCCTTTATAAGATATTTGCTTTGCAAATATTTTCTTCAAATCTGAGAATTCCTATTTATTTTCTTAACAATATCCTTTGATGAGAAGACATTTGATGAAATCTAATTTATAGTTTTTCTTTCATGAATATTATTTTCCATGATTTGTCTAGGTAACCTTTGCCTATACTAAGGTCTGTGGTCAAAGTTAAAAGGGCTACCCTGAGAAGAGGCCAGTGCATAGCTCAAGGTCGCTGAGAACAGACAGCATACACATCAGACTCAGGTAGTGCAGCGTTCACTTACAGCAAGAGTGAGACAGTGCACAGGATCCAGCTCCCTGCAATATGTGGATCTCTATGCCCAGAAGATCCACTCCACAGTCAAAGCAGGCAGTGTAGCTACACCCACCCCACTTCTTGCTGCAGTAAAAGGACCCCAACTCTCCCAGATGGAATCTGAAATACAGAAAGCTGGGGACCCGCCTGAGGGCCACTGAGACATGCATTTAAGCAGAAGAAAGGAATAAACATCAAGCCTGGAAGGGGGAAAGATCTTCCCTCTTAAATCTACAAACCCAGCACAGGCTGTGATGGCTCTTTATCTCCCAGTAAGGAAATGTTTCAGGCCCAAGACCACTCTCATGCTGCCATACAGAGGCTGAGGAGCTGCATGTGACTGCCTTTCCAATAGCCCGCCCTGCCAACACACACCTGAATGACTGCTGACAGCAGACAGGGCATATCAAATCCAGTGAGATCACTGTTTGCCCCAAGTGTGGAGGCAGAGCTGAGGAGCTTGGTCCCATGGGGACCCTAAACAACCTGAATGAATGTGGTCTGCTCACAGAGCCTCCCTGTCATTTTGAGACAGCACTTTACTAAGATCACTAGAACCAGACCCAGGAAGACGATCGGGCCTCCCTGGAAGATGATTCTCAACCCGGAACCCCACCTGACTGAATTAAGGTAACTAAAGAGGTCACAAAATGAGTCTGGGGGGACTGCAGGTGTACAAGTGATAACCATCCTGCCTGAAAACCATACGTTCCCTGAACCATGAATGTACACACAGCAAGAGACGTTTGAAGTAACACAAATGCAGATAATCATGGCTGTTCAGTTGTCCATCACCATCTTGGCTGGTGAGTTTAGTGAGTCTGTTGGTCTTGGAGGCTGAGAAAAGTCTTTGACCTAGTGTATCTGCCAGGCCGTTACAATAGGTGTGCAAAATAAGAGGGACTTCTCCATGACAAATCCATCATTGTTTAACTTCACCTCCTTTTGACAAAGCTGTGCTGATTCTTATCAGGGTGTTTGCAGGGCACAGCAGAGGCTTCTGTAGGAAAGAGAAGAGGAAAGACTTAAATTTCCACTCCTGTCCCACTCCATGAAACTCCCAAGGCTGGAGATGCTCTTGTCTGCTCTTTGTGCAGGGATCCACCACCCCTGTTGCTTGACCAAAACCTGTCCAACCTGGGAGGGGAAGTCACATCTTGAATGAATTCAACTTATCCTACGCTATCACCCACTTGTGCTGAGGAGTCGGGAATCCCAAGCGAGACCAGGGTAGCCTGAGAGTCTAGATATTCAGTCTTCTCTTCCCCTATCCTTGTGGAGTCCCCAAGATGAGAGGCACCCAAAGGTAGCATTGCCTCCAGGTTTGAGTTAGGAGCCCTATTGATGGTACCACTGTGGATCAGAGGACAAAAAAATAAAAAAAAATCGGAAAGTGCATTCCAGGGGGAGAAAAGAAAAAAGGTGATTGAGTGTACTGAGATTGGAATTCCTAATTAGGAGACTGCCTGCTTCTCCATCCCCTCCAAGCTCAGTATTTCCTCATGGTGCCATGTGTCCCTTCCAGTGGGGTGCAGTAATTTCCCAATGGCTTTAGTTAGGTGGAGGTATCAGCCAGTAAGTTGTCTTTCCTGATGACCTTTGATGGAGGTTGCTTGAGTCATTCATTCCAGTGTTTTACCACCCTATTTGTTTGGGGGGTCACGGGGAGCCGGGAAGGTCCATCTTATGCTGTGGGAGCATGACCATTGCTGTGTTGTTTAGGCTGCGAATGAGCTTCCTTAATCAGATTGAAATCCTGAATATGATCCACAGCAGTGAGGTACCACTGGAACCTGTGACTGGGGACTAAAGGTTCTATGTGGTCAATTTGCCATATTTGTGTGGGATCTACATCCAATTAATGAGGCCCAGTTCTCCATGCTGCGCAGCCTAGGCTCACTGGCAGGAGTCACTGCACTTCCAATTTTTCTATGCCCAGTCCCCATGATTTAGCTCATTCTTGCATCTGAGGTGAACTTACATGTCCCATTGTGTCCAATCATTAATTTATCAGTCACCAGACCATATGGCTAGTCTGTTTTCAACAGCCCATGAGGATCTAAGTATGTAGCAGGAAGCGCTGTTGAAGTGGCCTGCACAGCCACTGTTACTGCACAGAGTTTAGCTCATTGGGTGGAATATCCTTATCTAGTCTCAGTACAAAGGTGGCTATCCTTCGGGCAAATGGCTGGAGCAGCCCAGTGGACTCCATCAGCTTTGAGTTTTGCAGATCCATCCATGAATTATGCCAAACCATCAGCTGGAACGTCTTCCAAGCATGGACTCCTCTTAGTTAAGGGAAGGGCAGGAGTGTCCCCTCTAGGCTGTTCAGTCCCCTCCAACAAGGCAGTTACTTATTCATGGAGTTGTGTAGTCAGTTGTCCCTCCAGGGACCTGATCAGGCTCTATCTTTTCCAACAAAGATAATCTCTTATATTTTTTCTCTAAAAGCTTCATGATTTTAGCTTTTATGTTCTGATCTTTGTTCCATTTCACAAATTAAATTTAATTGGACATATGGTGGGAGATTCTTTTTTTTCTTTTGATATGGATAGCCGGTTGTTCCAGTATGATTTGCTAAAGGGTTATTCTCTTCCTTATTTGATTGCTTTAGCACCTTTGTCAGAAATCAAAATGATTTATATGTGTGGGTCTATTTCTGGGTTCTCTACAATGTACCATTGATACACTTGTCAATTTATATGTCAAAATCACACTTTTTAAATTGAGATAGAGTTGATATCTAATGGTATATTAGTTTCAGGTGTACAACATAATGATTCAATATTTGTCTATATTGTGAAAAGACCACCACAGTACATCTAGTTAACACTCATAACCACACTTACAAAATTTTTTCTTGTGATAAAAACGTTTAAGACCTACTCTCTTAGCAACTTTCAAATATACAATACAGTATTATTAACTACAGTCATCCTGTCTGCACATTGGATTTCTAGACTTATTCATCTTACATAATTGCGACTTTGTAACTTGTGACCAACATCTCTCCACCCTCACTGCCAACCTCTGGTAACCACTGTTCTATTTTCTGCTCCTATGAATTTGATTTTTTTTTTCGATTCCACATATGAGTGAGATTATACAGTATTTGTCTTTCTCTGTCTGGCTTATTTCACTTAGCATAATGTCCTCCAGTTTTGTGTATGCTGTCACAGATGGCAAGATTTCCTTCCCTATTTCTCATGGCTGAATAATATTCATATATATATACATATATGTATCACACCATATCTATGTGCATATACATCATCTCATATAGATACCATATACCATATCTTTTTTATCCATTTATCTGCCTATGGATTTTCAGTTGTTTCCATATCTTGGCTATTGTGAATTAAGCTCTAATGGGCATGAAGTGCAGATATCTCTTAAAGGTAATAATTTCATTTCCTTTGAATATATACCCAGAAGTTCTATTGCTGGATTGTATAGTAGTTCTATTTTTAATTTTTTGAAGAACCTCCATGCTGTTTTCCATAATGGCCGTGTCAATTTACATTCCTACTAACAGTGAACAAGGATTCCTTTTTTTCCACATCCTCATCAAAACTTATCTTTTTTTCTTTTTTTGATAATTGCCAGTCTAACAGTTGTGAGGTGATATCTCATCGTGGTTTTGATTTGCGTTTCCTTGATTGTTAGTGATGTTGAGCATCTTTTCATGTACCTATTAACCATTCATATCTTCTTTGAGAAATGTCTATTTCCATCCTTTGTCTATTTTTAATTGGATTACTTGTTTTATTGCTGTGGAGTTGCTTGAGTTCCTTATATATTTTGGATATTGATCCCTTTTCAGATGTATGATTTGCAAATATTTTCTCCCATTCCATAGGTTGTTTATTCACTCTGTTGATTATTTTCTTTGCTGTTCAGAAGCTTTTTAGTTTGATGCAATTCCATTGGTCTACTTTTGTTTTTATCGTCCATGCTTTTGGGGTCATATCCAAAAAAATCACTGTGTTGGCCAATGTCAAGAGGCTTTTTCTTTGTGGATTTATTTCTGGAGTGAAATTCTTAAAAAATAATAAAAATTACAAAATCAAGAAAAAATTTAAAGCGACCAATGTTATATATTGAAATGTTTATTGATAAATTATAAGTGTAAAGGCAAATTTTAGCAATGTAATATAAAAGTAAGATCAATGTAAATATATTAAAATATTAAATGTATTAAATAAGGACTAAAATAATTTATTTACTCATAATTTAAAATCATTTATTTATTCAAAATTTAATGTAGTTAAAATTATGTTTTAATTTAACTCCATGTTATATTAATAATGATTAGGTTGGGTCCTGAGATAATTTCATCTGGATTTTGATATTAGACAAAAGAAGATTGAAGAACTAAGCACATTCACTAGTAGAAGTAAAAACTGGCAGTGTACTTTTTTTGAAATCACTACGATAAGAAGCACAAACAAACAAAAGCAAGAGAAAATACACAATTTATAAAACCCAGGAAAATATCATACAATGTTGCTGTGGTTACTTCCTGGTGGTAGGGGGCAAGTTGCTGTGTGGGATTTTTGTTCCTTGTATTTTTTTATATTTTACAAATTCTTAGCCCTGAGCATATGTTGCATTAGTTATTGGAATAAAAATTTAAAAAATTTGTTTAAAAACACTTAGAAAAATCTTAAAAATGTAATTCATGTTTTGAACCAACTCTGCATCACAATTTTATTCACTTTTCAAGTTAACAAATTCTTTTTACAGAAAGTCTTTTACTTAATGCTGTGGGAAAATGTACACTGCACTTCACCTTGCCCCTGGAGAACCCATTGTAAACTTCTTGGAATTTCTTATATTTATTTCTGTTGCTGTTTTACAGAATAAACATCAGACCTAATAAATACCCAAAGCATAACATACTCTTAATTCATTTGAAAAATGTGAATCTTCTAAGCATTAAAAAATAATTCTTCAGTATACAATTACTACTACAACTTGGGGAAAATATATAAATATTCATATATATATATATATGTAGAATTAAAAAGAATGCATTGCTAATGACTAAATGTTTATGCTCCTGCAAAATCCATATATTAAAATCCTAACCGTAAGGTGAATATTCAGAGGTGGGTCCTCTGGGAGGTGATCAGGTCACAAGGGCAGAGCCCTCATGCATGGAATTAATGCTCTTATAAAAAAGGGCCCCAGAGAGAACCCTCCCTCCTTCTTTTGTGTGAAGATACAAGAAAAAGACAGCAGTCTATGATCCATAAAGTGGGCTCTGACCAGACACCAAATCTGCCTGCACCTTGATCTTGGACTTCTCAGGCTTCAGAGCTGTTAGAAATAAATTTGTGCTGTTTATAAACAACCTAGTTTGTGGTATTTTTTAATAGCAGCCTGAATGGACTAAGACATGCATTTAGAATCATCTCTTTAGAATCTTGGTTTCAACTTCAGACTAAGCTGGTATGGCATGCTTTTTTTTTTTGGGTGGGGAAGATTCGCCCTGAGCTAACAACTGTTGCCATTTTTGCTCTTTTTCTTTTTTGCTTGAGGAAGATTGTCCCTAAGGTAACATCTGTGCCAATCTTACTCTATTTTTTATGTGAGATGCCTCCACAGCATGGTTGACAAGTGAAGTAGATCCACACCCAGGATCCAAACCCACGAATCCAGGCTGCCGAAGCGGAGTGTGCAGGACTTGAACCACTTGGCCACGGGGCCACCCCTCAGGATGGCAGTTTTTGAAATCAGAATCCAATCAACAGGGAGGTAAAATTTGAAAACTCAAAGTAAGCAATAGTTACATGAGCCCTGACTGCTGTTCTCAAGATACATTAGAATCGTTTTCCAAAGAATGTCCTCGTGCTGTCCTTTCATTCTGTGGTGGAGGACTGGTGGAAATTTGGATAAGACTTCAGGAGCAAAAGGCAATACTGCTTCTTGGACAATGTTGTATGTGAAATAAGTGAAAATTAAGAGAAAAGACATGTACTTTATGGGATGATATCTGGGGCATACTGGACTACGCCATAGGAATACTTAGCATGGTCTTGCGCTGTGATGTGAATTAGATTATTTTGGGGGAAGAGACCAGGTGGCAGAGGGTGTCTCGACATCTGGCATATGATATAAGAGTTCCTCGAAGTAATACAGATTGTTCTGGAGGGCAGCAAAGACACTGATAGGAACACGTTGAACTGGTTGAAAAGAAGTTGATGGGGAGGTGGGGTCAAGAGTTCTTCAATTTTTTTCTTTTCTATGAAGTATCAACTTTATCCCAAATAATCAAAGGCATCTTACACTAACTCTTTAAATATTTACTTAAAATTCCAGTAATCATGGGAAGTCTGAGCATGTAAAAATGTTTCTTATAATATGGCACAACCTTCAATAAGAGTTCTTCATTTTTTAGGATAAAAGTAATGTCAAAAACATGCTTAGGGGGAAACCTTTCTCCTCTTCTCCCCAGATGTCCGCATCACAGCATAGAGGAAGGAAATTCTGGTGGCAATCCATCTGCCCTGCAGGGAAGAGCTGTGGAAGACATTGCTTCTCTGTGCTCCCCAAGGCAGGAGGAGTAAATGATCTGGGCTGCCCTGGAAGGCATTTCAATAGTGAACAGAGATAGCATGGAAAGGCAGTGCTCCTAGCCTCCTGACCTTTCCTACCAGCCTGAACGTGGACTCGGTGGATGTCTGCACTTTCTTGCCTTTTTGCTTGGCATTATGCTTTCTTTCTCTGTCTGTTACACTGAGCAGGCCTCTATCAGAACATCCAGACTCTCTGCAACTTGGCAATATTTTACTGATGTAGAAGTTATATAAGACCTGCACAACGCACCTAGGGGCTTCAGAGCTGGGAGAGAAAATACGTTTTTGTTTTCATGTTCAAGGTTTGTCCTCTGATAAGCTTTATCGGAAACTATACATTTGGGAGTGATTCAATTCTTGTTCAACCATTAATAAACCTGAGACCTTGAACTCCGCTTGATAGGTTTTCCTTTCTCTTCTTATTGGTTAGAATTTCAGGGGGGAACAGGAGTAAGCTTAGCTTCTTTTCATCCCAAATTTCCAACATTGTTTTTAAGACAGAATATTGATACCTTTTTAATAAAGATATCTGTTGATACCTAATCAACTTAGTTATGATAAATGTACCGACATTAGAACAAAGACCATTAATCAGGGTCTTAATAATTTAATAGGAAGATGAAGTTCTCAAAACATTGCATATATTATGTCACCTATTACTGAGCATCAAAAATATATTCCAGATGTGGTGAATGTTTATTGATTTGCCTTTCTTGAATGGCATCTACTTCTGTGAATTTTTTCTTCAAAACATATTTCAAAAAAGATCTGCTCTGTCTCACCTCCCTGTCCAGCATGATTGCATCTGATTCAAAAGAGTTCAATGAGAAATTTTCCATAGAATTTTTCATGCTGGGGCTGCAGGAGAGGAGACATTTCCATTAGTGTGATGAAATTATGCTAGTGTGACCCTGGAAGCTGCCTGGGACCACATATGCCTTGTTACATGGAAAAGCCAGCTTGTGGTAGAAGAATATGGAGTCAACATACCCAAAACAGCAGTATGGAGATAGTGAAGGAAAGGTTCCTGACTATTTCCAGTCATGTGCTCTCTAGCTTGCTCTGGCTTCTGCTTTTTGGAAGTTTAGTCATTCAGCTCATCTGGGAGATACTCATTATCTTTATTAAATCCCTTTTTGTGTAAGCTTGTTTGAACTGTGTTTCTGTCAATTGCAACTAGAAGTCTTGGTTAATACCCTGATGCCTTCAATTAATTTTTGCTGTATTTGTGACATCTGAACAAGGTACCCTGGTGGTCTAGTGATTAAGATTTGATGCTCTCACTGCCATGGCTTGGGTTTGTTTCCCAGATCACACTACCTGTCTGTTGGCTGTCACATGTAGCAGCTGTGTGTTGCTATGATGTTGAAAGTTATGCCACTGGTATTTCAAATACCATCAGGGTCACCCATGGTGGGGAGGTTTCAGCAGAGCTTCTAGACTAAGACAGACTAGGAAGAAGGACCTGGCCACCCACTTCCAATGTTTTCAGAAAAAAACTGGCATGAAAACCCTATGAATAGCAGCAGAGTATTGTCTCATATAGTGCCAGAAGGTCAGCGGATGGTGCAAAAAGACTGAGCAGGGTTCTGCTCTGCTGTACACAGGGTCGCTAGGAGTCAGAATCAACTCCATGGTACTAACAACAAACAATGAGGTGGGTACTCACCTCATCTACAGATGAGAAAGTTTAGGCTAAATAACTCGTCTTCTTCCAAAGTCCATGCTTTTTCACCCTATCTTAGTGATTTTTGGAAATATTTTGACTAAAGCTAACACAATAATGCAGCCAGTTGATCACAGGCTAAGATGGCTGATTGTCCTGAAGCCCTGTTGTAGGTGAGGTGGAAGAATTTATCTGTGGACGAGACTTGTGAATCCGTCAATCTACTGAGTCTTGCCACATGCTCTTCTGTCTTTAATGAAGGGGCACAACAACTTGCATTCCTGCACAAGACCATGGAGAAAATGTGACAGCTGCAATGGATCTTGGGTTTCCAGTCTTCTAGGCTGCTTTTTCTCACTGCCACCTACTCTCTGAGGGTTTCCTATTGGCACAATGAGAACTCAGATGATCATGAGTAAACAGTGAGACAGATGGAGGAGTTGGGTCAGGCAACCAGAAGACAGCATCCAGAGATTGAGGTAGGGAGGAAAGATCAGTGTTAGATTGAGTGCGAGAGTTCTGAGACAGATAAGTAGAGCCAATGGGCTTAGTTAACTGGAAGAGCTCAAGGTAGGCAGATGGTCAGTGGCAGAGAGACTGCATGGAGTTGTTGGGATGTTACTCTGATGGTTAGGATATTACTCTGAGCCACGGCTAGAGGAGGACTTCATTTACCAGGAACACTGGTCAGAGCAACAGAAGGTCTCTAACTTGGAGAAAATGAGAAACTGGTTAGATTATGAGGACACAGACTAGGACATGGGGAAATAAGGTAGAGGTGGAGATATTAGGGTTAAGATACAAGAAGGATTTTATTGCTAATAGTAAAGATCCTCACTTAATTTAAAAAGTCGGATTCCCAAGAGTTAAATTCCTAGACCTTTTCCCTATTTGCTATCCTTAAGATATCTAATCCAGTGTTATCCAGTCAAAATTTCTGTAATAATGGAAATGTTCTATTTTGTTCAATATGGTAGCCACTGGCCATGGGTGACATTAAATTTAAACTAATTAAAACTAAATAAAATGTAAAATTCTGTTCCTCAGTTGTACTAGCTATGTTTCAACTGCTCCATAGCCACATGTGGCTAGTGGCTCCCATATTGGAAGGCACAGAATTCTGTGCCTACAGCTTCTTCCAATACTAATAATCTTAAATTCTATTTCTGAGGACCCTCTCCATATCTTCGTACTTGCATATCAAATTCCATATAAGACATTTTCCCCCTGGAGTTTCCACAGGACCCTCATTCTTACATTTCAAAATCTAACTCATTTCATTACTCCAAGTTTATTTTTCCTTTGTCTTGGTAAGAGTTCCCATTGACTGGTCAGTTTTCTAAGCCAGATATTAAATATAGGCGATTGTCCCTCTAATTTCCTAAAACAAAAAATTTATCAAAACCCATTTATTCTCTCTACTAACTCCTTTCTTAAGTCTTATCTCTGCTATGCGTTCTTGCAGTCACTGCCTTGATTTAGTTCCTCAAAATATCTTGCCCGTAATTTCTTGCAAAACTCTCCTAACTTGAGCCCTTCCTCACAGTTGTACTCCTATTCAGACAATCTTCTATCATGGTCGATCACACCATCATGGTGCATATTCTGAAATACAGATCTGATCAAATCACTCTCCTATGTTGAGAACAACCAACGTCTCCCCAGCTGCATGATGAAGTCTAAAATGTAGCGTTATACACAACTGTCTTCTGGGTTCCCTCTGCCCCTTCAGATTGAGACAAGAATACCCGTATTTCATGATCCATAGAGATGCAAATGCCCTGATTTTTCTTATGAATTTCCAAGGTGAAGAAAGCTATTTTTTCCAAGTCATCCTCTTCCTCCTCTAGGCTGTCTCTTAATGCAGTCTCTGGACTGCACAGAGTCAACTCAGCCCCTGTATTAGTTTCCACAGAAACAAACAAACAAGATATCTGCTACCATAAAGAATTCAGGATTGGAGTGGGCTATGTGGAGAAACTGGGGTTCACACACACACACCTCCACATCAAGCAATATAAAAAATATATCAAAGCTGTATGACATGTCACTTCCCAAATGTCCTTTTAAGAGGCAGTATAGTGGATTAGCTAAGTGTGTGCTCTGCCTCGTTTTAAATCCAGGTTCTCACACATACCAGTTGGGTAACTTTGAGGAAGTTCTTTAACGTGAGTATATTTGTCCGCTGGAAAACTTGCATAAGCAGAAATCTCTAACATTTAGGGTAACAGTGAGGTGTAAAAGCATTAATGTACATAAAGAGGTGCACGTTGGTTGGGAATAGTGCCTAGCCCATGGTAAGTGTTCAGGGTGTGTCTGCTCCTAATAGAATTCTAGTAATCATTGTTAGTATTAGCACCACCGTTAGAGGGGCTCTTTTTGACCATCCCACTCCTAAGTTCCTTTCTTTGTCTTTTCCTCAGCAAAATCTCATCCCTCGTTCTTGCCCTGCTGTTCTCATCACTCCTACCTCCAGCAGAGCCACACACACTGAGTTCACGTTGTTGGGAGAGAGCTGCTGCACCTTCTGGGATCGATGCTGCTCTCTTCTCTGATGCCTTCAAATCAGCATGTCCCATGCTCAGTGTTTTCCAGGCTGTTATTTTTCCTCACAGAAAGAGGACCCATCCTATGAATAACTCTGGTATTAGATATTGGTAAAATTAATAAAAGGAAAATATCTTCTCCTTGTTTTACATGCCATGCAAACTTTTCATAAGCAAAATTGAAGGTACTTTGCGATTTCTTCTCTTACTATTGTCCTATATGCATGCTGAATTCTAGGCCCACTGAATTACCTCCACCTGAGTCTTTCATGCCTGTGTGTCTTTGCACATGCCATTCCCCATTTCTGGAAGACCCTGCCTTCTTGTCTCCCAAGCAGTCTCCTACATAGTTGAAGGTACATCAAATGTGATGCTCTTTCTGACTTTTGAAACTTAGCCTAATACTCCTATTGGAAATTTAGAAGATCTGATAAGTAACATCCATTTTCCCCTCTTGAGTTCAAAGTATAGATTCCCGACTCTTCTCTCTAGAGTTCAAAGTCGCAGACAATGACGCATTGGAGCTGGCTAGCCAGAGCTGATTGTATACATCTCAGTCCAGTGCTATGGTCAGTGACTTTTTCTTGGTAGCTTGACAACAACTATGGTAGCAGAATTCATACCAAGGAAATCTTCAAACACTGCAGATCAGCTTTTTTTCTGCCAGGGAGTAATTGTTAAACATTTACTGACATACCAGTGATATAATGGAAACAGTGACTTAAAAAAATATATCAGCTATTTCACTGATAAAATTGATGGAGAACTTTCCAACAATGAGCCTGATATCCTAACGCCATCGCCAGGATTAGGAAGACTGATCAACCTGCTTGGGGGTAGGGTTGGGAAACCATAGATCTCCCTGAAAGGAACTTGGCCTTACCAAGGTAATTACCACAAGGCCACGAGTAGAAGAGATAACATGATGTCTTTTAGTGAGAAAATTTCCCCAGTGTCCCTTCTCAAGCTCTGCAACCAGTCACAACCCCCAGGGAAGAGTGATGACTGGAGGATGAGATACCAGGGGACTTAAGGAATAGACATTTCCTCTTCGTGTTTCCCAGATAAAGGAAAGGAAGAAAAAGGAAGTTTCCCTTCATTCTTGTTCTCCAGATCTGCCTACATGCGATTGATTTATAAAATTAATTGCATTTTTTGCAATTTTGTTTACTATCTGTCTCTCCTATTAGACTACAATATTCTTGATTGCAGGGACATTTGCATCTCCAGAATGAAAGGCAGTTTCAGGAACATAGTAGGTGCTTAATAATTGTTGAATGGATCATAAGGTCAAAGACTGGGTAATGAAAATGTTGAACTTTATCCAAGTCCTATAATCCCGGAAAACAGTAATTGTAAAAGAAATCCCTCCTACTCTGTGTGTTTCTTTCCCACCCTCCTGCAATAATCTTTTTGAATAAAATCTCTCCGTGGGCAGGTCTGAATTTATTTGTATTGGACACTAAGCACACAGGCGATTTGATATTCAGTAATAGGCGCTATAAGCATAAGACCCTTTTAATCCCTACAACAAAGGGAAGGGTTTGTTACAAGATTCTGAGTCAAGGAGCATCTAAGGTCCAAAGATGGTGGGGGAGGCATGGAGGAGGACACTGAGCAAGTCAGATGAGTATACAGCAGTTTAATTTACACCTGTGATCCTCAGAAACCACTGGGAGATTTTAGCAATGCCCCACCCCAGACTACCAAGTCAAAATTTTCAGGAAGGGGACCAGGAATCTGCATTATTAAAGAACTTCCCAAATGATTTACATTCACAATCTGTTGGAGGAAACTTTAAAACTTTTACTCCTTCATTTGAATCCTCTTTATTGGACCTGCCAGTGTTTCAAATTATGCATTTCAATATTAACAGAATTGAGCTGTGCAATTTAAATTTTTAATCCCTAAACATTTAAAACCAGGTATTAATTTCCAGCTCATGTTCCCCTCTTTTGAACGTGACCTTTATTTTAATAGTGATGAAATTTATGAAGCATGCTTCATTTCCCTGATTTACTGTAACATAGCTAAATTTACGTTGGAAATGGTTAGACTGTGGCTCCATATTAAATCCTTAATATACGCGCACTAGTAAAATTATCGGTTCTCCTAAGCCACCCAGTTAAAAACATAGATAATGGACATCAAATTCCCAGTCAAATTTCCCCTTTTATGGCTCAACAGAGCTTGTCATCACCATATAAAATTCAAGAACAGATAAAGGGAAGATGACAAATAAATAAAGGCCATGTCTTCATTGAATCAGGTTAATTGTTAGACATGTAATGGCAAATAAGCAGCTTGAGAGATTTTCTTTCTGAATAGATTGGTTATTTTGGCACATTATAGACACGGCCTTGGGCTACCTAAAATGAGTGACTGATTCCAGTATATGCCTTGGCCCCAGATTTATTTTTTCCTTATTCCATATCACTTGCCAACACGGTAGGCAGTGAAATGCAGTGGGAAAAATATGAAGCCAAATAACACAACAAAATACTGGAACACCTTTGGGGTCAATTCTGAATCCATAAAGTGGCTGTTAATATTTTCCAATATTGACTCCAAAAAATGTTAGTGATCACTATGATATTTCTGAGTCCTCTCTGGAGCAGAGAGAGAAGGATAAAAGTAAAAAAAAAATGGCTGTGGAGACATATACTTTCTTGTAAAGATGAAGACCAGAAATGCAGTCCAAACAATTATGCAGAGGAGATAGGACATAAGAATGACTGAGCCTCATCTGTATACCAGATATTTTACATTAATTCTTTCATTTAATCCTCACAAAACTCCACTAAATAGCTGTTATGGCTCTTATTTTACAGATAAGGAAACTGAGGTTTGCTGACCCTAAGAAACTTGCCCATAATTACAGGTTTAGAAGGTTATAGGGCTCAGATACTCAGCTGGGATCATTAGACTCCAAAGTCCAGTAATTATCCACTTAACTCCAATATTTCCTAAAATGAACTGGCGCACTTTCACATGCATTTTTTCATTTTAACCTGACAATAATCTTGTGGAATGGGAAGGGTAATTATTAAATTCTCATTATTGAAAGGAAAGGGAACAAATACAAGACTTTCATTCTTCTGTTAGCTCTCTGAGAAGGATATTTTTCATGCTAAGTTTATTTTTATTACCCTCAAGCTTGTACATTCCAGATACATACTTTATATGTCCCACCATCCACACACTCTTGTAGTAGCTTGCCTCAAAAGAGAGTAGAATTTGAAATTAAAAGACCTAGATGTGAATCTCAGTTCTACCTCCTACTGTTTTATTTAATATGATGGCTTCTCCCTGAGATTTGGGGGTGCATTTCATAGTTCCCTGTACACCATGGGGACCTTCAAAGCAAACATTTTAAACTACACGACAAGGACATTGGTCAGGCTCAAACTGCCTGTGGACCAAAGTGAGAAATGGAGCTGTAGTGTTGACTGAGTTCTAAGATTAGATGGAGAACTAAGCATGAAGAACGTTGGTTTAGCCAAGGGTGTGGTAGCAGCTGTGCCTAGCAAGGGCTGTTTCTTCCGAATTGTTTTTTCTGAGGTGATATTTTTCTTTTGACAAGCCTTTAGACCATATCCATTATAGCTTCTTCACATGCACTGACCTGGCTGCTCTATCCATCATTTTTGTTGACAGAGTAGCACCAGCTTCTTCTGACAGGAAGAGTTTGGCACTGCTTTCACCTTCATACCTGGTTGGGGCTCTTGGTTTTGGAGACCTTCCCAAGTTTTTCTTTTTTAAAAAAAAAAAAGTAGGTTCAGCAAAATATGTTCCCTCACCCTGGAAATATTTTGAACCAAATATTCAATACAAATATATGTGTTACTTCTTTAAGCGGTTAATTTGAGAAGAATTTCATCTAAAGCATTTGAAGCAAAAAGTCATATCTAGCTATTTATCATGTAATGAATATTTTAAATGTATTTTTATTCATGATATATTATAAACATTAATATATAAATGAAAATAACTGACTAATTAGAAGTCTACTTTGTGCTAGGTACCATGCTTAAGATATCATATTAGTCTTCTAGGGCTGCTGTAACAAAATGCCACAAGCTGGGTGGCTTCAAACAACAGAAATGTATTTTCTCACAGTTCTGGAGGCTAGAAGTCTGAGATCAAGGTGTCGGGGCAGGGCTGGTTTCTTCTGAGGCTTCTCTCTTTGTCTTGTCAATGGTCATCTTCTCCCTGTGTCTTCATCTGGTCTTCCCTCTGAAGGTGTTTGTATGTTAATCTTCTTTTACAAGAACACTAGTCAGATTGGATTAAGACCCACCCTAACGACCTCATTTTAACCTCATAACCTCTTTAAAGACCCTACAAATACAGACAAACTGGGGGTTAGGAATTCAATGTATGAATTTTGAGAGAACACAATTTAGCCCATAATGGGTATTTATATGGATTCTTTTATATAATTAATTGCGAATTTTGTATAATTATTCACATTTTAGAATAAGAACAAGGAAGTTGAGTATCCTGCCCAAGGTCAAAGAGCTGACAAGTGACAGAATTAAGATTTAAAGCCAAGTCTGGGAAGCTCTTAATAGCTAGTCCAGTGCCTTTTCCATCCTCTGCTATATCTTCTTTCCAGATGTTCTATCTGCAATATACTAATATTCATCTCTCTCTGCAAACACATGCACTAGCTGCCATAGACTGATAACATCTTGCCCAAGTGATGTTAAATTTTGCCCGAAGAGTGGACATTTTGCTTCAGGCATTATGCAGCAGCTGTCTTGACTAGTTTGATAGAATTTGATCCAATTGGATGTTAGGAGTGTGTTTTATTCAATTTCACAGAATTTTAAGTAGTTTTGTGTGAGTTACAAGGTTCCTATTTAAATGATGTGGAGTTTCGGTTTGGTTCATGTCTTAGTCACTTCTGGCTGCTGTAACGAAAATACCATACATGGACTGGCTTTAAAAGAAGAAATTTTTTCCTATAGTTCTGGAGGCTAGGAAGTCCAAGGTCAAGGTGCTGGCAGATCTGGTGCCAGGTGAGGAATCTCTTACTGGTTTAAAGATGGCCACCTTCTCATTCTATCCTGACATGTCCTAGGGAAAAAGGAATCAAAATCTCTCCCATATCTTTTTATAAGGGCACCAGTCCCATTACAAGGGCTCCACTCTCATGACCTAATTACTTCCCAAAGGCCCCATCTCTAAATATCATCACATTAAAAATTAGGGTTTCAACACATGAATTTTGGGTAGAGACACACATTCAGTCCATAGAAACTCATGAAGAAGGATGCCTTTGACAGATGTGTGGCATCACACTTTCACTTGGGCTGTCTTATCTGATCTCATCACAAAAGCATTTTCAGGTAGAAAACACCAGTATCATTAGTGATGAGGATTTTTAGGCTGGTTACTTTTAAAACTGCAGATGAGAAGTAGGCTCCGAGGCACAGAGTTTGCTTGCCCTTTGTTGGGAGACATTTGCATTTGTAAGGAAATCTCCATGCCACCCCCTCTGCACCAGGAGGAAGGCAGAATGGCCTTATCTCTGGAAACTCTTAATGGGGAAGACAAGGACTTAAGCTGGTTACTGTCTGGCAACCTCATGTAACTGATTTAGGGTGGTGGCTTCTGGCCTTTACTTAATCCGATTTGAATCTTACCTAAAAGTTGTGGGACCACCTAATGGCCAGACCCCCACATGCACTGATACCATTTTAACTTTTTTACATGTTCTTTCCTTTGTCTTGTAAAGAGATGGCTCACATACCTATGCCTTAAATTTAGCCTTACTCTCTGCCCATGTTTGCAGTAGTAGTGGGGGCAGCAGCAGCGGCTCCTTCTGCCCCTGGGTCCTGTCCCCATGCAGCAGCCGGACTGCCCATGGATCCTGTCTGCATGCTATTCCACACTGTTCTCTAAATAAAAGAGCACTACTGCCAGATCTTGAGAGTACAAGAAATCTTTCTTTCGACTTCTCCGCTCACCGACCCCACATCAATTAGGACTTAGTCAATTTTCCCTTTTCCCCTTCTAAGTTTCTCAGTGCAGTGGTCAGACCAGGCTTCCAGGTGGTTATAGGACAAGTCAGGAAGTGGCTATACTAGGACTTAAAAACTAGTAGTGGTAAACCAGGTTAATGGAGGAGGGAGGAGAGATGCAAAAAACAGCAGGAAAAAAGGAGGGAAAATTTATTACAAAACTTACTGAAGAAGAGCTCTCAAAACTGTCTTTTAGGCTACATTTATGAGAACATCTCACATGTGTACAATTCCATTGGCTTTCGTCAAGACAAAATATAAAAGCATACATCACAACCTCAGAGAGAACTCTATCAGCGAAGATAAGATAAGTGTGCACATACCGATAAGACAGGTAAGCAAGCAATTAAATTATAATGAGTGTTTAAATTGTTGTCTGTAGTAATGTTTTATTTTCTGCTTCTCTCTTAGAAGAGGGGTCATTTTATCAAAAATGTCAGTTGCAACAAAGTGAAATTTGAAGGGTATTAAAAGAAGGTTATGAATCCAAGGGTGAGAAAAAGAAAGGCAGATATGAGCAGAGTGCAATATAAAGAGACTGGTAGACATAATGTGGGTAAGAAATGACAAACTGTACAGAAAGACAGGAAGTAATTAGAAAGTGATAGGAGAACTGGCTCCAGATAAGATTTGGTCCTCGTTTGTTATGGAACATGGAAGGGGCTTCCCTGACAGATTAAGGGATTAGGGCTTTATTCAAAAAGCAGTGGGGATTGTTTATTTGCATTTCACAAGATAAAATATCCCTGTTCTGAAAAATTACACTTGATTTTGGAATGAAGCCACTATGTCCCTCTTTACCTTTTAAATTTTCACATCAGAATTTTGTCCCAAAGAAATTGGAATAAATTTTTATTTTAAAAGAAAAAACTCTCCCTTTGACCACTCTTAAATGATTAAAAATTTTCTTCACTATTTAATAAGCACTTATAGGAAATTGAGCTGAAACAAAAAAGTCAAAATGCAGACTAAGATGCTCATAACAGCAATATAAACTATAATAGTGAAAAATTAGAAACAACTTTAACTTTTCCTTTAAAAGAATAGTTAAATAAATTATGATATATCTATGCAATGGACTACAATGCAGCCATTTAAAGTTTGATGATGTGTGTGAAATTGGAAGGAAGCACAACAAACTGTTATCTGTGATTATCTTGATAACAGGATTCTTGAAAGTTTAAGTAAATTTTTTATAAATTTATCCATTTCCCAAATTTCATAAATTAATTACATGTTTATTAAATAATGAGAATAAAAATTAAAATTAACGTGAAATCAATTCTAGGCAATAGCTCTGTTAATGACAGCATCTTTGGAACAATACATAACAACCAAGGAGATGACTTTGAAGGAAATAAATATTATCTGCAAGGCCACATTCTAGTCACCTGATATTCTAGTCTCTCAAGCTGTATTTGGTTTGTTTTGTTCCCAAAACTTTACAAAATCGAGGAGCCGTGTCCTCTGAGTGGGAGTTGCTGAGTGGATGTGCCAGTGGCACCCATATTGTGGCTTCCTGACTGGAGCTCGTGTGCAAATCTGATTCATCTTTATACCATCAGACTGTTACTGTCTTTAACATATTGTAGACATGTTTGAGGCATATTTGTTGATTATATGAAAAATCTGGTCAAAAAATATGTTCATCTCACAAATAGTGCACTGTTTATCAGAGAATTTTCCCTGTATTTGTTTTGGGGATTTGCCCAACTTGCAGCTCAGTGTATCTATTTGTGTTATATAGAATGTATTTTGCTGAAATTTCCTTCGTTCACTGGCTTCATGACCATTGAAAAATCACTTGTCTTTTCTGATCTTAACCTTATCAAAGGATTGACTTTAGGGTTAAATTAAAAAAATAAATGTGGAAATATCTAGGACTTGAACGATAGAGGTAGCTGATAAATTTTATTGGAGCTTGAGTTGACTGCTTCTTGGTAAACGTGATTGACTGCAGGCATTTTGGGGAAATAATGAGTCTTTTAGAAAAGAGATATTTAGCATTCATTATAGCAACAAACAATGGTGAGGGGTGGGGACATGTTAAAGCAAAGACTTGACCACTCATATTATCAGGGAAAAAGTCATGGCTGGTCGCATGCAGGCACCGACTGCCTCCCAAGCATTCCACCAGAGTAGGAAGTAGCACACTAGCTTTGAGGGTCAGGTGTAATCTCAAATTTAAAGGGATGTTTTAATGTTAGCTAATTAACAACCATTCCACAAAGTGCCAGAAATGGACAGTAAAATCTTGATAAATTTACAAAGTGACTTTCTCAACATATTCTTCAAATATTTCCTTTCACTTAAAGATATTATGAAAGCAGGAAAAAGACAGATAAAGATAGGTGTGCCTAAAGGCCCCAAACTATGAGACAAAATCGATTCTAATAATTTGCCACAGGAAATGAGCCCCAGACATTCAGGCCCATAGAGCTAGTCCTGGGGCCGGCCTGGTGGCGCAGCGGTTAAATTGCGTGTTCCTCTTTGGCGGCCCGGGGTTTTCGGTTCAGATCCTGGGTGCGGACATACACACAACTTGTCAAGCCATGCTGCAGTAGGCATCTCACAGATAAGTAGAGGAAGGTGGGCATGGATGTTAGCTCAGGGCCAGCCTTCCTCAGCAAAAACAAGGAAGATGGGTGGTAGATGTTAGCTCAGGGCTAATCTTTCTTAAAAAAAAGCAAAACAAGAAACAGGCCAGTCCTTTGTTCTAGGTTTCTGTGGATAGAGGCATTGCCATCTAGAGGACAGAGCAAGAATTTTAGTATAGAGAGATCAGCTTCTCTCACAACTCATTTTTTTCATCTATAAATGTGATTAATCATATTTCTTAAAAGAAGAAAAGAAAGTAAACTTTTCCTCTTAAGTAAATTCCATGTAGATGCATTATGTAATGGAATTCATGTGTATGTATTATATAATGGAATAACGTCTTTATAATAACCCTCACATTTCAGAGGAGAAAACTGAGGTTTAGGGAGACAAAGTAACTTAAAGGTTATGTGTCTTTCAGTGACAGCGGTGGGCTTGCTGCCAACTCTGGTTGACATTCCAACAATGAAAGATCAATGTTTACTCCATAGCACCACACACATATTAATACTAAATGTAGAGAATTCAGTGGGCTCACTGTCCAGAGCTGGGATTTCATTTTTGGCTCTGACAGTTATCAACTGCGTGATCTTGCACACAATTTATTTAATCTCTATAATCTTTGAGTTATCTCTACATAAAGAGGGAATATTAATCAAAAACATGTATTTAAGTACTCTATAAATTCTAAATGTTTGGGTTTGTTGTTATAATTGCAAGTATCTCTATTTTAGGTTCATATTTTGTACAAACACAAATAGAAATGCAATAGAGGAAGGTATGAGAGGAATATGGGATAGAATGGGGAAAAAATGGAAACTGGATAGAAAATTTAATTTTTGAAACTCTTTGGTTGAGAATTTTCCATCTCAACACTGCTTTTACCAGAAGAATCACCAAGATGTTGAAATAAGAACTTATGCACATACACCCTGAATATTAGAAGACTGCTGCACATTGCCCTGACCCCAAACAAATTGGCACCCTGTTTATGGACATTAGTAAGAGTCTAGGATTTTTTTTCAATATGTAAGGTAAAGGGGGGAGCAGCTTTTACTTTTTAAGATTTTTAGAATTCTCACCCCCTAACGCATTATATCTTCCAATCCCTTCTTTTTTCTCCTTCAGATCAAATCCCTTCAAATAACTATTACTGACTGAACAAAGATGTGCTCTAATTCAATATTCTCAGAAAGTACCTCTCTGACATTTCCTTGGCAGAAAGGAAAAAAATAAATAAAGAGAGTGCTTTACAAGGATCAGTCACTACTACTATTGCTATAAATAGTTTTTGCAAGACAAAGAAAGCAGATTCAAGATTAATAGGTAGGAACTAAATGCAAATTCCCTGAGTTCAAATCTAAGATCATCCTGTTACTAGCTGTGTGAACTTGGGCAAGTTATATAGTCTGTCTATGCCTCAGTTTCTTCATCCATAAAATGGAGTTAATCATAATACCTACTTTATAAGTTTGCTGAAAGGTTTAAATGCATTAATATGTATAAGGTGCTTAACACAGGGCCTGACACTTAACAGGTACTATGTCAGTGCTAGTTACTTCTTCCTCGTGCTCCTAAAACCCTGTGTATGTTGTTTGTCACCATATATTTTGATTTCTTATTGTTGCTGTTTGTTCTTTTTTTCCCCACTAAACTGTGACCTTTTATAACAGAGCTGGCAAACTATCGCCCATGCCTGAAATTCAACCTTCAGCCCTGTCTTTTACAATATGTAAGCTGAGCATGTATTTTACCTTTTTTAAAGGGTAGTAAAAAAAATAAGAAAGGATATATGTCAGAGACCATATTTGGCCCACAATGCCTAAAATATTTAACATCTGGATCCAAATAGAAAAATTTTGCAATGTCTGTTTTAGATGACAGAGACAATATTTCATTAATTCTTATACTTATATTTTTGATACAGGGAGAAAAGATAAAGAACAGAAAAGAGGGAGGTGTGTCCAAGTAAAATACCACAGAAACACTGTGGAAGGAGAAGTTAGTTCTGACTGTGCAAATCAGGGAAGGTTGCAGACAGGACTTTAAGGATGGGAGAGATCTCAATGAAAGAAGAAGATTCTATCACCTCAAAATGGATTAATGATTTAAGTGTAAGATGTGAATATGTAAAATTTCTAGAAGAAAATACAGGGGAAAAGCTTTATGACATGGGTTTAGGCAATGAATTCTTGGATCTGACACCAAAAGCACACGCAACAAAAGCAAAAACAGACAGCTGGGCTTCATCAAACTAAAAAGGTTCCATACAACAAAGGAAAGACATAACAAAGCAAAGAGGCAGTCTACGGAATTGGAGAAAATATTTGCAGACCATATATGTAATAAGAGGTTACTATTCAAAATATAAAAGGAACTCAATAGCAAGAAAACAAATAATTGGATTAAAAAATGTACAAAGGACCAGAATAGACATTTCTCAAAAGAAGACATACAAATGGCCAACTGGTATATCAAAAGGTACTCAACATTACTAATCATCAGGGAAATGCAAATCAAAACTGCAACAAGATATTACTAAATACCTGTTAGGATGGTTATTATCAAAAAAATCAAATGATAACAAATGTTGGCAAGGATGTGAAAAAACTGGAATATTTGTTTACTGTTGGTGGGAATTTTAAGGAAAATTATATGGAAGTTCCTCAAAAAATTAATTTTTTTATCATCCAGCAATCCTGCTTCTGGGTATATACTCAAAAGATGGCCATCTTGCTTTCTCTTGAAATCAGGATCTCGAATAGATATTAGCACTCCTGTGTTCATTGTAGCATTATTCACAATATCCAAAAAATGGAAACAATCTAAATGTCCATCAACAGATGAATGGATAAAGAAAATGTGGTGTATACATACAATAGAATATTATTCAGTCTTAAAAAAAGAAAGAAATCCTGCCATATGTGGCAACATGGGTGAACCTGCAAGACACTAAGCTACATGAAATAAGCCAGTCACAGAAGGACAAATGCTACATGATTCCACTTCTGTGAGGTATCTAAAATAGTCAAACTCATAGAAACAGAGAGTAGAACGGTGGTTGCCAGGAGTTGAGGGGAGGGGAAAATGCGTTGCCATTCAACAGATATACAGTTTCAGTTAAATAAGATGAAGCAGTTCTAGGGATCTGCTCTACAACGTTGTGCCTATAGTTAACAATACTGTATTTTGCACTTAAAAATTTCCTGAGGGCATGCGGCTGGCTCCGTGGCCGAGTGGTTAAGTTCGCGCGTTCGGCAGCGGCGGCCCAGGGTTCGGATCCTGGGCGTGGACATGGCACTGCTCTTCAGGCCACGTTGAGGTGGTGTCCCACATCCCACAACTAGGAGGAAATGCAACTAAGATATACAACTGTGTACAGCAGGGGTTTGGGGAGATAAAAGCAGAAAAAAAAAAAAAAAGATTGGCAACAGTTGTTAGCCCAGGTGCCAATCTTTAAAAAAAAAAATTTCTTGAGGGCAGATCTCATGTTAAATGTTCTTACCACAATAAAAATAAAGATTAAAAAAAGGAATAAGGAGGTTTGGAACACAGAAACATTTTAAAAATATTTCACAAATGTTATTGAAATAAATGGTGATAACCTTATGAATGCAGTGAATCAAAGATACATTCTGGACTCCAAAGGGTCAAGTCCTGGGTGAAAAAAATATCGTTTGAATCTTATAACAGCCTTATGAGGTGAAAATTATTATTCTCTTTTTATAGAAGGGGAAACCGAGCCTCAAGAGTTTGGCTTGCTCAAGTTTCCATAGCTCGTAAATGTCAGGAGAGAGACTAAAATGAAATGTAGTCACCCATGCGATCTCCTCCCTCATCACCTGCCAAGTTTACCTTCACAGGTGGAATCTTGTACCCCATCTGGCTCAGTACTCTATCTGAGTACTGAGTACTGAGTATAGGAGGATTGCTCAGGCTTAAAGGCTCAACTTCGATCCTGCCCTTGACATAAAGGTAGCAATTAGGACTTAACCTTCAACCAAGTGAGACAATTTGTATTTTTGCTGCAGTAATAGCTTCCTTGTCTTATTCCCCATTGTTCCTCCCTGCATTCATGCCCTAGAGCCTGCTTTGAATGACTTCCCAGGACCCCAGGTCCTCAAGAGCTTATGAGTAAGTTTCCCTGCACTTCCCTGCTCCTAGAGTGCTGTTCGTGAATCCATTGCTTATGTTTTGAGCTCTTCCAACTACCAAATATTTTCTAATATATGGATCTCTGCCTCAAGTCTATGCAAAACTTCATCTAACCATCACTTCCTGCACCTGCCAACACAGTATCTCCTCACAGTCTTCTTGACGAAGCATCGCCTTTTTGTGGCTATTGCCTACTCTGCCCTTAAGAGTATGTACGTTATATCATTCTTCTTTGTCCCTGGTCTTGACCATCTTACTGTACCTAATCCTCATTAGTGGTAATGTGATAGAGGATTAAACAAACAAACAAACAAGAACAGATGGTGTTTCTGATTGTGCAAGTAAATCACTGTTGATATTTAACATATGTAGTGTTTTCTTTGATCTTATGTATGTGTGTATGTGTGTGTATGATCATGCTATATGGTAGAGGGTCTCCAGCTCTCTTTGTTCACTGAACGCTTAATAGCTCAGTAATGTTTTTCATGGTACCTCTTAGGACAGATATCTAAGATTTCCATTTAGTGAGTAGTTATGTCTAAACAATTTAAGTATTTGTGCCCTCAAAACTTGCAGCCATTTGAAAAAATAATACATATAAATAGAAATAAAAATAAAATTTTCATTTAATTCTCAAATAGCTATAATTATTCACTAACGAGATGAAACAAGAGCACTTGTAGAGCACTGCATGGTTATTTAATCCTTGGAATCAGATTGGACACTACTACCCTCATTTTCTGTTCCACGTTGGTTGCACAAGCACCTAATTTTAATCACAGCAACTGTTGAAAACCCAGCTTTGCAAAGATATGACATCAACAAAAGGAATGCAGCACAGACTATTGTTGAAAATGTGAACCACCTTGAGCTAGTAGTTTGTGTAGCATCCAATGGATATTGAATATGACTGTATTTTTCTCAAAAATGTAAAATATCCTGCAGCACTGCTGAGAGTTTACTGTGGTGCCCCAGGGAACTTCTACATGCAGTTTGGGAACCATAGCTACATGAGTTTTGAAATTTTCTATTTTTACTGACATCACATATAGCCAATTTCCCTTAACATTAAAAATGTTTTAAAAAAACATTTATTTTCTGAATTTAAAAATGAAGACTTTTAGTGATATAAAGTTTTAAAGAGCATGAAATTTTTAACAAATGCCCTATTCACTCTTTGCTGTATATTCTGCAAATATTTGTATGCCTTTTTCATGTGATTGAGATTATGTGGTTTATGAATGTTTGAACTCTGCTTTTGTTCCCTTCATATTATATCATCCTTTTATTTCCAACTACAATGGAATAACAGAGACCAGATTCCCCCCTAGCTTGAAACAACTAAAAAAATAAAGACAAAAATATACGAAATAATGGTTTTCAAGACATTGGAAATCAGGCAAGAAAAAAGGATAGTGATTGTTGAGAGATGGAAAACATAACTTAAGCCCTATGATTTCCTGAGATTCCTGGCCTAGAGAGAATCTCCAGGCCATGGCTCAGGGAGGAGGAACTGAGGCAGAACTGAGATTCCAGGTAAACAAAGGTGGCTAAAGTTTGCAGGACAGAATGCTAGAGAGGAGAGAGCTGACCCCTTCTGATGAGGTTTCCATTAGAATATTATACAAAGGATTGATCAGGGCACATGTGTGAGGAAACTGTTCAAGACTGCAGAAAGAACTAGTTGAGGTCAGTGCCGAGCACTGGCAATAGACCAAGAACATTGCCTGTTCTCACCAGACTGGAAAATTACGTAAGAAGAAATTGAGTAGACTACTCAGGAGAGTCTTACCTCAGTAGTGGGAAATATAAGCCCTAGACTATGAACTGCCCCAGATGCAGCTAACATGTCATAAAAGCAAACCCCAAATATCTAAAGTATTCAAGTAGCTTATCTGCATTATAGCACAAAGCTCAAGATCATATATGGGATTATAACATAGAACCAGTATAGTTTGGTTTTGCTTTTTTAAAAAATTCAATCTCCTAGTCTCTGCCTTTTAGTTGAGCTATTTAGGACATTTACGTTTAACGTGATAATTGATATAATTAAATTTAAGCCTATCACCTTGCTATTTGTTTTGTCTCATTTGTTTTTTGTTCCATTTTTCCTGTTTTTCTGCCTTCTTCCAGATTATTTTTATGGTTTTATTTTGTCTCATTTGTCATGTTATTCACTATAACAACTTGACAGCCCACTTGTGCAAGAGGCTAAAAACGTGTTCCTTGTTGGCATCCATATGATGAGTGATCCAGCTGTAAAATCTAATCTTAGCACCTGTTTTCATGAATCACGACTGGAACCAAATCACTCCAGCTGAGTTTGTTTCTCAGGAAGCAAGCTCTGAGTTAAAATTTAACATCCAGATGTTCTTTAAGCAATGTCTTTAGGATCAGTACTTATAGAAGGGAGCTGAAAGAAATATGCATGGACAAAGACACTATCATAAATTATCTTCGAATGGAACAAGATGATCCTGCCTTTAGACTCCCACATGAATCAGTTATTGGATCAGGACCACTACAGAAAGGGTTTTGACTTTGGGGAAAGCAGTTCTCTGTTGGTGAGGCAATTCCTTAAAGAACTGATATTTGTAGACTGTCTGCCAACAGTATTCTCGGGAACTGGATCAGCAAAGTCTGTATTGAAGGCAGATTGGAGCAGTGTATTGCAGTGCCTATTGTAATCTTTCATTAGAACTTCTCAATCCCTGCACTTACATCCCTTAACCTCTCTTTCTTATTTTTTACCTATTTATTTCTCTACACTATTTTTGTGGTGAATTTCTCTGGACTGCCTTATGATTTACTACTTCTCTCAGATTAGAGGAGTGTCCCACAAGTGTGTGATGACTTTTTAAGGCAATGATATTAAATATTTATAATGGATTCTTGATCTACTAGGGTTAGAGTTCACCTTTCTTAGCTTCCAATTTTTTCTATTACTTTTTATTTGAGTGGTTTGTTCATTTTTACCTCTTTGAGGCTTTTGAATATGACTGTTTTTAAGTCCTTTGAAGAGTGCACTATTATTTCTATTTCCTCATAAATAATTATTTTCCTATTTTCTTTGGTTCACAATGATCTTATCTCTGGTGTTTTACTATATGAGACTGTTTTGAATCCTTCTTGCTCTTTGCGAAGAAGGAGAGAGAGTTCCTCACATTCTCTTATATTAACTAGAAGTTCAAGAAGAGTATAACAATTGGAAAATCAGAAATGAGCTGCTTTAAAATAATGAATCACCAGCCCTCGATGGTATTCAGACAGAACCATGTGACTACGTTTTGGGTGTTCCTATATAGGGTAAAACCTAAGGCTAAATAATGTCGTAGTTTTTTGTTTTTCATGTTTTGGTTTTTGCCTAACACTCAGATTCTATTTTTAATTTGTTCAGAAAAAATAACATTGAATTGAAGTATATTAGATTCAAACCAGAACTTACAAAGAGAAAGTTTACAAGCTTCTCTTTTTTCCCCTTCATGGATAAGAACATTCTATAGAGATGTTTTCAGTGATCTGTGATTGTCACAGGCTATAGAGAAGATCCTATTTTGAATGAGCTCTGTGTTATGTCTAGCTTGATTTGTGAATGAATATTCTTGTTAGAAATGTAAAACTCTCAATTTTGACTATAAGTTGGGCAGGCAAAAGAGCACAAATGATCAAGTTCTTTAATGTTCATTGACATAAAACCTCACTTAGATAATTTTTTTGTACCTTCACTCAAGTCTGGGAAGTATGTCAAATGCCCTTTGACATGTCTTTGTGCTGTTTAGAATCAAGTATACACTTCCAGCATTTCAAAAACATTCTTGTCTTCATATAAGCATTTTAAATAGACATAAAATATTAGAGGTAGGAAGGATTTTGTAGATCACTTGGTCTAACACTTTCATCTCACGGATGGGATTATTTTGCAAGGATAAGAGGTTACCCAGACTTTTTATGACAATGGTAGATGACGATGATGATAGCAACTCTCAGTTCTGAGCACTTGATATATGCCAGATGGTGTGCTCAATAGTTATCAAAGATTAACTCCTCTTAGTGCTCACCATAATCCTTTGAGGAGAGTGCTGCTAACCCCACTTCACAGAAGAAACTAAGCCTGAATAAAATAATTTACCTGAAGTTACGTTATCAAGAAGCACTGGAGCTCAGTGAGACCTCACACGCAGTAGCAAAGTGATTCTACCAGCTGGTACCAAAAAAGCCTGGAGACCCAGATATATTAAACATCCATTGTAAAACAATGAGAAGACAATTGATTTTTGGATAGAGAAAGAGTTGGGATTAAAAACTACCTTGTTCATGTTGTGAGATCTTGAAAAAATTACTCAACCCCTCTGAGCTTCAATTTCACCTTCTATCAAAAAGTGATAGTGAAAGTCGCTATCTTATAGGCTGTTGAGATAACTAAGAATGATGTAATGAATGTAAGGTCTTAGAACTATATCTAAGATACAATAGGCACTGAAAACTGATAGAATATCACATATAGTAAGCATGTACAATGTTCTTATTGTCATCCTTTGATACTCAACCCTTAAGCAGGTCTTTGCCTAAAATGCTCCTTTTCAGTGAGAACTTCCCTGGATATCATATTTAATATGGCAGACTAGCTTCCCTTCCATACCTCACTATTCCCTTCCCTATTAGACTTTTCTCCATAGAATTTATCAACATCTACCATGCTGTTTATTTATATGTTTATTATTTGTCTCCCTACACTAGCTTATCAGAACTCTTATCTATTTTGTTAACTGCTCAGTTGTTAGAACTATAGTCTGCTCAATAAATATCTGTTGAATGACTATTATTATTATTATTATTATTATTCTTTTTTGTCACTTTTGTTATCCAAGAATTAGTCTCCTCTCTTCCAAGGTCACTGTGATAGGCTGAACTATATCCTCCTAAAACTCATAAATTGAAATCTTAAGTGCCAGTACTTCAGAATGTGATTATAATGAATACAGAATGTGATTGTATTCTTTAAAGGGGAAATTAAGTTAAAACGAGGTCATTAGAGTGGGCCCTAATTCAATACGACCGGTGTTCTTATAAGAAGAGAAGATTTAGATACACACAGATATACACAGAAGTAAGACCACGTAGAGACATAGGGTGAATATGGCAATTGACAAGCCAAAGAAAGAGGCCTCAGAAAGAACCAACTTGCTGATACCTTGGTCTTGGACTTCTAGCCTGCAGAATTGTGAGAAAATTTGTTTCTATTGTCTAAGTCACCCAGTCTGTGGCACTTTATTATGGTGGCTCTACAAACCCAAACAATCACTTTTCTCTAGTATAGTTTGAAAATATGAGATTTGTCTCCCATCTGCTCCTGAATCATGTGCTCCAAAGCTGTTTTCATGAATTGCACACTCTGTGCTGCCTAACGCTTGGCTCTTCAGCATCCAGTTGCAGTGTGTGTACGGCAACAATACACTGCAGTCTGCTCTTGGATCCACTTAAAAGTTGTAGATTTGAGACTTTCCTTATACATAACCATAAACAAAGGGATGATTGTTGAGCAGGACTAATGACTTTATTTGAATTTTTGTTCCTTTGCCTCTCCTTCTTTGTATTCCTTATGTCACAAGCCCGGCTGCACATATTAAGTAGACTTCTAATTGCTTAAGACAATAGAGAACATTTATAATACAGCAACACAAGCAAACTTAAAATAGAGTATTAGGCATGCTTGCCCTTAAAAATTTCGTATCCCTCCCCCGTCAGAAATATCTCATGAGTCGCCCTTCTCCATAGGCTCGTCCTCCTCGATCTCTCCCTCCTGTCTGAGTTCCTCTCCTTTTCTACTTGTTCTCCTGCCCCTTATCTCCAAATTGTCATGACAGTTTTATTTATTTCAATTTAACTTTCTTTCTGTTTCTGATTTCTTCCTAAATATTAGCCCCAGAATTCTATTGCTTAGAGGAATTTCCGTGTCAATTAACGTAACTCTTATTTTTGTTTTATATTATTTTGTATTACCTCACTATTTTACCATTAATGAGACAGCAAGTATGCTCACCATCAACAAAACAGCAGTTTAAACTCGTCGCCCCCTGTCTAGATCCTGGACTACTCTTTAATCTATTTTCCTCTAGAGTGTAGACTACTGCTACTCAAGGTGTGGTCCTAGAAGCAGCATCTTCTTGGAATTTACACACAAAAAAATTCTCATCTTCTGCAACACCTATTGAATTAGATTGTTTGGGGATTGATCCCAGTGTTCTGTGTTTTAATAAGCCTGGCCATGAGCAATGTTGAAGGGTAAGAATGATATATGATGTTGTGGGAGCCTGGAAATAGCCACCCCAAGATATGTCTCTTTGGCATGATGATTATTTGAGGCTGATTGCTTTTGGTAAACTGGGACAGGGAAGGAGGCTCTGGGGGTGGAACTTGCTTGCCCTTTGTTAGGAGACATTTACATTGTAAAGGAAATCTCTATTTGTCAAGGTGCCTCCCTCTCTGTACCAGGAAGAAAGAGGATGACCTTCTCTCTAGAAACTCTTAATCAATGCCAAAGGCAAGGACTTAAATCTGCATAATAATCTTATTCCTGTTTCTGGTAACCTCCTGTAACTGACTCCCCCTAACCCCAACATCCTCCTTTGTCTTTAGATATTTAAGGTCAGGGTTTCAGTCATTTTGGTGAGTTGCTCAGCTTGCCTGACCTCTCGCATGTATACATCTTATAAATCTTTGCTTAATTTTCTCCTGCTCTTCTGTCTATGCGAATTTAATTCATTCTCCAGCCAGATGAACCCACATTAGGTAGAGGAAAAGTCTTCCTCCCCTACGATGTTCATACATAGAGGCAGATTGAGGGTGTAAGGAACCTAAAGGTTATGAAAATTGGAGAGATACTTTAAGAGTAAATATAAAAATTATGAGTACACAATTATATACAAAGATAAATATTTAATTAAAAGGACAAAAACCACAACAGATGTCACATTTTAACAAGCTGGCCTACTGACAATATCACAAAGTCTAGGGAAATAGCACACTATTTTCAGCACTAATTTAATTCATTAATATAATACTTTTTTTTTTTTTTGAGGAAGATTAGCCCTGAGCTAACATCTGCTGCCAATCTTTCTCATTTTTGCTGAGGAAGATCAGCCCTGAGCTAACAACTGTGCCCACCTTCCTCTGCATTATATGTGGGATGCCTGCCACAGCATGGCTTGCCATGGGGTGCATAGGTCTGCACCCGTGATCTGAACTGGTGAACCCTAGACCACCAAAGCAGAACATGTGAACTTAACCACTGTGCCACTGGGCCAGCCCCAATATAATACATTTTTATCTGCATTTTTGACTGTATACTCATCATCACTTTATATTACAAGAATTTGGTAATTTAATTTCCATGAGGAGTGTAAAAAGTCAATTGTCTTGTTATTCTACCAAGGTTGTCCCACATTCAGCATCTCTATGAATGATAATTCAGAAACATTTCAGCTTAACAATATACTAGAGGTATTGCTGTATAAATATTTAGGATTGTTGTAAAATTTGGCAACACTTTTATTTAGTTTCTTTCATCCTTGAGATGTTGCAGACATGCTTATAGTTTGTAGTAATATTATAGATTCATGCCTTATAAAACCAGGAATTCTGATAAATTTTATATCCTGTTATCCCCATAAAAAGATAAAAAAAATTCATGGTGTATTTGTAATTATATATACTGCATTATTGAATATATTTCTTCCAGTAGCAAATCTGTTTTGACAAGGCATCTTCTACTTATAATTTTACTTGTCTGATGATTGAAAGAATTTTCCACAGATCAAATTCTGGCTTCTCTTCTACTACCCACTTACTCCTAGTTCTGGACACCGTAAGACACATTTGTCATGATATGAACCTCTGGTCCTCAGTAGTCATGTCACCAGTTTGAGTGATTGACACCGGGACAATAGTGGTGTTTCTATAAGCTGTTCCTTCACTGATATCACAGAATTGTTTGACAATGACATAAATAGATCCGACTAATCTAAAAATCAATGAATTCCTAACCAGATTTCTCCTTATATGGAATCCAAAAATGCCCATGATTACTTACATTCATCCAATATGAGGAAAACTATGACAGAAGGAAGTCAAAGTAGAAACAGACACTTGTCTTAACCCATTGTAACTGAAAGCATTTATTTTGAAAAAGTTTCCAGAAACATATGATCGTTTGAACCCATGTGCAAGGCCCCTTCAAGGATACTTTAAGAAGCTCATGCAAGTAAATGTTCCTGAAGCTAATCTTGATCAGCTTTGTGGTATATCTGCCTCTATCCACATGAAACTTATCTCAGTTGGTAGGGCCAAGTTGGCATTGGGATAATATAAACATTAAGCCTATTTAGTACCTATGGTCTTTGAGGCAAAATGGTAACGTGAAGAGGGAAACTTTGTGCCCTAGCTCACAGACTTGAGAAATTATATTAATGTCATGTCTGCCATCTCATGTAAGCAAGATGGTGGACATATTCAATCTAGTTCCAACTTGTTCATTAAACAACATTCATTTCAGTCACAAGGAAAACAAAACAAAACAAAACAAAACATCCCCTCTTCCTCTGTAAGGTTGTATAATCTTTGCCCAATTTGAGCCACTTTTCATCCCATGAACACTTGTGGGTTATTTGAGGGGAGGAATCAGTATATTATTTCAGCCTTTATCCTTAGTCCAGGCATGTTTGTTCTCAGAGATATCTTTCTTGTGAGTTTTTGGCATCTTCGCCCTTCTGCACCTGTTTATGAACAAGAGAGTTTCTGGGCTCTTCTCAGCAGCTTGGCACCAGAGATAGTACTTAACCTTTCTCTTGCTTCCAGAATCCATAGATCAGAAAAATTCCAGAATTGCATGCATCCAAAATATCAACTAAGGGAAAAATGAAGTCATGACTTTCTAAGACAAATGGAAATGAGGTTATTACTGTATGTCTCTATTTAATACATAAGAAAATGAAAGGTGACAGAAGGCTCTGATGTTGGATAAAGCTGGATAGCTGATGAGGACTAATTAACAGGGGGCTGTGATTTCACAGGCTGATGCTTAAAAGGGAATGGCAGGAAAGCTTTTTTGATTCTGAGAGACAGGGTAGTTAGCAAAATGAAACATATTGGAAAGAAGCTTGAACTGAAAGCAAGGAGTTGTGGCTTCTAATCTGAATTGTGTAACAAGCTGCACAAAATTGAGAAAATCACCATCCTCTATTTGCTTCAGGATTCTCATACATAAAAATAGGTTTTGACTAGGTAAATTCATGGAGATAAGAGATATGGACATAAAAACTGAAAACACACATTAGGAGAATAGAGAGAGTGGTAATAGATGAAGGAACTATCTTAAAGGAGAGTCCCAAGGGTCCTAAAAAGGTAAGATTATTGTACCACACAAAACATTTTCTCTAAAATACGTAAAATACTCCAGATTAGCCTCATATACTCTAGTGCTCACAGGGACCCAGGGAAATTGGACCTTAGTCCCAACTTGCCACAATGCTTTGGGTGACCACACACAAATTGTTATACCTGTTGGAGACTCAATTTTCCTATCTGCAAAATGAAGGTCTCAGACTTGCTGACCTTGAAATTACTCGTTAAGAACTAGTGAGAAAATAACAATAGAAGCAATGAAGTCTCTATTTCTGTAGTTTTCATTCAGACTTTGGTGTATGTTGTCATACATTGATGCCAGGAAAATAATATGTCTGTAACAACATGGGGAAAGGATAATGGAGACTGAGCATTGGTACTTTTCCTAGACTCTGCCATATGTGTCTCATCCCTTGGCTGATTTTGACGTACATCTTTCTTCTGTACTAAACTGTAACTGTAAATATAATAGCTTTCAGTGAGCTCTGTGAGTCTTTCGAGTGAATTCTAGAAACAGAGGATGGTTTGGTGAACCACGGAACTCACAATTGGAAGCAGGAGTGAGGAGTGGTCTTGTGTGGACTGGGCTGTCTCTAACTTTGCAGCTGGCTAAAACTCTTAACAGTGCTTCACAGTTCTTCCTCATGAGACTAACTTTATTTAGAACAAAGCTTGGAGAACTCCTTGCCTAAGGGCATTGTCCAAAACAATGAGGGCCGAGTAGAGAACAATTAAGAGAAGACTGGTAGCTCCACAAACCCAGCAAAACAGTAGATCAGTGGGAAGTTTATAGAGAGAACTAAGGAAAGAGATAACTAAGAAGTTCCCTCCATGATTCCGAATCAACACTGGGTGGGGCAGAAAGTCTGTGCCTATATGTCAGGCTGCACCTACTCAGGGAAAATCATTGCAAGATATGGAGCAGACTTGAAAGCATCTTCAAGCAACACACAGACCCTCGACACAGGAGTAAAACCTCAATGGTTCAAGGGGCTTAAACACAACCTCTGACCAAACACTGAAAGAACAATAAGCTACTCTGCCCTAGGGATGACTCATAGGGATGCAGGCGTAAAAATAAAATCACACTTATCCCTGGGAGTCTGGAAGACTGTGTGTATGCAAGGTTTACCCTGTCGGGAATGATTGGTGAAGGAAAGCAAGCTACTGGTCCCTGGCTTAATGAGGTACAAAAAAGTGTTAACCTCTGAACTATGGCAGCAGTCTCAACACCACACACACATCCAATAGTAAACTGTAAAAATTTTACTTTTTTTAAGGGGTTAAAAGAAATCTTTAACCAATAAGTGATTTATGCCAACATAGGAGTAGCTCCTAAATATCCAGGGTAAAATAGGAAAACAATGGAAAAAAAATCTGAGTAGGGCTATCTGAGATCACACGCTGTGGGGGAATAGACTTGGCAGAATTAGTACAGTCAAGTCACTAAATAAATAAACAAATGACCAAGCAAACAACAACAAAACCTATGGTGGAGGGATGAAAATTAACATCCAGAGCTGCTACAAAATATTACCTAATATTTATTGTTTAAAAAACATTATGAGACATTCCAGAAACAGAAAAGTATGACTGAAACACAGGATAAAAAAATCAAGCAACAAAACTGCCTTTGAATGGGCAAGATGTTAGAATTAGCAAACAAAGACTTCAAAACAGCTATTATAAATATGTTCAAAGAACTAATGGAAATCATGCTTAAAAAATCAACGGAAAATGGGCAGAGGACATGAACAGACATTTCTCAAAAGAAGATATAAATATGGCCAATAGACACATGAAAAGATGTTCATCATCACTAATCATCAGGGAAATGCAAATCAAAACTACACTAAGATATCACCTTACACCCGTTAGATTGGCAAAAACATCCAAAACCAAGAGCGACAAATGTTGGAGAGGTTGTGGAGAGAAAGGAACCCTCATACACTGTTGGTGGGAATGCAAACTGGTACAGCCACTATGGAAAACAGTATGGAGATTTCTCAAAAAGTTAAAAATAGAAATACCCTATGACCCAGCCATCCCATTACTAGGTATCTATCCTAAGAACCTGAAATCAGAAATCCCAAGAGTCCCTTGCACCCCTATGTTCATCGCAGCATTATTTACAATAGCCAAGACGTGGAACCAACCTACATGCCCAGAAACTGATGATTGGATAAAGAAGATATGGTATATATACACAATGGAATACTACTCAGCCATATAAAAGGAGAAAATTGGCCCATTCGCAGCAACGTGGATGGACCTCGAGGGTATTATGTTAAGCGAAATAAGCCAGTCAGAGAAAGACGAACTCTATATGACTCCACTCATAGGTGGAAGTTAACATATTGACAAGGAGATCTGATCAGTGGTTACCAGGGAAAAGGGGGGGATGGGGGGAGGGCACAAAGGGGGAAGAGGTGTGCCCACAACATGACTAACAATAATGTACAACTGAAATCTCGCAAGGTTGTAATCTATCATAACATTAATAAAAAAAAATCAAAGGGAAGCATTATGATAATAATTTATTAAATAGAGAATATCAACATAGAGATAGAAATCATACAAAAGAACCAAATGGATAATCTGGAGTTAAAAAGTACCATAAGAAAAATTTAAAAAAATAACTACTAGAGGGGAGCCATAGACAATATGAATTGGCAGAAGAAAGAATTATTTAACTTGAATATACAGCAATAAAGATTACACAATCTGAAGAACAGAGAAAAAAGAATGAAGAAAAATAAACAGAAACTCAGGGAAATGTGTGATGCCATTAAGGGTACCAACATAAGTGTAATGGGAATCCCAGAAGGAGAAGAGTGAAAAAAGCAACAGAAAAAATATTCAAAGAAATAATGGCTGTGAACGTTTTTGTTGAAAAAATTTACTCTACACTTCTAAGAACTTAACAAACTCGAAGTAGGATAAACAAAATAATCCATGTTCAGACATATCATAATCAAAATGTGAAAAGACAAGGACAAAGAGAAAATATTGAAAGTAGGAAGGGAAAAATGACTCATAAGATACAAGAGAACACCAATAAGATTAATATCTGACTTCTCAGCAGAAGAGCACTGTTAGAAGATTCACACTTCCTAGTTTCAAAACCTACTGTAACGCAACTTTAATCAATAGAGTGTGGTAGTGGCATAAGAATAGGCATATAGGTAAATAGAACAGAATTGAGAATCCAGAACTAAAACCATACATTGATGATTAATTGGTTTTCAATAAGGAAGGTGAGATAATTCAATGGGGATAGAATAGTTTTTAAATTAATGTGCTGGGACAAGTGGTTAGCCACATGCAAAAACATGAGGTTTGATATATTCCTCATACCATGCAAGAAAATTAACTCAAAATGAATCATAGACTGAAATATAAAAACTAAAATTATAAAACTCTTAAAAGAACACATAGTAGTAAATCTTTGTGACTTGAATTAGGCTATAATTTGTCAGCTACTGCACCAAAAGCGCAAGTGACTGAAAAAGAGATAAACTGGACTACATCAAAATTAAAACTTGTTCTGAAAATAATACTATTGAGAAAGTGAAAGACAAGCCAAAAAATATGAGAAAAGGTTTGCAAATCATACATCTCATAAAGGACTTATCCTGAGAATACATTTGAAAAACAAAAACCTCTTACAAATCATTAATAAAAAGATGAATGAATTAAATGATAGTTGTTATGAACTGAATGTTTGTGTCCCTCTGAAATTCACATGTTGAAACCTAATCCCGAATGTGATGGTATTTGGAGGTGGGGACTTTGGGAAGAGATTAGGTCATGCAGATGAAGCCCTTATGAATGGGATTAGTGCCCTTACTTCAGAGTTCCTTGCCCCTTCCACCATATGAGAACACAGCAAAAAGGTGGCCATCTCTAAACTAGAAAGCAGGCCCTCACCAAACACTGAATCTGTTGGCACCTCGATCTTGGACTTTCCAGCCTCCAGAACTGTGAAAAATGAACGTTTATTGTATAAGCTGCTCAGTTTATGTTATTTTTCCTACAGTAGCCTGAGTAACTAAGACAATGGGCAAATGATTTGGATAGGCATTTCTCCAAAGTATATTTACAAATGGCCAATAAGTATATAAAATGATGATTAACATCATTAGTCATTAGGAAAGTTCAAATAAAACCCACAATACGGTACTACCTCACACCCACTAATATGTCAAAAAACAGACAAACATTGACAAAGATGTGGAGAAATTGGAATCCTCACACATTGCTGATGGGAATGTAAAATTGTGCAGCTGCTTTGAAAAACAGTTTGGCAGTTTCTCAGAATGGTAAACATAGAGTTACCATGAGATCTAGCAATTCCATTCCTAGATATATACCCAAGAGAAATGGAAATATATATCCACATAAAAACTTGCATATGACTGTTAATAGCAGCATTATTCATAATAGTCAAAAACTGGAAACAGCCCAAATGTTTCTCCACGATGAATGGCTAAATACAATATGGCATACCCATACAACGGAATAATATTTAACAATAAAGAAGGCAGTCAGAAAAGACTACGTATTGTATGATTCCATTTGTACAATAGGTCCGGAGTAGGTAAGTCTAGAGAGATAGACAATAGATTAGTGGTTGCCAGGGGCTGAGGGCAGTGGTGGTGAAGAGTAACGGAGAGTGAATATTAATGGATATGGGATTTCTTTTTGTGACAATAAATGGTCTAAATTAGATAGTGGTAATGACTGCATAATCTTGTGAATACACTAAAAAATATTGTATTGTACACTTTAATGAATGAACTATATGTCATGTTAATTGTACTTCAATATATATATTTTTAAAGATGCTCTTCAAGAATGCATTTGAATGAGGACAAGAGAGCAAAGACAGAGTCAGTGCTGAATATATGAAGGATAAAGTTTTCTGACATGTCCAAAGAGAGGCTTTAAGAGGTAACAGAAATATTTAAGGATTTAAGCGGCAATTGTTCAGTTCTTTGCTCTTAGTGAGTGATATAAATTTTCTCCTCATCTTCCCCAATGAATCTTCTGTAAAATCTTCATTGTTCACTAACATTTAGCTTTTCTTATTCCTTTTTAAGGTACTTGTAAAAATACTCAGTCTAATTTTAAAGTTTGTGTGTCACAAAAATATTATCTATCCACCAAGGAGAGCCAAGCTGTAAGATAAGAATAGAGTGCCTAATATTCAGAGCTGTTTGGTGTGAATCTAAGTGTTTCAAAGTACTCAGGAAGATACCAAAGCACTATCTATCAAAACATGGTAACAAGTATAGATGATATTAGTTAGGTGATTTGAATTTCAAAATGTACTCAGTGTCCTGTATCTTCTCAACAAGAATGTAAGAAAAACAATGTTGTGGTACCTGAGCTTTAGAGTTTTTAGGGACTAGCCCAAACTATGCAGCTAGCAAGCAGTGTCACAGAGATAGAACATAGATGCAGATATTTCAGCTGCCAATGCCTCACTATTTCTCACAATCCAAAGTAGACTTCTGAAATTAGAGCTTGTGCATTAGATTATCATTGCCTTGAGTAGAGGGGCAGCATTTTATACATCTTAGTTATGCCTGGCCTCTTTTACTCATGATGGGTAAGACATTCAAAAATTATCTTGAATGAATGATCACAGAGGGGTGGGAGTTGAATTGGTTTTTGCTATCTCATTTAAAAACAAAATTTTTTTTAAATAGTTCTAAATAGGTCTGAATAGTTTATAACATTGTAAAATGTCAGTTGTACATTAATATTTGTCAAACACCATATAAATGTTCCCCTGCACTGCTTGTGCCCACCCTGCTGCCCTTCCCCCAGTAACCACTAAATTGTTCTCTTTGTGCACAAGTTATTTTATACTCCACATATGAGTGAAATCATGTAGTGTTTGTCTTTCTCTGTCTGGCTTATTTTGCTTTATATGATGCCCTCAAGGACCATCCATGTGGTTGCCAATGAGATGGTTACATCTTTTTTATGGCTGAGTAGTACTCCATTGTGTGTACACATATATATACCACATCTTCTTTATCCAATCATCAGTTGATGGGCACTTGGGTTGCTTCCATGTCTTGGCTATTGTGAGTAATGCTGCCATGAACATAGGGGTGCATAATTCTCTTTGTATTGTTGATTTCAAGTTCTTTGGATAAATACCAGTAGTAGGATAGCTGGGTCATATGGTAATTCTATTTTAAGTTTTTTGAGATATCTTCATACTGTTTTCCAAAGTGGCTTCATCAGTTTGCATTCCCAACAGCAGTGGATGAGGGTTCCTTTTCTTCACAACCTCTTCAACGTTTATTATTTTTTGTCTTGGTGATTGTAGCCATTCTAAAGGGTGTAAGATGATATCTAAGTGTAGTTTTGATTTTCATCTCCTTGATGATTAGTGATGTTGAGCATCTTTTCATGTACTTATTGGCCATCTGTATACCTTCTTTGGAAAAATGTCTGTTCATATTCTCTGCCCAATTTTTGATTGAGTTGTTCATTTATTTGTAGTTCAGCTGTGTGAGCTCTTTATATATTATGGAGATTAACACCTTATTGGATATATTATTTGCAAATTTTGTCTCCCAGTTGGTGGTTTGTGTTTTCATTTTGATCTTGGTTTTCTTTGCCTTCCAGAAGCTCTTTAGTCTGATGAAATCCCACTTGTTTATTTTTTCTTTTGTTTCCCTTGTCTGAGTGGACATCATGTTTGTAAAGATCCTTTTAAGGCTGATGTCGAAGAGTGTGCTGCCTATATTTTCTTCCAGAAGTTTTATGGTTTCCTGTCTTACCTTCAAGTCTTTGATCTGTTTTGAGTCTATTTTTCTGTATGGAGAAAGATAATTGTCTACTTTCATTCTTTTCCATGTAGCTGTCCACTTTTCCCAGCATCATTTATTGAAGAGGCTTTCCATTCTCTATTGTATGTTCTTGGCTCCTTTGTCAAAGATTAGTTATCCATATATGTGTGGTTTTATTTCTGGACTTTCAGTTCTGTTCCATTGATCTGTGTGCCTGTTTTTGTACCAGTATCATGCTGTTTTGATTACTATAGCTTTGTAATATGTTTTGAAGTCATGGATTGCGATGACACCAGCTTTGTTCTTGTTTCTCAGGATTGCTCTTGCTATTCGGGGTCTTTTGTTGCCCCATATGAATTTTAAGATTCTTTGCTCTATTTCTGTGAAGAATGTCATTGGGATTATGATTGGGATCACATTTTAACTATGTTTATTTTTCAAATCCATGTACATGGAATATATTTCCATTTCTTTACGTCATTCTTTCTTTTTTTTTTTTTAAAGATTTTATTTTTCCTTTTTCTTCCCAAAGCCCACTGGTAGATAGTTGTATATTTTTAGTTGTGGGTTCCTCTAGTTGTGGCACGTATGATGTCACCACACCATGGCTTGATGAGTGGTGCCACATCTGTGCCCAGGATCCAAACCGGCGAAACCCTGGGCCGCCAAAGCAGAGTGCGCAAACCTAAACATTTGGCCATGGGGCCAGCCCCAATGTCATTATTGATTTCTTTCAGTAATTTCCTATAGTTTTCCTTGTATAGGTCTTTCACCTCCTTGGTTAAATTTATTCCTGGATATTTTATCCTTTTTGTTGTGGTTGTAAATGGGCTTGTATTCTTGAGTTCTTGTTCTGTTAGTTCGTTATTAGAGTATAGAAATAACACTGAATTTTGTACATTGACTTTGTATCTTGCAACTTTCCTGTAGTTGTTGATTATTTTTAATAGTTTTCCAACGGATTCTTTAGGGTTTTTTATATATAAAATCATGTTGTCTGCAAAGAGTGAGAGTTTCACTTCTTCACTGCCTATTTGGGTTCCTTTTATCTCTTTTTCCTGCCTAATTGCTCTGGCCAAAACCTCTAGTACTATGTTGAATAAGAGAGGCGATAATGGTCAACCTTGTCTTGTTCCTGTTCTCAGCGGGATGGCTTTCAATTTTTCCCCATTGAATATGATGTTGGCAGTGGGTTTGCCAGATATGGCCTTTATTACATTGAGGCATTTTCCTTCTATACCCATTTTATTGAGAGTTTTTATCATCGATGGATGTTGGATCTTGTCAAATGCTTTCTCTGCATCTATGGAGAGGATGATGTGGTTTTTGTTTCTCCTTTTGTTAATATGCTGTATCACATTGACTGATTTGTGGATGTTGAATCATCCCTGTGTCCCTGGTATGAATCCCACTTGATCATGGTGTATGGTCTTTGTAATGTACTGCTGTATTCAGTTTGCCAATATTTTGTTGAGGATTTTTGCATCTATGTTTATCAGCGATATTAGCTTGTAATTTTCCTTCTTTGTGTTGTCCTTGTCTGGTTCTGGGATTAGGGTGATGTTGACCTCATAGAATGTGTTATGAATATTTCTGTCTTCCTCAATTTTTTGGAATAGTTTGAGACGAATAGGTAATAAATTGTCTTTGAATGTTTGGTAGAATTCTCTCGAGAAGGTGCCCAGTCCTGGCCTTTTAATTTTGGTGAAGTTTTCGATTACGGTTTCAATCTCTTTACTTGTGATAGGTCTATTCAGATTCTCTATTTCTTCTTGATTCAGTTTTGGAAGGTTATAAGAGTCTAGGAATTTATCCATTTCTTCTATTATCCAATTTGTTGGCATATAGTTTTTCATAATATTCTCTTATAATGTTTTGCTTTTCTGTCATATCCCTTGCAATTTCTCCTCTTTCATTTCTAATTTTATTTATTTGAGCCTTCTCTATTTTTTCCTTAGTGAGTCTGGCTAAGGGTTTGTCAATTTCATTTATCCTCTCAAAGAACCAGCTCCTTGTTTCATTGATCATTTTTACAGTCATTTTTATTTCAATTTCACTTATTTGTGCTCTAATTTTTATTATTTCCCTCCTTCTGCTGAGTTCGGGATTTGTTTGTTCTTCTTTTTCTAATCCTGTTAGGTGTAGTTTAAGATTGTTTATTTGAGCTTTTTCTTGTTTGTTAATGTGGACCTGTATTCCTACAAATTTCCCTCTTAGGACTGCTTTTGCTGCATCCCATAAGAGTTGATATGGTGTGTTTTCATTCTAGTTTGTCTCCAAATATCTTTTGATTTCTCCCTTTATTTCTTCAATGACCCATTGGTTGTTTGGTAGCAGATTGTTTCGTCTCCACATTTTTCTTTCTTTTCCAGCTTTTTTCTTGTAGTTGATTTCTAGTATCATGGCACTATGGTTGGAAAAGATAGTACATATGATTTCAATCTTCTTACATTTATTGAGGTTTGCCTTTTTTCCCAATATATGGTCTATCATTGAGAATGTCCCATGTGCACATGAGAAGAATGTATATTCTGCTGTTTTTGGATGGAGTCCTCTATATATGTCTATTAAGTTCATCTGGTCTAGTTTTTCATTTAAGTCCACTATCTCTTGGTTGAATTTTTGCCTGGATGATTATCCATTGATGTAAGCAGGGTGTTGAGGTCCCCTACTATTACTGTGTTGTCATTCATATCTCCTTTTTGGCTTGTTAATAGTTGCTTTATGTACTTTGGTGCTCCTGTGTTGGGTGCATACATGTCTATAAGTGTTATGTCTTCTTGGTGGAAAGTCTCTTTTATCATTATATACTGCCCCTCTATGTCTCTCTTTACCAGTTTTATCTTGAAGTCTACTTTGTCTGGTATAAATATGGCAACACTTGCTTTCTTATGTTTGTCATTTGCTTGGAGTATTGTCTTCCATCCCTTCACTCTGAGCCTATGTTTTTCTCCAGAGTTGAGATGTGTTTCCTGGAGGCAGCATATTGTTGGATCTTGTTCTTTAATCCATCCTGCCACTCTGTGTCTTTTGATTGGAAAATTCAATCCATTTACACTTAGAGTGACTATTTATATTTGAGGGCTTAATACTGCCATCTTATTGCACATTTCCCAATTCTTTTCCTTTGTTTCTCATCCACTGTATTTCGGACTACCAATTTGATTAAGTAGTTTTCTCTGTTGGTTTTCTTCTTTTTCTCCTTGTTTATAGTAAATGTCTCTGTTCTAATTATTTGTTTAGTGGTTACCCTTAGGTTCGTATAAAAAATCTCACAGTTGAGATAGTCCATTTTCTGATAGCCTCTTATTTCCTTAGACTATACTGATCCCATCCCTTTTCTCTTCTCCTTCTAAGTTATTTTTTCATATCTTTTTCCAACTTGTGTTGTGTGTTTGTGGTTAAAAAGATGAGATCATTTTTATTTTGGTGTTTTTTCCTTTTCTTTATCCTTGATGTTAGATTTAAGTGTTTACTAACCTGATCTGATAGACAGCTTCTGTTTTCCAGTTATTGCCTACCTATTCATCTCCTTGCTCATGGCTTTGTAGCCCATTTCCAATTTCTTTTTTTTCAGATATGGAGGCCTTCATGAAGATTTCTTGTGGGGGGGGGTGGTCTTGTGGCAATGAACTCCCTTACCTTTTGTTTATCTGGGAAAGTTTTTATTTCTTTGTCATATCTGAAGGAGATTTTTGCTGGGTAGCGTATTCTTGGCTGAAAGTTTTTGTCTTTCAGGATTTTGAATATATCATTCCACTCTCTCTTTGCCTGTAAGGTTTCTACTGAGAAATCCATTGAAAATCTGACAGAGATTCCTTTGTAAGTTACTTTCTTCTTCCTTTCTGCCCTTAGTATATTTTCTTTGTCCCTCACTTTTGCCAGCTTCATTACTATATGCCTTAGAGTCAGTCTTTGTACTTTAACAAAGTTAAGAGTTCTGGAGGCCACTTTCACACAGATTTCCACCTCCCTCTCCAGATTTGGGAACTTCTCAGTTGTTATTTCTTTGAACAAGCTTTCTGCTCCATTCCCCTTCTCTTCCCCCTGTTGAATACCTATAATCCTTATGTTGCATTTCCTGATTGAGTCAGATATTTCTCTGAGAGCTTCTTAATTTCCTTTTAGTCTTAGTTCTCTCCTCTCCTGACCTCTGAAGCATTTCTATAGTATTATCCTCTAACTGACTGATTCTCTCCTCCATATTGTCAGCTCTTTTGTTTAGGGAATCCAGATTTTTCTTTATTTCATCCATTGTGGTTTTCATCTCTAACAATTCTTATTGGTTCTTCTTTATGGTTTCAATCTCCTTTGTGAAGAAGCTACTGAATTCATTAATTTTTCTTTCTGTGTTTTCTTGTAACTCGTTGAGTTTTTTTATGACAGCTGTTTTGAATTCTTTGTCATTTAGGTTATGGATTTCTGTTCCTTCAGGGTTGGTTTCTATCTACTTGTCACTTTCCTTCTTGTCTGGAGCTTTAATATACCTACTCATACTTCTTGATGAGGTAGTTTTTTGTTTCCTCATGTTGTTCTTATCAGGTTGTAGCTGCCACGTACTGCCACAGGATGGGGATCAGGCACTATGTATTCTGGGCTGAGCAGGAACAGGGGTTCCAGCCACTGACTGCTTTTATCTCTGATGGACTGATTGATGACAGATCTGGAGCACTGGGCAGGGGGAGGGGTACTCTCCTTCCCCAGCACTTCCTCCAGCCCCAGCTTGTCTCTCTGCACAGAGTTTTGGGTAATTGCACAATTGCATGACTGTGCACTTTCCCTTTCTTTGCCACTGCTGCCACACACTCCACACTGTGTTCTGGATGATTCTGAGTCTGGAGTATGGGATGGGGGCAGAATGCCTCTCTCACCTGCTCACTTTCCCCTCAGTGGCTGCCACACTCTCTGCACCGAGCTCCAGACAATTCTGGGGTTAGAGTAATGGGTAGGGGTGGGGTGCCTCTCTTGACTGTGCCCTTTCCTTTCCATGGCTGCCACTCTCTCCACACCAAGCTCCAGAGGTCTCTGGGGCTGCGCTTTTCCTGTCACCGCCACAAAGCTCTCTGCTCCTTGCTCTGGGCAAACATGGGGTGGAGTGCCTGCACCCCTTCCCTGCCGCCACTACCCCACTCACTGCACCATGCTCCAGACAATTCTGGGGCTGGGGTATGGGCAGGGATTGGGTGCCCTTCTCACCTGCACCCTTCTTGCCACCGTGGCCAGTCTCTTTCCACGGAGCTCCTGTGGATCAGCTTCCACTTCCTCTGGAGTATTCAGCCCCACAACCACCTTCAGGTGTATGGCTGCATGGGCCTCCTAAATGTCTTTTGTGATATGTATGTGTCCTCTCTTAGTGTATGAATGTCCTTTTGGTTGTGTCTTAGAGGAGAGAGTCCAAGGGAAGAGCTCACTCTGCCATGAGGCTGATGTCACTCCTCCAGGAGTTGAATTATTTTTAAATTGAGATGTAATTGACATATAACTGTGTAAGTTTGAGGTGAACAACATGTTGATTTGATACATTTATGTATTGCATTATGATCACTACTATAGCGTTAGCTAACACCTCTATCATGTCACATAAGTTTCATTTCTTTTTTGTGGAGGGAACAATTAAGATCTAGTCTCTTAGCAACTTTGAAGTTTATAATACAGTACTTTGTCTATAATCACTATGCTGTGCATTAGATCTCCAGCACTTAAACAACAGCTTCTCCCTGGAACTTCTCCCTGGAAGTTAAATGTGATGACCTACAAAAAGAGGATACTAGATTTTTCCTAGAATCTCTGTGTTCTAAGAAATGTTATTTCAATTTGAAGAAATATTACCTTCTCTGTTTTCCCAAGACATTTACCTTATATGGTTTCAGTCATTCCTCACCAGATTGAAATCCTGCTATTTGGCAATCTCACTAGTTTTCTGAATTCAATTAATAGCAAGAGAAGAAATACAAATGGCCCCTGGGCTGACAGTTGTTATAAAAAGGAAAGCTTTCTAAAACATACTTCATGGGGCAGCCTAGGAGGTTGGGCACTGCCATGGTTAGTACTTGGTTTTGAGATTTGAGAGTAGTTTAGGGTAACTCTAGAATATACCCTCACTGGCCAGGCAGTGTGACCACAGAACACTCTTTTGTTCTCGTCAGAGGTAGTAGTGTGAATTGAGTCCTTGAGTTGGGGGTAGCTGGTTTTATTTTTAGTGCATGATATCTATTTCCCTGAGGGATTCAGAAGCATGACGTGTGCTAAGAATTTTTAACTTTATGTTTACAAAAGAGAATGAGCAGCTCAGATGTAGGATTCTGTATGTACAACGAGGCCCAGGTGTCGGAAACACTTATAAAACTCCCTGATGAGGTTTCCTTCCCCTGGCTTCATGGATAGTTCAGTTTGTGTTTACACAAATGAGAAAACAAATCAGTAGTTAACAGGAACACCGCTGTGCTGACACATTAACTTTCACTTTATAACCAGACGATGTCAATGACTTCAGGTTACCACAGTGAGAACTCTGCCAGGCAGGGGAGTGAGCACAGTGTCCCCCTCCTGCTGGGATGGCAAAAATAGATCCATCTTTGTTAACTCAAATCAACAAAAACATGGAGTGGCTTGTGCATGTGGACAGATGTAATTCGTTATGTATATATAGATGATTGGATGTAGAGTTAGACGTAAGTAGTAAAGGTCTCGGCTTTACTCTAGCCAGGTGTATCAATTTCTTAGGGCTGCTGAAACAAATTACTGCTTAAAACATAAGAAATGTATTTTCTCTGGGGCTGGCCCTGTGGCAGAGTGGTTGGGTTCATGCGCTCCGCTGCAGGTGGCCTGGTGTTTCGTCAGTTCGAATCCTGGGTGCAGACATGGCACTAATCATCAAGCCACGCTGAGGCAGCGTCCCACATACCACAACTAGAAGGACCCACAATGAGGAATATACAACTATGTACCGAGGGGCTTTGGGGAGAAAAAGGAAAAAAATAAATCTTTAAAAAAAAAAAAACAAATGTATTTTCTCACAGTACAGGGGCCAGAAGTCAGAAATCAAGGTGCCAGCAGGATTGGTCTTTTGGAGACTCTGAGGGAGAAACTATACCATGTCTCTGTCCTAGTGCCTGTCTTCTAGCAGTTTCCAGCAGTCCTTGGTATTGCTTGGTTTGTGGCAGCAAAACTCCAATTTCTGCCTTCACAAGTTTGTCCTCCTTTAGCATCTGTGTTCAAGTCTCCCTCTTCTTATAAGGACACAAATCATTGGATTAAGGCCCACTCTAATCCAATATGACCTCATCTTGAATTGATTGCATCTCCAAAGACCCTGTTTCCAAACAAGATCACATTACAGGTGCCTGGAGTTAAAATTTCAACCTTTCTTTGAAGGACACAAGTCAACCCACAACAGCATGTTTATTTTAGGATGGCAGGAGAGGGAGGGGGGACTTTTTTGTCTTGTGTAGGAATAGCATGGAGGGGTAGTTATTGAGGCAAGGAGGCATTAGACAGACCTCAGGGAAGATCGTATGTATCTGTACAAGGTGGCCTAAGATTGGGCTGTCAGTCAATAAATACTGAGTTTCACCATGAGTCAGATACTATGGTGATATGGTGGTGGACAAATAGATGTGGTTCCTGGCCCCAAGTGGGACAGGAGAAGAAAGGGTGATTATGTGTGTAACATGGAGCCTGTTATGCAGATTGTTGCCAGTCCATTTCCCCATAGGTTCATGCTGGAGACCTAAATACAGTGAGCTAGGAGTGAAATGGACAACAGTGGAATGCATACACTCACAATGTATGAAATATTGGGAGCAAAGGGCAATAGTTTTCCAGGCCACAAAAGGCCAAGAAAAGTTCAACAGGCTTTGGTTTAGACCAAAGCATAAGTGGAGCACATTCTGAGAATAACAACTGTGACAATTAGACTCTGGCCAAGCAACATTTGTGCCAGCAAGAAACAGCACTGTGTTAAATTTCCTATTCCTGCTGTAACACATTGCCACAACCAGTGGCTGAAAGCAAAATAAATTTATTACCTTAAAATTTCTGTGGTCAGATATCTAATATGGATTTTATGGGCTAAAATCAAGGTGTTCCTTCTGGAGACTAGGGGAGAATGTGTGCCTTTTCTAACTTCTAGAGGCTGCCCACATTCCTTGGCTTGATTCCACATGGCTCTGACTCTGAATCTCCTGCTTCCCTCTTTCACTTATAAGGACACCTGTCATTACATTGGGTCCATCTAAGTAATCCAGGATAATCTTCTCATCTCAGGATTCATAACTTAATCACACCTACAAAATCCCCTTTTCCATACAAGGTAACATATTCATAGGTTTGAGCATTAGGACATAGGCATCTTTTGGGGGCCATTATTCTACCAACCAGAAGCACCCTCAGTCATCATCATAAACCTGGACCTCAAGGGCCCCAGTAGACAGGTGGCCGAATGAGCTGCCATTTGGCCAGGGAAGGCTCTGGACATTGGTCCTGTTTATCCCAGGAAACCTCTCTGCATTCAGATAAACCTGTTTCCAATCAAACGTGTGTGTGTGTGTGTTTGTGCGTGCATGTGTGTGTGATGCCTGGGAGTGGGATAGATGATGTTTGTATCTCCTCCCTTCAGCAATATTCAACTCCAATGCTAGGATAGTAGTCATGCTTATTTTTCTTCATATACAACTTATGCCTGGTTCAAGTCCAATTCTGCCCAAATGCCCCGATATGTGTACAAAATATAGGGACATATGCACATCATATACTGAACAAGCACATCAAAATATTTATACCCAAATGTGCATAATATATCTATAATTCATATTGCTACCTATAATATATATTATTCATATATTTTATAATAATCCTAATGTGTAATATGAATATTATTGTATTCATACTAATGTGAATACTATCATGTAATTTATATACAACTATAGGTGAAATATTTCATATAACTATATTAACTATGTAGTTATATATGTATATGCATATATAATACATACATATACTCAGTGTATAAATACACTTTTTCAGTTATAATTTTTGCTTCTTGGACAGTCTTTTCCTTTGTCCATCAAGTTGGATGAAACAGACAATACATAAGGAAGATAATAGACTTTATAGTAGACCATAGAGCAGAATATGAAATTTCAGGGAAGAAATGCAACATACTTTGAGCAATTGCTTTATATCTTATATTGCTTAATCTTCTCACCAATTGTAGGGGATAAATCATAAACATGCCCATTTTAAAGATGAAAAAAATGAGACTCAGAAGCCAGTAACTTTTTGGAGATCAGGCAGCCAGCTTATGACAGAATGGAGCTGAATTCCAGGTTTTCTGATTAATCTGACCCTGTCATTTCAAATCATTATGAGCTTGGCACGTTTGCACAACTGTAAATGGAGGTGATGATGACAACAGCTCATTTACAAAGAATGGTAAGGGTCAAGGTTGTGAAATTAAGATAATGCATTTAAAATTCTTTCAATTGGAAAACACCATGAAGTTCTTTGTTAGCACTTCTGAGTGTAAATAATGGAATGTTAAATCAGGTAGAACCAACTGTTCCATTTACAGGGGTCCTGAAAAGGGTAGTGTCCAAATACCACCGAGGAGATTATTACCCATGTGAAATATTCTACTTTGACTAATCTGATTTAATCCCTAGGCATATCTGATGTAGTTACTGCTGCCATTGTGTAGTTGAGGAAATAAAAATTTAGCAGGGATAAATAATCTTCTCTCATGACACCTGGCTTTAATATTAGAATGTCTCTAACAGCCATATCTTCTGGACTCTTTTTGTTCTCAACAATACGTATGTCCTTGGAGATGAAAAGATGCATTGGTGCTTAGTAGCACTCTAGAGTACACACCTATTATTTAAATAGGGCAATGGACCTACAGGTAAAAAGGAGATAGACCAGTGTTCAGAAGATTATAACGTAAAATAATAATTTTTTAAATAAATCCTTATCAAATTGACTTCCTTACACTCTCATACCAGCTGTATTTTCTTTCCTTCTGCGAGTGCAGCCTGGCTGTTCAACATTCTGACAGCTGTTCCAGGGAAAGCAGGAAGTATTGAAAACAGGAGAAAGTTCTTTTAAGGCCTCAGGGCAAACTCTGAGTTCTCTGGATGGATTTGGTTCACATTCCTTGGTGAAACCTCTATGCATATCAAAACCTCCTGCAAGACACCCTCCACCTTTCAGATATGCAGTTTAGTGACGAATGTTTACCGTCTCTCTATGCTTCCTTGTGCATGTTTGTGACAAATCCAGATCTCTGTCCTCTAAAATAATAAATAGAGCCTTGCAATTTTTCTAGTTTTACTTGAGACAAAAGGTGTGAGTTTTTCATTAATGCCTCCAAGAATCTGCCTACCACAAGCATCTGGATCCTATTTTTTCTGGTCTGGAATATAGATGCTTCTGTCACTTCTCCATCCAGTGCCTTTGTAACACCTCCTCATGCTGTAAAAGTTTACTGTGATGTTACATCCTTCAGAAAACCTGCCCAGATTACCTTTTCTCCCACCTGAGTTGGATATATTTTGTTTTTACACAGAACTCTGAGGATAACTAAAAAATTGAGCAAATTGAGAGTAGAAAACTTCTATTTAAATCTCTAACGCCTCTTATAGAATCTGAATTAAGGAGATGCTTAATTTTTTAAAAAATAAATAAATAGCAGTAAATAAATGGAGAGTCAACAAAACAGCCTACAACCTAAACGGAATGTTGTCAGAAACCACGTGAGTTTCACATTCAGCAGAGTTCTGTAGCTACCCTCAAACTGGTGAGTAACAGTGTTTCAGTAAGTATGGTACAAATTCTGCTCTCTAGTGTTTCTGGCTCTCTTCCTCTGGGCTCAAGGTCAGATTTTAGCTCCTCCAGTCATTCAAGTGTAGGCATGAGCAGGTCACCTAGCTAAGTCAATGAAAAGCATGTGTCTCCTGTGGGCAGAGGAATTTCAGATCTAGGACGGGAGTCTCCATATTACTATCCTTTTCCATGCTATGGAACTAGGTGATCTTCTCAGTGGTAAGTTTCTATTCAAGTTTGCATTCTAAGTCAGAAATGAAGTAGGATCCTATCACCCCCAATCCACAATGGCTTGTGAACAAGAAACAACTATATTGTTGCTTTAACCCACTGAAATTTGGGAGCTTATTTGTAATGGCAGCATAATCTACTCCTTTCGGAATGATATAATAAGTATTGTTTATAAAATTAGCATTTGAATGTAACTTTCTTAGTTTACATTGATGACTAATTATTCTTACTCATAATGGATACTAGAAAGTGTTTGGGATAATTCTGCTTCTTGTACATTTATCAAAATATATTTTCCTCCCTCACCTCTAAGCAGATACACGTGGGAGTCTGTCTTGACGTGTGCATACCATAGCAGCACAAAGATCCATTCCATTCCTTGAGACTTCTTACAATAAAAGATAGGATGGCTCTACATCCCATACTGTACCTTGAGAAGTGTGGCTTGCTTTATTGTTTCTATTATTCTTCTAGGGACTATCAAAAGCTCAAATATAAGCAGTCTAAATGAGAAAAGAACAACTGTAATTGAATTTCTTCTCCATTGCTTATCTTGAGAATAAATTGGGGGTTGGGGAGGGGTCACCTCAGAAGTAAGAAGAAGTGATCAGATGTTGTACATTGTGTTTGCTCGTGGATGATGGACCTTTATTTTCCTACAAAAAACTTCCTAATGTTTGGGGAGCAGAAATCCTGCTTGCCATTGACTTTTTTTAAGAAGAAAAATCTTACCAACTGGGAGCTGAGGACTCAGTAAAAGCTAATATGTGGCTATTGTTTAATGTTATCTTGAGTAAAAGTACAAGTAGTTGTTGAAAATGCTTCTGAATTGTCTTTTGGAGTTCTGAGTTTCCACCCAATGACCCATTAAAAACAATGTAATACATATTTGAGCCTATCCTCACCTTCCCCAAAAAAACCCCACCATGATTTCTTCCCTGATTTTTGCTCCTCTTAAAGGGAAGCACCAAGGAGGGGCCTTGTGTGGATGGACAGGATCAAGATCAGTGGATATTTGAACAAAATAATACAATCCACTACACATAAAGATCCAGCAGCACAACTGCCCCTCAGACTCAGAACCCCTAATTACAAGTATACTGTTCATTTTCCTGCACGCTAACTGACAAGCAACCAATTGTATAATGGAGGATTAGAAAACAATGACGACAATTGCTACTGCATAGCTTAAAGTACTGCTTTGCCTTTTCTGCATGGAGATTTCTTACATATATCCCACTTCACTATGTAGAAATTGAATTTCAACAAAAAGATCATTATTATTCTTGAACAAATAATATGATGTCAAACATTATGTAGACCCTTGAGTCTATGTTGATCTATTTGCTAGAGGTTTTCCATTCCTTTTCTCATAGGTATACCCATGAGAAGCATTTACATAAAATTTCCCTGATTCCCATAGTAATGAATTCATGCTAGTTTACTCAAACTGGGTATTATACTCAATCTCACTTTCCACCACTTAAACCTGTTTTCTCAGTGGAAACGGAATAACTTTCAGGATGTCTTAGCCATCTCCTTTTCTCACCCATACCAACAGTGTACATAAGCCTGCTATTGACTTAGGATTTAGCCTTCTTTATCCAGTTTGAACACGACAAAATCCTTAAGAGAAAACTGGGGGATATTTTCCTAGCCTCTGAATCATTGTTTTTTTCCTCTGTGGGAGACTTGCCAAATCTTAGCTCTGGGTCTGGCCCTAAACATCTGAAGGCATTTTCAAAGCCTAGTCCCTTTGTGGTCTCTTTCCTGGACTTACCCCAGCTTCCTAAATGTAAATTAAGAATAAAAAAAAAGGAAAGAAAAGAAAAAAATAACTAATATTATACACTCCATTTATTCTTTTCTTTTGGCTCTTAAATATGTGCAGATTACAATCAAGTCTTCTTTTTCTTGTCATTTGCCAAAATTTGAAATACATTTGAAACTTTTAAAGTTCACTTTAAATTACTTTTAGAAATTTACTTTTAAATTACTTTTAAAAAATTTCACTGTGAATCAGTCCTTCTGCTCACCTGAGCTGCTATTCTTGGAGCTTTTTGTTGGGTTCTTTCAATCTACAAAGTTTAATCCATTATTGCAGGTGTAGCTTTGCCAGTGTCAAAAGAAAAGGAAACTTTTATGTGGAAACATAGCCAATGTAAAGATGATGAAAGTTCTTTAGTGCCTGAGCTGAAATTGATGACCTATTGCTTCCTGGAGGTCCTCCTTGCCATTCACTTATACAACTTTTCTTTGCTCATTGAGAGTTAGGAGTCAATATGCCACAGTAGTGAAGAGTGCAGTCTCTGAACTCCATCTCCCTGGGTTTAAATCTCTTGCTCACGGCTTGATTAAGTTACGTAGCCATTCCAATCTTCAGTTTTCATTTCTGTATAAAGGGGTACATTTCAATATTTATTTCCTGTGTTTATTATCTCTATTGAATAGGGCAAGGAATAAAAATGGTGCAACATACTGCCCAGCACATAATAAATTCTTGCTAAATGTTAGCAATCATTAATGTAACTTTGATTAAGGCACTGAGTTTTCTTTTAGCATTTTTGATGTTTTAACTTCATTATTTTTATTTTCCAATGATTTTATCTGAGTCCTATGCCAGGAATCATGTTTGAACAGTGTATGTTTTGAGTTCTATCTCATGTCATATTCTTAAAATCTCTGTAAGGGAGTGGACAGATTGCTTCCATAGATGGAGAAATTGTACTCAGAGAGCTCAGGTAACTTACTAAAGATTTAAGTGGTATGGTTATGGTTTTATTCTAAATATATTTTATTTTAAAGCCTTCACACCCTCTTTACACTACACCTTTTTACCCCTCAAAAATATCAACACAGCAGTAATAGTATTTTATGAGGAATTTCCTTTTTCCATGCTTATTGTTTCCATGTGGAGGGAAACCCATTAGTGTGAACTTCCTGTCCTCTCTGCGCTTCCCATATCCTTTCTCATCATTGGTGACTTACGGAAAGAACCAAGAGTAGTCTTGGCTCTTTCTCTCTTCCCTCTTTTAGGAATCTTCCCATCAACAGAGAATGTGTGGTCTGGTGTGCCAGAGGCCCTGCCATAAGTCTAGTCATAAAGACTTCACTCTGGGGAAAGAATTGCTTATGATTGTTTGGGCGGGTCTGCCTAATGTTGTTAGGCACTATTCCTATACAATTAGCTATATCTGCCTAAAGAGCTTATAACAGCGCAGAAAGAAGATTTTCATTTCCCTTGACCTTATTTCTAACTCTGCCTCAATTGGTTTCAAACTTAGATGGGAAAACATTTATTTTATTGGGTCCTGTCATAGGTCATTGTCCAGACTGGCTTTTTAAAATGATGCCAAAAGACAGACATATTTCATTGGCCATGTAGAAGACCGAATAATTGTGTGAAGGGATTTTAGAAGGAGTCAGAGTTCTAAGTGCCTTGTTCAGGTGTGTTCAAGCCTTTGTTTCCCCAGCTTTCAGTGCCAGGACTTCCCAGGGTAAGGCTAAATTCACAAATGTCTCTTGTATCCGAGGTTACCAGCAATTAATTTGGGGACACTTGATCCCATGCTCTTCTGTTTACTCTCTGAGCAAGTACTTGCCAAAATTTTGAGGATAGACATCAATTTGAGAATCAACTAAAAACTATGCCTCTTTCTTATCTTAAGTGAAAATAAAAAAGTGAAAGCAAAATTTTACATTTAGTTCATGTATCTTTTATTTCCTCATTCATTCATTTATTTATCTATCCTTTCAATGTTTATTAAAATCTTGTTCTGTGAATAGGACTCTACTAGCACTGGTGCTATAATGGTGAGCAAGCATAACAGATTCTTAAGTTTAGGAAACTCAAGTAGGAAATCTGTTTTAGTACTAGATATCTGTATTCATTTATGTTACTTTATTTTGAATGATGAAATCTGACCCTATTTAGCTTAAGACAAAAGGAAAATATTTGGGCAGACATTCAAGTAACTGGTGGAATAGGAGCGTGAGTCAACAACCTGGAAAGGAAAGTAACCAAGGAGATACTGGGACTTGGAACAGCTAAAGCACTTGGATCTTCTACCTGAAAGGCTGTCATTAATGTGACTCAGCTTTTGTGAATTTCTCTCTGTCCCTCTCTGCCTTTTCGTTGGATATCTAAGTGGATCAGACTAGATTAAGGGCTTACCCTTCATTCATCAGCTGTGGCCATGAGACGGATGGTCATTTAAGTAGTGACATGGCTGCTGATATGTGAGGGCTACCCCCAGAGAATGCAGAATTTTGTCAACTGAGCAGTTGCTGCAAGAAGACTCTGCTTTATGAAATGGGTGGAATCTCTCTATGTCTAGGTAAAATGATAGAATATCAAATATTTCATATTGTACAATCTTAACGAAAACATTTGACTTCTTGGCTCTCAGCACATCTACAGTCTCTTCTCTCATACGTTCAAAGATGTTGACAACTAAAGTAATTCAACAATTCCACATGTAACCCTTGGGCTTCCACAGGAGTGGTGGTCATTTTGCTTTCTACTTTGTCTTCAAGTACCTACATCCCAATTTCTCATGGGGTAACAAGAATAGGAGCTGCATGGATGGCAGGATTCAGATTCTGGGTGGCATATTTAAGCACACTGCCTGGCTCAAAGCAACTACTTTAAGAATGTTGAATAATAGAGACTTTATGAAGCTTAACTAAGGTGAAAAACTGTTATGGGCTGAATTGTGTCTCCCGAAAATTCATGTGTTGAAATCCTAATCCCAAGTATCTCAGAATATGACTGTACTTGGACAAAGGGCCTTTAAAGAGGTGATTAAGTTAAAATGAGGCTTTTAGTGTGGGGCCTTAATCCAATCTGACTGGTGTCTTTAAAAGAAGAGGAAATTTGCATACACAGAGAGTCACCAAGGATGTATGTGCACAGAGAAAAGGTCATGTGAGGACACTGTGAGAGGACATCCATCTGCAAGACAAGGAGAAAGGCCTCAGGAGAAACCAAAGCTATTGACACCTTGGTCTTGGACTTCTGGCCTTCAGAACTGTGACAAAATAAATTTCTGTTGTTTAAGCCACACAGTCTGTGATATTTTGTTACGGCAGCTCAAGCTAACTAATACACCAACTATCCTGGTTTGCCTTGGAGTGAAGGGTTTCCAGGGACATAAGACTTTCAGTATAAAATTGAAAAGTCTTTGAGAAATTGGGGCAAATTAGTCACCTATGGTTTAAACGAGTATATGCACGTAGTTATCCTGTTGAAAACAATTTGAGAGAGGAAAATGGCTACTATCAGAGGAGTAAAAGAAGTAGTACGGGGGCTGGCTCTGTGGCTGAGTGGTTAAGTTCGCGCAACAGTTGTTAGCCCAGGTGCCAATCTTAAAAAAAAAAAAAAAAAAAGAAGTATTATGTATCAGGGACCCACCATAGCACCTGACACATTGTTGCTATTCAACAGATGGGATTAATGGTAAAAATAAAATTACTGTATCTTTCAAACTTGTACATCACGCATTTTATTAGAAGAAGTAAACACATCATCTCCACTTTTCGTGGCGATCACCCCTAGTATTACCATTTTTCAGATGAGGAAATTGACTTAATCTCATAGAGCTTAATCTTAGAAAGAGTAAGTAAATCTACCAAGGTCATCCAATTTATAAACAATGGCACTGGGAATTAACTGATCCAAAGCTTCTGTTCCTTCCTTGCCATGTCCTCTGAATTCTTATCTCCCATTAGTTTGGTTGATTTCCCATGTGATGTTCCTTTCACTCTTGACCAAAGCTTTTATCATTTTTCCTGGTTTGAGTACTGAGTTCATGATTTTCTGGTTTGCAGTTTGGTTGCACTCATGGGGTACTCCATACTTAATCACTAATTTTCATTATTTTTATTAATTATTCTACCAATCTTTAATGTATGTTCACATTGTGTTAGGAATTCAAGTTATAAACACAAATAAATTCAACCCTTGTCCTCCTAGTAGTAGAGGAAACTTCATGTGTACTAGAGAAATTATACTCAGCAATACAACTTTAATTTTATCTAATAGTGTATATATTGCATTAATACTTCCCAGGGAAAAGATTCTAATTTTTCTCAGAAAACTAGATCCCTACTGTCCATACTCAAGGCTGAGACACACACTTACACAGGACTCACAGTTTGGGACTAGTTATCTAACTTGTTTTTCTCTATTGTCCTCAAAGGCAAATAAGAAAAGGGTAAATACAACAGGAGGCAAAGAACTCACACAAAGTGGTTCCTTTTAGAAAGCAAGCACCATTTGTCCAACCCATCAATAAGAAATGTTAACTGTCTTCAAATAATCAGTAATGATGTAGTCATAGCCTCACTGTTCCATGGGATGACTGTAAAGAGTGGATATAAGAAACTTGATCTGGAAAAGTATTTACTGAGAAGGAAGTCACCACGCTGCCTGGGGCTTTGTCTTCAAGTTCATTTTCTTTGAGAGCTAAGGCTGTGAGCTGTGGCTTCTTCATTCCAGGCTCTTACCAACCTTGGGTGGAAAGAAACTCACATCTTGGATTCCTCACTGACTAGATGGGACCACACTGAGAAAGACCTACTGGAAAGTGTTCTTGTCAAGAGTGAGATATTAGAAATAATAGTATGATATTTGGAGACATCACTGTTTAGTCATAACTTTCAAAGCAAATAAAACTTTGGTTCTCTGTACAGCTAAGACATTTTTTTAGCTGTTTCCCTCTAAATGCTCTCTAAAAACACATAGCACAGCATATTTTTGAAAACCTAGTGGTTTTTCCAAGAGCTGTTTTTCAGAGTGAGCATTCAAGGAGGTTAGAGTGGCATGAGGTAGGCTATCCTTCCATCTGACCACCAAGTCTTTAGATGTGACTTGTTCTTCCTAGGGTGTAGGTAGAACTGACATTTGTTCCCTGAGTGAGATTCTTTTCCTGGCCACTGTCATCCCTGGATCTCTGGCCACTAAAGCCATGCTTCTCAGACAGTGCTTATTGGAGCAATTTTCAATTCATATCTAGCACTCTGCTCAGCATGGGAGACAAGGCAACTTTGGAGTCACTTTGGGGAAAATGCAGGTCATCAATGAGGGCTGCTTTCTTTATCACAGCAAAGGACACTTGCACTTTAAGGGGCTGGCCATTGCAGTGAGCAGTTATGTTTCAGGAATTAGTTTATGTTTCGTGAGAACATTTTGATTGCCACAAAGCTGGTGCATAAGAGTTGGCTTGGCTGGAGTCAAGGGTCAAGATCTTGTGGACATACTTCAAGGAGTGAACAAAACACATATCTCAGGCAGGGTTGGGGGCTGCAGGCAGAGATGGAAACATGAGTGCCAGAGGGCCTTACAACCTATTACTGATGATCAAGGGCATCCTCTTAGCTTTCCACGACAGGTGTGATGGTGACTTTGGTAGCAGAAACTCTAGAACTCTCTTTCTGGCTGGCTAAGAACATATGTCTGCCTCTGTTTGGGATCAGTGACCAGTTGATGTGAATGTAGAGAGGGTATCTCAGGAATCGGATGTTCTTGACATTGACCAGTGTGGGTATTAATAAGAGAAAGTCAAGTGGGAGGCTGTGGCTGGAGGCAGGAGGATGTTTCCTCAAAACAAGGAAGTCATTACTCCAGCAAAACGAATGGGCTTGAGTCTTGTCATAAACTTGGCCTCAGAGCACTGGATCAGGGAAATTTCTCTCACAATTTCTGCATAGTCCAAGTAGTTTGTGAAAAAGCAGAAGCAGAAATAGGAATATCTAGTCCATAGGAAAACACAGAGGACCTCATCCTGGGGATGAAGATGGGATGGGCTAGTCTGGGACAAGCTACCAGGCTCACATGCCATTTGTTCCTGGTCAAGAAGGCATATCTAGTTCATATTACCTGGGGAAGGCTGCTGGGGATACCATCCAGTCAGTGGGCTTTAGCTTTGTTGGTAGTGCTCTGCCTGGGATAAATCTCAAGACTCGAGTTTGGGGCAGCATCGGGTCGCAGGGCGAGGTGCCTTTGTTCTGGGCCAGGGGTCCACTGTGACTTGGGGAGACTGGCCATTCTCTCTGCTCAAATAGGGAGAGTGTGTCCTCCTGACCTAGGAAAGGCAGTTCCACTTCTTTTGTTCCATAGGGAGACTTGGGTTGTGGGCACTTCTCTTCTGGGGCAAATGGCTTCCCTGGAAAGAGGAGTTTCTACTGTCTTCTGCTCCATGAGCAGGTTTTGGGAAGGTCAGTCCATGACTTGCCAGAGTCTTCACAGAAAGTGTCTTTATGGGAGAAATCCACTTCACTCTGTCCCTTAGAGGGAGGGCCAGGCTGAAAGGTCAAAGGGTAATCTGCAGGAGAGGCACAGTCCAGGGAGAGAAGATGAAGAGGAAGCTGCTGCTCAGGTAGCTTTTTGGTGCTGAGGGGCAGATGCTTTTGCCGCAACTCCCTCTGCCCTGGAAGCCCAGGCCTCCTCAGAAGCTGCAGTAGTTATGGTCAAACAGGTCAGGAGCAAGGCCACTCTGGGAAGGGTTCCTGCCTCAGTGAAGCTTGGTCCATGCCTGCCTAGGAGGTTGGATTCCCTCTGAAATTCAAGGGCTTAGAGGGTAGAAATCTGCTTCTCTGGCTGTTATTACTGCTCTTCGTCAAAAATGTATTATCTTAATGTCATTTTTATGTCTACAATCACATGGAATTCCATGCCATAGAAGAGTAAAAAATATATATAATATATATATACAAAACAAGTACTGTATTTATTAATCAAGTACAATACGGCAAACGTATTCTCCATGGCATATTATTTTATTGCATTTGCCTTACCTTAACCCTGGGAATTAGGTCTTACTACCGCATTTTACAGACAAGTATATTGGGTGCAAGCCTAACTCCTCGGTTCAGAGGGGTATGAATCCAGATAGCGCTCGTTTGGAACAGACTCTTGAGATGGACTAGACACTCATAACTTTTTTTCACTTGGGGCAACTAATCCATGGATTTTAGATTTTCTTAAATGGTTAATTTAAAGTAAAATCTATTTTAATTAATTATTTATTTTATTTATTATCTATTATTTAAAAATACAAATAATCTCTTGAAATCTCCTAAAAATCTTGTGAAGATATTCCATTTTATCATAATATATGGATGAGGAAACTGAGTCCCAGAGAGTAAATGCTTCACCTAAGGACCTCAACTTAATGAAACTATATTCTTTTTAGATTCTCTCCTACATCTTAGTGTGACCTTCTTTTTACTTTCCTCTGCTCTTGTTTGTGAGTTGTGGGGTCTATTGAAATGGAAAAATACAGTTTGTGTGTGTGTATGTGTATGTGCGTGTTGAGGAAGATTGGCTCTGAGCTAACATCTGTGCCAATCTTCCTCCATTTTAAGTAAGATGCCGCCACAGCGTGGCTAGATGAGCAGTGCTAGGTTGGCACGTGGGATCTGGGCCCATGAACTCCAGGCTGCTGAAACGGAGCATGTAAACTTAACCGCTATGCCACTGGCTGGCCCCAAGACTTCATAGTTTTAAAAGGGCTTTCACATGATCCTTCGAAAACATACTTCTGAAATTAAAAAGATTTTGGAGAGCATGCCACACAACCTACCTCTGGACAGGAGATACCGGCAGAGCTCAGTGGAATCCCCAAACAGAAAGGGCGTACACTAATGTGTATGTGTTTCAGAGAGGTAAGCTGAATCTTGAAGAACTCAGGGAAACTGCTCACTGGTGACAAGTTTGATAGAGAAGCAGTAGAACTGAAAATCAGCTTTCTTGAGGGAGCAGTTTTCTGCTCTTTCCTTTTTACTTTCTTATATATTTATTTATTTGGTTAGATGCACATGGGACAGCTTTATGGCCCCAAAGTAATGTGAACCGAGTTTTAGATGGTGACATCATTGTAAAGCAGAAAGCTTCCAGCAGGCTCCGTTTAATGAGGCAATCTCAGAGCAGCTTAGACCATTGTTTGCCTTTTGCCTTTGTTTGCAAATTCAGCAGAACTTGATGAAATCTGCCAGAAAATGACAAGAGTCTAGCAAAATTACTCATAACTCAAGGCACTGGGTGAAACCAAACTGCCATTGCCTCTTTCCGTGGCAATTTGAGATGGCCGATGAGATAGGCACCTGTACAAGTGTTTACAAGGTCAGGATAACAGCGGCTCAGCATAGGCACTTTCCCTAGCAATTTCACCTTTGAGACTCGGTGCCCTGGATTCCACCAGTTACTGAAAAATCTCTGTTGCCCAGAAAATTACCTCTAAAAGTCACTTTGTGAAAATAGTCCTTGAAAATAGGGTCTCAATGAGAGTAAAGATTATGATTGAATTTCCAAAAACTAAAAACACCAACTTATATTTTTATTAGACATATAGCAGGTTACAATCAGAAGGAAGGAGGAAGAAAAAGAGAAGAAGGAAGAAGAGGACGGCAGGGGGAGGAGAAGAAGTCAGTAACAAGAAACATTCTGAAAAATTAGTAACTCTGGTATAAAGAATGTTAATAGAGCCCCAGACCTGGAATCTATATCCTATGGAAATTTTACCCTTCCAATACCAATGTGATGAGTAGGATTAATTAACACGTGAGGGGCCCCAGCCGTTTCCCAGCTTCTTTCCCTCTCTCCTTTAAGGAGAATTTTACCTTCCTGTACTCCCCTCCTCCACCACCTAGGGAGAGTGCCTTAGCCTGTCTGCTTGCTGAGCTCTTGTGCTCCAAGAAGCTTGAGAGGAGAATGGCGCAGATGTGGGAGGAAGGGAAGAGGACTCAGGCCTCAGTAAGAGCCTTTCCTCTTTCCTGTTCATTGGTATTTTGTTGTAGATAATCTGAATAATGGGTGACATGGAAAGAGAATTGTAAAAGAAGCTAGGCGTTTACTAATTGAATGTGGGAGGAAGATACAGGGACGAAAGTGTGGATGGGGTTGTTTATGAGGCCAAAAGCAGGTATGGGATAAAGGGGAATTGGGATTTTGAGAATTCTTGCTGACTTGCTTGAGAGACACGTGGAATCACTGGAATACCTTATTTCATCATTTTGGATGCTTAACATTTTTTCTTTTAATATGACTCTATGTGAAAATTAAGTTATAAGCCCTGGCACTTTCCAGGTTTTGTCGGTTTCTCTCTTATAAACTCACTGAAATAGCGTTTTCACCCAACTCTTAATTCTCTTTTTCATTACGATGAGTAGTTAGACTAGAAGAGAGCATAGAGGTGGCCTAGGACACCAGCTGGTTCACTGAGATGCTCTTGGAGCATCAGGGTAAGTGGAATAAGCACGGGATTGATGAACGTAAGGCCTTTCCCAGCCAGCCCAAATTTCAGATTGCTTCTCCACTTGGAAAACAAGGATAATAATAATAGTAATAATAATAATAATAATGATACCATCTCAGAGAAGCATCCTCAGCAGGTTACTGCTACATTGTAAGAGAATTCTGAGATAGAAGAGGTTGATCTCCAAGGTTGGAAATCACCCAAAGGTCAAGTTCCTTACCTGAGATGGGAAGACACCTAATTGTCCTTGTCCGATTCCAGCCTTAAGAGAGGCTTCTGGGAAATGAGAGGGTGTAAGAAGGGGAGTTGAGCGGACTTTTGCAGAATTTAAGTCAATAGTCCTTAACTATACTTGAGTCAAACAGCTGCTGAGGTTTGATGAAAGCTATGGAAATTCTCTCCAGAAAGTCTATTAATGCATAAATTTGCAGAAACCATCAATGGATTTCAGATCCAGATGATCTTATTTAAGCCAAGGGGTTAGAAACTAAAGACAAAAACCCAGGACAAAAAGAACTTTGGGATATTTCGGAAATGCCAATTTGCGATTGATTGCTCTTTATCTTTTGAAGTTTTCACAAAAGAAATAATGGTAATGGTAAGACTCTAAAATTAGGTAGACCCTAGGATCCTTAACTATGGGCCAGGAGGAAGAGAGGCATTGGGAAGACTGATTCCTATTTGCAAACATAAATTTTCTAACAGAAAGAGTTTCAAATTCTCTTTTGCTTTTAGAATAAAACGCAAACTCCATAAAGTCATCAGGATCTCTCATGATTTCACCCCCACTGGTTACTTCACCCTTATCTCGTCCCATTCTGCCTATGCTCCACGCATATTGACTGTTAACATTTCCTTGAACACTACATTCTTCCCCATTTCAGAATTTAGTGGTTCAGCGCCTTATGCTGGAAGTTTTCTCCCTCCAGCTAACGCCAAGATGGATACCTTCTCACCCTCTTATCAGTTTGTCAAAGAGAACTTCGTTGACCTCTTTAGTCCGCCCTCATCTCAATCTCTGTATCTGGTGGGTGGGTTTCCTTCATAACTCTCACAACAGGGTGTCATTAATTTGTTCCTTTGAAAGTTGTAGCTAATGTGTATTGAGGACTTGCTACACACCACACACTATTGAATATTATAAAATTTAATCCTAGCAACAACTTTAAGATGAAGTGACTATTATTATTCCCTTTTGACCTATGATAGGAAAGAGGCAGAAAGAGGTTAAGTAACTTGTCCAAGGTCACACAGAAAGAGATGGACCTAGGATTCAAACCCAATCCCTCTTGCTGGACCCTCTTGCTATTCTGTTGCTGCTACTTTTGTCCTGTCTCCCTCCTCTAGAAGGCAAATTCCCAGGGGCAGAGACCTTTCCTGACTTCATTATTGTTTTTGAGCACCTGGAACAGTGTGTGGCATATACTCTGTGTTCAGATATTTGTTAAAGAAATGAAAAACGGGAGAAGGGAAATTCTCTTGAACCTTTCAGAAGAAGGAATTTGAGGGGTTGGTCTAGGAAGTAACCATGAGACTCAGGTAGCAGATAAAAGAGTTGGAAACTTTATTCTAGATTCAGGGATCCATACTTAGTTAATTCATGGTTTTGTCTTAATCCTTTATTTGGCCTGTGCCTTATTTCCCCCAATGTTGTAAATATTGTAGTTTATGTCAAGCACCTAGCACATAACAGGCCCTCAGTATGTGACAGCAACTACAAAAATGGAGAAGCTGAGGAGGAGAGGAGAAAACAGAAGAAAAGAGAAACAGAAATCAGGTTCATTTTATTGAGCCTATATATGCTTAAAAATATTGTTTTATAAACTATAAATGGCTATATAAATCTTAAATGGACCACCCCTTAACTCCTGGGTAGTGTGGTCTATTCGAAAGAACATGCATTTTTGGAGTCAATTATTCTTAAACTTTTATTATAGCTTATTAACCAAAGGTGTGCTGGAACATGTTTAACAACCGACTCGGGCTAGAGACTGGGGCTGATTCAGAGCAATTGCTGATTGACATGTCATAAATAATTCCACTGTGGCTGACTTCAAGCTACAAGCGTGGCATCCATGAATGCAAAGTGGGTTCTTACAGGCCAGCGTGTGCTGCTTCCCGTGTACCTCCTGCAATGCGACCCTGCAGAAACAACCTCTCTGTGACTCATTTTCATGTCCGTAAGATGGGTGCATCGTAAGTGTCTCCCAGCTCTGGAGCTGTTGGGCAGATTAAAAGCAACAATTCATGTAAATGCCAAGCACAGTGCCTGGTAGACAGCAGTGAACAATGAATATTGGCTTCTTCCTTTTAAAGGTAATTCAAGGTTAAAAATCCAAAAAAGATTTCTCAAGGTTTTATTGATAGGGAGAGAACTGGGGAGAGAATCTAGGTCTCTTAGGAGAAACAATATTTACCTTACTTTTCCACTTTCTTTTTTATTCTCTCTGTATAATGATCTTATCTGAACATTTTTTCTTGCCTCTCATTTCATCTACTAGGACTAGACAGTCTATTTCAGAAAGGACAAAATAAATGAGCAGTAATAACTATGGCCCTGGTGCCACAGTTACTTCATAAATAAAATGAATCTTTCAGAACATTTTGTCTGATAAAATGACATATCTGGAACCCTAAAGCTGAATTTATAAGATCTTAAATATATGGACTTCAGGATTTTAATAAAAAGTGTTAAAACTCTTGATTTATTACAGAAGTTGCAAAACAACTGACTTATACACACATGCATGTATATGCATATATATATGCATACATACAGGTTACACACCTATATGTATATATGTATGCTTAACACGTGTATGTATGTGCACATATATGTACACATACATACGCTCACATTTATACATAAATAGGTATATGTTCATATACCTATTTATTAGGCTACATTTTTATTGATAAATTTATAAGTAATCTGGAACATGAAGACCCAGGAATAATTAGTTTACTGCTTCACTTTCTTATTCATTTATTCTCTTATACCCATAATCATTCATGCATCCACATTTGTGAACTATCTGCCATATGTCAGACACTGTGCTAGGCAAAAGGGCATACTGAAATCAATTCTATGGGGCCCCCACACTATGAGAGTTAACTGACTCCTGGGGAAAAAGACATATACAGAGATAATTACAATGCAAAAAAAGACAGGCACCTGATAGAAATAAAAGTGGGAGACACAGGAAGCTTGCCATCTTCGACTTTGTGAAGTTATGGTTTTGCAGGGAATGGGGTGGAGGGGTGCATCACCTTTAACCAGTGTTAACTTTTTGCTTATATACCTACATTGAAGGACAGGAACTAAGCATTGACTCCAAATAATTCAACATAAGATTGTCTCTTTGAGATCATATCACTGAGAAGTACCCAAGACTTATTACACCTTCCTGGGTTCGGGGTCTATTGGCATCCACAAGGTGATACACTGCCAGCCTGTAGATGGCAGACTTCACTCATTGTTCCGCTGGATTTCTCCCACCTGTTGGAGGCTGTATTAAACTTTCAGTCACAGCCCTTGGACCCTCCACTTATTGCTGCTCCATAAATGCAGAGCTACGTATTTCTTTACTTGGTCCATCTTAAAACTTTGCGATACAACACATTTTTCAAGTCAGGGATTTTTAATGTTCCTTACTTTTTTGTGAGCACAGCTCATAAATGAGTGTGTAGACGGGCAGAGCTTCAACTTCAAAGACTTGATTTTTGTGTGTAAATAAGGGATTATTTATGAAAAAAATCAATACTGCAGAAAAATCAGGTAAATTAAAAATAGAGGCCACTAACCCTGAGTACAAATGTGGCTTCTAAGCACAGGCGCTCTTTGCAACACAAGCACACCTGTTCCCTCTCTGAGATTATGGCAGTCTGTTAGCACCTTGGCCCCAGGGCTGGAATTATTTCAACTAAGCAAGCATTTACTGACTTTTTTCTATGGGCAAGATGCTGCATTAGGTGATAGGGGAATATGCAGTTGAGTAAGCGTAAGACTTGGCTTTTGAAATTTGTAATTTTGGGGAGGAAACCAATAGTAATGCAGCTAGAATATAACGTCAGAAATTCCAGCAAGATGCTATAGAGGTGGAGGGACAGAGGACATTACACGCAATAACGGTGGATGGAATGTTTGTGGAAAACAGAATTAGAATTAGCTGTGGGCTGATTCACAGGCAGCTCGAGGAGAAAGCTCTCCAAACATTTGGAGCAGTTTGAACAAAACTGTATTTTGCAAGTTCCTTGGAGGCAAAAACTGTGTGCTTTTTAATTTTTTCCCCCTCATTTTGCATAGTTCCTGAGGAAGTGCTTGTGATATTCAATGCAATTGAATTTTATATTTCATGGCCAAAAAATCCATCTAACCCCTCAATAAATGAATCTAGATCCTCTATACAATTTACTCTATATCTTGAAATAATTGTCTTTTTATACCACATTAAAATATACCTATTTGGCAACTTTACAGTTTTTGATATATACTTATTATAAAAAATTTGCAAAATTCAGGAAAAATAATTAGACAGAAATAAAAATAACCTGTAATCTTATCTTCCTGATAAAGCTATTCCTAATATTTCTGACTTAAATAAACCTTAATGACTAAATAAACATTCTAATAGCATGATGTCTACATTTATTAAAATCGACTAAGATCAGACTAAAAATATTGACACATAAAGCCAGTTATGAGCACAATGACATTTTCCTACGTTATTAAAAATTGTAAGTCATCAGTGAAAATGATTTCCAGTTTGAAACTAGAAAATATAACTCATTTATTTATTTTTTTTCAGTGAGACCTCAGCCTTGGGTTTTGTATCTAAAAGATTTGGGTTTAACTCCAAGCTAAAATGAATTATTTTTTGGATCATTGCTTCTCTTTCTGAGACATTACTTCTTTCTCTATAAAACGAGGTCAAAATATCTACTCTTATTTGTGAGGTTTAAGAGAAATTGTGTGCAGACCCGGCATGTGACAGAGGCTTACAAAGCGTAAGTTTCCTTCCACTCTTTGTATAGACTAAGTCCCTTTTCTCTTGCCCACTGAGAATCTCTGAGAGGGTTGTAAACGTCACCCTAGTCCAGGATCTCTCAACCTAGGCACTAGACACTTGTCGATAGACACCAGAGTCAGGAAGCAAAACACAAATTTTTGTTATGGGGGCTGTAGGATGTTTTAGGATGTTTTATCAGCATCCATGTTCTCTACTCAAGATATGCCCGTGGCAACTGCCCCAGTTGTGGCAATCAAAAATATCTTCAGATATTGCCAAATGTCTCCAGAGGCTGCGAATCACCCCAATTGAGAACCACTGCCCTAGTGCCTTAAAGAATACCTGCTCCATTGATATATGGACAGGAAATGTCTCTCTCTAATACACTCAAGCTGTCCACTGGGGGCTGTACAGCTGCCACTCTGGTTGAGAACCTTTCAAGCCCGCCTTCCAAAGCTTTACTAAGCTACAGCAGATACTATGACCCTTTACCACTCTTCCCTACATTGCGTAGGTCCTGAGAAGTCCTGGACCCAACAGTTTGTGTCTTAGCGTCTTTTTCCCAGGTAAGCTCATGGGGTTTGTAATCGTCTACGTTGCCGTGGGTCTGTTATCTGGTTTGCCTTGGGTGAACATTTCAACCACTGAATCATAGTCTCCCCAGCTGCACACCCAGCCTATTCAAGCAGGTTTCTGCCTTGGATCCTGCTAAGCAGTCAGGTTTCCCACCGGCGATGCCCTAAACCCCAGGACTGTTGACTGAGACCTTGGTCATCTTTCATAGTTTGGAATCATCTTACCCTCCAGGGGCCTCAATCACAGGTCTCTATATCCTCAGTGACTGACACAGGAGCTGTGCATAAACAATTCTTGGCAGGAGGGATCGTATTGTTTAATGTGATTATGGTGGCTATCTCTGTGAAACAATGACGATGAAACAGCATTGAGATTAGAGCTAAATCACAGTATTCATACTTGTCTTTTGCTCCTATTTTCTATGTGGATTATTTTTGTCTGCCATTTTGTGCTTTTACAGAGTGTACAGAATTGACTTATTTTTATTCATTTATTTAGGTGACTTCAAGCACATTTGACAGTCCTGTCATGTTTCTGACTATAAGAGCTCTGCCTGCACACAAGGGCATGAGGCTCTGCACGACCCCTAATGACCGTTCTTTTTTCCTGCCTGACAGTACTATGATTTTCATGCCTGGCTAGACTTCTAGTTGAAAATAGTCTTACTGTTGAGAAACACCTCCTCTGCACCTCCCTGAAATTATAGATCCCTGCTCTCCCAAGAATTCCCTATTTAAGAATTTTAGCACCTGTCCGTTCTATTGGGCATCCTTGGATATCAAATTCAGTTTAAATACAGCCGAAATTCTTAACATACTGTACATTGAACTTTTGGCCAGGCCTCCACCCAAGATGATCTGTTTTTAGCCATGTCAAAGTCCTTTCCAGGTTTCCAATGTCCAGGTTTTTAAAGATTCTACCTTTATTTTTTCTCCCATAAGTTTTAGATACTAGTGTTAGTTAAGATTACTCAAAAAGCAGAATCTCAGGCAAAAGATTGCATCATATAGTTTATTTTGGGAAATAATCCCAAAGAACAGAATGAGGGTATAGGGATAATGAAACAAGGAAGAAATGAAAGAATATTCTGGAGTTTGTTATTGGGATGGTCACTGTATCTCTTAGGCTAAATCTGCTGGGAAACCTTTAAGTCAAGTGGCATGTTCCTCAAACTTGTCCACCTGAGGGACAGAAGAGGGTTGTATTTATCCACTGTCTCCAATCTCTCATTGGTCAAGAGTTTCCCCATGAAGTATTAACTCCATGGTACTTCCAAGTTTGTCCAAGTGTCAAAATGGCTTATCTGATGGTCGCAAGTGACTCATGTGGCAGCATGACATTTGGTGCAACAGAGGGAAGTATCATAAGATTACATCTACTTGCAACTGATCACCATAGCAATGACTAGAGTAAAAATGTGAATGGAGAGGATAAGAGGCAGGACACAAGAAGTACCTGGTAACTGTATGTCCAAAGTTCTCCAGGTGATGAGACCATGGTAAGAGACACTTTATATTATCAGTAGCAGGACTTTCTTATTAGTAATACTCTCCCTTAGTTTACTGGGCAACTAGACAGAATATGGGCCTCCATCTGGTAAGCAATAACTAGTGAAAATATCCAGATAGAGCTAGCGTTATGGAAGAAAGATGAAATCTCAAGAAGGCTTCAAATGGGTGTATTTTATAGAAGGCTCAAATAGATTATAATAACCCCCATGCCTCCAGGTTGGTTTTGTGTTCTTCTCCCAGTTTAGCCCTCTTTCAGTTCACCAGGGTCACTACCCGTAATATATGTGGTAACATTATCAAGAGAGAAAAGCTTAGTCAGTTTGCTACCATTATCCTCACCCTTTGTCCTGGAAAATTTGCAGACCATTTATAATCTCTGCAGGATCTGGATGTTTTGGTGGTTCTGTATACATGTCCAGATGTAAACCAACATTATATAGATCCCGTGTATGAACTCTATGAACTATATGAAGAGTGACTATACACGGTTTTGAACAATGATACTGGAGGCATCATTGATCAGTTCTCCTTAATAGATAAGGAAGTTTAGAAGTTGGGCTGAACATTAATAAATCATCATGCATCTATGATTTCAGCTCTTTCCCTTAAATCTCTGACATCTCCCAATATGTGTCAGCATTTAACATTCCTTTTCCACTCTATGTTTATATTGTGGAAGAACATTATCTCAAAGGATTTTATATTTATATTTTATATTAAAGTACTCCATTGTAAGTGTTTGCACATGTATGTATGTGCTTGTGTGTGAATGTGGTGTGTGTGTGTATGTGTGTGTGTGTGGTGGAGGGAATGTGGAAGATACAAGTTATAGGGTTTTATGAATTAAAAATGGAAAGATCATCTTAGTTGGATTTCTCCAGTAGCAGAGTGCGAGACAAAGATTTGAACCCAAGTGGTGTATTGGGTGATCCCAGGAAGCAGTGGTAGGGAACAGGGAAGTGAGACAGAAAAGGAAGAAAGCTGTGTTATTCCAGGCCCTCTGAGAAGCAGATATGAAGGCAGGATTACATGTATAAGGATTTTATTGGGAGAAAACATTTGTGTAAGAGAAAATGGAAAGGAAGGGACTAGGGGAATCTGGGAGAACAGTCAAATTTTGCGGAAGTCTGATCCTTTGTGAAGAAGAGAGGGAAGAAATATGGTTGAGTGGAAGCATCTTAGACCACTAAGGAAAGTTTGGTAAGGCCTGCAGGGAGTCCTTGAGCCCTAGAAAGCTGGAATCGGAGGAATACTGCATATGCTTTAGGGTCCCTGTCTTTCTCAGTCATTGCCTAAGGGAGCAATCCATGGGAAGCATGGTTTTGGTGCAAATGAAGCATTGGATTTAAGAACAAAGCAACTGGGGCTCTCAGTCAATTACTTTCCCTGCAACCAGAGAACTGACAGGTGTATTATCATAGTCATCACAGAAGCCAATTCAGGGTGCATTAAAGAGTATGTTACTGATATGCACATTAGGGCTCAGTGTTGCTCAGAACCACCAGAGGCTGTGGAGAACCAGACTTCAAAGTTGTCCTACCTGAGGGATTAGGAAATTGATATACTTATCCACCAGGACTGCTCCTGGGAGCATCAACAACCTGGCACCTCTGGCTTGCCCCACACTCAGCCAGAGAAAGCTCCTGGGCAGGGAAGCACAGATGCTTGAGCAGGAGGCCATTGGCACACACAAAAAGAAAAAAGTACCAAGAGGATATGGGCAGAGCACCAACAAAATCCGTTACAGTAAGCTAAAGAAAAAGAGAAGCAAATTCTTCTGAATGCTAGTTATTTGTTCTTCAGCCTCTCTAGGTTTCCCAAGATTTGAGGGTAGTCAAGTAGCATTTTCTTTCTGTTTATGATTTCCCTCTGAGACTATCATTGCTTTAGGCAAATGTATTCATGCGAAGAATCATTTTTCTCCATGTCTGAGCCTGTAATAAATGTCAACCCTTTTTTGGCAACTGTAGCTAATGCTGCAGACCTACCATTACCGAAATTGAAATTACATATGTTAGGACCCCAGATCAATTTATTTCAAAGGACATCCAAGATCACCAAGGACAGGCAATGAAATTTCTCTAGCTCTGTGGCTCTCAGCCTCTTTCTGAAAAAATGAAGAAGAAATTTTCTACTTGCTTTGCCTTTTCTTCTCAGCTCTTGGATAAAACACATAATGCAAATAAAATTGTTAGCCTTATTAATTCCCCCCCAGTCAGGCATCCTCTCTAAAATACTTAGTAAAACCAGGTAGTCAGAAACAAAGTTTAAGGTCTTTAAAGTCTGCTCAGTGGAACCTCTAAGCTGTTTAATAAATAGCCCTTATATTTGCCTAGGAATCATGAATTGTTGGAACAGAAAGTAAGCTCAGGCAATATCACAAGCAATGCTTCATCTTACGGGTGAGAAAAATGAATACCAAAATGGGGAAGTGACATTCCCCAAAGCCATACATCTAGTTAGTGGCAGAGCTAAGACCAGAATTAAGGTTGCCTAACACCCAGTCTAATAATTTTCAATAGAATTTAATAGTTATAAATTTAACAATAATAAAATAATAAGAAATAATACTTGTATTCTAAATTCTAGTATAAAGACTTTTGGTGCATTGTGTCATATAAGAAAACCTTTAATGGGATAATGGGTCATTTAGGAGGTAGTGTAGCAATCTGGTTAAGACCAGGGAGCCTCTGGGATCATAAAGCTCGGGTTCAAATTCTAGGTCCAACATATATTACCTGCACAACCCTGAGTGGTCTTTCTATGCCTTATTTTTCTCATTGGTAAGTAAAAACGCCTATCTCGGTACTGCTAAAAGGATTGCATGAGACCATATAAGCGGTGTCCCTAGATGGCATCTGGACCAAAGTGAGTACTCAATAAATGTGAGCTATGACAATGCCATCTTCACGACAGCACTCTAAGGTAGGTTTTGTCATCCTTATTGTACAGATGAGGAAACAGAAATTTACCAAGTTGTCTCAGTAGCAAGTGGAAAAGCTGCGCTTCAAACTCAAGCATGTCTGACCTAAAGCTTTAACTGACTGAGTTTTACCACCTTGCTTCTCTTCAATGACAGATACTCATACAGTGATGGTACATATCAATCATTTAACTTCAAACGTGTTTCTCATCTCATCTGGCAAATCTCACCCCTCTTCTTGGATGCAATCTCTCTGTCACCCTGGGTCTTACAATTTTCCTTACGTGCCCAGTGCTGTTCTCATCACATGCCCTTCTTCATTGGATTGGTCATGGCCATGGATCAAGGACAATATTACCCATCTTCAGAAAAAAAATTCATCTACAATTCCTCAAACTTCAACCTTATCAAAAATATTTAAACTGTGAGGGTGTTTTTTTTTTTTTTTTTTTTTGCCTTTTTACATGCTCTATGAAATTGTTGCCACTCATGTCCTTTTCATTTTGCTTTATATAGTACAGTTCACATTTCTGTAGGTTTCTTACTGCCCCTGGATTTTCCTCCTGACTCTAAAGAGCTCATAATTTAAGAGAAAAATATTAGAAGCTTATACAAATGTCTATAATGAGGCAAGTATCAATTGAGTAGGACAAGATATAGACTATAAAACGGGGCATAATGAAATGTAACTTGTAGTATGAGTTTTAAAGATTAGAGCTACAAACTGTAGAGTATCGGGGCTGTGCCTGCACCAAAGTATATAACTGCCCTAAGAACTTGAAACAGAGGGAAATTAAGGTGTGAGGCAAGATACAGCATAGACATGCAGACTTACCTGAAGCATAGCATGGTTCTTGGGACAACTAGACTCCAGGGTAACGTTTTTAATATATTAATATACCTACAAAATAATGTGTCAATCATAATGAGATTGGGCATGCCTGGTAGTATAGAAAGAGAAGAATCAGAAGAGTTTATGTTAACAATGTCTAATCGATCAGTTGCCATTGGCAAGGACTACCATCGACATGTTAGCCCAATTGCCCTTGACCATGGGATTCTTCTCACAGTTCTAGTTTTCGTGTTTACCGAAGGGCATTAAGGAGATACTGAATTGATGACAAACACTTTGATTGTTTACAGTCTCTATGACAATGATTTCTCATGGTTTCTTACTAACAGTTTCTGGTTATAACTAGGGGTCCCCTGTTCACTGGCTACAGAGGAAGAAAAGACTCAGCAAGAAATCTGAACATCTCTGGGCCACAAGGTGATTTTATTTCTCATTGTCAATTGATGAAATGACACTCTAAGAACACATCGGTTTTGTATTTGTTAATTTAGTGGGTCATTCTCTCAGTGTATCATCATTACTGGGTGCTGGTAGAGCAGTGTCTGATTCCTCCAAGTAGAGTTAGACGAGATGAGGCTCTCTTTTAGCAGACACTTCAACGTTACCAGATTCGTATCTGTCTTCTCTTGATAGATGCACTTTTAAAGGCAACACATTATTGTTTTACAAGTTGTGCCAGTGTTTCTTTGAAGGTAGCAACTGTCTTTACTTGATGGTTACATTGAGGTTGAAGATGAAGAATTGAGGGCATGGTGTGAAAGGAAGGAACTCTGCATGTGAAATGAACAGGATTTTAGGATTGAGGTAAAGGGAGGTATGACAGAATGGAGGGATAAAAGGTTGAATGATACCCAGTAGTATGGAAGAAAGCTGAATCTCTATTTGGCACAAATGGCCAATGCACTTTTTATATTCCAGTGATGCATTAGAAGTTTTGTCAGTCTTCTGTGCAAATAGAAGGCTTATCTAGATGGATAGGTATGTTAGTGTTATTATTGTTGCTGGACTCAAGAGAAGAGAGCTACATATCAGGTTTGTTTTGACATGTGCCTGAATAGAGACACCATCTACAAGGTGATCCACAAACTGAATTAATTCAGAGGGAGCAGAAACTGAGAACCAGGGGTACCTGAAAAAAATGTAAATCATTCTCCTTAGAATCCCTGGAATGCTTGAGAAGGGTGATTTCTCCATTACTTTTGAATCTGAAAGCTCAGGGTATTTCAAGTGACATCTGGATTTCATAGGGAAATAATTACTCTCTTGGTTATTATCACAGGAATTAGTAGAAAGGAGGGATCATTTTATTTGAGGCAGAGAACACTTGGCAGCAGCCAAGTGGGACTTTGAACCATAAGCTGTATTCCGATAAGCCAAATAATGTTAAATAGGGGATGTTAACAAGTGGTTAAATAGCTGTTAAGTAGTGGTTAAATATGGGGATGTGGGAAGATGAACTCTGTAGAACAAAGGTTCTGAGCATTTGTGAAAATAAAAGGTTGTTAGCCGGATGTTGAGCAGAGCATTTGGTTGGAGTGCAGGGCTTGAAGAGGGATGTAATGTCTGCATCCCCCGTACACTGGAGGAAGGGCTGCTAACCATGCAACCATATAATTACAGCAAGTACTTGGGCCATATCATACTGTGAGAAGCCATTCATAAAGCCATTAATAAAACCTGTGAGCCACTAAGGAACTATAAAAGCAGAAGCCTGGAAGTGCATCTGAATTCACGGACAAGGAGAAAGCAACTATGAGCTCCTCTGGGGCTCACTGTGAAGTGACAATGGAAGATGGACCAATGCTTTTGGTGCCCCAAACCATGCCCCCCAAGCCAACCTCTGATTTCAGTGATATTCTGGTGGACAGTTTCATGTATTCTGATTGCATCCCACTCCAAAACCATATAAGGAGACCATGCTTTTCTGCTGCAGGGATTTCTCCAAAGCTCCTGAAGGCTACCTAGCTCATGCACCTGATGCACTTCAGAAGGGTGAGTGAATAAATACCTCCAAGTGAATTCCCGACTATTGGGGAATGGCATTTAGGGAGTAGATGCCCTTGATTCTAGCCTTCAGACAGATACTACTGAAGCTCAGTCTAGCAGGTTCCATAGAAAGTTCCCAGAAGCACTGAGCCCCAGTTTCCACCATAATAATCTGCTTGATAATGTATCTTCCTCTCCTTGTCTCACTCTCCCCCTCCCTCATCCCTGTTTTCAGGGGTGCTTCCTAAGTAAACCTGCTCCTAAGTCCTTGTCTAGGGCTTTGTGGTATGAAATTTCACAATTATGAAATAATTTGAGAGGACTATGTGCTCTTGAGATACAGGCAGGAAACACTAGAATATTCTGTATCCTAACTGAGCCATCGTACTTAAGGAAAGGGTTTATCCTTGCAGGAGTCAGGGGGAGCAGGTCTTTATGAATAAGCTGAAACCAGAATGCAAAGGATGCAGATTCCTATACTAAGACTTTGGAAATTTAAACCACAGAGAACTATTAAAATTCTGGGGACTCAGATGTAACAGGATAAAATTGAGTTTTTGTATGGAAGATTAGTGTGCTTAGAGCTGAAAGCTGAAATTGGAAAGACTCAGGCTACAGCCAGAGGAACCTCTGACGTGTTAATCAAAAACAAATAATGCTTTCCGTTTTTTTCCCACAGTTTAAATTTCACATGACTTTCAGGATTTACATCTGTAGTCTTAGGAAAAATGATCAGTGTTCCATCAACAAAAAGAAATGCCTTTCCCAGGTGTATGTATTATATGTGAATATCCTTGTAATTCCCTACTGACACCACAAATTCTCAATAAGCCTTTGGCTATTGGCCTTCAAGTTCTAATGGTTGATTTGAGAAGAAGTCATTTGAAAACTCATTCCGATCCTCCTGGCTTTGTAGAAACCTGTAGTACTCATTATTTGATGAAAGGTGAGGAAGACGAGCCTCTTCTTTGGAGGATTTGCCCCACGGGGTGGAACACATGAAAATGGGAAATGTTTGATTTTAGAATGGCTGAATACAAGATCAATATTTATCATGGAGGATGCTGACATCCCATTAAGAAAAGTTCAACTGCAATTTGGAGAGATGCATTTGGTGGGTTTGTGAGGGAAATCGGCTTTCTATTGAACACAGAAGGCAGTTTGTAATGAAATTCAAAATTGAGTGAAATTGGTCCAATCTAAAAACCCAGAAAAGAAATTTAAGTCTTTTTACAAGACCTCAGTCAAGTTTCAAATCAATAGGAGCTGATTTATTATCTGAGGCATCTAATGAAAACCAAATTTTTCCTGGGCTCCAAAGTGCCTGAGCCATTAGAACGTTTGAGCTTTGCAGAACCTGCAAGCAAGCAGGGGTAAAGAAATAAATAGAAAGGCAGGAACAAACGTCACTAAAAATTAGTTTGGAGAATTTTTAATGTCTTCCAGTTTCCTTGACCTGGCATTCAAGGCCCCCATGTGTTATCTTCAGCACGTATTTATAGCCTTGGGTAATAGGGTGCAAAACGGAATATTTTTCTGCTTTCGTTTTTCTCTGAGGATCTCAAAAGTTAAGAATAAAGCCAAAACTGATGGCAAGTGCTCCTACATTCCCAAACTGGTTTCCAGTGACTTAGTCCTCGAGATCTGTTTCTGAGGGGCCAAGAGAGAGCATTTCTTTAAAGATATTGACTTCCAGGGTGTTTTACTCCTTATCCCCATGGGGATGATAACAATCATACTTTTTTCTCAATTAAATCAAATGAGCAGGGATTTAAGAGTATCTCTTGCAAAACTAAAATCTGGGGGCCACAGTGGCCTGACATGTGTCATACCCTTGAGAAATCTGTATGCTACCGGTGGTAGCTGTGGTCCAAAGAGACAAAACAGAGCATGAGATACACCTGGTTGTAGAAGCAGGTAAATACACGTACACTCATGGCATGGGACAAGAAGTACAAATTCCCCAAGCGGGACACTTGGAGAGATGGCAAGCAGAGTCACTCCTGCTTCCACTTTTGGGTTCCTTGTCTCATGTGTTGATCTTATTGGGGGGACTGCAACATGTATAGGTCTTCATTCAAAGAGGTGAAATTTGGAAATTGGGTCCCGTAATCATGGGGACACACAAAGGTGCCCTTAAGGCCGTGCAAGAAGGGAAGGCAAATCCATATCCAGAACACGTGGGTATTTATATGTCTACTCTTGTCAAAATGAATTGATGACGTTTCTGGAATGGAAGAAATCCAAAGCTGTTAGCTTACTATCAAGTGGCCATTTGATATCCTCAAATATGGAATGGGGATGGTGCCATTTGGGGACTAAGAGTTGAGCTCTGCTGCTGACAGGTTGAACTCTGCCAGTGCAAATAGCTAGATCAGCTTTGGCTAATGGGGACTTATGCATATCCTTCATCTTTGTTATTAAAGCCTGTTCACTTATATTCTAATTATGCCTGAACTAAGGTGGCCAAGGATAGAAGCTGGCTTACATCAACTGGACGACGCATTTTTCATCTTGATTGGTAAGTGCCTCTTTCGTGATAAACGCACACTGGTAGGAATTAACATACAAAGACCTTCCCTCTTGGTACCCTCCCCTGATCTCCTTGCCTAATCATCTCCTCCGACCCCACACCTCCTTGTTACTGATCTTCCAATCTCTCTCCTACACTTCTTCCAGTCAGCCAGTCCACTTACCACTGTCCACAGGATTCTGGTGGAACTCTTTTCTTGAGGGGAGCTTAAAAGACAAAAGATAGAGGAAGGAACTACGCCCATCCAGCTACAGTTGGTCTGAGGGCTGAGATTGATAATTATCACCTCTCTCCTGCATTATCCAGTCTAGGTTTCTTTTTCCCTCAACTACTCTTGCTGCTGGCCTTGAAGGCTTACAGACTCAGCCCCTCACCACTGGGGTGCCTGATCCTCTGATCATGATGCCCTTCTCAGTCAGGGGTTGCTCTACTTATCCTTTTACCATCACAACTACGGAAGGGAATACCAAGAGGCACCCACGTGGGTTACCAGGAATCCACATGGAATCTTTTCTGCCTGCAAGAGAGCATGGAATCTGAAGTTGCATCTTTACCCAGTGCCCAGTATATACTCAACAAATATCTGTGCCATGAGTAAAGATCTTCATGAATTTATGTGTATTGGTGCCTTCACCTGTAATTCACTCCCACACCCCACTTCTAGTAGTTAAATTCTATTTATTACTTAAGGTACGGCTCAGGAAGGCGCGTGCCCTCACTAATAAGAGTGCATGAGAAAGCATAATCTAAACTGTGACTTGGTAGGGTCTAGCACTAGTTCCTGAAAGTTATGTTTTCTTCTCTGCTTTTAGTTCCAGATCAATTTGTGCAAAATTTTGCTCAATCAACTATCCTCACTTATGTCCCATGACTTATTAAAATATAACTTCTGCCTATAAAAATATTTGATACTTTTTCTTTAAAAACTTTTAGAAAAGCTAGCGTGAGCTATAACTCCATTCAATTAACTAATTAAACATTATATAATCATTTAATATCTCATTGATTTGATTTCAGTATTAAAAAACAATAAATAAAATATAATTTCTTTCTCGTGGAGTGCAGCATTTGTAAGAGGATGCAATAGGTGCAATTCCAGAGCATGCATAAGGTATGGAGGAAATTCTAAGGGAAAAGTTATAAACTGAGCCAGAGGAAAGTATGGAGCTCACTGGTCAAGGAAAGAAGTATTCACAGAGAATGAGTGACCTGATCTGGGGATGAAGACCAGTTTGAGAAGAAGCTCCTCGGCAGAGTGAAAGCACAGAGGCCTTTGGAGGGAAGTAGCACAGAATCCCAAGGGAACCCTGAATCGTTTGGCATTGTGTGTATAGGCAAACAACACAGACCATGAAGCACTTACAGTGATACACTGAAAAATTGTGGATTACAGTATACATGACAAAAATCCTTAAAGGCTTTAAGCAAGGGTGTGATGCAATATAATTTTCATTTTTGATATACTATTTTATTGAAAATGTGGAAGATGAATTGGAATATAAGATTCTGGAAGTTAGGAGACACAAGGGAAAAATTGAATAAAATTAAGCATTCATTCACTGAACATCTATTGTTGTTTCAGGCTTTATACAAGGCACTGAAGGCAAAAAGATGGTGCACCTTTCCTTTCTTCATTTTATTTGGGGTGATTTGGTTCCAAGCGCTTTACCAAGAAAAAATGAACCAGTCCTGGCCATGGGAGGTTATCATCATGTATGAAATATCTACCTCGGGATGCTCTGTGACAGATACTAAGTATGTGACAACATATTTAATTCTTACATCAATATTTTGAAGTAGTACTGTTATCCCCATTTTACAGAAGTGGAAAATGAGGCTATAATAAATATACATAATAAAATCAGAGCTTAGATTTGGAAGTCAATCAGATCTGGATCTGAAACCTACTTCTGTTACATCACAATTGTGTAATTTTGGGGAAATTATTTGAAGAGTGTGATATTTAAATTTAGTTATTTATAGAGTGGGGAACATGCTTTGCAATATTATTGAATGTACGAAAGAAATTAAATAAATTTGTTTCAGTGTCTGGGATACAGTAGTACTCAATAAATTATGAGTTTTACTCATTCGAGCAGGAGGTGCAATGGTGCTATTTACCATTGGTGATGAGAAGACAGAAGAACAGGTATGAGAAAGGTTAGTTTGGAGAATGCTAACTTGAGAGGCCCATGAGACATTGCAACGAATGTTGGTGTCGTCCTGCTTCCTGTTGCCCTGGTCCACATGAGTTCTGAGGGGTAGCTGTAGAGTACGGTTTTCAGCCCACTGACAATTCTTTATCTCAAGAATCTGGATCCGAGTCCCTCTTTTTTGAGGAATTTCTGTAGCATCATTGGGACTTGTTAAGCTTCAGGCAGGCACAATCTATAAGTGTGAGGTAGTTAATGCCCCGGGGGGCACTCCTCAAGCAGTGGGAGATGGGAGTTGTTGATTCATGTGCCAGCCTTCCAAAGCTCTGGTGGGATCATTCTGAGGTATTCCACACAGTTTTCAGAATGTCCCCAATATGATGAAATGCCAGTTATCCCACAATGATACCCAGCTCCTCATTAACACAGCATTCCTTGTCTCACTGTACAATTCTCTTGTACTTCCTATAACCCAAATAAATAAACTGTTCCCCAGTCCTGCTCTCAGGGTCTACTTCTGACGGAATCCAAACTAGAACAAACACGTAAATGAAAATATCGTTGGTTTACAACTTACACACATAAATGGCATGCAGTGAATGGTTTCTGAATGACTGAATCGTTGGAGCGAGAGGATATTTTGAAGCTAGAGATAATAGATTTTAAAATTAAACATAAGTAATAGTTGAAAGTTTGGCACTGGATGGTTTACTAAATATATATATGTATATACATACATACATATATTTCATACTAGGAACAAAGAAGCCTGGGGCAAAATTTTGATAAACACCAACTTTCTACTGTGGTAAAATATCCATAACATAGGAGTTTTAATTTTAACCATTTTTAAGCGTACCATTCTGTGGCATTAAGAACATTCACAATTTGTGCAACCATCACCACCATCCATCTCCAAAACTTTTTTATGTTTCCCAACTGAAATTTGTACCCATTTAATACCAACTCCCATTTCCTTCTTCTTCGAGTCCCCGGCAACCACCTAAACACCAGCTTTTAATGATCAGTTACAGAAAGACTAACCAATGCAACAGAGACAGGTGGTCACAAAGGAGTGGAAAATGAAAGGGGGTTCTTGAAATTCAGAGGAGATAGTTGTAAGAAAGGAAAAGTGGCCCACGGAATTTAATGCTGCATAGAGGTTGAGCTGGTTAAGAGCTAAAATATTATCTGTTGGATTTGGAGATGAAACACTCCCATAATATGCATGGAGCAGTGAACATAGAACCTTGGCTAGAGTGGACAACGATGAAAGTAGGATGACAAAGTGGATCTAGTGAGCCTATGCTGATCTTTTGAGAAACTTTTATTCCCTCCACAAACATGTATCGAGCATCCAAACTGTGTTAGACATTATCTTTAAATTAGAGAAATAATGTAATATATTTTCTCATAAGAATTCAGAATCCAGGATTCTCTCAGAAAAACATTTCACTAAAGTAAAACTGATCATCTAATATGTACTGTGTTCTATCCTGGGTATTTATTATATGTTATCTCATTCTTTTGAGGTAGATATTACTATCCTAATTTTACAGATAAGGAAGAGGAGAAGCTACAGAATTGAGAGAAATTGGGAAGTTTTCTCATGGTGTTTTAATAATACTTGCAGATGGTACAATCAGAGTGGGTTCAAGATATGACGATTTTCTCACTATTCTTTTAGGTACCTAACTTTGGAAGTTATGCTGCTCTGCAAAATCTGGATACCTGGGGATCAGGGAAGGGAAGATTATGGGCTAAGTATAGGTATGGGCCTTAGGCATATTTTGGCTCTAGGTGATAAAGTCATTTATTTTTATGTAACTCATTCCCCTCTATCAAGAGCACTTGTGTCCAAAATGCAATTAGTACCAAGTTCAGATTTGATTTTCTGCAAATATTAACAACCCTCTTTTGGGTTTAGCTTTAGGTGTAACCTCCTCCATGTGGGCTTCTCTGAAACCTCCTCTCCTCCCCAGGCAAGGTAGTCTCCCCATCGCCTCCTGTAAGCATCTCTATACATGACTTCGAACATTTTCCATTGCAGCTTACAGAGACTGAATTCAAACAAATTTAAGATAAACTTAAATTTAACTGAGGTTAAAGAGGACTATTTAGTTAAAAGAAAAAGTCAAGAGACTGACTAAATTCAGGCATGCCTTGATAAATAATGTTCCAACAATGTTTTTGGAATTTTGTCTCTCCTTTGCTATCTCAACTCCTCTCTCACAGATATTGATTTCATTCTTAAGTACATTCTTCCCGTGTGGTCCAAAGATGGTTCCCTGCAGACCTAGGCTTACCTTCTACCAGCTAAACAACTGTAGACAGAAGAAAATGTCATCTTCCTATTAGTGCCAGTTAAAGTGCCAGTACTGACTCTAAATGTCCTTCTTTTGGCCATATGCACAACCTGAGGACAAGGCTTTGGGGCCAGCCTACATGAACCAACAGTGCCAAGAGTGAAAGGGATGGAATGCGATGGGATGAATCTCCAGAGAAATTAAGAAAAAGAGGATTGGATGCTATAAAAAGACTAAGCCATAGATATATTTTCACAGCATTTATCACAATGTATTTCAATTTTCTATCTCCTTCATTTAATCCAAGCTCAGCATGTTACATTCATACGTCCCTTCATCATTTATCTATCTAACACCTATTTATTGGGCAGGTACTATATGACAGGAGCTTTACTAAATCCCGAGGCCATAGTGATGAGTAAAGTAAACAAGTTCTCTGGCCTCACAGAACTTACAGTCTGTTGTAGAGAAAGACATGGAAAAAGTGTAACAAATTCTACGAGGGGAGAAATATAAGTTTCTCTAGAAGCCTATAACAGAGAGCTTTAAACTACTTTAGGAGGTCAGGCAGTATCTTGCAAGTAAGGAATAGATACAGATATAATTATAAATATAGACCTCAATAGATACTCCCTAAATGAGAAAATAAATAGCTATTTTGGGCAATATTTTAAATGGCCATAATAATATCTCATGATGTAGGTCATTTCATTTTGAAAAAGACTTGCACATTAATTTGCTCACACACTATGCAATATATATGTTTATATATATATATTTATATATACACGTATGTATATACACGTACTGTACATCCATCTATCCCAATGAAACAAGAGTACTCCCAGCATGGAGATACTAGGTCTTGATAAAGATGGAGAAGTAAGCAAGGTTTGTATCATAAATGATCATGTTGCGAAGCTAATAGTTTGAGATCCCAGGAGCCCTTGGAACATAGTAATTTATGAAGCATCATCTTAACTTTTTGGAAAGCCCACTTGGCTGCAGTGTGGGGAGCAATAGAGGATTGGCTATTAGGGATGGAAACAACGACACCAGTTAGTCTCTCAGTAGACTACAAATGAATAAATGGAAACTTTTGGCCAGACCATTCTCTTTGGATTGTAAATGATGAAAACTCTAGCTTACGTAGGGTTTCTATTTTGTAACACACTTTCGCATGTATCTGCTGACTTTCTTTCGATAGGTAATATTGGGAAACAGAGACTAAGCGATTTTCTTAGAGCCATGAGACTAGTAATACTCAGGTCCCTGACTTCTCATGTAGGGTCCAAGGAGACCTAGGCACTAAACCTGTTGCTCGCCATCATCTCTCTGTGTGGAGGTGGCAGCTTGAGAGAGCAGAATTTGGAGCACTCCCTCTGCCACTGATTTGCAGTATAACCTTTGTAAGTCATGTCCCTAAGCGTTTTCACTTCCTCCCATCTGTAAAAGGGAGTGATAATAAAATTTTTTGTGATAATAAAATTTTCACTCAGCAGGATAATTGTACTAATTAGATGAAAAACTGTGTACGCAAGTGATTTGTGAATTCATTCGTTCATTAAAATTTATTAAGTGCCTATTAAATGCCAGGAAATGAAACACATATTGGGGGTATATGTTCAAATGAGACATAATCTCTTACCTTGGTGAACAAAAATAGGAAGGCAATAATGATAATACAGTGTATCAGTTGTTACAAAGATTAAGCAAAGGATGGTGTGGTAGGCACCGTGAGGAAGAGCCCTTAGTCCATATGGAGGGGATGCATAATCGGAGAGAGACATCTAAAGGAAGGGATACTCAAGCTTAATTTTGAACATAACAGTCCAAATTCTTAGTTGATATTTTCAATTATTATTCTTGTTATTATGAATTGGTATTAAAATATGTTAATTTTATTTTTACTAACTACAGGAAGGAGGACCATAAAAGTATCTGTTTAGATTATTTTAGCACTTGGATATGAGGAGACTTCCTGGAAATGAGTTTTCCTGCTCCTATGCAGATGGTTCCCAGCAAGAGGACATATTCCTTTCCAGAGGGAACCACAGTGCAGCAGCTGGCATTTCTGATACTTACATAACTGTCAATTTTTACCCCCAATCTGCCTCCTCTGTGTACATGTTATAAAGCACCTGGATTTTATTAGGAAGGCATTATGCTTCTTAACAAGGTAGCGCCTTCAGGAGGTGAGGCTGCTTGCCTCTGTTATGAGTAAATGACATTTGAAAAAATGTTCTCTGAGCTGGTACTGTGGTAAGACCAAATAGACTGAAATACAGGGCAGTGAACTCCTCTCTTTTTTTACACACCAAACCTTGTTTTTTATGACCCTCCCACTTTCATCTGGGCTCTGAAGGATTCTAAACTTGAAATCACTGAAGATGTAAGTGGTATATTCTACTTTCAAAGGGACATTTTAGTTTATTTATTTGGTCTCTCTCCATGCTCAAAGGTTTTTTTCCTTTTCTATGTTTCATGCCAGAGCTTACAAGCATGTGGATAAATTAATGAGGAAAAGAAACTTGGATTAAAACAACCTGTTGGAATATGACTAAATAAATGAAAGAGTACTTTTAGAAAAGTAATGCACACTAAAATTTAAAGCTGGGTTTCCATAAAGACTCCACCAAAAATCTATTAGAACTAATAAATAAATTTAGTAAAGTTGCAGGATACAAAATCAATATACAAAAATCAGTTGTGGGGTCAGCACCATGGCCAAGAGATTACGTTCACACACTCTGCTTCAGCGGCCCAGGGTTTCGCTGGTTTGGATCCTGGGCTTGGACATGGCACCTCTCGTCAGTCCACGCTGAGGTGGCGTCCCACATGTCACAACTAGAAGGATCCACAACTAAAATAAACAATTAATCTGCAGATTAAATGCAATTGCTGTAAAAATTTCAATGACCTTTTTCACAGAAATAGAACAAGCAATTCTAAAATTTGTGTGGAACCACAAAAGACCCCAAATAGCCAAAGTGATCTTAAAAAAGGACAAAGTTGGAGGTGTCACACTTCCTGATTTCAGACTGTTTTAAAAAGCTTTAGTAATCAAAACAGTATGGTACTGGCATAAAAACAGACATAGATCAATGGAACAGAAAAGAGAAGCCAGAAATAAACCCACACATATATGGTCAATTAATTTGCAACAAAGGAGCCACGAATATTCAATGGGGAAAGGATAGTCTCTTCAATAAATGGTGTTGAGAAAATTGGACAGCCACATGCAAAACAATGAAACTGGACCCTTATCTTACACTATACACAAAAATCAACGTAAAATGGATTGAAGACTTGAATGTAAGAACTGAAACCATAAATCTCATAGGAGAAAACATAGGAAACAAGATCCTTGACATCGGTTTTGGCCGTGATTTTTGGGCATCAATAGCAAAGGCCACAAAAGTAAAACTAAACAAGTGAGACCACATCAAACTAAAAAGCTTCTGTACAGCGAAGGAAACAGCCAACAAAATGAAAAGGCAGCCTACATAGTGGGAAAAAAGATTTGCAAATGATGTATCTGAGAAGGGGTTAATATTCAAAATATTTAAAGGACTCATTCAGCTCAATAGCAAAAGAAACCAAAGAATCCAATTAAAAAATGGGCAGAGGAACTGAATATTTTCCAAAGAAGACATCCTAATGGCCAACAGGTACATGAAAGTGTGTTCAACATCACTAATCAACAGGGAAATGCAAATCAAAACTACAATGAGATTATCACCTCACATCTGTTAGAATGGTTATCATAAAAAAGACTAGAGATAATAAGTGTGGTGATCATGCAGAGAAAGGGAGCTCTTGTATACTGCTTGCGGGAATGTAAATTGGTATAGCCACTATGGTAAACAGTATGGAGTTCCTCAAAAAATTAAAAATAGAACTACAATATGATCCAGCAATCCTACTTCTAGGTATATATTCAAATGAAATGAAAACAGGATATCAAAGAGATGGCTGTGCTCCAATGTTTATTGCAGCGTTATTCACAATAACGAAGATATGGAAACAACCTAAGTGTTCATCAACAGATGAATGGATAAAGAAGAGAAATATATACAACAGACTATTACTCAGCTATTAGAATGAAGGAAATCCTGCTGTTTGCCACAACATGGATGGACCTTGAGGGTATTAAGCTAAGTGAAATAAGCTGGATGGAGAAAGTCAAATTCTGCATGGTATCACTTATATGTGGAATCTAAAAAAAAAAAAAGTCAAACTACAGAAACAGTAGAAAAGTGGTATGGGGAAGATAAGGAGAATTAGTAAAAGGGTACAAATTTTCAACTACAGGATGAATAAGGCATGAAGATGTAATATAAGGCTTGGTGGCTATAGTTAATAACACTGTATTACATAACTGACATTTGTTAAGAGAGTGGAACTTAAACTTTCTCACACACAAAAAATAGGCAAATATGTGAGGTGATAGATTTGTTAATTAACTAGATGGAAGAAATCCTTTCACAAAGTATACATATATCAAATCATCACAATGCACACTTTCAGTATCTTACAATTTTATATGTCAGTTAAACATCAATAAAGCTGAAATTAAAAAAATAAAGCTAAGGGGTTTGGGAATGAGGAAGACACAGAGGAAATTGCTGTAGATTAATTTGCTCCTTTATTTTGAAATGCTAAAGTGGCAACCATGGTGATGATTGTGAAGATGATGATAACGATTAAAACAACTATGATTTTATAAGGTAGTAGATATAATAAGACAATGATAGGAAGATAAGAGTGTGGCGTGTTTCTATTATATCACATTCCATCTTCAAACGTGTATTTCTAATCTCATCTCTCTATATAAAAATTTCTGCTCATTGCAGTTCTCTAGATAACTCTAGAAAGAGTGAATTGTTGGTAATTTGAACATTCTGCTATTTATTACTATCTTTAAAAATATACTTAGGCAAGTCTAAGGGCATCTTCCTTTCTAAATAAAAAATGTATTGAGTATTTAATTTCTCATTAATATGTGCTTATCAAACAGCACCTGTTTTATGACTTGAATTTACTGAAAAGCACCCCCTCAAATGTTTATCCTGAGTAACTATAGAAATTGTTTAAATATTATATGCAGTTTCATGCCTCAAAATTCTAACAGAATTTGCAGGATGGACAGTAGCAAAATATGGCTTGTGGTAGATATGAGTTAGAGCAGGAAAGCATTATACAAAAATTGCAGTCACTGTTGAAAATCAGGCTTAGAAAGCTTTTGGGCTAAATTAGAATATTAAACCTATAAACTTCTGAAAGGAAGTGTGGGATGGATCTCAACTATTAGGATTACTAATAAGGTAGAAAATATTCACAAGAGTTTAATGAAACACTTTTTTTTTTTTACTTCAACAATGCAAAAGAAAAGGTAAATGAAATAAACACTATTTAGTTGGTGTCAAATTTTAAAGACAAACCTTTGACAAAATACAGGAGACAGAATAGTGTTTAGAGAACATAAAATAAGTGTTATAAATTTTTACAATGCCAAAATCAATTTCCAGTAGACAGAAGATGGGAGGCAGCAGGCAGAAGGTAAAGTAGAGGGAAGGATGTGCCCATATCTTCGTGACAATAATGGGAAGCCATAAAGACAAGATAAAATTGATGCCTTAGGAAAGAAATGGAAATGAAATAATACCTATCAAAATTTCAGAGGAACAGAGAGCAAAAAAAAAAAAAAAAAAAGAATTAGTTAAATTCTCACCTTTCTTGGCCAAAGAGAACAAATAATAACTTTTAAAAAAAAGTAGTACTGGCAATATAGTGGTGACTACCAGAAGACAAAACAAAAATACTTAAAAGGGGAAACTAGAAATGAGAAGAGGGATTACAGAGGATGAGGTAGTGGCAGACTGGATAAAGTGGGACAAGCATCTGGAGAAAATGCAGTGGTTGGCTTAGAGGAGGACAACGAGTGAGCAATATCTAGAGGGGTCATGAGGTCAAAAGAAAATCATGTCTTGTTTGGTTTTTTCCTTACTTTGAGAGACTCAAGTGTTTTAAATCCTTTATGGAAAGAACCAATTGAAAAAGATATTGGAGAGATCATAAAGATATTGGAGAGAGCATGGTCTTGATATTGGAGAAAGGCTGTAATTGATTGACATCATTCCCAACGATGGGGAGGTGTTAGAAATCAGTGCCCAGGAAGAGGGCTCATTTTTACTTGGGAAAACAGGCCTCTCTGGGAGTGAGACTTGGTGGAGACAGACAAGGGTGGGTGCAGATTTTAGCAGTACCATTACTTCCTTCTTCTCTATTGATGCTCTTCTACTAATCTAAACCAGAATCTCATTGACATTTGGCACAGCGGAAGGAAAGTGAGTCCCAGGTGGACACGATGACTAAGCCAGGGTCACACTCAAGAAGGGTCAGATCAGGGATTCTTTCCTAGTCCAGTGTTCTTCCCTTTCCTATTTCTGTCATCTGAGCTTTTATGACCGATTATAAACTCCTAACACAGTTAAGTGCTAAGTGCATACTCCCCTCTTGGCTCTTTTCCTTTGTGGTAATGTCTCCTCAGAGACATACTAGCAAACTAATTCATCTGAAGTCTTTGAGATCAACCTACCCATATTACTGTGTTTAAAAAAATGCAAAAGGGAATGTTAGATTCTATGCCTGTGCCCGGAGACAATTTTAGAGTGAAGGAAAACCAGCTCTGTGAGAGCATCCAGGGAGCTCAGACTTCTGATATAAAAAGAGAACTTTAGTTTCCCCCTATCTCCTATGTTTAGGACTGCAGCTTTTATTGTTTTGTTACTACCAACCTAGAAAAGGGGGAAAAAATAAAACTGTGCCATTCTGGAAATAAATGACCTCATTTCAACCTTAGAAGAAAGGGAGAAGTAAGGAGGCAGAGGAGAGAAAAACAATTTGCAGCAAGAACAGGATGATTATGTTTTGGAATTAAGATAAGTTAGCAAAATCCTCTTACAGCAGAAGCCGAAATGGCATGGGGAGAAGGGCTTATTTGGGCTGTATGCAACACATGGCCAGGGGCGAGAAGGGGACGGAAATGTACGCTCAGCTGACAGCATCTGTATCTCGTGTCTTGTCTAACCACGCGAATCAAAAGTTAGCAAATGAATGCTGGGAGTTCACGTTCTAAACATAGCTTTGAACTTGGGGCTCTCTCAATAAGGACCACTGGCTCTGTCCTTGGGGAAACCAGGTCGCAGCAATCAACCCTACGTAGCTGAGAAGGCCGCGCACTAAACCAGTTGTCAATCTGCAGTCACAAAAACAATGAGCGAAGACAGGTTTCTCTTCCCCGGAGAAGCTAACACAGAGCTACAAGAGCAGAGCAATTTGTTGCGTTAATAAGTAAAAAGGAAACAAATTGGAGGATTTGTCTTTAATGCAAGAGATTTTCTTTGTTGAGGCAGTCTGTATTATTTATGCGTCTGTATGAAAATGAACTTCTCTGAGCTTATCTCTGGATCAAAGCAGAGAGGGTAAGGTTGGTTCCATGGGTTTAAAGCAAATTTCCTCACCTGTAATATAGGATAACAGCATCTTTCTTACAGGGTTTGAGAGGATCCAGTGAGCTAAAGTCCTGACACAGAGAGTTTGGTTAAAAAGTTGTGTCTCTTCTTTCCATAAATCATGACAAAACATTTAAAGTTTTGCTATATTACTGGAAAAATTTTAGGAAGGAAAACATGAATGAAAGAGAAAAGATTGGGAAAAAATAAGCTAAAAAGATTAGAAAAACAGATATAATAAGTCCTACTTTTTTTACATCTCTGATAAGAGTTTTCTTTATATCAAGGCTTCTGGAAAAAGGGATGAGGAGCTGTTTACCAAAATGTCAAACTTCATGTTTAATTGCTCCCAACTTCTAAATCCCCCCCAAATTCTTAATCATTTGTTTGACTTTTCCCTTCACTTCTTGCATAACTTTCAGCTCTTTACTTGCCTGTGACCTTGGGAAGTTCCTGGTGGTGACCTCTAGAAGGAGAGTTCACTCTGTGCCAGACAGGCACCGTGCTGCGTTTCTTAGCCCCACTGTTTCTTTTCATCCTCCCATGAACCCCTGAGATCACTTTATCCCTATTTTACAAAAGAGGAAACCTGTATTTAAAAAGACATCACCATGGGAGTGGTCTTTGGAGGCACCTTGCCTGGCTTTGAATTCCCTTCTTCATTTACTAGCTGTGTGATTTTGAGCTAATTGCTTGACCTCTCTGTACCTCAGATTCCTCATTTATAAAATGGCAATAATATTTGTACTTATTCCATGTGATTATTGTAAATCTGAAAGGTGAAAATGCTTAAGTCCTTACCACAGTACCTTGCACTAAGGGGGCTTAGAGTAAATATTAGCCACTGTTATTGGTATTAAAGGGGTAAAGTAACCCACTTCTAGTAAATAGCAGCACTTCCTGTGAACGGCACTGCAGCCTGTCTCCAGAATTAGGAGTTCTCTGTCTCTAGAATGCAGGCACACCATGTGTAGTTATTTTATGAATTGAATTGAAGGCAAAGTGCTATAGTCTTTGGAAGGAGATTATTACAGCTTAAAAATGATCAGAAAATTCATTGAAGAAATTTAAAGGTGGCAGAACAGTATAAATATTTTATGATTCCTATGATTGAAATTGAAGGATGGGTATATATGATTTGCAAATAAAAGTGTACACAAAGTGGTTTAACATGAGTGTCACAAATAATAAAAATGGCAAGAAAATGTCCTTCCTTGCAAAGATAATGAACAGTTTACAAGAGACGTAAATACACTCTACACTCATTAAAGTCCTAGCAACAAGCTCCCTGTAGTAAAAAGGAACTTATTAGGGCCTGAATGCAGGATAGGCTGGGTGTTATGCTTGGTGAATCAGAATGGCCATGCTGGGAGGCAGGACAGTTAGAGCGGGATACAGAAACCTAACAGGAAGAAGCTCCCTATTTCTGTGCTTCTGAATGGAAGATGAAAGAGCTATTTGGGAGAAGGGAGTGGCCAACGTCCCCTTTATGAAGGCAGATGCTTCAAGAGTGTCTTACTCAGCACTTAGATTAGAGAATAGGACAGTCCTTGTACTTCTCTGAATTTTTTGGAACCAAAAGTTTTTTTGTTTATTTTTTAGGAAGGTTAGCCCTGAGCTAACATCTGCCACCAGTCCTCCTCTTTTTGCTGAGGAAGACTGACCCTAAGCTAACATCTGTGCCCATCGTCCTCCACTTTATATGTTGGACTCCTTCCACAGCATGGCTTGCCAAGGAGTGCCATGTCTGCACCCAGGATCCAAACTGGAGAACACCAAAGCAGAACGTGCAGACTTAACCACTGTGGCACTGGGCTGGCCCCTGGAACCAAAAATTTTAAGACATTTGGGAACCCAGATGGAGACTCTGCTTATACACCATGCGTCATTCTTACATTGCTATTTCTCCCATCTTAACCCTCTCAAAGGAGTTCAGAGTCTGAGCTTGGTCTCCAAAGCTATGTGATTATCTGGTATTAGGAAAATCACATCACTTCTGTGGGAATGGTTGGGCAAAATGGGGGCACAGAGAAAAAGAAACTTTCACTCTCTTTAGGGATGTCAGAAGAGGATCATTTCCTCAAGGTTCTTGCCAGGTGTGTAGGAGCTAAGGGAGAAAAAGAAACCTGCACGTGAAAGGGAATGGTGAGAGATGCAGCAGGGGAGGGTTGCTGGAGCAAGAACGCAGGTTCCAGGTTCAATATCCTTTCTTTGAAATGTTGGGGCCCAGCAGTGCTTGGGAATTTTGAATTTTTCAGATTTTTAAAGTCAATATGGAAAAAATGTCTTATACCACATGACACCCTGGTTGATCTGGACAGTGCCACATATTCAAACCAGTATTTCTTCAATAAAACACATGCTTATTTCCACAAAGTGGGATTAAAAAAAAACCTGTATAATTAGCTTTGTAACAGTTCAACTTTGTTGAGTTCATCCAAGTTTAACTGTTCTCCTCCTGTTAAGATTTTTCCCACAAGAAGTCTGATGCTGGGGGTCTGGGGTGGGCCTGAGATTTTGCATTTCCAACAAATTTCCTGATGGAGGTGCTGATGCTGCTGGCCCAGGGAGCACACTTTGAGAACCACCAGGGTTTAGTATGCTGGGATGCTAGTCAGCTGGTAGGGGGAGTGAAGGAAGCTCAGACAGCTGGCTGCTGGTGTCCACTAAAGAAAGGGAGGGAAGATGCATCAGAATGCTCAACAGATGACAGAGATAAGAGAAGGGCTAAGCAACTGAGAAGTTCAGAAATGTGCCTCAGACCCTTCCAAAGCACAAGATTAAATGCAGATGTCTTCAGTATAAAGGGTTGGCAAGCCTCTGAGAGTGTAGTGCAAGGCAGAAGGCAGAAAAGGGGCCCCTGAAGCATCATTATAACTTCTTGATGATGGCATTATGGGGAGGCAGTAGGAGGAAGGATAAAGAAGTTGAGCTCCCACACCAAACAGCCTTTAGTTCAAACCCAAGTTTCCAATTCACCCAAATGGTTTGATTTCTTATAAGTGAGTTAACTTCTCTGATGCTCAGTTGCCTTGTCTGTAAAATAGAGGCAACTGTGACAACTTTATGGGGATTAAATGAACTATATCAGACACCTAGTATGTAACTATTAAAAAATAAAGTATCAAAATATTTCCGTTGGTCATGATGAGAGAATAAGCTAACGATAATCAGAAATCTGGAGCTAGGGATCACATTTGATATGTGTTTGTATCCAAGCGGAACTTACAATGATTAGATTAATGTCATGAATTTGAGGGAAAAGAGGGAATTACAAACTTCAGAGGAGTCACACCCCCTCACTCTCAATTACTGGGGATGAAGAAGAGGCATAGTTGAACCAGAGCACAAAGTTTCAATAGTTGTATGTTCCAAGAGCCTTGAACAGAGTTTAGGAATATCTATCATAATCAAGGATGTTTCCCAGCCTCCAGAATATGTCATTCCAAAGAGAATAAAAAACAACAACAATAAGAAGAAGAATAAAAGAAGTGGATATTCATTGAATTCTCTTAAATTTCTGTGTCAGGCCAACACAGTTCAAAAGTGTATAAATACACACATTTGTATGTGTGTATTGTATGCATTTGTATAACCCTCCATAGAACCCTATAAGATAGGTATTATTATTATCCTGATTTACTTTGGGGGAAACTGAGGTACAGACAAGTTATGAAACACGTAAGGAAAACTCCATAGGCATCAACTTCATCATTTGACATTGAATCAGTCCGGAATCAGCCCTTGATTCTTCTGTACCTTGTCCTGTGTATGTTTGTTACTTAGTATCTCTTGCTTCATTGTTCCAACTTCTTAAATACTCCAATCCTTTTTATATAGCAATCCAGTTGATTGATTCACAACCTCTCATCATGTTCCCTGACATTTTCTCTTCAGTCCCGGCATGTTGTTTTTTGCTAAATGCATTCTTGACAAATGACCTCTAAGGACCAACTTGACACAATCAGGTCTTGCCGCCAAAGTTTCTTTTTCATATCTGATCATGAAGGGTGGGGGATAATAAAATATCACCCATCTTTGGGTGGGGGGAGTCAAGGTGATCACTAACTTCCTGGCTAGGAAGACTAACTTTCTAAGTAGGAGTTATCTAACAAGTTTCTATCATTAGACCAGGCTACAGAAAGAACACTAGCCTGGCCCACTCACATGGACTGCCCTGCTTTAAGAGAAAGGAAAGTTGATGAACAAACTTTCTTGATATTGATCACCTCCTAAGTCAGCCTCTGACCCTCTGCCTAGCACAATATCGCATTCTTCGTCTGGTTATGTCTCCTTGCTTCTCAATCTCTCCCCTTACCTCCATCCCTAGCTTCAGAAGTCACTCTATTCTCTGTCACTCAAATCCTAGTGAGACTGAGTAATGCCCCAGTGTAGAACATTAGCAAACATGAGGATTCAGTAACTAAGACAATGTTCTAAGGAGACCATTTCAAAATAATTTGTTTCTTTAAGCTGAAAGACTTCAAGAGATAATTATCACTCTATATTGAAGTAGAGAGAAACTCGCTAATATTTTTAGCAGTTATCATGGTGGAAAAGTTGCTGACTTCAAACTTAAATCCAGTTTAAAATTTATTAAGTTTTAATGGCTTATGGCTCCTCAGAGATATCATTGGACAGACAATGATATTCTCAGGTGCAATTTTTATGCATGGAGAAGGAAGATCTCCTTCATTTAGGGCATCCACCCTCCTCTGCTTTCACAGCCTCCAATGCTTATCTTTATTACTGAGCTTATAAGACTACACTGAAATAATCTATTTACAACTTCCTGCCCCACTAGTCTAAGAGCTAATGGGATCCTATTTTATTCATCATTCTATCTTTTGCATATAACTCAATGCCTGTTATATAAAATATGTCTGAAGAATATTTGTCAAATTGAACTCAAGTGAAGTGGGATGAGGGATGTTGGGAGGAGCGGGTCCTCCTCAGATTAGGAACACTATGAATGCTTATGGGAATCCAGCTCTCACTGAACCTTGAATACTATGGTAGGTGCATAACTACTGCATACCTCTTAGGGCCTGTGTGATCCAGCAATAGCTGATATAAGCACTGAAATGTCAATTATTCAGGATCAAGCTAATAGGTCTGCAAATTCTCTGTGGTTAACGTAGAACTGTCCTTCCCTTTCACAGGGGGCTCATTATTAGGAAACCTCCAATTTCTACTTTGTTTGATTTCAACACACAGTCCCTCCTACCCTGCTTCATCTGTCTCCATAAACTACTTCAGATTAAGAAATTTAGGCTAAATCTGGTGCACAGAATTAGTAGGTGTGAGGCCTGGATGTTCCTGATATGTAATTGAGGTTTTAGAAAGAAGTAACTGACATTCTAGCTGATCAGGATTAGGTCAAAGGAAGGTATACAGGCCTTCACTGACTGGGGTCTCTCCATGTTTCCTCTTCTATAAGCTATGTGAGCATAGATAAGTATGGCGTTGGGAGGTTCTTAGATGGAAAAGAGAGAAGGACAAGAAAATCACACCCACAGTGAGTGGGCTAGGAAGAGCTACCCAAAATAAGATCAGGTTTATGCCACCTTAGTCGTCACAGCAGTACCCCCTCCACCATAATTTTTTTTTTTTTTAAAGATTTTATTTTTTCCTTTTTCTCCCCAAAGCCCCCCGGTACATAGTTGTGTATTCTTCGTTGTGGGTTCCTCTAGTTGTGGCATGTGGGACGCTGCCTCAGCGTGGTCTGACGAGCAGTGCCATGTCCGCACCCAGGATTCGAACCGACGAAACACTGGGCCGCCTGCAGCGGAGCACGCGAACTTAACCACTCGGCCACGGGGCCAGCCCCCTCCACCATAATTTTAAGTTATCCATGTCCATGTTCCCTTTCATTTCTTTGTTGTCTGAGAGTTGACTATCACTTTTGGTACAAATTCATACTTTCGTAAACCTTGATAGGCACGGCAAATTTTTAACATGCAAATTAGGTACCTGGGAGATCATTTTATCTTCTACTTTTGAAAAATGTACCTCATCTTTTCTTTTCGTCAAAGACAATAAATTAAGGACAAACTCAAAACTGTCAGCTCTGATCCAAATTTTTTCTTGACCCCCTGATGAGACTAAATTAAAAACCAATTAGCTGTTTCATGACTTTCACCTTTGATGGATAGCAGTAGTTGCTTTTCTCCCCCAGGAGCAAAATAAGAAGCAGAGAACTGAAAGGATAAAATAGCTCTTGGATCAGAAATCCTCAGTGTCTACTGGTTTTAGTGATCACCTAGGGCAAAGTCGTAGCATTTTTCTGGTTGGAAGTGGCCTTACAGAACAAGTAGTCCTAACATCTATTGTAAAGACGAGAAAGCAGTTTCAGAATTAGGTGACTTGCTCCAAGTCACAGATGCAGTGAGGGCAGAACCATGGCTCAGACAGAAATGTTGGGATCCCCCATCCGGCCTGTTTCCTAATACACTGAGTTTTCTTTTTCCCAGACGCACTGCCTCCTTGATGGGTAACAGGCAGACTTCTTTTTTTGACATGGAGAAAAAGTGTTCAGTATTGGATCTCCAAGTTATGAATATTTACTCTGAGCCCCTAAGGAGTCTTTTCAATGCCCACTGTTGTCTCTTCCATTTTAGAAGACTCAAACGACTGCAGCAAACTCCTTTCCCACAGGTATTTCTCCCATATTCCGTGGGAGGAGGTTACCAGCAGCATATTTACCATGGAAATGTTCTGAGTCTCTCAATATTGCTATTGGCCTTTGTTTGTCTATGCATTCATGACTTTTACCTTTGATGGATGGCAGTACATCCATCCATAGATAGTTTTTCTCTGCCTGCCTGGGAATCCCTTGCTACTCCCATTCCTTAGCGTTCTAACTTCTTCCAATAAGACTTCCTAAATATACCAAACCCCAAAACCCTTTAACCCCAGTGGCTGTGGTTTATGGACATTCATGGAACACCCTCATGAAAATGATATCTAGAGGTTGATTTGTAGCTTAGAGGGGAACCTCAGGCTCAGCAGTGCACAGAGTCAACATACTCCAATATCATGTCTCAATCATGCCAATTCAGAAATAATAAGAATAGTGACCATTCATTGAGCATTTATTTAGTAGAAGGTGCTGTGTTAGTCCCTGTGGTGAACACTTATACTAATACTGATACTAAACAAGATAATTATTTAACACAGTAGCAACCATAAAAATATGACTTGGAGATCCCCAAACCAGGGAGCTTACTTGACCAAAGGCCACACCTGCTGTGCTTTGAAATCTATTGCCATATTTGCATAGAAGCCGTTCTTCTCATGCTTATACTCTCAGCCAATGACTGAGTATGGCAGGGATACTAAGACAAGACCACTTATGTAGTCATGGATATCAATTGATGTCTGACTTTGACTTGAGGACTCCTTTGCAATGGCCTTGCTGAACCTTCTCTCATGGCTAGGATGATCTAAGATGCTTCCAACAACCTTCCTTCCATCTTGACTTCACTAGAATCAAACTTGTTTCCCAGCCTTTCCAGCCCTTATTTCTCTCATGGGCTTTCCACCTATTAAGTGTTTGGACATTTATTCTTGCCTTGACATCTACATCTTGGAGGATCTAGACTAACACAAACCCTTACAATAGCTCTGTGAGGCAAGTGCTATTTTCCTCATACTTGAATAAGGAAAAATAAACCCCGAGAATTTCCTGAAGACCACAGATCCGTTACTGGAGGATAACAGATTCGTGATGAAAACCCAGGTCAGGCTGACTCCAAACTCTTTACTTTGCACAATACATTGTGTTTTCTTAACATATCCAGAGGTGGCCAGCCCTCAGAAATAAGCAGAAGAGAAACTCCTAGATGGGTTAAAAGTTGACTAGATAAAGCTGAAGAGAATATTTATAAATTAGATGATAAATCAAAGGAAATACCCAGGATTAAGCATAAAGTGATAAAGATATAGATTGAGAGATTTGACACATGGTTTACAGAAGATGTAAAAAGAAAGAATGGAAAAAATAGGGGTGAAGAAGAATTGAGGAAAGAATGGCTATTTTTAAACGAGTTCTTAGAGATTGTGACTGAAAAAATTTAGTAACTTGGCTAAGTGAGATGGCTCAGATTCACACCCAGGTCTGTCTGAGGGTTTAGCCAGGCTCTTAACCACATGCTTACTGCCAACTAGCTCTTTAACCAAGCCTTGTTTGTTCTTTTGGATATTTCATCAGTTTGGTTTTTGAACTCACATTCTGGAACTTGTTGTTTGTTTCTTTTTAATTTTTCTTTCTAAAATCCATTCCATACTTGATTCATCTTTATATATTGTTGATGTAATTTTTGGATATCAATATGTTATTGAACATATTTGGGCTTCTTCCATCTTCATAATATCCCCAAATGGATGGGCTCAACATCCTGAAACAGAGTCAGAACTTGAAAAGTCGCTAAGATTATGTCAATTGTCAATCATTAAGTTTATATTACACAATTCCTCTGTTCCTCAAATTGTGCTAGTCACTTTGGGGGGACAGAAGATAATTATATTACACGATATCTGCCTGCAAAGTTTGCTGTGTTGGATCTATGAAATGGCAAAAAAATAAGCCAATTCACCCAGCAAATAAATTGATTGATGAAAAAAATAAGTTCTGCTTTTATTTTAGTAAAAAAAGGACTGGTTGTTACACAAATACTATATGGGCACAAGATTCAAAACTTGTTGTTGTTTTAAAGTGCAATAGAACAACTTTCTAATCTGTTTCATTTGATTCTTTTGTAGTCAAATATTCATGCTATTGATACATTTTTAATTATTAAAAATTGAAATATAATTCACGTACCATAAAGTCACCTTTTAAAGTGTACAATTTGGTTGTTTTTAATGTGTTCACAAAGTTGTACAACTATCACTCTTAAATAATTCTAGAACAATTTCATCACTCCCCAAAGAAACTTCATGCACATTAGCATCCTTTCACATTCTCTCCACCTCCTAGCTTCTAGAAACCAATAATTTATTCCATATCCAAGGTTAATACTGATGAAATTTAATTGTAAACCTCCCTTTCATTAATCTTTGTCTTAGAAAAATAGACATGTTTCCAACTCTAAACCTTGTTTTTAAAATTTACCTTGAATTCAGACCCAAGTAAGTAGCAAATCAGTGCAAAAGTCCAAATTAGTGGTGGTTATGGTCATCAATCTTTAACTCAAAAAACTAATTTCCCCCATGCACCTCAACTGAACTTTTCAATAGTTTTTGGAGGAAAGAGGAAAGAAATCACTGATAGTAATTACACAGAGTAAATATTTCTATGAAAATAATAGAGCTGGTCTTATTTTCCATTTTGCTGTAGGTTTCAGGAGGTCCAAAATAAAAGTTTGAATCTATATTTAGCAATCAATTAAGGCACTGTAACCAAGGTATTTAATTTTTTTAATCTTTCTCTGACTTTGTGCACATTATTAGAGTTATTATTATTGCTGTTGTTGTTGTCATGGCAAAATTATCTGGCTTAACGTTTTGATTTTCTTCTACATTTTACTTCAATTCTATTATATAGGTTTTTATAAGTTACCTATGATACTTTGAATCCTGAGGTAAGGTATAAAAACTTTCCAGTAAAAATATGTATTGAGAGGTGAATTTGGGCTATAAAACCAAAATAAATTATGATTAAGTGTGTTACTGAACACTAACAAAGAAGTAGCAGAAACAGAAATTAAGAATACAATCCCATTTACACTTGCAACAAAAAGAATAAAATACCTAGGAATAAACTTAACCAAAGAGGTGAAAGATCTGTACACCAAAAACTATAAAATAGTGTTGAAAGAAATCGAAGAAGACACAAAGAAATGGAAAGATATCCTGTGGTCTTGGATTGGAAGAATTGACATAGCTAAAATGTCCATACTTCCTAAAGCAATCTATCGATTCAATGCAATCCCTAACAAAGTTCCACCAACATTTTTCACATAAATAGAACAAAGAATCCCAAAATTTATACGGAACAACAAAAGATCCCGAATAGCCAAAGGAATCCTGAGGAAAAACAACAAAGCTGGCCGTATCCTACTCCCTGATTTCAAAATATGCTACAAAGCTGTAGTAACCAAAACAGCATGGTACTGGCACAAAAACAGACACACAAATCAATGGAACAGAATCAAGAGCCCAGAAATAAACCCAAACATTTCTGGACAGCTAATATTCAACAAGGGAGCCAAGAGCATACGATGGAGAAAGGAGGGTCTCTTCAATAAATAGCGTTGGGAAAACTGGACAGCCACATGCAAAAGAATGAAAGTAGATCATTCTCTTACACCATACACAAAAATCAACTCAAAATGGATTAGAGACTTGAATGTAAGGCCCTAAACCACGAAACTTCTAGAAGAAAACATAGACAGTACGCCCTTTGACATCGGTCTTAGCAGCATATTTTCAAGTACCATGTCTGACCTGGCAAGGGAAACAAAAGAAAAAATGAACAGATGGGACTACATCAAACTAAAAAGCTTCTGCACAGCAAAGGAAACCATCAACAAAACAAAAAGACAATCTAACAACTGCGAGAAGATATTTGCAAACCATATATCAGATAAGGGGTTAATATCCAAAATATACAAAGAACTCATACATCTCAACAACAAAAAACCCAAGAACACAATTAAAAAATGGGCAAAAGATCTGAACAGAGATTTCTCCAAAGAAGATATATGGATGGACAACAGGTATATGAAAGGATGCTCAACATCATTAGCTATCAGGGAATTGCAAATCAAAACTTCAATGAGGTATCACCTCACTCTGGTCAGAATGGCCATAATTAACAAGACAGGAAACAAGAAGTGTTGGAGAGGATGTGGAGAGAAGGGAACCCTCATACACTGCTGTTGGGAGTGCAAACTGGTACAGCCACTATGGAAAGCAGTTTGGAGTATCCTCAGAAAATTAAGGATAGATCTACCATATGATCCAGCTATTCCACTACTGGGTATTTATCCAAAGAACTTGAAAACACAAATGCATAAAGATACACGCACCCTTATGTTCATTGCAACATTATTGACAATAGCCAAGACTTGGAAGCAACCGAGGTGCCCATCAAGGGACTAATGGATAAAGAAGATGTGGTATATATACATAATGGAATACTACTCAGCCATAAGAAATGATGAAATCCAGCCGTTTGTGACAACATGGATGGACCTTGAGGGTATTATGCTAAGTGAAATAAGTCAGATGGAGTAAGTCAGATGGAGTAAGTCAAATACCGTATGATCTCACTCATACGTAGAAGATAAAAACAACAACAAACAAACACAAAAGAAAAAAAGAAGCAGAGATTGGATGGGTGGTTACCATAGGGGAAAGTGGGAGTCGGGAGGGCAAAGGGAGTGACTAGGCTCACATGTGTGGTGTTGGACGATAATTAGTTTGTTGACTCGTGAACATGGTGTAACCTACACAGAATTCAAAACATATTATGATGTACATCTGAAAGCTATATGATGTTATAATCCAATCTTATTTCAATAAAACAAATTTTTTTTAAAAAGTGTGCTATTGAAAATTATGTATGTTTAGTAATTTTATTTTTCTTCCCTAAAGTACCCTATTGAGTTTGTAGTGAATATGACTGTTGAGAGATGGAAAACTAGAAAATGGACTGAAAAGGACAATTTCTTTAGAAGTGGAACTGTATCCCATTCACTTGTTTAGCCTCAGGACCTATCATTATCGCATGGGAAGCAATCAGTCAACAGTGTTATGTGATACGATATCAGATTTCAATTTGGGATCTGGAGTGAAACTGTGTAAACTCTAGAGAAAATTTTTATTTTTTCTTCTTCATGTTTTTCTTTATAATGGTCTTTTCTTTCTCTAAACTTGATTGTCATCTTTGCTGATTGTATTTTCTTCTAGGATCAGTTGATGACTTGGCTGTGCTAAGAGCTTCACTGGTTCTTACTGGGGGCCATTGTGCCCCCTAGGAGACATTCAGTGATGTCTGGAGACTTTCATGGCTGTCAAAATTGGGGAGGGGAACTGTTACTAGCGTTTAGTAGGCAGAAGCCAGAAATGATGTTAAAAATTCTTTAACTCAAAGGAAAGCTCTCCACATCAAATAATTATCTGGCCCAAAATGTGAATAGTGCTGAGGTTAAGAAACTCTAGGCAAACTGTTGATGGTATAGACAATTTGGTAGGAATAGTCTTTGGAATGGTCTGTCTTACTTTCTTTTAGATCACTTGCTCTGGGGAAAGCCATGCCATGAGGACACTCAAAGAGTCTTTTGGAGAGGCCCATATTGGGAGAAACTGAGACCTCCTGTCAACATATTGCCTCTATGTGAGTGCAGCATCTTGGAAGTAGATCTTTCAGCCCCAGTCAAGCCTTCAGATGACTGAAGTCTGACTAATGTCTTGACCACAACCTCATGAGAGACTCTAGGCTGGAAACATTCAGCTAAGTCACTCCCAAATGCCTGCTGCACAGACACTCTGTGAGATAATAAAACATATTGTTATTTCAGGCCTCATTCTTTCATAGTAACTTGTTATGCAGCAGTTAGTAGATAATACATTGCTCTTATGGCATATTTCCAGCATCCTCACAATCTTATTTAACCATCTTTGGGAGGCAGCAATTGTTTAAGTTTTCTTTTGAAGTGTGACATGCAGAATATATGCAATATTCTTTCCACAATCATAGAGTTAAAAAGGTGTGGAAAGAGTAGAGTTACCTCCCAGGACAGTAATTTAATCATTTCAGAGAACTGAGCCCATTGTTTTCCTCAAAAGCATCTGAAATGTTGGTTCATTGGATTACCAGCTAACTCTGCTCAGTCAACAGAGCCAATCAGCCCATATTATGGAGAAAGCTTGTTTTAAGGGAAAGATCAAACTTTGTTACACCAGTGAAAATGAACTCTTTACCTTTTCTCTTGTGGATTTGTCTGTTCTGAGCAGAATGCCAAAACTTGTAGATATTTTATTACCCCCAAAACTGTGTTACTGCAAAGGCACTTTTTGTTCTAACTTCATCTGTATAGAAAAAGTGTTTCTACTTTTCCTCCTTCTCTCAACCAGGAAATATTTTAATCCAGGTGACTAGTTCTTATTTTAACCACATCCAAATGAGCCCTTCTGGAATATGACACATTGTTAACATTTACAGTATTACTTACTGTTTAATTAACAACCAACACATTGGTGATAACTGTAACATGTTAGGGTCAAGATGATAATGGTGATTTGATGAATGCTGTGATAATAATAAGCTGAGGGTTGTTGAAAAGTTGGCAGGTCAGCTTGAAAATTATAAAAAATATAGACTTATGAGGAGATGATTGTCTTGTATGAGCCATGAAGGACAGCTGTCTGCAAAGAAAAGCAAGTGTGTCAACCATAAAACATGACCAAAGAATTTTGACAGATAAGTAATTTGTTCAGAATTCCCTTAGACATTCTATAATTAAGATAGTGCCATTCAAAACTCCTTGAATTAGAATAAGGCAAGCCCTGCAATTGAATTGCTGGTAAGGTATTGAGACTGTCAGATTTCAGTTTCATGTTGGTAATATCAATCTGGGTATTATTTATTAAAGTTAATATGACTCCTTGTTCAAGTATTTCTGTCTTCTACTAAACTGTGGGTCTCTGAATGATACAAACAATGCTCAATTCATTATTTTTTTCACACTACATTGTTAAACAAATAGTGTTTGCTAAACTCAACAAATGTTAGCTAAAGTTAAGAAGGTAGGAAAGGAGAGAGGAGGAAGAAAGAGAATGTCATCAAGTAAGACATAAAATGCCCAACTCAGTAACAGATGTCGAGAGTGTTCTGTCGTTAATTTAGCAAATACTCACTGAACACTTACAGTTTCAGAATCCAAGTAACAAAGAGAACTTTTTCTATTTCTAGTCTGGAATAGCTTACAGTTACAAAGAGGTAATAGAAAATAAATAAATACAAAATCATGTTAGCATATGATTAACTTCATAATAGAGGCTTAGAAAAAGTCCTTTATGGAAAGACAAAGAGGGTACTGAATAACTTCATTGGAAAAACAAGACTGAGAGCCTGGATTTGGAGGACTTCACAGGAGTTGCCAGGTGTCAAGGCACAGGAGGATGCTAGAAAGAGGGGCAGTATCTGAAAGGCAGAGAAGTGACAGACAGATTCTTTTGGAGACAATACCGTACATGCAGTAAATTGTTTTCTTTTTCCTTTTTTTTCTATTCTTCTGTAAGAGAATGTTCAGTTCCAAATATTGCTACATGGCTTTTGGTGCCTCTCCCCGGTAAATAGAGATGGCTGCACAACTTTGATGTTAAGATTGGCCCTATGACTTGCTGTGGCCAATGAAAAAACAATGGAAGTGACTTTGTCATTACAAACAGAAGCTTTAAGAGCTCCTTGCAGTTTGGATGTTGTTTCTTTTCTTTTTTTTTTTGTTTTTCATTTTTTTATCATGAGACTGAGTTAAGAGCTGATTCTTAAAGCTGGGTTGTGAAGTGAAAAGAGGTTCTGAGCAGAGCCACAACAACCTGCAGCTCTTGACATGCAATACAGGAAAGAAACAAACCTTTGTTGTTGGAAACCAGTGAGATATAGGATTGTTGTTTATTATCACAATATAAACTAATGAAAGCTTACTAAAGCAGTAATCAAAATGATTAACCTTGTACATTGCCAATGGCCATGGCCACTCTAGGTGTATAATTATGTACACTATCGTCATCACTGTGAGTGTATAAACTCGCACACAAATACACAAATGCACAGTTTTCAAATTGATATGCACTTAAAGTGAAAATCAAATTTCTTGAATACTCCATACAGATCTCTCAGCGGCATTTCACATTCATGTGCTCTTACCACTCACGGACTATGCTGTCCCACATAAATTGTTTCTGTTATTTACTAATAGACATCACATATCATCAGAAATATATTAATTTTAAATTTAATTTCAATCTGCTATCCTCAATTTGAATATGACTATGAATTATAATGATATTTATTTTAGGCTATTTTAGGTTAATAACTAAAGTTAGCAACTATGAGCCCCTAAAATGAAGAACAAGAGCTAGGGTGTGCTGTATCATTTAATAAAGGTTGAGCTGAGGATGTCCAAAAGATTGACCACACTGCCTTGTGATGGTCAACCACATTCATGGAACATGATAGGGTAGGAGCATAGAGGCGAATTGGCTCCAACAAGGAAGATCTCACACACTCAGGTTCACGGTTTCGACAATTAGAAGCTCTTCAACGTTTCCAATAGAAATAAACAATTTTTTTCTAGACAATTTATTGTGTATCCACTAATGTGGACACACATTGTGTATTCCATAAGCAAATGACACATGTCCTCATGAGGGTCTGTTGAGAGTCCAAAGCCTACTGAAAGAAGAGGAGATGGAAGCCAGTTGGGACATTATGTGACAGACTGCATGGAGGAATCCACGGCTTTCCTAGGGTATTTGACACATAGAGAATTGTTTTCTTTTATTTCGCATATAATAAAATTCACCCTTTTAAAGTGTAAAATTTAGTGCTTCTTAGTATGTTCATAAAGTTGTGCAACTATCACCATAATCTAATTCCAAAAACTTTCATCATGGCAAAAAGAAACTCTGAATTCATTAGTATTCACATCCCATTCCCACCTCTCCCAACCCCTGGAAACCACTAATCTACTTTCTGTCACTAAGGATTTACCTATTTTGAGCATTTTACATAATTGGAGACATACGGGATGTGACCTTTTATGTCTGACTTCTTTCACTTAGCATGATGCTTTCATAGTTCGTCCATGTCGTAGCATGCATCTATGCTTTATTCCTTTTTATGATGGAATAGTATTCCACTTTATAGAATCCTAGAGCCTCAATATTCTGTTACTCCTTTCCTCTGTGCTCATTCCAGTGCGAGAAAAGAAAAAGAATGATTGGGTATACTGAGGTTAGAATTTCACAGGTGCAGCCTAACCAGGCAACTGCCTGGTTCTTGCCCACACTCAATCTCAGTATTTTTTAATGTGTCTAGCGCCATGTTTTTGTTGCTGTTGTTGGAGTGTAGTATTTAATGTCCAAATGGCTTTGTTAGGTGGGAGTACCACCTGGTAAGTTTTTTTTTTTTTTCTGATGACCTGTGTGTGGTTGTTTTGAGTTGTCTGTTTTATCATCTCATTTGTCTGGTGGTGATAGGGAGTATGAAAGGTGTATTTTATGTTATGAAAGCACGTTAATTGTTGTGTAGTTTGTCTAGGGAATGTGGAGTCTTGATTAAATTGGGTTTTGTTGCATATCTGAACACATGGCACAGGTTTTTTTTTTTTGAAGTTGCAATGGTGGCTTTTGTATTTATATGGTGCAGTGGAATGGCAGTTTCATATTTTGGAGTACATGTTTACAGTGGAGAGGCACTGCCAGAATTTGTGTCTGGGACTAACAATCTGAGGTGGTCAGTTTGTTGTATTTGTGTGGGGCCTGTGCCTTGGTTGATGTGGCCCCGTTGGCCATGTTCTATGTCCTGGGCTCACAGGCAGGAGTCACATGACTGTACTGTATCTTTGGCTTTGTGTTTTAAAGATGAGTCCTTGTGATTTGGCCCGTTTTTGCATTTGAGGTGAACTTTTATGTCCCAGTGCTTTATTATCACCTGGACTTTTCTTTTAGTCCTTTGGGCATTGCTTCCCATTGTTGGATCTTTGTCCATTCAGATCTGAGTTATTGGAAACCACTCAAACCATTTTCATCCCCAAACAGGACATTTGGTGAAAATTTTCCCTGTTTTTCCCACAGTTATCCCAGTTGACAGGAGTAGGGAAGGGGAGTCTTCCTTCGGGGAGAAGGCTCACATGCGATCTGAAAGGAGACCATGTTGTCTATGTTCCCAGGGGCAGGGCCATATAGCCAGGTATTTATGGCTCTTACCCAGGCAGTGGCTATGATTTCCTGAACAGTTTTTAGGAGGTCTTACTCTTAGGGAAGTCCTCTGTAGTCGAAAACACTGTCCTCATGCTCCCTCTCATCCAGATCAAAAGAGGCATGCTTTGTCTTTGTCTCTGTTTTGTTGGTTGCCCTGTTCAATGCAGACAAAAATGTGCTGCAGCAGGAGGTCAATGGTTGGTTTTCCTGGACTGTACCATTTTGCCAAAGACATTTGGGTCTGCAGTGCACCCTCACTGAACAGGTGCAATGACCAACTCATATGAGAACCTCCTGGCTTTTGTCCATATCTGTCCTTCAATTTTTACATTTTACTCTTGGAGAAGGATATCATTTTAACAATTTTGTTTTCAGCAGCACCATCGGTAGTTTAGTGGGGAGTGAGCCACAAGCAGCTTGGATTGGTTGGAGTTCCCTGCATGGGGCTCCTGACTTTTCTTGGGTGTTGTCTGTGACTCATAGGGAGTTGATGAGTAGTTCAGGAGTGCATAGGCAACCAAGAGTCAGGGAATAGTTTCCTACCGTTTTTAAGACCCACCTCTTGTAACTCTGCCCTTACCCATTACACCAGCTCAAGCTCATCCCTATTGACAAGGAGATTGTTTTCATCCCATTTATTCTTGTGTGGTCAGAGGTTGGGCAGCATCTCAGTTGGTTGTCACACCCCAGGAGAGCCGGCACCACTCTAGGATGGCTGGATTCGTGAACACTTGCACCTCCACCATGCCATGGTATACTTTGTTGGTAACCCTGTGCTGTGCTAAACTGTCAAGCAAGTAACCCTTGTTGCTTACAACCAGGAGCAGCAGTCCCAGGATGTCATAACTGCATAGCTTTCAAGTGTTGAGGTTATCAAGAAAGATACAATTCACTCAGGCACTGGATCAGACAATGCTTTACCCACATAGAGAAGAGACAGAGTAAGACCAGTATTAATAGTGAGCATTGGCCCCCTATGGACAGTAGGTCTTGCCCTGCAGCTGACATAGGCCGATGATTCTGCATGCACTGCTCCTGTGCAGCAGAAAAAGAAGCTGATTCCTTCTCATCAGGAACAGATACAGCAGTGGGGTTGGCCAGGTGTCATATGAGGCACAGGCCTTAAGTAGAACAAAGCAGTGCACATCAAGCCTGGAAGAGGGAAAGATACTCCAAAAAAAACGGTGATAAGCCCTGGAGAGGCTAGGAGGGCCCCTATCTCCATGCAAGGACTTGTTCCAGGCCTGAGGCATATTCTTATGCAGCTGCACAAGGGTCAAAAAAGCTGCACGTGACTGCCTTTCTCAACAACCTTATAATGTTTTCTTTTTCTGTAAGGTTGCTAATAATGCTTCATCTTTCATTCCTGATTTTGCTAGTTTTTTGTCTTCTATATTTTTTTCTCATTCAGTCTGGCTAACCTGCCAATTTTCTTGATCTTTTCAAGGAAGCATTTTTTTCTCTATTGTTTTTCTATTCTATATTTTATTCACTTCCACACTAATCCTTGTTATTTGCTTCTTTTTGCTTGCTTTGAGTTTAGTTCATTCTTATTTTTCTAGTTTCTTAGGGTGGAAGTTTAGGTTATTGATTTGGGTATGTCATGGGCTAAAAATTCATATGTTGAAATCCTAACCTCCAATATTTCAGAATGTGATTGCATTTGGAGGTAGGGTCTTTTAAGAGATAATTAAGTCAAAATGAAGTTATTAAGGTGAGCAATAAGATAATCCAAAATGATTACTGTTCTTCTGAGACGAAATCTGGGCACAGACAACTACATCGGAAAGACCATGTGAAGCTACAGAGAGAAGACAGCCATCTACAAGCCAAGGAGAGAGGCCTCAGAAGAAACTAACCCCGACCACACCGCGAAGTTGGACTCTTCGCCTCCAGAACTGTGTGAAAATAAATTTTTGTTGTTTAGGTCACCCAGTCCATGATTCTTTCTTATGGCTGCCCTAGCAAATTAATAGAGGTACTTTTTCCATTTTTAATAAGGGGATTGATAAGTATAAATTGATTTAAGCTGCTTTCACTGTATTTCACAAGTTTTGATGTGTTTTCATTTTCATTCATCTTGATGTATTTTCTAATTTCTCATGTGATTTTTTTCTTTAACCCATTGGTTATATAAGAGTGTGTTGTTTAATTTCTACATATGTATGAATTTCCTAATTTTCCATCTGTATGTATTTCTAATTTCATACCATTTTTAATAGGGGAATATACTTTGCATGGTTTTAATTCTCTTTTTTTAACATTTTATTTTTCCTTTTTCTCCCCAAAGCCCCCGGGACATAGTTGTGTATTTTTAGTTGTGGGTCCTTCTAGTTGTGGCATGTGGGATGCCGCCTCAGCATGGCTTGATGAGCGGTGCCATGTCCACACCCAGGATCCGAACCGGTGAAACCCTGGGCTGCCAAAGCAGAGTTCGCGAGCTTAACCACTTGGCCATGGGGCCGACCCCGGTTTTAATTCTTTTAAAGGTATTCGTATTTGTTTTATGGACTAATATATGGTCTACCTGTATGATTTTTGTTAAGAAATCAATTTTTAATCTTATTGAGGAGCCCTTGTACACGATAAGCACTTGTACAGCACTTCTTTCACTGCTTTGAAAATTCTTTGTCTTTGATTCATCTATTTGATTATGATACGTCTAGAAGTGGATTTCTATGAATTTATCTTACTTGAATTTCATTGAATTTTGCGGATGTGTAGGTTGAAGATGTTCATCAAATTTAGAAAGTGTTTGGCCTTTACTTCCTCAAATATTCCTTCTTTCTTTTCCTCTCTCTCATTTCCTATGAGACTCTCAGATTCCCTCATATGCATGTGAAATGCTTGATGGTGTCCCATAAGTTTCTGAGTCTCTTCATTTCCCATCATTATTTTTCCTTTCTTTTCTTCAGACCAGATAATCTCAACATAATCATCTTTAAATTTGTGGATTCTTTCTTTTTGCCTGCTGAAGTATGCTCTGGACCCCTTTAGTGATTTCTTCTTTCATTTCAATTATTATACTTTTCAATTCCAGGATTTCTATTTGGTACATTTTTTAAAAAAATTTTATCTTTGTATTGATCTTCTTTATTTGGTGAAATATCATTCTCATACTTTTCTCTAGTTCTTTAGACAAGGTTATGTGTGGTTCTTAGGAAATATTTAAAATAGCATATTTCAAGTGTGTCTAATGTGTTCAACACCTGGACCTCTTCAAGTACAGTTTCTATTGATTGATTCTTTTTCTTATGTATGGGCCATACTCTGTTGTTTCTTTTATATCTCATGGGTTTTTTTCTTGTGGTTGAAAAAATATATTTTAAATAATATAATGTGGCAATTCTGGAAATCAGACTCTCTTTCCTCCCAAACATTTGTTGTTATTGTTTGTTCTTTTTGCTTGCTTAATTGCTTTTCTGAGCTAATTCTTTAATGTCTATCTTTTTTGTCATGTGTAACCACTGAAATTTCTGTTCTATTATTAACTTAGTAGTCAGCTTATGATTATATAGAGATTTCTTTAAATGCCTGTAACCAGTAAGCCTCCTAGCCTTTTCCAAGGGGCTCTGCATGCATATTTGTGCATGCCTTAAGCACTCAGATAGACAATTGACACATTTGCCTTAAAATTCACTTCCTACTTATGCAGAGCCTCAAACTAAGGTGAGGATGAGAGTTAGAACCTTTTCAGATGAGTATGTACAAATCTACGGGCAAGGACACAGCCCTACACATGCACATGGCATTTCCAGGAATACGTCGAACCTTTTCAAGGTTCTATGCACATCTCATTGCCCAGCCTATTCTTTTAAGATTTTTGGTTATTGTTTGCCCCAGGTGTAATCTACTGCCTCAGGAAGTTGCAAAGTTAAATAATTTCCTGTAATTGTTTTTGACAGCCCCCAGAGAAAAGTTTTTTTCACACTGAGCAAGCTCTGAATTAGGTCAAATAAAGACAACGTTTCATGTGGGGACTCCCAGGGAAATGCTAGACAGGTCAAATAATGTCAATACTCTGAGAATGAGGTTTGAAGGAGCTCCCACCCCATCCTACCACCTCTGGTCACTGTCAGGTTGCACGATAGCGCGATGTTGATTTTTAAGGTCTTCACAGAACTGGAGAACAGGAGATGGGACTAGGCACATTAGGACACCAGAGATCTCACATTTCTTACCAAGAATCAGCCACTTCTCTTGAATAAACAATCTTGAATTTCTGCAAGATTTTGCTTAGTTTCCAGAGTCCTGAGAAGTTCAAATATGACGATTTATGCTAGTGTTTTTTAACCTTTATGAAGGAGTGAATTTTGGAAGTCCTTACTCTGCCATTTTAACTGACATCTTTCAGAGATCTTCTTTTTGAGGAGGATTCACCATGAGTTAACGTCCTCGGCCAATCTTCCTTTGTTTTAGCTTGAGGAAGATTAGCCCTCAGCTAACCTCTGTGCCAGTCTTCCTCTGTTTTGTATGTGGGATGCCTCCACAGCATGGCTGACGAGTGGAATAGGTCTGTGACCAGGATCCAAATCTGTGAATCCAGGCTGCCAAAGCAGAGTGTACAGAACTTTAACCACTCAGCCATGGGGCCAGCCTCCAGAGATCTTTTTTGTTTGTTTGTTTTGTTTTGAGGAAGATTAGCTCTGAGCTAACTTCTGCTGGCAACCCTCCTGATTTTGCTGAGGAAGACTGGCCCTGAGCTAACACCCATGCCCATCTTCCTCTACTTTTTTATATGTGGGATGTCTACCACAGCATGGCTTGCCAAGCGGTGCCATGTCCACACCCAGGATCCAAACTGGCATACCCTGGGCAGCCAAAACGGAACGCCTGCACTTAACCACTGTGCCACCAGGCTGACTCACAGAGATCATTTTTGACATCAAACTTCCTCTGTGCAATTCAATTATTTTCAGTAATAATCAATAATCAGTACTTATCATTTTCTTGTTTTTTTTCACTTTTAACAATTTTAAAATAATGCATTTCAGTTGTAGAGATATTATTCAGATTGAGCAAAATAGTTTGGTGTGTGATTTAAAACTTGCATTTATCAAATCAAAAAATTACACTTCACCTTGTGTTTCACTATTTTAAATACAAATAAATATTCCAAATGTTCACATAGAATAATAGAATTGAGGTAACTCCAGAGGTGTTTCTTCTGTTTTATAATCAGTGTGCTATCATTTTTTTATTTTGAATATACCATTTTAATGCAGAAATGTAAATCACCAAAGGGCTTGAAGACACAATATCCCAAGTGAGCTTGCACCCCTCAGAATGTACTCCGTCACTGCCCAACTCGGGGTGGACTGTTTCCCTGCCTTGCTCCTGGCGTGCCACCGTAATGCACACTCTCCTTTCTTTTCTTTTGAACACAATATGGACCTATTGTCTCTCATCTGAACCTTTCTACCTGCTCTTGTCTCTGCACATTCTCTTCTCTTCTTCGTTACAATCTTTATTTATCCAATTCCTTCTAGTCTGTCATGTTTCTGCTAAGGTGTCACATCCTCAGAGAAGTGTCCCTGATCCCCTTCACTTCCATCCCGGATTTGTTTAGGCGCCTGTGCTCTGAGAGCAGGCATCTGGTACATACCTGCATTCAAGGACTTACCATGCTGCATTGTAATTGTCTGTGTGCTTGTCTCTCTTCTGAGGGCAAGAAGTAAATCTTACTCAGTTTTATTACCAACAACTAGTGGTGCTTGTCACATAGCAGTAATGCAATAATTATTTTTGGAAGGAAGGATAGGAAAAGGACCACCGTGTCTCACTGAAATGGTTTTATAGCAGTACAAAGTGGAAGGATTAGAGTAGTTGATGCAGTCGAGTATTGGCAGCCAGCGTACAGAAGCAATTTCTACTCTTTCACTACGTTTTTATTCCCTAAGGGTGAGTTCATCATTGAAAGGCACTTCTCAAAGTGTGAAAATATTCCCTTAAGGAAATATTTCTTCATAAAATGTGGAAGACACAGGAAATTTTTATAACTGTGGTGCCAGTAGTCAGAGTGCCACAGCAGAAATAGAAGATTATTCAAAGATGGGTCATTAAGTGGAACACAATTTGAAGTATCTAACGCTGATGACATGAATATCTTTATAGACTTAAAAATAAAACAATAAGTAATACATTGTGTGATCATGATTATATATTATTATATTTTTATAAAGTTAAACTACCTTAAAATACTTATAAAATTTTATTCAGATTATCAAAATTTGTAAGATACCAGAAATATAAATATGAAAAATTTAAAATATCCATAATTTTCACTGTTAAATTTTTCTTATTTTCAACTTAATTTTTGCTATCATTATAACTAGATGTTATGGGTATATTTTTATTTTTTTTATATTTATATATGCACTTATTGGTTATTTTAACAAAATTTATATCATATCATATACATTATTTTACTCTCCTACTACTATATTTTTGAATTTGTCTAGATCACTTACTATTCTTGAAAAATGTTATTTGACAGTTATCTTTAGTTTGGTATAATGTAATATGCTCAATCATTCCCTCTTTTGAGGATTACAGGTTGTTTCCTCTGTTTTTTACAATTTTGTTAGTACATGAAAGCGGAAATATATACTATTTTAGGGTGAGTTTTGCATACAGTTATATATCTTGGATTTTTTTTTTAATAGATTTTATTTTTTCCTTTTTCTCCCAAAGCTCCCCGGTACATAGTTGTATATTTCTTTTTCCTTCTCTTTTTTTTTTTTTTTTTTTTTTGAGGAAGACTGGCGTTGAGCTAACATCCATGCCCATCTTCCTCTACTTTATATTTGGGACGCCTACTACAGCATGGCGTGCCAAGCAATGCCGTGTCTGAACCTGGGATCCGAACTGGTGAACCCCAGGCAGCCTAAGCAGAACATGCGCACTTAACCACTGCACCACTGGGCCAGCCCCCAAAATTGTATATTTCTACTGTAGATCCTTCCAGTTGTGGCATGTGGGATGCCGCCTCAGCGTGGCTTGATGAGTGTTGCCATGTCCGTGCCCGGGATTCCAACTGGCGAAACCCTGGGCTGTGGAAGTAGAGGGCACAAATTTAACCACTCGGCCACGGGGCCGACCTTTATACTTTGGACGTTTTAATGGTAAATTCTGTAAAGCGGTATTTAGTTGGTTTTTCTTTTTAGGAAGATTAGCCCTGAGCTAACATCTGCTGGCAATCCCCCTCTTTTTGCTGAGGAAGTCTGGCCCTGAGCTAATGTTTGTGTCCATCCTTCTCTGCTTCACATGTGGGATGCCTACCATGACATGGCTTTTGCCAAGCGGTGCCATGTCTGCACTCGGGATCCGAACCTGCGAACCCCGGGCCGCTGAAGCAGAACGTTTGCACTTAACCTCTGTGCCACCGGGCCGGCCCCTAGTTTTTGAAGGTTAGTTAAAATATTTGATTACTCTTGGGAAATAGTCTAATTGCTGGCAAAAGAGTTTTATCAATTACAATGGAAGTTATAAAATATCCCATTTACAGTTTAATTTTTATGACTTTGTAATTTGTTCTCTAATCTCACTGGCCACTCATTTTTAGTATCTTTCCTCTTTTCTCAGATGTTTCAACATTAATATGTTTTAGAGTTTAGTCCCTAGACCTGTTCTTCTTTGTCAGATTTTACTCTAGGTTTTTTAATCAACTTAATGATTGTACATGCCACCTTAACTTCGATGACTCCAAAATGTATACCTCGTGTCCTGACCTCCCCGATGAGCTTCACACTTATTTCTCTGTAGCTCTCTATCTATCAAGTGTCTAATACACATCTCAAGCTTAACATTTCCAAAACCCACCTCTTCTTTTCCACCTATACTCAAATCTGCTCTTGTCTCAGTTTTCCCCATCTCAGTAAAGGCAAATCTAAATTTTAGCAGGCGTGTAGGCCAAAAACTTAAAATCATTCCTGACTAATTTCTCTCCCTACATTTACAAACAAGCCATCACAAAGTGAATGCTGATAGCCTTAACTTCAGACTTCTCTTCACTGACTGATTTCCACAACCTTCACCGTCACCGCCCAAGAACCAACACCACTGTCTCTACCTATCCCACCGCGATGCAAAGTAGTTTTCTGTTCACTTCAGCCCAGAACATCCCTCTTACAACATACACACAGAAACTATTTTCCACATAGCTGCATGACTGAGACGAAAATAATCACACCTGTTGGAATCTTCCAGTGCCAGCCTGTCTCACTAAGAGGAAAATTGAAGTTTTTACAATGTTCTACAAGATTCCACAAATTCTGACCCTGCTATAATAACCTAGCTACCACACATACTTCTGTCCCAGCCTATTCCATTATTTCAGAAACAATTTTATGAGATCTCGTTGGCTGCAGATAGTAATTTATGGAGAATTGGTATCTTTACGTTACTAAGTTTTTCTCTCCTAGAATGAGCTATATTTATTTCTCTATTTCTTTTTTCTACATACTTCCTATAAGAAAATTGTATTATTTTTCCCAAAAACACATCTACACATTTCTTATATTTTTCCCTATGTATATAGCTTTTGTTATTATTCTTAATGTATACTCAATTTTTTGCAATTACATTTTCTAATTCATCATTATCTGAGTATATCAGAGGTTTTCAACCTTGACACAATTGAAAGTTTTGGACCAGATAATTCATCGTTGTATGGGCTGTGCTGTGCTTTATAGGATGTTTACCAGCATCCTTGGCCTTAACACATAGATACCGATAGCATTCCCCGAGTTGTTATAACTAAAAAATGCCTCCAGACATTGCCAAATGTCTTGTGAGGCACAAAATTGCCCCTGAGTGAAAAGCACTGATCTTTTTTAAGGTACAGATTGGGTTTGGTTTTAAATGCCACATGCAGCCCATTCTTGTTCGGTCTAAATGTTTGCCATGTTCCCTTTCATTTTAATCAGTTCTTAATTTAAAACCTTATGGTACCTGACATATTGGCTATAAGAGAGAGACATGCCAAATGATTTCCTCAGAGTTCACATAGATTAAGTCCATGATTCCAGGTAATACTAAGTCTACAAGTCTGTGTGCTTTAGCAAGCACTAAATAATGGAAAATGCATAGGCAATGGGGACGAATAACCTGGGCGTGGTTCTCAACTTAACTGCTTGCAGGGTATACGATTTCATGCACATAATTTAACTCCCCTAAGTCTGTTTTCTCGTGTATAAATGAGAGGTGGAAGCAGCTGCTTGGAACAAATGTTATGAAGTTTAGTAACGATATATGTATGATCCAGAGCACATTTTAGACAATATGTGATTGCAGCTATTATTGTTTCCTTAAAATAAAAAAAAGTGGCTACTGGGAGCTCTTCGAAAGATCTGGAGAAGGGGCTGCAGGGCTGCAAAATACAAACTCTGTGATCAACACTGCATTGACCAATGCATAATTTTTTCCAGGAACATTTTTTGAATGTTCTGTGTGGGCATTATGCTAGAACTGAGTTTTTGAAGATATGATGTCCACATCCTGTCTTTAAGAAGTTCACTAACAGGGAAAAAGAAACATAGTAATGACACAAGGTGGCCTGTATTGTAGCAAATGAATGAGTAGACCAGGACAGGGAACAGAAGCAGACAGTAATATTTCTGCAATGCCTCATCTTAAGAATGATAATTGATGTAATAAAACTGATTATCCACCTATATTCATATGACAATATTAATTTGGTAAAATAACAATTGGTCTGCAATTTCAAACTTTCCATCAATAGTCCAAGACTCTGGAAATTTCCTTTTGAAGTTAGCTACTTGCGTTATGCCCTTTTACCCAAACTCCAGAAATACTTTGGAAGGAGTTATACAAGCAGTTTCGTCCTTAGACTGCCAAATTGCACAAAATAATTAGCCAGAGAATTAAGAGGGATTTGCAATTGTTTGGCAAAGTTAGGATTAGCAGAAGATGAAAAGAAAAGAAACTTCAGCTGGCATAGAGTTAGCACCTCCTCCTGTAGGTGTCAGCCTGCTGAATAGTCGTCTGGTCTCAATAAGGGGAGAGAGCCATAACTCACACCAGGAGTCTATTTACTGCCCCAAATAATCATTTTTTAACATTTCAAAATGCGTTATATGATACTTTCGTTAATATTTTATTAAAAGAAAGCCTCCGCATGTCAATTCTCAAATTCAAGAAATCAGAGTTCAGAAAGAGAAAACGAAAAAGAAAACTTAGATATGTCACTTGCTCCAAGTACTTCATTTTTTTTTTTTGATTAAGAAAATGAGACCCAGAGTGATGAAATGACTTGTTCAAGCCCACACAGATATTTTCCTTTGAAGCAAAAGTTAGAGCACATTTCTTCCCTTACTTAGCCGAGTGTTTTTCCCACTCCACTTGCTCCTCTCCACAAACTTCAATTTGTCATCTTTTTCGAATGAATGGTGCTCTGATAAGTTCCAAAGGCAAATGCACTGCAACTCCATTTCAAGAGCTCATCCTGTAATTGTCACACCTGATCTCTGTCCTGGTGCCTGAACCCAATCACTGAAGATAATTTGAATCGACTGAAACTCCTAGAGTCTGCCATTTACCCTCCTCATTCAAACTATACCATTGTGATAGGCAAGGTTGGTCACTGCCACTTTAAATTAGTGGTTTCTCTTGAGTCCTGGAGAATGGAAGTCTTTTCAGGGGAAAAGGATGATGAATCACATGGCAGGGAACAAATGTAACTGTGATTAATGGGGCATTACACAACAACAAAAAAACAGAGCCAACTGTGTGCAGAGATAACCGGAACCACAAAGACTAACTTATTGTCTAAGGTGATGTAATTAACTTCAAGCTCCTCCATAGCTTGGACTGCTGATTCCAGTGAGCCTTTCTATTGTGCTGGTAATAATGACAAGGTTGTGGCTTCTTATTTTAAGTACTATCCTATTAAGGACCATTTTTCTCCAATGCATGGCACTGATAAAATGTCAAAGACTAAGATATGGCAATTTGAAGTAGCACAATTGTAAGCAACTGTTCAAATTCGTTCAACTTTCTCTCTTTCCCAAGGAAGACAATGGAAGAAAAGACCAAATATTCGACTTATGATATATGAGCTTCTGCAAATATTTTAATGCAAAAATGGTTCATTGACTATCTTCTTTTTTTTTTTGGTTCTTCTGGGTAAAGAGAAAAGAAGTTTTTAGAAAACGTTGCATTATAGTAACTATGATGAAGAAAGATTTCTTTTTGTTTATCACCACCTGATAGGATAACGCATCCTGTATATGCAAGTCTATTTCTCTCATTCATAGGAAATAAGTAATTGCTTTGTCTATTAGATGGAATGGTTTGCTTTGATCCTTGTGAAAGTATTATAGATTCAGACATTACTCTGCACTTTTAAATAAAGAAAATAAGTATTGTGAATATTTTCATCCATTACAATCTTGTCCGCATTCTTCAGTTAGCACAGTTGGAATGAGAGTTTTATTTGTTGTATTTAAAAATGCTTGACAACTCCTTTGAAAAATCTGAAAGCTTTCCAAATATTGGATGCCTGCTTCACTTCATGTTTTTGGAGTTATTGGGCTACTTCTATAGGCTAAGAGAATAGCAAAAACTTCCTCTAAAATTATGAAATATGATATATTTGGAACACCAACGTTTTTCCCAAATGTCAGGTGTATTCTTCTCTTCCTGACTTTGAAATAATAACAACATCTTATATTTTATTGTGCATTCATCCTTTACAAATAACATTAACCCATTTGATTCTACCAGGATAGATGTTAAGAGAGTAGAGATGTGCTGTGAGTGGAACAGTATGGACTCTGGGGCCACCCATTTGGGTGGACTTTTAACTCACTTAATTATTCACATAGGTGTTATTAGGTAACTTATTTTCTTTTTTGAATCTCATCTTTTTTGTCCATTGAAACAGGGTAGTAATACTGACTTCGTAGGAGTGTTTCAAGACTGAAAGAGATCTCACATGCTATGAAAGCACTCTAATAACTCTTTCCACTACCCCACCCCTTCTTTACTAGAAGAAAGAATTATGTTTTATTTATCTTTGTGTTTCAAGAAAGGAGGAAGAAAGATGGTAACGTAGCTTTTATTAAGAACCTACCATGATTCAAGCTGTGTCATAACTCATTTCATATCCATTAGATTATTCAAAAGGTATTATCTCAATTTTTGCAGTTAAGGGAAGCAGATGTTGAGAATACTAAATAAATGGTCTGAGATAATAAAGCACCCAGGCCAATGCCTTCAGTTTAATAAATACTTTTTGAAATGAAACATGAAACGCACATGTGACATCAGAGAGATACTATGGGTGAGCATTCTCTAATGTGTGTCTCACTTAGGCCACCATGCCAATCCCCAGAACAAGCAAGAGGCCAAGCATGAGCAGGTTGCTCCGGCCACATGTGTAGACCTCCCGCCTTAGTTCTACCTGATTCATATCCATTCTCCACTCTCTTTTCTTTGAATCCAATTCCACTCTGCCACTGACCCCACTGCTATCAGTCTCACTCGTCATTCTTCAACTTCCATGCTCACTTGACTTTTTGCTCTTGACAACAACCACTATCCCCTCAGCTAGAATTTTAATTCCTCTCTATATTTCTGGTCTTCACCAAACTCCCTGCATTAATGGCTGCTGTAGACAAACATCTTTCCAGACTTAAGTTGCTTTGACAATCCTTTCCTTACTTCCTCTTTTGGTAAGACTCACATTTAATGCAAATTGGCCATGTAAAAAGGAACTAGTGTCAAAGAAAAGTTATTCAATAGCACTTGGTAAAGCATAGTTTGAAAGACTTTATTCAATTGGGGACCATCATGGTAGGCATAGGGACAATGTGATGAAATTTTACATTGAGGGAGAGACTTTGGACTCAACTCCAAATATAGCATGTGCAAGCGGGAATTTATAGCCAAGGAGCAGGGTAGGGGTCAGTGGATGGAAAATTATTCAGAGAAAACTTCAAGGATAAGAAGGGATTGTGGCTTGGCTGATCTGATCTAACAGGATTCTTGCTGAAGGCAAGCGAGGGTGATCAGACATCACCTGGGAAATGGTGGAGGTGAGGAACCTGGGTAGATATTGAGGGTGATCAGATATTTAGGGTGGGAGTTCTGGTTAAAGTGACGAATCAGGATTCTTGCTAAAATTGGACAATGCAGAGAGAAACACAGAAGCCCAAAAGTTAAGCCTAGTTGAAAAAGAGTGCAGGGGAGCCTGAGTAGAGCTTGGTCAATGAGAGAATCTTTGTCACAAGGCAGATGAGGAAACAGAATGGATCAGGAATGGCTTGCCTCAAGTCCTGAAGTTAGTTAGGGAACTAGATCTGTCGTCTGCTGCAGCCTGACCTATTATCACTTCCACTAGACCACTGGTTTTCCATAGGGGGTGGCTCTAACCCTCAGGGGACATTTGGCAATATCTGGAGATGTTTTTGGTTATAGTGCTGCTGATATCTAGTACGTAGTGATCAGGGATGTTGTTAAACATCCTACAGCACAGAGGATCCCTCCTCCACAAACAAAGAATTACCTGGCCCCAAATATCAGCAGTGCCACAGCTGAGAAATCTTACCCTGGATTAAAGCAGTGAATCATGAGGAAGCAGGAAGTCTCCCTCAGGTGGCTTTACTGCTTTTTATGCATGTGAGCGCAACTTGGTATAGCCATGATTAAAAATGTAAGTCCTGAGTCTAGAGTCCCCTTGATTTACTTTGTGGCTTCCTGTTCATCGTTTCATTCCCAACAACAAATATTTGCTGAGAAGCCTATGTGTGTAATTATAAAGGAGGCGTTAGGAAACAAGTGTTTTCTATATCAGCACTGACCACTTGTGCACTAGCAAACACTAATTATTCACCTCAGTGTTCTTTGGCTTTGGCAGATACAAGAAAAAATATAAATTCTCCAATTTCCCATTGATGTTATGGCTATAACATCCCCTGAGACAATATCTAAGCGCTATATATGCTATTGGCCAAGTCTTAAATAATGCAGTATAAATTAATAATGCATTGTGATAAAATGTTCTTTATCACCACTATATTTATACTCCTTTATTAATCATTCTTTTACTTACTTTCTTTATTCTTTTCATTCTGCCAGCCACCTGGCCCCAAATGTTACTCTAATCACTTGCCAAATCTCAGTTACTATCTCTCACTTCTTTCTAGCTTATTTTTCTTCTCTTTTCTCAGTCCCAGCTCCCTTTTATCTCAGTCTTAGTTTTGGCGTGTCTTTCATCTCCACTTCAATTAGCTTCTTTTCTCTCTTTTTCCACTAAATCTTTTCTCCTCTCTTAAAAAGACATGTGTCTCCAGAGAAGTTATAAAAAAACAGGAGGAAATGGAAAAAGGGAAGATGATTGTCAATCTCATAACTACTTCCTTTAGTTCTCTTCTGCAAAATTACTGATCATATTTCCAAGGACTAGACAATGTTGACAATCTGAGAGCCCATACTTCACTGAAGAAGGGAGACTTACATAAACCAAGTACCTCTCAGGGCATGGAGCAAAAGGTTGGGAGGCTGCTAAGGCTGGTAGGGAAAGCCTTTGAGATTCAATTAAACATTTATTTAGGAAGATGTCACATGAAAGATAATCTTGCCACTACTGGGCTCTTCAATTCCCTCAAGATAAGGCTTTTCAAGATTTGACTCTTATCTCTTTATTCTTATCATTTATATCTGGGATCCAAATGCTCTTCTCTGCAGTCAGACTGAGACACGTGGCATTCCCTGAATGCGCCACGCTGGTTTCATGCCCTTATGTCTTTACGCTCAGTTTCTTCTCTGTTAGGACTCCTTTTTCTCAGTTCTCTGCCCAGAACATTTACGTTCATCCCTAAGTACTTCGCTCAGACAGATCCCCTTCTTCCAGTTCGTTTTGGCTTAGACCAGCAGCCTCCACTGTGTTTCCAAGTACCAGGTACTTATCTCCCTTAATTATCTGGATGCATTTGTCTGTTCTTTTATATCTTCCTCACCATGTTATGAACTTGTGTGGGGGTGGGCCTTGGGGCTGTGGCTTTCACTTTTTATCTCTAGCACCAGTCACATGGTTTGGCAAAGTAGACGGACAATGAATAGCAGTTGATCAAATAAATAGATGAAAATAAAATGGGTGAAAAATTGCCAAGAAGAAAGGAGGCCCAAACAGAATACCTTCTTTGTGCATAAACATTGCAGCAAGGGAAAAATAGAAATATTAGTTTGCCACAAGATACCTTGGAGTGCATGGGAAAAGATAATACATCAACTACCTGCAGATTATGAGAAGAAACTTCCGTCATTTCATTTTTTCATTTCCGACATTTAGACATATAACAGATCATCAACCTTTTGGTTGGGTAAAATCATTGCCTCCTTTAAGATAGCTTCATTGTTAAACATGGGTCTTCAACAGAGAAGTAGAACTTAAACGCTTTACGTACAAGTAAAATTTACTTCTTGTATGGGCTGGACTTGGCCTTGTGCCACTTTATTCTTTCTCTCCAATGTCTTTCCAAGGCACTTTACTTGAGTCGCTTTTCCCCAACCTTGGACAATATTAAAAGAAAAAATGGGTTCTCTAGTTATTCTCAAGTAATCAAAAGTGGTCTATTTTCCAAGATATTTAGAGGCAGCCCCATTCAACATAATATCAGACCATATATTACTCACTTGTAATATTACTCAGTTATAATTATTTTTCCTTCTTAAAGCTTAGGCCTAACTTAAACCAGAAAACTTGGAGTCAGGAAGGGGGTATGGTTTGTTTCTCTCTTTTGTATTTCTTTTCTTCTTCAATCCTCAACCGCTGTTTTGGGTTCTTTCTGGGCAGGAACAAATGAAAGGAGGAGAGTCAAGGGAGAAGAAAAATCTCCTATGACTTTTGAAGTTTTAATTTGTTCCAAATGTTCTTTGTATGTGGCTAATTCCTTCTTTTGTGTTGTATTTTATTTGGGAGGGAGGAAGTATTTGAAGTGCCTTTATAGTTTCTCTCAATTCCAGTTTTCTTGGTCTAGGTAATGAGTCATCTTTTCAGCCGCTTACAATTTAGCTCTCAAGCCCTCACTTCCCATCATCCCTCTCATTGTTGAGGTCACCTTACCCCTCCAGGATGCCCTCTTGTGTAAACCCTTCAAGACCATTCTGTCTACCTCCCTTCTGCAGCGTCCACATCTAGCCCAACAGTAAATGCTTTATTAGACTCTCTTATCACAGGGTGTTCTCAGTGTAGCCCTGTCTCTTCTATGCTGCTGCAGAAAGGACTTTTCAAAGCAAGTGTCAAACTTGCTTAGCCATTTGCCATGTCCCTTGTTCTTCTGATGTTACACATCAAGCTTTCTAAATGGTCACTTGGCCTGAGTAAGGAGAACACTTCTCATCTGATCTTCTATATTGGTATTGGCTGGTGGGTCATGGCACTCTGGTGATTAATTTCAAAGAAATTTTGTTGTCATAAGTCATTGCTGTTTGCCCTTGGGTGGCAAGAGATGTTTTCTCAGTAATGACTTTGCTCCTTAATCCTACGACGGAGATTACCTGGTTGAAACAGATCATCTTTTGCTTGTGACCAAAAAGGAGCATATTCTGTATTTTGATGACACTAACGTAGGATTCCCAACCAGAGTTTCCACTGAAATCTTACAGGGGCAATATTCCTCTTTTTAGGCTTTTAACTGGACAGAGCCTCATGTATTAGCAGGGTAGTTAATAATCTGTAGCAAATAACAACATATTTCATTAATGCTGAAAAAGATTGAGTATTTGTTAGCTTCTGCTACATAACAAATTCCCCTGGAAGCTATGACTTAACAAAATAACCATTTGTTTGGCTCACAATTCTGCGGATTGGCTATTTTGGACTGGGCTTGGTTGTGCAATTTTTCTAGTCTGTTACACTCACTCATACAGCTGTGATCGGCTACCAGTTTTGCTGGGGCATCTAAGTGGAATGACTCATCTCTGCTCCATGTGACCCTGCATCCTCTGGCATCCTAGACTAGACTTTTTCACATGCTGGTGACGAGAGTCCAAGAGAAAGCAGAAAGAGAGTAGAGTAGAGGCACGTAAATCCTCAAAAGCCAGGTTCAAAACAGGCATGCTGCCTCTTCCAAAGCTAACCTGGGTTTAAGGGAGTGGAAATAGATCCCCTTTTGCGATAGAGTATGGATAACAGAGGGGGAATAATTGCAGCCATTTTGTAAGCAATTTAATACAGACTGTCACAGACTGTCTAAAACATCTCTTTTTATCTTGTATCAATATCCATACATTATCATTGGACATGAAATGTATTGGCTGGAAATTATGAAAAGGTAAGTAATGTTTTTACATGTGAAATGTAAAACACACTCAGGTTATCTGAGGGCTTGTTTAATAAAATAAGGAGGAAAAGCTCAAATGGGGAGCTGAAATCTAACAATCTCTAATGTTCTGTGATTGTGCTTTCTGTGAGTCTAGCTTTGAAACAATGAGATCTTGAATTTTGTTTTATGCTTATTATGTGACTGTTTCTATCTCTCTCTAAAATTGGGTAATTTTCTTGCAATTCTCAAATTATGAGAATTGTTTTTACTTGTCCTGATGAAATTTTCAACATAATTTAACTGACAAATACCCAATCTAAACATATCAATGGAATTTATCAATTGAAATGTGATATGCCTATAAGTTATCTTTTTTTTGGTTGTCTTTTACGTCTTAGGTTGGAAAATCCCCATAGACATGATTTTTTATTCACATTCATCAGACTTCTTTTTTATTTGAGAGGATTTCTATGTGCATTTTACAAGCACCAAACTCTCCTACAACAATCCATCACCAATAAACCACTTCCTGGCAATATTTCCGTGCTTTAGTTATTGGCAGAAGATTGTAAACATGATTTATGAATTATTTACAAAGTATGCCCACTGGGAAAGAAGAAATCTGAATGCAGGTAATGCAAAAATATATGTGAGTTTCAGAGACATCAGGTCACCATTTGGGGGACCTTTGTTTGAAACATACAATGGGTAGCATGACCTTTTACTAGATACAGATATCTGAAGCTTTCACTATAGTATCAAAAGACTCCTTAGAATTCAAATCATGATAGAAAATTGACAAGTAATACAAGGTTAGTAAGCACACTGCATATTATTTTTCCTATCAAATTAATAAAGACTTTTTTAAAGTGAGATAGCGGAATAGCTATAGTGCTATAATGTGGGCATGTTTATGCTATGGGAGATGGGAAAATAAACTATTATAATCTGGAAATGCATATAAAATGCTGAAGAATATTCCTGATATTCTGTTTTGGTTGAGGGATTATAAATAAAGAACACCCACCTTCTCTTTCTGGATTCTGAAACAACTTAGAAGTAAGGCAACAGAATCAATAGATAGGGGATAAGATATTACCTTTATTGTTATCAAAGCCTATGTTGAAAACATAGTTTATACATCTAGAAAATTAGGTTTCTTAACACTTGCTAATATTGAAGACTAGAATTAAACAATCTTATCAAGCTAGTCATAGGCATTAGCCAAAGCTTTTCCCTAGGAGACTGAAGAAAAAGACAAGAATTTATACCAACATAGGGCATCATTGGATCAAAGTTAACTCAGCTATGAAGCATGGTCAAAAAGTGTGAGGCATGGACACGGAGCTGATACCAGCAGATATGCCTAAGGTGAGATGGCCTTGCAGCAGAGGCTGGGAAAAGTCAAGGGCTGAATGGAGGAGGTATCAGACAGTAACATCTATATCTTTGCAAAACTGAATCGAGTGTAAATGCAAGCAAGGCCAGCAGAGACAGGTAGCTGAAGGCAGAAGTGGGGGTGAGGGAAAAGCTCTCTTTGAGGCTAAAAGTTTTTGTTTGAGAGTTTGAACATAAAATATGTGGAACATGCTCAGATGATCAAGTTTCCCTTGTACTACATTGAATAATTATTTATTTTATAATCCCCCTCCAAGTAGGCGAGCAGCTTAGAATAAAAGAAAGGAGAGAGAAATAAAATAAAACAACCCAAGTTTATAGGAACAATGAATTTGAAACATGAGTTGAGCTTTGGAGCTACACTGTGTTAAGTTTGTAGAAAGAACACTCCATTAGAAATCAGAAGCTCTGTGTTCAAAATTTGGTTTATCCACCAAACAGTTGTGTTGTCTTAGTCAATACCCTTAATCACTGTTTTCCAAAGTTTACTCCCCCCCTTTTTTTGAATTAAAGAGTTGGCCTAAATGACCTTTAAGGACTTATTCTATCCTATGATCCTAGATACTGTTGTTAACATCTCTCTAATATAAACCAGTGCCATAGAAGTAAACATTGGCACATTTCTATCCACACTAACTCCTCTTTTTATTAAATTCAACTCTATATTTATAGTGAAGTATATTCAAATAGGTGTCAATTTCTAGATAGGCAACAAAGCTATATTTATGCAAAATATTTCCTCTTAGGAAGACCTAATTAAAATGGTCAAAAGCACCTTGTCAAACTCTAAACCAAAAGAATCTGTTTTTATTCCTTGTACAATTTTTTCCAGTGAATCACTTATAGATTAACTTTTACACCTATCATTCTGTCTGTTGTCTCTCACGCCCATGCACTTAAGAGAATCAAGGCACTGAAAAACATCTGTTTAGGAAGTAGAAAGGAAAACAGACAGTGGATCGTTCCAGCTATGGAGTTAAAGCTCATTTGGATGCTCTTGAGTTGTTTGGTGCTTCTTCTTTGAAATGGAAACTTTGGGTCTTCAATTAGTGCATGAACTTATTTTACCTTACTTTGGAATATCAGAGAATGTACCATTCCTGGGGTGGGCCCAGTGGCATACAGCTTAAGTTCACACACTCTGCTTTAGCACCCCAGGGTTCTCAGGTTCAGATGCTGGGCATGGACCTAGCACCACTAGTCAAGCCCTGCTGTGGTAACATCCTACATAAAATAGAGGAAGATTGGCACAGATGTTAGCTCAGGGCCAATTTTTCTCAGAAAAAAAAAAAAGAATGCACTATTCCTTAAGTCATGCACTTCAAAAAGGAATAAGCAAATAGCAAAACAAATGAACTTTAAACAAAAGGTTTTCAGATTACAAGTTTTTCACTTCAACGTACATTTTGAATGGTCAGCAACTCTGGTATTGATTCCTAAAGACCAAGTTCATAATCCATGTGTCTTATTTGACCTTGTGAAAAGGCATAATCGTTACACAGTGAGAGGTATAAGGCTCCACTTGGGTACTTTCCCAAAGTTTACTTCATAATATAATATTGAGGTAGTATTCCTTTTTGCATAAAACATTGCTTCACTTGTGCAAAATGTTGAGTCTCCTCACTTTTAGATGCTTTGGGGAAGGTGATAATTCAGGAAACTTGGTTGTACCTCATTTTGTCAGCTTCTTTAATTCCTGTTTGGGAGGAAGATTTGACTTCTGAGAAATTCAGCAAAATAAGTATTATTAGCATTAGCGAGGTCCACAAAATTCTCAGCATCATATTAATCAGACAACAGCAACAAAACCCTTTTGAGTCTACATGGATATTTTTCTCTAAATGCATGAGTAATTACGATGCATTATTCAGATGAAGGAACAATTTAAGCGCATTTACATGTAAGGACATCTACTGTGTTCAAGATATCGTATTCAGCGACGACTATGGATAAATTGATAAGACAAGAAATATGCTCTCCAGGAGTACATAGATGAATTGAGAAAAAAATACTTCTATATGTATATATTTTTAATTCCAGGTGTCCAAGGATAAGGAGCCTGTTTAAATAAAACCTCTCTTCTCCTCTATAACAGAGAATCTGACTGTATTTTCTGATGTTTGACCTATGATGGCTTTTACAGTTCACCCCTCCTCTTTTCCTGTGCCCGTATCTGGGAAAGTTACTGTGAAAGCCCAGGTGCTCCTTCCTCAGTGCCCATGAGAGGTTATGACCACACAAGACCCTGCCCACACATGGGGACCCTCCTCTGGCTACACTCCCTAACCACAGAAAAGCCCCAAGCCAGGCCCTTTTCCTGATTCTCTCAAGCAGTTAAGGAAGCTGCTTGAGAGGCCTGCCCTGCTCTTCCCAGAGTCAATTTTGCAGGTTATAGACCTTTTCATACCTTTTATGTGTGTGTGCCATCACTGGTCTCGACATGTGAACCAAACTGGGTGGGGGCCCACTATGACTTTGCAGAGATGGACACAAGATTCACCTAGGTTTGGAAGCAACTGAAATGTAGCCACAGCACTCAGATGTATGGGAATACAAATATCAGCTTCGTTACTGATAAATGCTGAAGTGGAGCGCGTGCTTAGATATGAGCGCATGAAGGATTTCCTCTTTCTCTACTCCGTGAGTCAGTCAGGATAGGCTAACTGTTACACTGGGGTAACAGACCTAAAATACACAACCATCAATCAAACACTTCTACCTAGTTACACGCAGAGCTGGACAGCCACAGTCCTCTGTCATGGAAGGATCCTCACCTAACAGCATAGTGCAGACCAAAGTAATGAAGGAGAAAAGGAAAAAGATTGAGAAAGGAGGGGCTGGAAATAGGGGAAGGATTCTCTCTTCAAAACCTACCAATCATAAAACTCTTGTTCTTATGGGAGAAGAGGGCAACTGGGTGGTAAGAGACCATGTGTGTCACTAGCAAACACATGGGCAAACTACAGCCCTCAGGCCAAATCCAAGCTGCCACCTGCTGTTGTAAATAAAAATCTTACTCGAAAGCAGTTACACCCATTAGTTTACTTATTGATTCTGGTTGCTTTCATGCAATAATGGCAGAGTCGAATAGTTGTGACAGAGAAACATGGCCTGCAAAACTAAAATTATTTAATCTCTGGCCCTTTATAGAAAAAGTCTCCTGATCCCTGCTTTAGCAAGTGTCTATCCACAAGGATATTTAAGTTAAGCAAGCAGTAAAATCAAAATTCAGGGGAAAATAAGAAAGTAGAAAAATTATTCCTTTGCTATTCTTTAGGACCTTTGTGAGGACCTGTTCAACCTCGCAGACAAGCTTGCAGTACAATACATGGTGGCAAATAAAGCAATGGCAAAGGCAGGCAGGCCTGGGTTTTAATTCCATGTCTCCCATGTACATGCTGTGTGACCTGGGGCAAATAAATCGGCTTCCCTGAGCATCAATGGAGATTATAAAATTACAGGATCCAGCGCTGATCTGGTGGGCTCTTTGTGGGAGTTGTCTTCTCTTGTACTCTTTTGGGTATTTCAGAGTCTGTTATACACACAGCCGTTGACAGAATCTTCCAGTGACATGGAGACTACTTTTTGACAAGGCAGCGCTCTAGCACTTCCTAGAGGAGCACTGATTATTAAAAATTTTTTTCTTTATAGTCAAATTTAGCCTTAATTTACCTACCTTTCACTTATTTCCGTGACTGTCCTCTGCACTTACCAATGTGTCCACAATTATCATTAAAGTTTTGGTCTGTGATAAAGTTGTCATTGGTCAATAAAGGAATGGGAAGTTAAGGTAATTTTTTTTTTTTGGAGGAAGATTAGCCCTGAGCTAACTACTGCCAATCCTCCTCTTTTTGCTGAGGAAGACTGGCCCTGAGCTAACATCCGTGCCCATCTTCCTCTACTTTATACGTGGGACACCTACCACAGCATGGCTTTTGCCAAGCGGTGCCATGTCCGCACCCGGGATCCGAACCGGAGAACCCCAGCCGCCAAGAAGCAGAACGTACAAACTTAACCACTGCACCACCAGGCCAGCCCCAAGGTAAATATTTTTTTAAAGCAAAACGTGTTCAATTTAAATGATTGTCATTTATTCCAAGGGTATATAATTGCTACAGTTCTCATATTAAAATAACTTTTAATTTATAACACAATACCAGGTGTTTATATATATAATCATGGCAAAAATTAATACTTGCAACATTTTCTCTCTCTCATTTTATCTCACATTAATGATTCACAAATTCCAAAACTCAAGTCCACTGAGGTAAACAGTTCAAGGATGCCACACTTCCATATATCTGCCTTTCAAATTCGAATTGAAAAGATTAAGTCACTAGGCCGTTCTCCCTTGGTCTTTTCTGCAGGGTCAACACACCCAGTCTTCTCATCAGCGACTTTGGTAAGGCAGTTGTAAGCTCTGTAACATGGTCCCTCTCCTTCCTGACTTACTTCTTCAGCTCCTCACTTTTGCCTCTTCGACACTCTCCCCTTGTCAGACCCTGATATCCACGATTCCTTCCCAAAGGCTGCACTTCCTCTCCTACTGTCATTTGCTTCAGCTGTGCGCATGCTCTGCACATGATGTTTCCCTTGCTCATCTTAGCCAAAGTCTTACTCAGCCTTCAATAATAAGAGAAACACTACTTTTCACGTCAGAGCTAGTGACGTAGTCTTGTGCCAAATACTGCTTGAGGCAATTCCATACCTAAAAGGTTTCAGTCTCCATTCCACCAGTTTACAGATGAGGAAATCAAGACTCAGTGTTAGTTACCTGCCCGAGTGCAGACAATTGATAAACAGCAGGGCAAAGAATTCCATTTAGGCTTTGTGAATCTAAAGCCTGTGTTCTCTCAGTTTTGTCACCCTATGGGTCTGGTGACTGCTGATAGGTCTGTGGAGCAGAAGAAATTAGTTTAGATGCTATGTTTGAGCCCATCTCAAAGTTGACCTTCTCCTTTAAAGCACATTGATCCTTTTCTTTCTCAACGGAATCAGGATTAGCGGGCATTTTTTGTTTCTGGGCAAGGGAACGCCTGTGTACAAATCTTCCCACCACTTCTCTGTGACAGGGACCCTTTTCTCTCTATTTTGAATGTCCATGGAGTCATGTTGTAGGTAGCCCATGGAGCTGAAATGCAATCATTCCTGTCCTCAATGGCTGTTAACTTTATACTCTTCATTCATATTCTTCCAAGTCAGAGCCTCGATTTCTGCAAAATGGGACTTTGAGGCCACTTTACAAATGTCAGTCCCTTTCTGTTTTCTTATCAGTTGAATAGGAAGACTGCAGATCCAGAATATACCACTCAAATTGCATTTTGTTTCAACTGAGGGCGTAGATTTGAAATGAGCAAAGGAGAAATTTGTCTCTCTAGGTAAAGAGGAAACTTCAGGAAGAAGTGGACTGAAGATAGCAAGAATTATCTTTACTGACTATTGTGCCCTACAAATCGTTTCAAAATTTAAAAAAATGCATATTATAAAAACTGTTCTACATATAGAAAAATATAGTTCAAAATAAAAACAAGTATAATCAGGACTATATATAATGTATGTATTTTATATGCATATTATATATGCATTATATATATATTATGGTTCTGATTATGCATCTTTATGTATGTTTATATGTTACATATGTTTTGTATGTATTTGGTGTATTTGCATGCATAATCCCACTAACTAGAACAGTATTTTCCAAGTATAAGGCATCTGGAAGCCTTGTTTAAAAAGGCAGATTCTTCCTAGCCCCCTCTTCAGATCCATTGAATCAAAAATTTTAGGAGGGGTGGCCTGGTGGTACAGTGGTTAACTTTGCATATTCCACTTCGGTGGCCCAGGGTTCGCTGGTTTGGATCCCAGGTGCTGACATGGCACCGCTTGTCAAGCCATGCTATGGCAGGAGTCCCACATATAAAGTAGAGGAAGATGGGCACGGATCTTAGCTCAAGGCCAGTCTTCCTCAGCAAAAAGAGGAGGATTGGCAGCAGATGTTAGCTCAGAGCTAATCTTCCTCAAAAAAAAAATAAAATTAGGACTGTAGACAAGGAATCTGCATTTCAGACTATTTCCTTAGCTGCATTCAACTTTAAGAACACATGATATAAAAATATCCATTTAAAAATATATATTGGAGCATTTCTATCTAAGCTCTTTTATTCATGCTTTTTGACAACTGTATCCTGCATCTATCACCTGACATTGCATAAAAAATAATTACAAGACTGACGTCACTGTAAACACCATTTTAAAGGCTGCATGATATAATATGTGGAAATACTCTAGTTAATCATTTTTATATTTTTCAACATTTAGAATACTTCCAGGTTTTTGCTCCATAAAAAATTTTGGTGTGAATGTTTCCAAGCATACGCTCTGCCCCCATCAAATCCTTTCTATCTACTCTGGTGATTCTTAATCTACCTACAGTGTATTAAAATGCCCTTGTTACTACATACTTGCCAGCATTGAGTATCACCATTTTTCTAATAGTTCAATTTGAAAGACAAAGTTATCTTATTTTAACTTGACATCTTTAAATGAATGTGTAATGCTCACCATTATCAGATGTTTCCTATTTTATGAAGTATCTGTGATCCTTACCAGTTGTCTACTGTATCTGCTGTTTTTTTCCCTTAAAAGGTTAATCTTCAGAGCTATTTATTGTTAAAAATAATAACACTTTAACTGATGCTCACTTATTTGCTACATTTTTGTCTTTGAATTTTGTTCATTATAGCTTCCAAAAAGCATTTTTTTTTTTTAGTTCTTTTGTACTTAACTTTTCAGAACACCTGTCTGGTTATTTCAATACATTTATTCTTAGCTTGTATTCAGATCCAAGTGTTTCATAGATATTAAACTATCTAACCTTCAGGTACTTTGTGTGTAATTTTTTCCTTTTTGTTGGATTCTTTGGGGCTTACTTTTGGTATATATGAGGAGATTATCAGCAAGTCAGCACTATGATGGTGGCCCCCAATGTCTTGTGATCTCACGACAGAAATACAGTGTAGGCCAGCTTAAAGGGCCCTCGCCAGACCTCTGCTAGAATCAGACCCTGGCATCAGGCAACCCAAGGGCACAAGTGGTGGAGTTCCTGGGTGTGTTGATCATATCCATGGGAAGGCTATAGAGTCAGAGAGCTCCCATGGGGAGAAAAATCCCACAGCTCTGGTCCAGGCTCAGGGCAGGCATGACACTGCAATCCCCAGTGCGTCACAGGAGACCCAAAATTCTCTGAGGAAAGCCCTTGGGACTGTGGGAGAGGGTTGCAGGTAGTGTCCTGAAATGCAGGACTTGTTCTGTTTAATGCCAGAACTACAGTGAGGTTAAGAATCATTCTTAAGACAGAACACCAATGATAAGGCCATTATTGGCATGCTTTTTATTGTTTTTTTTTTAATAGAAGTGCATATCCTCGCAAGACAGAGTCTCCTGCTACCCTAAATCAAACTCTGACCTTAAACAGGTTACCGTGGGTCTTACTTTTATCATGAGGGATATTTACATAAGGAAAATGTTCATCAGTATGACATATTCACAAATATGATTTAAGATGACCAAACTGGGTTAATAGTGATATCTGTCCAGTAGTATGTAAAATAATTCATACACACATATCTGCTCAAACATTTATCTTAGCTTAACTCCTGGCTCATCATAAGCACTCAGAATTGGTTAACTTCCTCTCAGACCCAGTGAATAATCACCCAACAGCCACCCTGATAGAATACCGATTGGTACTCATTCCTCTCTCCTCCCATCCAGTTTAAGAAACACCATTTTTTTTCTACCATAGATAAGGTACTGGGTCAACGGTAAAGTAAGTGAATCTAACTGAGACGAGATAAACAATTTATTTGACTATAACTTTCTGAACATAGACCAAACAAATATTTCATGACTATTTTTAAAAGTATTATGTTAAACAATATGTATTTGTATACAAAGACAAGAAAGCAATATAAACATGAAAACAACCATGTTTGGGTGATGAGAATGTAAGTGATTACTTTCTTCCTTGTTTTTCCAATAACTTTATTTTGTGAAACTGTTTTTAACATTGAAAAATTAAATAAATTAAAATTAAAATATATTTATATAAGTATATATTATAAAGACATTTCAGTGGTATTATCTTTTGAAAAAGTGAAAGAAGATTTTTTTCCCTTCATAATTTAAACGTATGTGTAGGCAACTGCCCTGGAAATTTTAATGTTTCTTTTCACCAATTTCCTTAGTATCACTCCCATATTCTTCTGTGCCAACTGTAGATTGCCTCTTCTTTTATATAATAATTTTTTCTGGAGGAAGCTGATATAAGAGCCTTTTTTTCACTTTAATGTTTTCTCTTTATTTCCTCGTTTTAATAGTTTCTTTCTCCATCACTCAGGAAGGTTTCTAAGTTAATGTTTGCCACTGGATTTTACAATAACTACAGTTTGCCAGACTTTTGAAATGGGGTCACATGCAGGATTTATAATTAAGTGATAGTCAAGAGTCCTCTCTCAGAGGGAATAAAAGGAAGTCTCTGCATGAAGCTGTGCAACTGGGGGAATAAAGAATTGATGTTGCCAATAGAGAAGTGTGTGAAAATAAGAATTATCAAAACCCGTTGCGTAAGCCATCTGGAGCAGACTGCTGGTTCCAGTTCCAGGGTCAGGCAGGCCTTCATCCTCGTCTGGCACAGCTTTCATGTTCAGTCTAACCCTCGTGGCAGTTGTGAGGATCAAAGAAGACAAATCATTTAGAACAGAGCTGCAGTCTCTTAAGGACTTTAAAACGAAAGGGGATAGATCTTTTTAAGTCTAAACTACCCCCCAAAACATGGTCAGCATATTTATATGCACATGAGCTGAAAGTGAAGGGCTCCTGGCCTCCACTTCTGCTCAGCGGAAGGAAGGTAGTGAACAAGAACGGGACTTTGACTGTGAAAGAGATTCCTGGAACCAGTTTTGTGGGGTCAGTTGAGCCAGCTGATGGCACTACCAGATCTAATTAATTACAATGTTGATTTCTTTATCAACAGATATAAAATGACATCTTGCAGCCCAGGTTTGTGTCCCTGACAAAAATGCCTGTTTTATAATGTGTAAACGTCATAGTCTAAACCAAGCTGTGCCAAAATCAGCCTTCAGAAAAATACTGTTGTAACTGTTGATGCTGGCAAAACTGCAGCTGCGTGAACAAAATTGTTTGTTACAGAGACTTTGAAGAGGGAAATCTTAAAACCTCAATTTTCTCGATATATGTTAAAAGAAAATGTCTAGCAATCCCATTGTTTTTCACATCTAATTGTAATTATTGAGTTTCAATGAAGAAATCAAATATATTGTGCTTCTGGTCAGTGCGTTTTGACTAACTGCTTGTTTGATACATTCTATGGCATCAATTGCTATTAGCCTCATAGAGCTATCATTCAATAATCAGCGCTATTATTCCACCTAAATTCTTTTCATATGCAATTTTTGAAAAAGAAAATTGACCCAGATACGTAACTTGAAAATAGCCAGAAGTTACTGGCACACATACTTCATGGCCCTATGAAAGGTGTGTGTGTGGGGAATTCATGTACTACTCTCTCATTTAACATTTATTAGGAATCTTCTTGTGTCAGACGTTGAGGGGTGTGCTGGGATATTTGGTAGGGGCCTGTTGTTTCATGACATCTCCAATCTATACACCAGCTTCTCAGTTGCCGTTTAACAGGTCTTCCTTGATCCCTATGAATTTGTATATTTATTGGAAGTAGAAGTTTTTGCCAGGTATAGTCAGTTCCTTGAAAATGGTGACTGCGGTTTGTTCATCTTTGCAACTCCTGCAGTGAACAGCAAAGTCTTTTGAGTATAATAGGTATCCAGTGCTTATTAGTTTAATTAAATTAACAGAGAGAATCTGAAAGGGCGTCAGTGTTAGAAAGTTGCTTTCTTTTTTCTTTTAAACAATAGTGTGCTTTCTTAGGAAAATGACAACTGCTCTTTGTCTTCTACCCAAAAGTATGGCTAGAGAGAAACATGCCATCTAACTTGAAATGGCGAGAATGAACAGAGCAGGGTATGTGTGGCCAGACGTAGGGAAGGAGGAAGAACATTTGTGAACATTTATGACGTTTGTTGAGCGTCTCCTGTGTCATGGGCCCTAGCTGGCATGGGGCTTACAACTATGTCTCCATCCTTGGCTGGTACATCTTTTGTTTGGCCTCACTAACCTCTCACTTTGGACATTTTTTTTTTTATTTAGCACTTGTTTATAAGCTCCTGTTGTGTACCAGACTGTGTGTTGCATGTTTTTTGTGACCTGGCCTTCAGTTATTTCTCCACCTTCACTCTCTGACATTTTTTGCCTATCTTGACTTGATTAGCCACTCAAATCTTTGGTCACTTTCACCAGTGCACCAAAATGTTGCCCACATTAGGACCTTGTACGTACTGTTTCTTGGAATATAAAGAAACAGCAACCTGCAAGGGTAGTTGCTTTGTCATCTTTAGATTTCAGCTAAAATGAAATTTCACATCAGAGTCCTTTCATTACTATTGTAAATAATTCCCCATTACTCTGTCACAGTCACTAGTTTAATGACTTCATTTAACTTACAGAGCAAAAATGTTTCTTATCTGTCAGTTTGGCTGTTCTTGAGTGGTATTTGTTTGTACCCTCCTGACTCCCCAAAATGTAAGCACCAGGAGGACAGGTGATATACAAGACTTGGTGATTTTATCTGAGGGATAGTCCTTGGCACATAAGTGGAAGTCAATGCATATTTGATTGCTAAATGACAGACCCAGTGAGGGACTTCAAGACACTTAAGACACAATCCATGCTACCAGAACTTCAAAATCTAGTGTAGACTAAGTTACTACAAAAGGAGACTCAATGAGCTAATGCATTGATAGCTATAAGTCAGAGATTCAAGATACCCACTGGAGGGGCCCAGAACCCAGAGCTGGGAAGTCAGAGGTCAGGGTGCAAAACTGACCTCAAGACGGAGCCTGACTCGAATTTTTAAGGAGCACAGGACTAATGGGTAATGATACATTTCACAGTTAAATGTTAAAAGTATTGCTATGGGTTGAATTGTGTTCCGCCAAAATTCATATGTTGAAGTCATAACCCCCATTACGACTGTGTTTGGAATTAGGGCCTTTAGGAGGAAATTAGGGTTAAATGAGATCATAAGGATGGTAGCCCTATTAGAAAAGGAGGAGAGAGATATCTCTCTCTGTGCCTGCTCAGAGGAAAGAACACATGAGGACAGAGTGGCCATCTGCAAGTCCAGAAGAGAGCTCTCATCGGAAATCAACCCCTCCAGACTCTGATCTGGGACTTCCAGCCTCCAGAACTGCAAGAAACAAGCTACTGTTGGTTGAGCCATCCGACGTGTGAAGTTTTGATATGACAGCCTGGGTAGCCTAGTAAAGTATACACAGGAGAGATTTCATAATTACAATCTCCTCATTAAAATTTCTTAATCTATGTTGAGCCTGAACAAAATTCTTTTTTATCCACTTCTTTTAACTTTCTCTTTTTCTATTCCTTGCTCCTGAGATTTTAATCATTTCTCCCATATATCATTGTACTAAGAGTTGTTTCAAATATCATTTAGATAAAAATTAGATTGTTTATAAATAAGTAAATAATGACAAACTTTTCCTGGCCCTAAACACTAATAGTCAGCATTTTTTTATAGCATTTTTAGTCAAAGAAGAAGAATATTCATTGATTGCTGCTTCTTTGTCTTCAGTTTTCTTTCTGTCTCTGGCAGTATTAAACTTATATCTCTAGACAAGTTGTAATAAGAATTTATTTTAATTGTGAGAGTGGCTGGGGTTGTGAGTAATTCGCCCCATTATAGTACAGCTACTTCTTTATGGCTGCTTAACAACTAGTACTGGTATTGTTTGGCTTCTAAATCAAAATTATTGTTCACTAATACCCAGACAGGGCCTGATTTCCCAAGAGACAGTTGGGAAGTCTGCTTTTCAGTGGCATAATCAAGAGGTAAAAGAACAATATTGTTCTGTGTGTGCTTCAAAACGTCAGTGTATTATAAAATTTCCTAGTAAAAGTCACTATAGAGATAGCTGAGAATTTAAACATCAGGTTGAGTCTTTGGTTCAACCAGTGATATGATAACAGAAGGAAAGTTAAGTTTCCATAACTTCTGTCTACCATTTCTTCAATGTACTTTTTATTTTTTGGAGCTCCACTTCTTGAGGTAATTAGTTCCATAGCTGGCAGCTAGAACACAGATTTTTAGGTAGAAGAAGTAAATAATCAGTTCATCTCGCACAGGTTATGTAATCACGCTAAGCCTTATTTTCCACATCTAGAAAACAACGATACTTATAATACCTTCTGGAAATGATGATGCAATATATGAGATAATACATGTAACAAGCACATAATGAATACTCAAAAATGTTCCTATTAATGGTGATAATGTACAAACTGTCTTGATTCTGAAGTTATTATTAAATTATTTGGTTACCACTGGCTATGTCAATTATTTATCTGAGCTTCAGTCAATATGTGTAGATCTTGGATTAGAAGACATAACTTACATATTTCTCAAGGATCTAAAAGTAAAAACAGTAGCTGGAATACAGCTGCTTGTTAATGTAATGTGGTAATGTGACAGTTAATTTTTTCTGTCAACTTGGCTGGACTATGTTGCCCAGATATATGGTCGAACATTATTCTGGATGTTTCAGTAAGGGTGTTTTTGAATGAGATTAACATTTTAACTGGTGGACTTACAGTAAAGCAGACTGCCCTCTAAAATGTGAGTGGGCCTCATCCAATCAGCTGGAACCCTTAATAGAACAGAAGACTGGCCTCCCCTGAGCAAGAGAGAATTCTTCCAGCAGATATCCTTTGGACTTGAACTACAGATTTTGTACTTGCCAGCTTCCATAATCACTTGAGCTAATGCCTTAAAATAAATCTCTTTCAATACGTACACATCCTATTGGTTCTGTTTCTCTGTGGAACACAGACTAATACATATATGAATTGATTTATTTAAATTCCAATAAAATATTTATCAAATACTTAATGGATACCATGCACAATTCTAGGCAATAGGAATAGAGCAATGAATAATATACAGAAATCCTTGACCTCATGGAGCTTACATGTTGGTGTGGGATATACAGACAAATAACAAGACAGCATAGTTTCATGTAGTAATAAGTGTTGTGAAAAAGGGAAATAGGGAGGGATAATAAAGAGTGACTAAGGATGGAATACTAAAACAGAATGTGCCAGATGTCTTTCATTTGCCCTCCACAATCACTTTCCACCTTTCCCTAATCTCTGCTTTAGAAGGAAGCTGACTTAGGGAGGTTGCATTGAAGTTTAGTCAGAAGGTCAATAGTAGCGTAACGGTACATCACAATGTCTGTGTCATTCACTTTGCTTCATCTCATCATGTAGGCATTGTATCATCTCATGTCATAACAAGAAGGGTGAACACAGTACAATAAGATGTTTTTAGAGAAAGACCACATTCACATAACTTTTATTTCTGTATATTATTGTAATTGTACTATTTTATTATTAGTTATTATTGTTAATTTCTTACTGTGCCTAATTTATAAGTTGGATTTTATCATAGATATGTATGTCAAGGAAAAAACAGTATATCTAGGGTTCAGTGCTATCTGAGGCTTCAGGCATCCACCGGGGGTCTTGGGTCATATACTCCACAGATAGGGGGGGGCGACTACTGCAATTTGTTATGGCAGCTTCAGGAAGTCAATACAACCTCAAAGAAAGCTCCACATTACTCACTCGGCAGATGAAACTTAACTTTATTTCACCGCTGACTTCTCTGTTGCCTTTACATGTCTTTTGCTCCCGGCTTTGATATAGATGCCTACCGAGGGTCAGTTGTGTCTTTCCCCAATCTGCTTATATCAGTTCTGCTTGTTATTACAATTATTTAATGATGTAATTCAGTGTTATATAAGTTAATGGAATATGAATATGAATAAACTCTTGCATAAAAGTGTAAGTAGAGTGACAAATAGACTGAAAACTCATATAGAGACATCAAGTGAGCAAATTACAACAAGCTTTGAAGGAGATCAGCGTAATGAGGAGAAGAGCAGAGCAGTAAAGGATATATCAGTGGATGACAGATGAAGGTTCAAGTTTTGGGGCTCCAAGATTCCCACAAGAGGATAGATAGTTGTTGGTTATAACATAAGAATAAATGAGCAAGGCATCTGAGAAAAGCAATGGCCTTCTCCTAGGCCCAGTTTTATACACATAAACTGGGAGCAATTCTGCTTATGATGGGGTCTGGAGGTGCATCCGAGATCCTATCATCTGGTCTGTGTGTGCTTTGTTGTTCTTTGAGTCAGTTTCTCTAGAGCTTCTGTGTTAGATTCCCTGTTAGCTTGTAGAAGTCTAACAAGCTCTTAGTCTTTGAGTTTGTCCTGAAGAATTCCAGAAAATGAACCAACCTACCAATCAACCAACCAGCTACCGACAAAAAATGAAACAAACTACTACAAGAACAAACCCTTGAGAGTCATCATTTCTTTGAAAACGAACCTGAATACTTTGGAATGGCTTATAAAAGGAGAATTAAATAAAAACATGAAAAGTGTATTAATGAGACAATGATAAAATACAGAAAATATTTTAAAAATTTAATTAGATTCTACACACATATTGTTTTGAAAGTATCTTCACATTCTAGTTCATTTTAAAGAAGCAGACTGGAAATTACAGATGAGTCACTATGCGTGTAGCTTATCCTGGAAAGAGTTAGCAGGATTCCAGCAGGAATCTGGACTCTAAGAAAAAGCCTTGGGTCTACAACACAAGATTGGTGAATTTATGTACGTTTACAGTTTCAAGTTAAAATGTGTGTGCAAGCTATATGTGTATCATTTATATCATTTCCTTAAATTAATAAAACATTTTTGGTGAGTTGACCAAATACTGGCTTTTATCTGTCTAAGAAAGACTGTCCTTCATCAGGTGCTGATAAAACCTTGGGTTATGAACATCTTGGATTTTTTCCTGTTGAAATGCACCGTCTTTTTATCCACGCTCCTATTCTCCACCAGCTCATCACCTCAGCCTGCCTCAAGAGGAAAGACACTGGTCTGCCTTAGTTTTGTTATAGCCCGGTACCTACCATACTGTCTAGTGCAAAGTAAGTCCTGACAAAAGAGTGGTTGCTTTAAACTCGTTTGGGTATTAGCTTTCCAACTTGTTAAGTCAATCATTTATTACACACTAGGCTTTTTTCACAGAAGGCTTCCTGATCTTTCTTTCAGTCATTAAAAATGTTTAAGGTCAGCCAGAGCCAAGGCTAGTGAACAAGAGGTGTGATCTGGTCAGGAAATTCTGATGTGAATGAGATAATGATGAACTCTTAAACAGTAGGGGAGCATTTCCTGTTTTGCTCACAAGCTGAATTTGAATGTCACTGTGACTTGAAGGAATTAAAACTTAAAGAGTGGATGCAGATATGTGTTTGCATTTCCTCCCAAAGTTCCCAAAGAGTAAGAACTGCAACTATTTAGTTAATAAATAACTGCAACTTTATGGAGTACTTAGTGCTTTGTCAGGTATTATGAAAGTAATTTCCATGGGTAATTTTATTTACTCATTGTACAAACCCTAAGCATGTCCGGAAGCAGCATGGACTAAGGGATTGGGGAAGACAAATGGGGATTCCACGCCCCATCATAGTCAAATGTACTGAGCACATAATGTGTGTCAGTCACTGTCCTAAGTACTTGTGTACACTCCTCATTTCACATATTATCACGAGGTAGAAAATTCCATTATACCATTTTCCATGAGAAGACAAAAGCAAAGCAGAACTATTTCTCAGATCTAATAAGTGACAGTCTCGATAAATAAAAGAAGGAGAAAATAGGAGGATAGATATAGACACAGTTATAAATATGGATATAGATATACTTATAAATACATACTAGATAGGAGGCAAAATTATTTAAAATACCTGGTGAACAAGGCTAGTACTATTGAACACTTCTAAACCTTCCAATGAACTCAGCCTGACTCCAGAGCCTGCACTTACACACCTGGTCTCCTTCCTTCAGGGTTTTATTTTCATGATGGCCTTCTATGTGTTTTACATCCAGTTTCTCCATTTCCTCAAACATAAGTTGGGACAATGAGAAATTTTGTGCAAATTAAAGGAGCTTGTTAGTGACTTTGCTCTAAAAGAAAGCATGGGCCAGAAGGATTGGGATAGGTGTTCCATGTGATAAGCTTAACGGTAAATGCTCCATGGTGTTGGTTATGGCAGTGAAAGAGGTGGCATTTGGAGGTTGAGTTCATTTCATTTAGTGCATTAGGTTATTGACTTTGAGAAATAAGCTCTGATTGATTAATTAATTAATATATGTATATGTGTATGCATGCTTAACAAGCACTTATGTGCTAAATAAATATGAACTCATTTAATCTTCACAACATTATATCATAGTGTTATCATTTGTCATCATGTAGTGTTACTGAATCACAGTGTTGTCCTTATTTTAATGATGAAGAACTTGAAGCACAGAGAAGGGAAGTAAGTTGCCCAAAGTCACATACCTAGTAAATGGCAGAGCAAGGATTCCAAGCCTGGCATTATGTCTCCATTATTAATATTCTTAATACTAAGCTTTATCTATAAAGCAGATATTTAGGTTCAAAAATAATACATGAAAAACCTTTTGTTGGGTTCAACAAGCCTGGTATTGGGCCTATTCTGTGGCTATGGCATTTCAGGCTTCACGATTCGCACAGGCTTATCCTGGGATACAAACCTATTTTTTTCAGTTAGATTTTAACCACTGTTACCTGAGCACCTGGCTTAGGCCTTTGAGCACATGGGATTTTGACCTTAATTGATCTCTGCAATTTAGGGCAATGGTGTGCAAAGGCAAGTGATATGTTTTATAGAATTACTACCATATTTACAAGTTATTATGCAATAGGTGTTTGGGCCTTGTTTATTTTACACAAAAGTGAACTTCAGAAAAGATGTGAGCCATAGGGCTCAGTGCAAAAGTAAGATGTTTTAGCCAGAATCAGTTGTGACCATTGCTTATATAGATTCTGATCTCTTCTCCATTTCTTTTTCCCAGTTGATGAGAGGGATGGGAGTTGCCATGGATATTTGTGGGATCCAGAAAAAGGGAAGTTAAAGTGGGGACACAACTTAGTTTGAGCTGAGAGGGGTATATGTATGTGGATCCTGATCACTTTCATGAAGGGTCAGAGTATTGTTAGCCATATTGGTATAGGCTGCGATTCCAGGAATATTCCTCCCATCTCTGTGCTGACCCACCCAAAGTCAGCATACATAGGAGCAGAACCAGAGGTCATAACTGATTTTGTAATGGAATTTCAGCATTATTTTTTTTGTAAGAGGATGCTACAAATTGTATAAACTTCGGATCCCACAAAACCTGAATATCACCGTGTCTACAGGCTCATCCCAGCCAGCTGGTCTCAAGTTAGCTCTGGATTAAATGACTCCTTGTGAAGGAAAAAGCACTACTGGGACAAATTCCACAATAAGAGGCAGTAGAAGCAGGCACTAGGCCAAAGGACTTAAAAGGCCTGATCAGGAAAGAGTGGACACTATGTTACTGGAAGGAATTAATGAATCAGCAATTGTTTTCGAGGATAAAAGGAGAAAATAGGAGGATAGATATAGACACAGTTATAAATATGGATATAGATATACTTATAAATATATACTAGATAGGAGGCAAAATTATTTAAAATACGTGGCGAACAAGGCTAGTACTATTGAACACTTCTAAACCTTGCAAGAAGATAGCAATAACTCAAATGACACCCTCTGATGGTCAGCACTGTGATATTGTGAATTTTATGTACACTCTTTAAGAAGTGAGATAATGATGAAATTTATGAGATTAAAACAGAGAAAGAGAGACAGACAAAGACAAAGAGAGACACAGGTAGAGAGACACAGAGGCTTCTGGCTGCTACAAAAGGACTCCTGACCCCACTGGGCATCAAGAAAGTCTTGCCAAAACTAAGCTGAATAAGAAGTTGGGAAGGAGAAATTTTAGACTTGAATTCCTTGAACTTTAATTCACAAGGAAGAAAAATTTTATTTTAAGCATTAATTCCTATGGATTTTAACTTGCAAAGTTATTTAATTTTTAATTTTTTGACTTTAATTTCTTCTTGAAATTATATGACAGTTTAAATTAAATTTGGGAGCATTTTCATATTGTTGGCATCTTGAGATTCTTAATGACATTTAATTTTATTGTGGAATCACTAAAAGATATACTGTACAACATGGCTGGACGTAGTCTGAATTGGAAAATAGAATATAGAACAAATTTTTAACTTCAGTTTCTGACCATGATGGAATGAAATAGTGCAGAATTACCTTCCTGCTACATAAACTAAAAAGAAATGGACAAAATATAGTAAATAACTATGTTAATGTGTTGGACAACATGCAGTAAAAAAAATATGCCATAATAAAACAAATAAGATGAGCCCTACGATTGTTCAGCTTTCTGACTGGAGGAATTACAGAGTGAGGTGCAGTCAGGGCAAGCCAAACAGAAGCAGATCGTGCTGAGTGGAAGAGGCAGAGATCAAAGTAAGGAAGGCGAAGACAGCTGGAATATGTGGAGCTGAGTGCCTAAGAGAAGGGAGATCTATAGAAAAGAGCTCTTAAATATGTTATCTTTGCAGGGGTCTTCTTGAGTTTTTAGCTGAATACCAATCTGCTCACGTGTACAGTGAAACCTCACAAGGCAGATAAGAAAAATTCCCAGGGAAAGAAACATTCCTGGGGAGCTGCAAGCCAAATAATTCTCAGACATCACCCGGGTTGGATATTATTAGAGACCCCTCTGGGAGACACCTTGTTAAACACACAGGACAATCGGTAAAGACAAGAGGGGAACCGTGCCTTAGGAGTAAAGATTATTTTTTATAGAATAAATGCTACTCCTAATTCAATCCCCCTCTCCCCCCAAAACCCCTAAAAGCCATCTTCATAGTTTTTAAAATCCAGTGCATATTTGACTTACTGTTATGTTCAACATTTATTTCATCATAGAATCATGGTCTGTGGCACGGGCATAACAGTAATTTTCATTTTCTGGCAGTTGTGTAGCATATTAAAAGGTTTATTTGTTTAACAAGACTAGTTTACCAAGTATTAAATTAAATTTCCATTTACATTCTTCTGTAATGCTTTGGCAAGAACTGTGATAAAAATAATTTCATTGGATGCAATAAGCCATTTTTTAGTAAATCACCATTATATCTTACTTTATACAATAAATACACTAAATCAAATCTTGATTGAGACACAAAGGAATCAGATAATTTAAAGAAACTTGAAATTTTTAAAAACTTTGAAATCTTTTTGTAAAATAAAGAGTAGTCATTTCCCTTTCACTTAAAAATCCTCAAAATTATTGAACTAATGCAAAAGTAACTAAACTACCTGCCAGATAAAGCCTGATACACTTTAAAGGAGTAAAATAGAGGCTAGCAATCAAGCCCATAACATTCACAAACTCCAGCATTCAGTCAAAATCACTAGTTTATGAAAAATCAGGGAAATGTGACCCACTGGAGAAAAATTGTTCAGCAGAAACAGATCTTGATGTAACAGAGATGATAGAATTAACTAAAAAGGACATTAAAACAGATATTATAATATGCTCCAGATATTTAAATAGATATTGGAAAAATGATTATGATTTTCAGAAGGGAATATCTAAAAAAGACCCAGACAACCTGTAAATATGAGAAATATGATACCAGAAATGAAAAATGCACTGAATAGTACTAATAGCAGTTTAGATACTCATGAAGAAAAGATCAACAAACTTGAAAACCCAATAAAAACTGTCCAAAATGAAATAACAGAGACAATAAATACTATAATAAATATATATATGACAGGCATATAATTAACATATATATGTTAATTGACATATACATATGTTAATTTTGTGTGTCAATTGAGTGGGCCGGGAGTGCCCAGATATTTGGTAACACGTTATTCTGGGTGTGTCTGTGAGGGTGTTTGTGGATGAGGTTAACATGTAAATTGGTAGACTGAGTAAAGTAGATTACTCTCCCAAATGTAGAGGGTCCTCATCCAATCAGTTGAAGACCCGAATAGAACAAAAAGGATGAGCCTCCCTTGAGTAAGAGGGAGCTCCTCACGCCTGACCACTTGACTTGGAATGTGAGTTTTTTCCTGCCCTTGCATGCACACTGCAATGTTGGCTCATCTTGTGTCTCAAGCCTGCTGGCTTTGGCTTTTGAACTAGAACTACACTAACGGCTTTCCTGGGTCTCCATCTTGCTGAATGCAGATCTTGGGGCTTCTTTGCTTATGTGATTGCTCACTTAATATTGTCCCATAGGTCACAATATTATAAAGTAGTATACATAATACTATATAGTATTATGTTGTGAAATGTCTCATCATACTAGTTAAGAGATATGCAAGTCTCAAACTTTTTTTTTTTTTAAAGATTGGCAGTTGAGCTAACCTCTGTTGCCAATCTTCTCTTTTATTTCCCTCCCAAAGCCCCCAGTACATAGTTGTATACTCTAGTTGTAGATCCTCTGGTTGTGGCATGTGGGACACTGCCTCAGCATGGCTTGATGAGCAGTACCATGTCTCTGCGCTGGATCCAAACTGGGGAAATCCCTGGCCACTGAATCAAAGCATGCAAGCTTAACCACTTGGCCACGGAGCTGGCCCCCAAATCTCAAGCTTTTACGTTTATCTTCTCGTTTGTATAGTAGTATACATAATACTATATAGTATTGTGACCTGCAGGACAATATTAAGTGATGCAACACGTATGTAATTAGAGTATCAGAAAGAAAGATGAGAGAAAGGTAGAAAAAAATCTTAAGACAAAATAATGATCAAAATAAGTAATAGTCAAATCAAGTGATAAAGAGAAATCTTTGAACATCAAGAGAGAAAAGATACATTTCCTACAGAGAAACAAAGAGAGAGAGTAAAGCATACCTTTTATTACTTTGTCGTATTTCTCTTTCTGATTTAGAATGCAGGCAGGAAAGGGATACTCTATTTATTAAATTTCCTTAAATCTGACCAAGTTAAATGTCAATATAATACAAAAGGCATAGTAGTGAAACAGTAAAAACTTTAAAAGTGGAAAGTTTGGATGTATCTTCTCCCTTGCTGATTTCCATTCTGCTTATTATGACATTAGTTTGTGCTAGCCTAGTTAAGTGGATTTTCAGTTTATATTATCCAGTTTATGTAAACTCATTGTCTCATAACAAACAAATGGTTTACAATTCCAGCACAGAAACTGTCAAAGCTAATTCTTCCCTTCCTTCTAATATAAGCTCACTCTTAGCTACAATATAAGTTTAAAGTCATGCTAAAATTGGATATAAGAAGTTAATCGAGAGAATGTTGAGTCAGAAAACATTATCTGAAGTATGATTGTTATTTGTCTTCCTTAATAAGGAATTCTGTACATCCTGTACATCATGCTTAGAGTTGAATCTGTATCCAATTTGTGTATATGTATATCATTCACATACACATATCGGGTGGGTATACAATTTAAAAAAGTTGGAGCCCAGTGGTTTCAATAACTTTTATGAGATCTGATAGTACTGAGTTCAAACCTTTCTTCTAACACATACTAGTTGAGAAATGTGCAAGTCTCTTAAATTTTTATGGTTACTTTCTCTTTTGTAGATAAGGAATGATAAAACATCACTTAGCCATTTTAACTATCAGTTAAAGCTGTGTACATATATTACTTAATATACTGTCTGACACATAGTGCTCAGCAAGTTGCATCTTTCCTTGATTATGGTGGTAGTATATCTTTTTCTATTGAATACAGGATGCAATTTCTTGTAATGTTTTTTCTCACATAAGAATATATAGACCATTTTTCCAAGCCAATAAATATAATAGACTATATCTTTAAATAAGTGAAGATAATTTCATTGTTTGATTTTACCATAAATTAATTAATTCCCTATTGTAAGATATTTAGGTTTTTTCAAGATTTTAGAATATATAAATGATGTTTTACAAATATCTATATTGCTACGTCTTGAAGTTTTTGGCCAATTGTTTTAGTCAGCTCAGGCAGCTATAACAAATCACCATAGACTGGGGGGCTTAAACAATACTTCTATTTCTCACAGTTCTGGAGGCTGAGCAGTCTAAGATCAACGTGCTGGCCGATTTGCTTCTTGGTGAAGATCTTCCTAGCTTGTGGGTGACCACCTTCTCACTGTGTCCTCACATGAAAGAGAGAGCTACGGTGTCTCTTCCTTTTCTTATAAGGACACTAATCCCATCATGAGTGTCCCACCCTCATGATCTCACCTACATTATTTTCCAAAGACCCCGTCTCCTAATACCACCCATCACATTGGTGGTTAGTGCTTCAACATATGGATTGAGGAGAGGGCATAATTCCGTTCACAGCATCAATTATTTCTTCATGATCAATACTTAGATATTCCATGTTTAGATAGTATGAATACATAACAAAATATTAGAAACCTACTCTCTGAGAAAATCGTACTATTATTCTGTTACATTTACTCGTAAAAGTGCCTGTTTCACCAATACTAAAAATAATGTGCTATTCTTTGCTTATATACTAGAATAACAAGATACTTTCTTGTTTCATTTTAAAAATTCTCATTGATAATTAATGGGATAAAAGATTATTATGTTCATTAGTTATTTATGTTACTTAATCTACTAATCTAATCATATGTTTTGCTTATTTTACATTAAGGTTTTTTTTTTTTTTTTGAGGAAGATTAGCCCTGAGCTAACTGCTGCCAATCCTCCTCTTTTTGCTGAGGAAGACTGGCCCTGAGCTAACATCCATGCCCATCTTCCTCTACTTTATATGTGGGCCGCCTGCCACAGCATGGCTTGCCAAGTGGTTCCATGTCCACACCGGGATCCGAACCAGCGAAGGCTGGGCCGCTGAAGTGGAATTTGCCAACTTAACCCATGCTAGTCTAAATACATTAAGATTTTTAAATTTGTTTTCCTTTGTTTTAAATTTTAAGCTCTCCTATATCTTATTTATCAAAACTTTTCTATCACACTTTAAAGTATTTTTAAAAAGTTTTGTGCATCATAGTTTTATTTCGTGATAACTTACAACTTATCAATATTCTTAAGTAGGAAGACCAATCAACCTCATTGTACAGCCTCTAAGACTGACATTTACATCCTATCACCTAGGGATGGAGATGAAATTTTTACCCAGGTGTTGTGATTATGGAATTTTTGCTCTTAATTCCCATGTCATAATACTACATGACTCTGGACAAGTAAGTCACTTAGCATCTCTGATTTTTCCTCATATGAGGGGAGAGTAGCAATATACATCTTATAAGGATTGTGAAGGATAAACGTAAAATGTAAAGCACCGAACATATGGAAGGTACTGAACAAATGTCAGTTTCCTCATTAAAAAGTATAAATTAACTCTTCGTAATTGGAAACAGCACGCAGTTACCCAGTATACCTTCCAATATTATATAATTTGAAATTTCACTTAGGGTGGCCTCATGCTTCTTTCTTCTTCCCTCTACGTACGAAGGACCTGATGACAAATGTAAGAGGAATGCAAAAAATGAACCATTTGAAAAAATCTCTGAGTGCTCTGAAGGATTACTTCTCCATTTGTTGAAGGACAGGTCCTTCATTAGAGGTAGATAATGGCATTCTTTATAAACCATTTCCCGTTAACCAGATCTAAAAAGCAAGCTCTTGTGTATGCAGTCACATTACCTGAGCCAACACTGGAAGCCTCCTTCAGAGCTGAAAGTTTTACATACTCCGAGAAGCAGCAAGCCTGAGCAGTTTTGATTACCAGTGGAAAAACACGCTTTGAGCAGTTCCAGGAAACTAAAACAGTCAAGTGGAAAGGGACAGTGGAACAATTCATACCCCAAATTTACAAAAGAAGCCTTGGTAGGGAGGGAGGCAAAATGCTTGCTTTCTTTTAACTGCTGCCATTAAAAGTGAAATTTATATTTTACTTTAAAAAACCATGGCATTCCAAGCTGAAGGTTGTGACATTTGGCCACACACCTTTAGTTGTACAAATAAACACATTAATCTCAATGGAGCTATGGATTTGCTTTTTTTGTATTAGTGCCAACCTCAGAATGTGCTCTGATTGCCTGGCTTTAAAGAAAACAGGATGTTAAAATTGGATGAGGTGATGCTTGCATGTTAATGCAATTCTTCGGAGTTAATGTTAGAAAATTGCTCTTCTATTTAAGGCAGTACCTGATGTGAGTGTTTCTTGTAGTGTTCCAGAAGGTTGTTTTGTAAGTGTAACTGGACAAGAGACCCTGATATCTTTGAGGGAACAGTCACTACTTATACTTCATTCCTCTTATACGATACTACAGATACTATATTATATGCCACTGACCTTGCAGGAGAGAGAATGCTATTTTCCTCTAGATTGGAGGCAGATTTTCTAAGAAGGGTAAGTTATGCCTCATGTCAGTATCTTGCGGAGATTGTTGCTTCTCATACCAGAAACCAGAACTAGGAAAGAACTCCAAGTGGGGATAACATTTTTGGCCTTGATGAGGAAGGGAGCTTGATGAACAGGAGAAGGACAATGAAGATAGGTTTTAGGATGGAGCCAATGATATTGAAGAGCTAAGAGATTAGGAAGTAGCCCTCCAATACGTGTGTCTATCAGAACTCATGATTCTGGTGACATCTCCATCCATGTGTAGAAGAGAGCAAGTTAACTCCAGGAACTTGAAAAGGTTATAATTTTAAATTATGTTGTTTATATTCTATCATAAAGACATCAAAGTGACATAGTCAAGCCCATGCGGCTTAGGTGTGTGAAAGCTGACATGAAAGAAGGCATATCAAAATAGAGCTGCAGCAGCAATATCAGAGGAATTGCCTTGCACATCTTGTTTGCTTTATCTTCCTAACTGGACCAAACTGCAAACATTCCAAGTAGTCAGTAAGGACAAGAATATTTTGTTTGTAAGGATTGAAGAAATTGGACTTTGCTGATCACCAAATCGCCAATCAATCAATGAAGTACAAGTCTAGCATTTTGCCTAATGATGGACTCTCAAACCAATTTATGAAGTACATACCTATCCTTACTTTGTCTTGCACCAATGAACATACAACTTAACTTACTTTAATACAACTTATCTCATTTCTTCCCTTTTTTCCCATAAAAACTTTATGAGTCTCTCTCCTGTAATCGAGATACTATTTGAATTTATACCTGAATCTACACTCCCCAAATTGCAATTCTTCCATCCAAAATAAATGCTTCTCTGCCTCTCATTTTGGTTATTTTAGGTTAACAGGTGGAAGCTACTGAATCAACGAATCTTCATTCCTTGACCCAGTACTATTCCCTCCAGAAAATATTGCCTTTTCTATCATTCCCTTTGCCCCATTTGGCCGAAGTTCAACTTTTTAGCATGATCTTTTTCTTTTCAACAAGATGGAATTGTTTTATAGTTGATTAGGATTCAATCAGTAACCCCTTGGTTTCAAACCCACTCCCTTGTTTTTAAGAATTACACAAGAAGAGATGATAGCATTGACAGATCGAGTTTGACACTAAAATCAGGTTCGTACATCAGGCTTTCAGCGCAGGCAGAACAACAGAGACAAGGTAAAGAAGCAGAGTTAGCAAACATCTTTGAGCACTGAAGCAGGCACCTGTACTTGAGAAACAGAGGGCACACATTGCTCATTGAAGTTTGGAGCCGAACATTAATAGAATCAACATATCTTCTAAATCTAGTACTTCCTTTGGTGGAAGGGGACATAGAGGGCAGGAATGACACCTTTATCTGACACAAATAAGCAAAAAATGTAATGCGGAGAAAAGGACATTGACATTGGGATTAAATTGACAAATATTAGAACATCAGCCCTTCCATGTCCTAGGTAAGTTATTGGTCCTGGCTGAGCCCCAGTTACCTAATCAATAAACTGAGGTTAAGAATAATACCTTAGAGTTGCTCTAGCTATCAAATGAGCTAAATCAGAGGTCATAACTTATAGCTTATGGCCAAATTTAGCCTACCTTCTTTTGTAAACAACAATTTATTAGAACACAGTCATGCCTACTTGTTTACGTATCATCCATGGCAACAACCGCAGAGTTGGGTAGTTGTGATGGAGACCTACCCTATGCCTGCAAATACTAAAATATTTAATATCTGGTTCTTTACAGAAAAAAATTTTCCAGGACTTGAACTAAACTATGTAAACTAAACTAAACTAAGTAAAATACCTATTATTCTGGCACATAAGTAGTACTCACTTTTGAGCAACAATTGTTAATCTCATTAATACTATTATCACCTACCAATAAAAGACTCTGTCCAGCTGATGAAAGCAAATGTTACTGTGTTTATCATTACTTAAATTCTAAATCCTAAATCTCAGAAAACTTGACTAGCTTTCTACTTTTGTGTTTAGTTCATGAGCCACTTAAACATATGGACTAATAATATTCTTTATTACTTTCTAACATGCGGCTTCTAGTTTCTATTAGTTTCCCACAATGAGGAGCAGTTCTTGACTATGTGTTGTCATTAAGAGCATCATTTCTTTCTTAAGTTCAAGGTCCAGATTGATGTCAGTCTGAAAAGCCTTTTTCTTTATTTCCTGCCTGTTTCTTTGGAACTTTTCTTTTCAACTGTGATCAAAGGAAAAGGAAGCATTGAGACTTCCCCTCCAATCAATTAGAGCAAGAATCATACCATCTATACATCAGTTCTCTAAGGGCTCACTCTGGTCCTGCTCAGGCTTCCCAAATTCTAAGCATCTCTCAAGTAGGAAACACTCCCAGGAAGTATGGCATTACACCTCCTGTTTGAAGCTATTAATATATGAAGTAAAAGATAAACTAATATGTGGCAAGGAGCGTGGCGTATCTCAACCCCAGGACTTGACTCGAGAATTTTTCGTATACATTCTTGTGTCTGCTTCTGAAGCTGGACTCTGAGTGTATAGACAACCACTCTTCAGCTTTGGATCAGCGCTCAGTATCTGTGAAGTAAATATATCAATAAATAATTGAAAGAAATAATGAATGAACAAGTTCTAGAGATCTACTGTACAACATGGTTCCTATAGTTAACAGCACGGTACTGTGCACTTCAAAATTTGTTAAGAGGGTAGATCTAACACTAAGTGTTCCTCACACACACACACACACACAAACAAACAAAAAGCAGAGGGATACAAGGAAACTGAGAGGTGTTGGATATGTCTGTTGCCTTGATTGTGGTGATGGTATCACAGGTATTTGCATCAGTCCCAAATCATCAAACGGTACACATTAAATATGGGTATAATGTTTATATCAATCACACCTCAATATATCTGTCAAAAAAAGAGAGAATGAGGCCAAAGTATTTCACTTTTCAGCCATCATATTCACTATCTCCATGACATTGACGTTCTTAAACTCCAACGAGGCATGATTCTCCAGGCTCCCTCTCCTTCCTTTCATCTACCTCCCTTCTTAACAGCTTTGACTAGGGAGTCTCAGCCCACAAGCGAGGACTTTTACAGACATTAAAACGTTTTCCACAGGCATAAAAGACACAGATCCCTTTTGAAGAGCTGTTTACATTATCAATCCAGGATGTGTTTCTTCTTGAAGAAACGTGAGAACCTTTGATGAGTTCTATGTACATATATTTTTATGTCACCTGAGAGTGACATTTTTATTTGCCATTGGTTCTTGAGGTACCATATTTTACTTCATCAAAAGCAGCCTCCCAGAAAGAGGGAGCAGAGAAAAATGAAGAAAATAAAAACGCATCAAGATGTATCAGCTCGTAAAAGTTCTCTGCACTGGGCTGTTAATTAGCACCTGTGCAATTTGATGAGTTGGGACACATGCAAACACCCATGAAACTGTTACCACCATAAAGTGACCTTAATAAAGCTGTTAAAAAAATTGAAAAATATTACAACCTGTACAAATGTCCCTTTCTATCTCTGCCTCAATCGAGTCGTCTCCACCCCAAATTACCTAATACGGTTTTTGTGGAGTTTTCCAAGTACTATGAGGTCATAAGACCATAGAAAAGCTGGACTAAAATTACCTGAGGAGAGGAAGACAAAAGAAAGAAATAAAAGGTTATTTTGTTTGTTAAAGGTCAGTCTAGCTGGGCTCCACACATTGATTTTCTTAGCTGCTACAGTTAAACAAGTCTCAAAAATAAATGTATTATAGGCAATGGTATGTTTGCAGCCATTGAGCTGAGCTTTAATTTGAGAATGCAATCAATAAGCCTTTGCGTTTCCATACAGAACATGAGCAGAAAATCTGTGATGGGGGCATATATGTTTGTACAGTTGCTGATATTTCAGGCCAATGACGGCTTTGACAAATGGTACTCTGCTTCCAATCAATAACTCATAAGCCACAATTTACTCCTCTTTTACCTTGAACTGTAACCAAAAGGAGGTAAACATCAGTATCATTTCCACTTAAAACATGGGTAAGAGTTGATTGTGTGTGTGCATATATGTGTGCGTATGGCCCAAAGGGCAAACCATGACCACCAGAAGCAGTAGACTTATCTGTTGGGAACTGTGTGAAGACCCATATTTGTGGTGGGTGGAAATACTACTAAAAAAATTTGGCAATATGCCTTACTACCATCCTTTGACTCTAAATTGCATTTTGTCTGAATCTGTTCGGTGGAAATAACCCATTGATTTGGGGAACGGGAGATTACATACAAAGCTGTTTATTGTAGCATTACTTATAACAGAAAAAAATAAAAGCAAGCTAACTTTCCAACAAGAGTCATGGTGAATATCCTGAGTTGGGTGTACACAGCCAATATTAATGCCATCAGAAAATGCTAAGATAAAAAGTGAAAGAGGAAATTAGACACTTAGTATTATTTCAAATATGCAGACAGATATACATAATACAAATGGGAGACATAAATATGCTAAAATATGTCTAGTGATGGTTTTAAGGTTTTGGGAATATGAAGGAATTTTTCCCCCTCACTATGTATTTCCATATTTATTACAAAGAGTAGCATTATTCTTAAAATGAAAACTTTTACGAAATAACTTTGACTTCTTAAAATACTCATCAAAGGAAGAAACTCTAAAGGAAAAGCCTAATAAATTACTTTCTAAACATTAATAAGGACAATTACCTATGTTCAAAAACATTATAAATAGGGGATGGCCCCGTGGCCGAGTGGTTAAGTTCGCGCGCTCTGCTGCAGGCGGCCCAGTGTTTCGTTGGTTCGAATCCTGGGCGCAGACATGGCACTGCTCATCAAACCACGCTGAGGCAGCGTCCCACATGCCACAACTAGAAGGACCAACAACGAAGAATATACAACTATGTACCGGGGGGCTTTGGGAAGGAAAAAATAAATAAATAAAATTAAAAAAAAACATTATAAATAAAACTAAAAGTCAAAGGACAAATGGAGGTGGGAAATAGACCATAGATGTTAATTTTCTTAATATTAAAAATATTAAAAAATTAAATATTAAAACAAATATTTAAAATATTAAATCACATTTTATATATTAAGAATATTTACTTATATGTTGCATATCATATAATTATAAATATTAAGATTCTATTATATAATAATATACATAATTACAACATATAAATATTCTTAATATACAAAACCAGTAAAATAGACAAATCAAAATAGATAAGTCAGTAAAAGAATCAAACGTAAAATTTCCAAAAGAGGAAATACAAATGGACCACAGCTGAGCATCAAGCCTAGGACTTAATTATAAGAGTAGCAGTTCTCCAGAGAAGACTAAATTGTCAACCCCAGAAAGACTACTATACCAAGTTCAGGGATACAGTGAGACCCAGAAGGGGGAACTCTGACTCAATGCACTAAAGAACTTTAAAACCCAATATTCTCCTGAACCCTCCGGGCCTGCAGAAGTGGCCCACTTCTTCCTCCTCATGGTTAACACTCCTTACTTGCGTAGAGACAATGCAGAGGGCTCTGCTTTACAGAACAGCATGTGCCTTCCTTAGGAGTTTCCCCCACTTTCTTAGCCGACTATCAGATCAAGAATTCAGGTCAAATCACTGGCCTGGGAGGTGATGGACTTTCTAGGTAAATAAAGGGATTAATTGACTTTTACATTTAAAGAAACTGACATATAGGTGCTAACTTTCCTATGCAGAATGGTTATGACAATTTTATATGGTGAAACAGAAATAGATTTTGGTTTGTTTCTTCAATTTTAAGCTGCTGAGCTAATAATATATCTATTGAGATTTATAAGAGAACAACACATACTACTCCTACAAGTATCAATAGAATAATCTGGAATTTTATATTCCCTTTTGTTAAGTTTTTTTGTCATGATTAGTGATGAAATACATTTTTACTTATGGAGTGTCCATGCCATAAATCACTAACTGTTGAATTTTAAGGAAATTCAGGAAAGTGATGTTAAAATTTCAATAGGCAATTATATTGTGTAGAATACAATTCTGGAACTCCATTAGGTATTATTTTTATCTCTAAGCACAAAGACATCACAGTAAATGCTAAAATAATGTAAAGCAGGTAGGAAAAAATTTAGTCAATATCCATATGCAATCACATTTATTGCACCTTGAACTATTTTTCATTTTACTTGTGATTATTTTTATTACATCTAGGTCCTTCTTATGTCCTTCATATTTCTTGGTGGATTCCAGCACCTAGCACAGTGCCTTTCACATAGAACTTCTACTGATTTTTGTTCTTAGAACTAGATTAATCAATTGAAGGCAAATCATATAATGCTTCATGGGATGTAAGCCCAGACTCATTCATTTATTCATGATACATGTACAGAGTTCCTACTCTGTGCCAAGAACCCTGCTAGGTACTGAGACCACTGGGTTGACTAAAGCATGATCTTTGCTCCCAAGGGAATCACATATTTATGCCTTGAAATTAACAGGTGCAACAACCAAAACCTATTTGATAAAAAACATTCTCTATGAATGCTGGATCTATGTGGGTAATAATAGCTTAGCTTCTCAGATAAAAGCATTGGTCTATTTCTGCAATTAGAATTAGGTTTCATCACAACTCACTCTGACACTTACATTGAAAATAATACCAAAAATTTAATGCTTTGATAGTTTAATGTAATTCATGTTATTCAGATTCAAATTTTACCAAACCTGTTCAAGAAAGTTACACTCTATAGTAGGCTTTTTTGCATACATCATGCAATCTATTTAGTGTCTCCTTTCATTTTGTCTTTTGTGCAAATAGCTGGTCACACTATTCTGCCTTGTTCCAGCCCTTAGAACATAGCAATGAATAAGATATTTACTGCACTCAATTTGGAAAATATTAGTCCTCTTTCAAGACCCACCTCAACTGTAAGTTATTCTGTGATGCCTTCCATGATTCTCCTTAAAAGTATAAACTACTCCTCTTTTTTTACTCCTATGATTTTTTGTGTTCATACTCAAAGAGGAAAAGGAGATAATTAGAAAAAGAATGAACAGAAATAACACCAGAGAGTCTCCTCAATTCATAATATGAGCACAATTCAACATGTCACTGAGTTCAATTTTCCTTATTGGAAGAATGTATAAAATATTTTTAATAATACTTTTCAATTTTAAAGTTGCTCTCAAAGCATACTGGAGAAATATGGTCTGTAACTCTGATGGTTACGAGGCTATGTGTACATACAGATATCAAATATTTATAGAAAGCATAAAATGTCTAGTGGGCACTCAACATGATAATGATGATCAATATTATTTTCATGTTGTCACTGTTATTATTGCTGAAATTTGTGTAGACTATTCAGTAAGCACATGCCTGTTGGTGTCTCCCAAATTTCTATTCAAGTTATAACTCATCTACTCAGTAGACCAAGCCTCGATGATCTCATCTGCAAAATCATAATAATAGTATTTAACTTCACAAAATTACTGTAAATATTAAATGTCATAAACAAACAAAACTCTTAAAATAGTGCTTGGCATATAGAAAGCATTCAAAAAATGTTAATTTTCATTTTATTAACTCATTCTCTTAAGGAAGGGGAAAAGTTATCTCCTATAAGGTGTTTGCTTTCTGGAATTTATAGAGAGATGCTTATTTCTTGCTAGACTTCATGTATGTCTTTTAACTTTATTTCCTGCCATCTGTTAAATATTTTGCTAATTGAAAAATACCATACAAATATAGTAGAAGTTGAAATTGATTATAATGATAATTATTATTTTGTAGAAGAGATAATGTGGCTAAATAAAAAATGCATAATCTCTTAAATCATAAAAGTTAGGTTAACAATGTTTATTAGGTCAGTGACATTGGCAAAATCATTTTAAACTCTGTTTTTGTAAAATGTGTAAAATACGTTGGTTGGAACTTTCATATATGTAGCATCATGGTTACAACAAATTTGCGAATCATATGTCATTCCCATTTGCCAATGGGGAAACTGAGGCTCAGAAAGGTGCTTACTGAAAATAACTTGACTAGGATATGCTTGGTAATCTAACAATTAGTTCTGTATGTTTATCTCAACCTGATCTAGGTTTCTCGTCCATAAAATATAGCTGAGAATAATATTAACTTTTAGAGTTGACATGAGAATCAAATTAAATATTGCATATATAGATGTTTTGTAAAACACCCATTAATAAAGACATGTTATTATTGTTACTCTTACTGCTACTATTATTTCACTGATTGTTTACTTCTCCACTATTCATTTACCTTTACACATTTTTATCTTCTCTAAAATTCAACACCATTGAGACTCTACCTTCAGTCCTTGTCCATTCCTTCTAAGACCGGAATTTTCCACATCAGTGTTAAGTGCAAAACAGCCTTCAGGTACCACCTATGTACTACAATGAAATTGCTGAAATCTGCTTACTTTATTTTAGGAAGAGAGTTCCAAATCTGCAAACATCACCATAAGTCAATAAACCAGTGGAGGCAATCCATAAAAATCTTAGTCTTACCCACTCCCCTATCCTTCTCCCCTCTGGGTACAAACTTCTGGTTATAAAATAAATAAGCTATGAGAAGATAATACACATCATAGGGAATATAGTCAATAATATTGTAACAACTTTATAGGGAAACAAATGGTAACTAGACTTACTGTGATGATCATTTTGTAATGTTTATAAATATCAGATCCTAATGTTGTACACCTGATACTAACACATTACTAACACTTCAATAAAAAAAAAATCTTAGTCTTGTTTAATTTTCTGGGTGAATTTTGATCCTCATTCAGAAGGCATATCTATCATTTTGTTTTCAATTCAGACTTGCCAAGAAATAGGTTAAAACAGAAATAATCATAGAAATAGATAGATATAATAATACTTGGCACTTGCCCTGTTTTCTTTTGTTGAATTAACCTCTGGTTGTTGAATGCCTGCTCTTAAGCAAAGAGAAATAACATGGAAACAAAAGTAGCACTTCAGAGAAAATCTTTCACAAGGAGAGAGAAGTTACAACCTGTGCCTTGATACATATACACTATTTCATTTCTGTTGGATTTAGTTTAGAAAGTACTGAAGTTTGGTCAAAAGCGTTACAGAATATTTATTCTTTGCAAAGAACACTGTGAGGCCCTGGGGTCAAATATAAAATCACAGAATTTGTTCTCAGCGATTCTTTTAATGAATTATTTGACTTAAGGCAATACAAGCCACCTTCTGTGACTCACTGAGGTCAATTCTGATACAAGGTCATTGGATAGAATGATGTTAGGTACACTTCTACATCTAAATTATAATATAGTGAGAGTCTATTGTAAATAATTTTGGGAGACGGGAGAAGTTTTATGTAACTTGCTAGTATACTGACCTATCAACATACCTAACGAATTTTAAGTGCCAACATGCACGTATGTGTTTTCTAAATCCCCTTCAAGTATGGTTTACAAGACACTGAACATCAGGCTGTAAGGGACAGTGATCCCGAGAGCTGGACAAAAAGGAGGTGAGTCCTACTATTTTCCAGTCTTATTTCATTGAGTGTTTTCAGGATTCAGTGCAGGGATGCAGAAGCCTGGAGAGTCCTTCTGTCTGTGAATTCAGGAGACAAAGTCGAGAGTCTGTGCAGACCCAGAGAGCTAGAGTGTACACTGTGGAATACCAAGAGGGGAGAGTTGCACAGAGAAAAATCTCTGAACATCTGAAGAGAATACGTTTGAGTGTTTGGCAGAACAGCACATGCATGTGAGGAAATTATCTGAGGCTGGGGGAACTAAGAACATCTGAAAGAATTAGAGAGCCAGAAATAGTACCTGGTCCCACCAGCCCAACTAGAAAACCTCATGATTCCTCAGGCACTGGGTCTTGCCTCAAAGAAGGGTTGCATACAAAAGGGTCTTTCCTCAATAGTGGTTAATAATTATCCGTAGACTGAGAACTGGTCTGATTACACCTAAAAGATTTAGCATAATTAGAAAAGATCAAACTGTTTCCAAGAAACTTTACTGTGTCCAACAAAAATGTGCAGGTGTTTTCATACTAACTCAAAAATGCTCAGCACCACACAAGGTAAAATTTGCAATGTCTGGCATCTATTCAAAGATTACCAGACATACAAATAAGTAAGAAAATGTGAACCATAATAAGAAGAAAAATCAATCAGAAACTGATCCAATTGTGACAGATGGAAATCAGATATTAGCAGATAAGGACATAAAAGTAGTTGTTATAAATGTATTCTATATGTTTCAACAAATAACAGATATAGAAGACATATAAAAAAACCCAAGCTGAATTTCTAGTGATAAAAATTACAATATTTGATATAGAAAAATACATTGGATGAGATTATTGGCAGAACAGACATTACAGAAGAAAAGATTAATGGACCTGAAGATGGAGCAATAGAAACTAAGATCAAACGCAGAGAGAAAAAAACAATTAAAAAATCAGCTGTTCATCACCGAACTGTGAGAAAAATGAAAACAGCCTGAAATACTGTACTGAAAGTCCCCAAAAGGAGAAAAGATAAAGAAAATAACTATTTGAAAAATAATGGTGAAAAGAATTTCTACATTTGATGATGTCTATAAACTCAAAGATCCAAGGAGCTCAATGAACCCAAGTATTTGCACTGCACGTGTGCACACACATACCCACAAACAATATGAAGAAAACTACAGTGTGCACAACATAATCAAACTTCTCATAATTAGTAATAATCACGGAATCTTAAAACTTTCAAGGAAACATAGATAAGGGAGTTAAAGAGGAACATTGATAAAGGTGATAGAATATATATTGTTCAAAACAATGCAAGCTAGAAGACAGTGGACCTGTATCGTTTAAATCCTGAAAGAAAAACGTCTTAAAGCCTAGAATTCTATACCCAGAAAAGTTATCTTTAAAAATAAAAGTAAAATAATTACTTTTTTTGATGAACAATGGCTGAAAAAAGTTCATCACCAGCAGACTCATAATATAAGAAATATTAGAGGAAGTTCTTCAGGAGGAAAGAAAATGATGCCAGATGGAAATATGGATCTATATAAATGAATAGAAAGCAAAGGAAATAATAACTACATAGATAAATACATAAAATAGTGTTGTTTTTTCAAAAATCACTTAAGAAATAATTGTTTAAATAATAATAATCTTTAGTGTTTATACCATATGTAAAAGTAAACTGTATGGCCCTGATGACACAAACATTGGGAAGCATTCAAGTGTATTATTGTAAGTAGTATATGAAAGTAGTATAACATCACTTGAAGACAGAGAGTAATAAGTAAAAGATCCAAATCTAAATAAACCACTAAAACAACAAAACAAAGAGTTATAGTTAATAAGCCAACATATATAAGATTGAATTATAAAATTTATTGAATTAATAAAAATAAATGGAAAAATAGGAGAAAGTGAACCAAGAAATGATGAGATAAACAGAAAACAAATAGCAAGATAATGAAAGCTAACCATATCAATAATCACATTACGTGTAAACAATCTAAATAACACAATTTAACTAATTCAATTTATCTAAGTTTGTATCAAAAAGGACAGCTCAACTACATGCTGCCTAGATAAACATACTTTAATATAAAAGAACAAACAAGTTAAATGTCAAAAGATGAAAAATTATATTCTTTGTTCTGGAGGAGGATTTCAGAGCAAAGACTAAAGTTGGGTTAAACAAGGTCATTTCATAATGATAATGCAGTCAGTTCAATAAGAGAACATAACAATCTTAAATGTTCATGTACCTAACAATACAGCCATAACATACATGAAGCTAACAGTAATAAAATTAAAGGAGAAACAGTTAAATCTACAGTTAAAGTTAGGGATTTCAATACCTCTTTTTCAATAATTGATGGAACGAGTAGACAGGAAATCAGCAAGTATATCAAAGATTTGAAGAGTATAATAAACCAACTTGATCTAATTAATATTTATAGCACACTCCACACAACAACAGCAGACTACGATGAAGACAGGTTAAAGAAGATTTAAATAAATGGAAAGATACGCCCTGCTCATTGGTCAAAAGATTCAGCATTGTTAAAATGTCAGTTCTTCCCAAACTGCTCTATAGGTTCAATGCAACCATAATCAAAATCCCAGCAGACTTGCTGTTTTTTACAAATTGACAAGATGATGCTAAAATATATATGGAAATCAAAAATTCCTAGAATGATCAAAACAATCCTGAGAAAGAAGATTAAAGTTGGAAGTGTCAGACTACTCTATTTCAAATCTTACTATAAAGTGGCAGCCAGCAAGATAACGTGCTATTGTCAATGTGGTATTGTTCTGTGGAAAAGATTGAAGAGCCTAGAATTAGAATTGCACATTTATGGACTACTGATTTCTGGAAAAGATGAAAAGGTAATTCAGTGGAGAAAGAGTAGCTTTTAAACAAATAGTGCTGGATAGTTGTATATTCATATCTAAGAAATGAACTTCAATATGTACTTTATATCATATACAAAAATGAAATACAATGCATCACATGCCTAAATGTGAAACTGAGAGCTATAAGTATTCTAGGAGAAAACTAGTGTGATCTTGGGTTAGGCAAATATTTCTTAGCTACGGCATCAAAAGTGTGATCCAGAAAAGAACAATGGATAAATTAGACTTCTTCAAAATTGTGAAGAATTGCTTTTCAAACGATACAAGATAATGAAAAGGTAAGCCAAAGATTGGAGAAAGTATTTAATTATCATGCATCTGTTAAAGGACTTATATTCATAATATATAAAGAATTCTCAAAACTCAGTAAACGATCCATTAAAAATGAGCAAAAGACTTGAACGTATTATTTTTCACTAAAAAGATATATAGATGGCAAATAAGCACATGAAAAGATACCCAATATCATCAGTCATTAGGAAATACAAATTAAACTTACAATGAGATACACCAAAAATGTTTTAGAATGGTTAAAACTATAATGATTGAGCATGCCAAGTGAAATTTGTATTTGAATGTTCATAGCAACTTTATTCATAATAGCCCCAATCTGGAAACAACCCAAAATGTCTATTTACAGGTGACTGGGTAAACTGTCCTTCAGTACCCATTTGTTGAAAAACTATTCAGTAATAATAAGGAAAAACTTATTGATATACTCTACAACATGGATGAATATCAAAATAATTCAGAGTAATGGAAGTCACACACAAAAAAGAGAATGTACAGTATGATTCCATTTATATAATTACAAGAAAATGAAAACCAATCCATAGTGACCGAAAGCAGAGGAATGGTTTCCTGGTCAGGGGTAGAGGTGTGGTAGGAAGGGATTGGTCAGAGGGATTACAAAGTATATGAGGAAAAATGGGTAAATTACTTTTGTAATTTTAATTTGGAAAATTAAAATAATTCAAATGATTAACTCCAAATATTAAGCCTTGGCACTAATAAAGGAAATGAAAAGGAAGTGTTTCATTATACTGATTCTTTTTTTTTTTTTTACTAATCAAAGATTTAAAATAATGATACTCATTGGTAACAAAGATAAAGGAGAGGGCCATTCACATAACTATTAATGGAACTAAAAATTGACGTGTTCTGTCCTAAGAACAATTTGTCTCAATGTACATAAAGACTCCAATTTTTTCAAATCAATGCCTAGAAGATAATCTGACATGTAGATAAGTATTGATGTCAACACCTTTTAAACATTTTTACAATAGCAAGGATTTTATAATAATATAAATGTCCCAAATCGGATATACCATATGCCGAAGTGCTTAAAATGATATTTTTGCAGAATATTTAATAATATGAGAAATGCTATGATTATCTATGTTCAGTAGAAAAGATGGATAAATATAAAAGGACTGATTACTTACAGTATGAAAAACATATATTAAAAAAATAAAGGTTAACATGGTAGATTATAAAAAGAGAATTAGGTACATTTATTTTCATATTATCTATTATATTGATAGATCTATTTATTAATGCGTAGAAAGGGGACTGAAAGGGATGAGTGACAAACATGCATGATTCTCTTAAATCAAGGAAGAGAACTGAACATTGGTAGGAATGGGAGAGGATGTTTGGAAGGTGGACTTTGGTGTTTCGCTTTGTACAAATCTGTAAAGTTTAGCTATTTAACAATATGACTGTATTTGTATATTGCCTCCATAATATGCTAATAGTCTGTATATGCCGAAGACTCCAACATTAATATCTCTAGTCTTGACCTCTCCCTTAGCTCCAAATTTATGTATACTTCATGAAGAGATGTGGATAATTGTTATACAATTCATATTTTAAATAATTTATAGACAAATTGCCACTATAATGCATACACATGCACCTACACATATTCACACACACACTTGCAGAATAGTCTAGGGAAAGATCTCTTAAATTAGATTTATTTTGCAAGCAACCTAACAGTGCACTTTTTGCATACTGTTCACTACATCAGTACTCTCTTCTTCAATTAAACAGTCCTGGGACTCTGTGGGTGGTTAATGTAGGAGGAAAATGATACTGAGCACTTTTACTGTTAATAGAAAGGGGAGGTAACAACAACATCAATGTAATCTCAAGAATTTTGTACTCTAGTTGGGGTGACGCACAATAAAGAAATGGCTTAAAAGCAAGTTTTCTTTAGACAATATTGCTCTGAGAACACGTTGCTTGAGTTTCTGTTATTGAGGAGACATAGTACTGTTGATAAAAATCAACAAGTCCATTTGGGATTAATTGGTATGAAATATTTGGCATGGAAATTTTACCTAGTTTAAGACTTAAATGGGTATTTGGAAAAGTCTTTTTATTGCTACTCTTATTAAGCCTCTAATCATTCCATTAACATTTATTGAGTGCCAGCACTTGGTCAGCTGCAATCACACCTGCTCTTAGAAAACTTTACTTTTCAAAGTATTTGCTCTATTTAAAGCTCCACGTTTTAGAAATAAGCTTTGTGCACTTAAACAGAGAACATACAAAAACTAGATAGTCTGTGAGTGGATTTATTATTGCCACGTGATCATGTGTAATGTGTGCCATATTAACACCTGTGATTTTCTTCCTTAGCACTTCTAAACTCTGTGCCCCTGTGGTTTTCTCCTCCCAAGAAAACTCAATGCTAGAGAATCATATTACTATTCACTTGTCAGCTTGAGCCTGGGGCCTTCGAAAGTAGGCAGAACTTGTCCTAGTCTGGGATCCACTGGGACCTGGTAGTAGGAAGTGAGAGTCACTAACTTTGAGGAGCCTCAAGGCACCTCAGGGCCAACTCTACAATAGGGCACTGTGCTACTTAACTGCCAAGAAAAGACCAAAGGCCACTCAGGGCTGGTCCTGTTGCTTAACTAAACCTTGATTCGGTGCCTAATGGGGGTACCAAGGGACTTGGAAGGAAGATCATGATTATCCTCGTAACAAATAACCCCCTTCTGGATTATTTGTGCATGAGAGACAAACTTTATCAAAGACCAAAAGTTCCTCCTAGCTGCTATCTCTGTGACCTTGGGCAGTGTGCTCCGTCACTCTGAGACTCAATTTCATCAACTACCAAAGGAAGCTAATGAGAGCTGCCCTACCTTCTCTGATATGCAGTGATGCTCTAACTAATTAATTTAGCAGATATGAATAGAGGCTTGGCTTTGTATGTGCCTGATTCAGTAAAAGGAAGCACAGACACAAGCATGAATAAAACATGTCCCTACTCAAAGAGGAGTAGCTATGTCCATCAGGAGAGACAAACAGGTGAGTAACTAATGGTGCCAGAGGGCAGGGATGCCATGATAAAGCTACAGTCTGTATGTTATGGGAGGCTTAAATGAGAGAATAATTAATTCTGCTGTGAGAGGGAAGGCTTCACAGAAAGGACGATTTTTTAACATCATCTTGAGAAATGAGTAGGGGTTTGCCAGGTAGGGAAGAATTGAAGGACATTGCACAAAGTGAAGAGCAGTCAGTAAAGAAACTGCACAGAAGAGAGGTATATGGGGTAAATGTGTGCATTTCATGATGTGTATGCTGTGCTCTGCCATCTGTAATGTGGTTTACATGTGTGAGGTGGCATTATTGTCAAAAACACATTGAAGTCTTTTAGAGCAGAACTCATCTCTGTTCACTCCCATGCCCATGGCATAGTTACCAGTCTGGTCTTCGTGACTTCTTGTGTTGTTTTGCTAAACTGTATTCTTATCAAGGTTAACATATGCATCTAATTCGAAAAAGTCAAGTAGCACTAAAAGTCTTAAAACACTCCACTCCCAACTCCCATTTCACAAAGATGATAGCTTACCAATTACTATAGCTACTCCTGGTATTTCTAAATAATATGTCTTTACTGTGTTTGTCTCTTTTTTCCTTTGTGATACTATTTGTCGACTTTTCCTTATGAAAGATAAACTTTAGCCGTCTTTCACCATCAGTCCCCATTTACATTTTACTACCCTATGTACCAAAAGTGGTTATTTAACAATTGTTTCTTAAGTAATTATTAGGTGTAGTATATAAATTATGACTACGTAAATAGTGTTCAAAGCTAAGCCTTGCTGTGTACTGTTGTATATTATGATGAATCATTTCCTTCCTTGCATGATATTATTTATTGGTTAATTTTACCAATTGCTTTGTTTTTCTTGGTTTGGGTTTCTATGTATCTATCCTTAATTATCCTCTCCACAAATATCTAATGGAAGTATGAAACTCTTTTAAAGTGTTTTTTTTAAAAAAAAATTATCTATTTGTTGCTCTTTTGTGTGTATGTGTGTGTGTGTGTGAGGAAGATTGACCCTGAGCTAACGCTGTTACCGATCTTCCTCTTTTTTTTAAATGTTTTTTTCTCCCCAAAGCCCCAGTACATAGTTATATATCCTAGTTGTAAGTCATTCTAGTTCTTTTATGTGGGATGCCATGACAGTGTGGCTTGATGAATGGTGTGTAGGTCTGTGCTCAGGATCCGAACTGGTGAACCCCAGGTCGCCGAAGTGGAGCTTGCAAAGTTAAACACTCAGCCACGAGGCCAGCCCCTGAAACTCTTTTAAATAGAGACAAACACATAAGGTAAGACTTTTATTTATTTATTTTTTCTTTTCTAAAATTTTTTTTTTGCAGGGGAAGATTTGTCCTGAGCTAACATCTGTTGCCAATCTTCCTCCTTTCACTACCCCAAAGCCCCCGTACATAGGTGTGTATAATTGTGAGTTCTCCTGATTCTCCTATGTGAGCTGCTACCACAGCATGGCCACTGACAGAAGATTGGTGTGGTTTTCTTGGGGGGAGGGGAAAAGTGACACATCTTCTTATCCCAGTTTGCACTGATTACTCTTTAGGCCTCCTGTACACCTGTTTAAATGGGAATTTCTTTGAGGTTTTTTTTATGTCTAATGTTTTGTTTTCTGTATCATGTGAATTCCCGTTTCTTGGTTCACTCCCTTTTTTGGAGGATTTTCTTCCCAGATTACCTTCCTAGAGTAGAAAGGGAATTATTATTTTTTTAAGATGTCAAGGATCTGAGAACTACTTTGTTTTTATCCTCATTCTTGATTGATAGTTTAACAGAAAATAGAACTATTTTTGGAAATCCTTCCCTTCAGAATGCATTTCCCTTGTCAAACTTCTGATGAGTGGTGACCAAGGAGAAGTACAACTCTGATCTTCCTGAAAGGAGGAACTTGAATTTGCCCTGCGATTGTGGTGACATTGTGGTCACTGCAACATTGGAGTGTGGGACCCTTTTCCCGAGCAGCTCCAGCCAATGAGTGAACATGGTGAAATCTCAAGGCCTGTCCATTTCTTCCCAAACTAGGAGTCCTATAATGGGCATTCTTTCCTGGGGAATTCCCCTTTGGGTCAGCTGAGATTTTATCAGATCTGCATTCTGGTATGAGGCTCTTCCTACCCTGCCCTACTTCCTCTCCTCGTCCTTTCACAGATATAAAATTTTCACCATGGTCTTACATCTACTGTAGAGACTTTTTAGCAAAAAGTCTTATTTATAGCTCCTTGCCTCACTGTACCTTCCATTTTTTCTGTTGTTCTTAAGTCAGTAGACAGTTAGGGTTCAGCATTGCCCATTCTGCTTTTCTAAGTCAGCTACTATGTATCCATCAACTTTTCTTTTTACAGAATGATGTTTATAACTCTTGTCTGATGAATCATTATAGTGGGGACCTAGACACTCATTTCTTCCAGTTCCCAGGAGTTCTGGCTATCATGTAGATGGCTCACAGTTGAGCCCTCCTCCAGTAGTTGCCCTCAGCATAAGAGAGCTGCTCACCCAAGTTCATGTCTCTCTTTGGTGGCAGCCTGCTTCCAATCACTGGTTAACGTGTGGTTGCAAAGATCTCATACCCACACTTCCATTAGGAACAATCTATAGGGCCTTCTTAGCTCCAAAGGTTCCCTTAAGCTCAACTGACTTCTTTCTTTGCAATTAGAATCACAGTTCAATCTCTCCCTATGCACAATACTTACTCCCTCACAGGTCTTAATTCTAAGGATACTCCCTAATGAACTTTTGACACACACATCTCATCTTAGAGTCTTTTTCCCAGGGAACACGAACTTAGACACATCTCCCTTTTCAAATTCCTTGTTCTTTTGTTTTATGCCTTCTAAAAAATTTTCCACAACATTTTACTGGGATTTTAGAAGAGGGCAGAGATCATTCATGCATTTAATCTGCCATAATTAAACAAAAGTTTGATCCACTGTACTTCTCCCAGTTTGTGAAGAATAGCTGATGGACTTTTTGTTTCTCTGTCTAGCAGCTCTAAGAAGAGTCAGAGACAAAATGGAGAAAGAATGTCTTCAAAAATCCATAGTTAGGTCTATTTATAGGGATAGGGAGCAGGATTTCTAGCAGAAGGACAAATAACAGAAATAAAAATCTTCTTCATGGTTCATGGTTTCTCTTTTATGGCCAAGAGTCTAAATCACTGACTATACACTTACCATGAACTCCGTAGTTCTCTAAGAGGCATAACATGGAGAAATACGAAGAAAACATGTGCACTCTTTACTGTGAGCTCAACCTTCAGTCCAGATTTCTCTTTGGCCTTTTCCTTGGAGATCTAGTGGAACCATACTCTTTAGGACTGAGACCTCTTATTCTTTTTAGCGTATGCTTAGTATTCACCCTGGCTAGAATAGCTGACCTATGTCCTCTTTCCCATGGGCCTCTGCTTGGACCTACTTGCCAGGTCCTGCTAATTTCACTGCCAACTGTGAGGCTGCCTTCCAAAAATGGTAAAGCTCTTGGTCTCTCTGCTCACCATGAAAACTTGAGATGAAAGGGAGACAATACAGAGAAACTATACTCTCTGCAGTATATTTATATACCCTTCTCTCCTTTGTCTAAAAATAAATCTTCTGGAAGATTAGCTACCTAAAGAATCTTAAGAAATTCATTTTTCCCTTCACCATTCTTACAAATTTTTACTTACCCATATGAAGTGTAGGAAAGGTCCTTGATCTTTCCTTCAGTCCAGAATGCAAACAAATGCATTACTAGTATATGCTAAGCCCATTGTTAGTTTGAGAGAGTCAGATGTATTCAACAGAGACCTTGCTTCCATCTTAAGTATTTTCTTTAGAATAGGAGTGCACCTTGGTCCATGAGAGAAAGGAATCAGAGGAGTTGACAGAGAAATGATGGCTTCTGAACATGGTTGGCATTGTTTAAACCAAAATCGTCTGGTTGGGAGGAAGAATATGGGATCTTTTCAGTTCTTAGTACTGCTCTCCCAGGTTGGGTGGCTTGCACAGCAGGAAAGGAATGAACCATTTCAATCCAGATTGGGTAAGGCAGTACTTCTTCTGCGACATTTCATAAGTATGTTAAACTGATTTAATACTGTTCAAAAGGAAGTTTAGTCAGGTGTCAGATCAACCAAAAGAAGAGTTTTGGTTACTTATTTACTATTTCCAAATTTCACTGACCTTTTGTACCATAACGTAATGGAAGATGTGTTTGAGAGCCTTTCATGGAAAGAAGTAGAAGTGAAGGAGATATATATCTGTCACATCCTTGCTATACGCCATGCACTGTTACAGTTACCTTATCTTGTTTAAAGCTTTTTATTATTTTACATTTATGATAATGCAACCTACCTAGAGATGAAAAAACTGAAGTACAGAAGGGTTAAGTACTTATTAAATATCACATAGCTGATAAGTAACAGAACCCAGATTGGAAACACAAGTTGAGGTGACATCAAAGTCCATGAGTTTTTGCCCAATATCAGCTGATTCATTTCAATTTCCTTCCAGCACATTTTGTTAGTTTATTTTTAATGCTTATTTTTATTTTATAAATAAAAAGATGACAGAGAAAATGAAAAATGAGATTTGGGTAGCTGTTCCTTATAATTTGTTCCTTTTTCAATGCTTTCATATTCTTTTCAGTATTTATCTCAATAAATCTTCCTTCTATCCATGGCCAGGGGAAAGTAAGATAGAGAGCCCCTCTAGAGAATAGAAGCAACATAAATACAAGATAATCTGTCTTGGTGACCATAACCATGACCATTATCCATGAGGCAAAAACAGTTTCAACTCTGTTCTTAGAACCTCTAGGACATTCATACATGAGCTCCAAGATGTATCAAGATGGCTCCTGGGTCACAGACAGGGTTATTACTCACTGTTGATAAGCAGTTTACAGTACTTCATTTTTAAAGGATGGATGGAGGAATCTACAATACTAAGTAAGTTATAGAAAGAGCAACCTTTTTGAGGATCAAGTAACATCAATCTACCGCTAATTCTCTGAGAAATTATGATGGAATCATATTCTTCTATAAGTTTCTGTTATTATAATATAGGAACAATGTTGTCAAAGGTGGATCTTTTCCCACATAAAATTGAACAAAATGAAGTAGTGAAGTAGTATTATTTTGGAATCATAAATCCCAAGATGTTTAATCCTAGTTCATATGTTTATGCCTTGAGATGGAAATGAAATCCTGTTGCCTCTCTGAGCCTCGTGCAGGACTTCAGACCAGTCTGAATCCTGGACATGTTTGCAGATGCTTATGGGAATTTGACCTTTGCTTTATCCAGCCTTATGTTAAATACTCAGGAAAGTGTTACCTGCAGGTGGTCTTCAGAAAGCATTAAGCTAACGTGTCCAGAACTGTGGGGGAAAGGTGTGAGAGTCTTAAAAGCTCCTAATAATAGCCTCACAACCAGATGTGCATTCCTGTGGTGAAATCCCACCTCCTTCTGTTGTGAGCAGTGTTTTCTCCACCTTGTCTCCAGGTTTTCCATTAATGTTTGTTTTTAAAGAATAAAACAAGTTCTCTATCTGTGACTCTTGAATGTCTCTTTCATTCACATTATTGGCTCATCATGCCAAGCATGCAGATCTTAAATTTATTTACCATAAAATGATGCATGAATTATTATGTCTTACACCACAAAATTCGTGGTAGGTCTATGTTAGTGTATATATGAACATTTTTTTTAAACCATGAGAGTTTTATTTCTCAAGTGATCAAATGAATAGCTCAACCAAAGTGCATTAGACAACTGACAGTAAGGACTATTCTTGATGGAATATGTCACGTGGCACAGATAGTGTATTTATAAAATCCAGTTTCTAAATATTCCTTTAGTCAAAGATATCTATAATATTCTTCTGAATTTTTCACTGAGTGGTTATCTCTGTAACAGTGTGTAGAGGAAAAAAAACTATAAAAGTCAATAGAAAAATCACAACCTTACCCTTTTTTATCTTTTATGGCATATATTTATTTATATATTTTCTAAAGATTTGTAACTCTATTGATTGTACAAAAAAAGAAGTACAGTACTTTACAAACTATAACTTATTTGAATGATGTGATCTGTTCATTAATTGGAAATGCTTATAATTTATGTATAATGACCATACGTTTCTAAACTCAAATCCGAATATATAATCTGACAAAAGTTTTCTTTTTGTATGCTTGGTGAGTTTATGTGAAAAGTTTCCATTAAAATTCAACAAATTATACATTTAAAATTTTTAGGAAGGATGGAAAAGATATATTTACTTGAAATATGGGGAAAATAGGGACTTTTCTTTCTTTTAATTTTCTCTGACACGATGTTTATTGAAAGGCAATAAGTTTAAGTTTAAAGAGATGATGTTTGAAAGTTCAAAGATGTGAGATTTCAGCTCCACCACTTACTAATCATATGATCTTTAGTAAATTATTAGTATTGTAAGGAAACGGTCTTGTTTTATCTCTCCTCTCCCCATTTCCCACTCCAGTCATGAAGTTAGATTAGGAGTGACCCTCTCTGTGAAGACCTAGTTCTTGCACACAGCTAATTCACCAAGGGGTGAGCATGTGACCAAGACATGCCAATTAGAATTCCCTTCCAAAAATTTCTGAAATAAACTTAGGGAAGAAACTAGTCTCTCTGTGATGGCAAAGATGTTAGTTGTTAGGTTTAGCAGTTGCTGTTTTGTTTAAAAGAATGAAGCCTGTGTACAACAATACACAGGGATGAGAGAGAAAGAGAAGTCGCTTTAGTGGGTCAAGTTGTTCCTCAATCCCAGCTCTACACCTGCTCCGCACATTGTTTGCTTCTTTACCTTCCTGGGTCATCTATTCTTGTTTAATTACATAAGCCAGGGAATTATCCTTTTACTTAAATTATTTGACTTTTGTTTCTGACATTTGATAGAGAAGAATTCCTGATATATACTCTGTGTCTGTAATGTATTTTGTAAAATGTGATGATAATGATAAAATTATCTTGATGAATAAGTCAATTGATACAGCACTTCTGTGAAGCACAGAGTATAGTACCTAATGCTCACCAGCAGCAGACTCCTTTTAACCATTCTCTACTTAAATAATTAATATGATACAAGAACATCAAATTAATCTGTTTATTATCAATTTGAAATAAAAACTATTGAGTCATAAACAAAAATATATGTATGGCATTTTGAAATAAGAGAAATGAAGAGAATTTTGAGAAATGAAATTTTAACCTAAGTTTATAACTTTCTAAATGTATGCAATTTTGGACAATTTGCTTAAAAATTCTGCATCTCAGTTCCCTCATTTATAAAAAAGGTATTCTAGTCCTCTTTTCACATGACTGATATGAGATGTAATGACAGGGCAAATGTTGTAAGTACTAAAATGATCTTACTTTCCTTTTCTCCCTGAAAATGCCTATTCATATAGACTCCAGCTGTGATTTGAAGTTATGAACGTAATTTCATAGAATGATTTGTGATGTCCGATATCAAGTCTATATAACGTATGTTCAGATGAAACAATAACTAATAATCAAGAAGAATGAGACAAATGTAGAAAATATGATCCATCTCTTCACTATTTTAATGGTAGAAAAAAGGGACTCCAACCCTCCCTTTGGGATGAGAGTGGAGCTTCCACCTGAAAAGAATCAACACAATATTATTTATTCCCGTTCATTTTTAATTTCCTCCTCAAATTATGAAATTGAATTGGTTAAGAATATAAACGTGGGGGATAAGTAGGAAGTTGAGGTCAGAGAGGGCTCCAAGCTTCTTTTGGCTTGAACAACTGGATTAGAGAGTGGTGTCTTTTACTCAAGTCGATAAACGAGAGGAGAGGTTTATTTGCTTAAGGCAGAACGTCTAGGGGGATGAGATTTGCAGCTTAGGAGAATGTGTTCAGTTCGAGGTGCCAGTGCAACTGGAGAAGCTCAGTGGAGATATTCAGCGTAGGATATAACTGGAGCTGAGGACACAGGTTGGAGCTGGAGACACTGACTTGGGGGTGGTGAGACTCCTCAGGAAGAATACATAGAATGTGAGAGAAGGAGGCCGAGGGCAGACCCTAGAGACACTGATTAAAAATGAGAGAAGAAAGGCTTTGAAAAAAGTCTGAAAAAGAACAGAGAGAAAAGCAAACATGTAAACCTGTAGAGAATCTGAAGATATGGTGGACGTTGGAGGATTAATGACTCTTGGGAATTGTCAGGGATAGAATACAGAGTGGAATTGGAGATGTTAGCATTAGATCATCCCGTTTTAATGACAGGAGGGAAAGATAAATGGATGAGTGTAGATAAAGACAGGCTTATAGTTTTGTTGGCATCTAAAACTAACATGTACACAGCTGTACTACTTACGTTTCCTTCCAAATATTGCAATTTTCTATATAGGATATATTATATGAGAAAATAACCCAATATACCGAAAGCCTTTCTCTAGAAATAGCAATACTGCTTCAAAGTGTATAAATATACCTCTCTAAATTCATATATATTTAGTTAGTTGCTTTCTAAAATAGAAGCACCAACTTGTAAGATCACACATACTGTTTCCTGATTGCTGGTATTATAATGTACCTTTTTTAATAATGATGTGTTTAAATTTGTTTGTATATGATTCCATGACTTCACACCGTCTCAAAATGTGATAGCCCTTTAGCTCTCCGGCCCCATCTTCTATTACTTCTAGCCTCATTTAGTCTTCTCTAGCCACATTGCCTTCCATTAAGCTTACATGATGAAGGTCATAATTTTAGTTCATAGAATCTACACATGGCTTTCATAAGCAAACTTTGATAAAGACAAAGACCTAGAATTTAGGGACAAATTTGAGCACCAAACACAACTGCTATGAGGTAAAATCTCAATTTTTCTCTATGTATGTCTTTATTTTCTTTGACTGTAGACCAACTATCCTCATACATCATAGGAACCGTCACCAACTGTGGCTTCCAGAGGCCACACATATAATCTTTTACCTAGATTGATACATTTTTATTGGATACAGGATTTATAGAAGGGAAGCACATTAGGACACAATGGAATTTAATATTGGTAGGATTTATAAATAATTTGGCTATGGCTGTGTCATAAACACATTAAATAAGAGAGAAAAGAAGAAAAAAGCTGTTTCCAAAAATAAGAATGCACATATATTTTTGTATTCAAGTTTTTATGCTTACCATTATAATAATTTTATAGGCTACTATTTAGTTTCCAAAATCATAATCTTAAATAACTGTAAAGTATTTAATCTGGTGCAAATATTATTTTTGTGAGATAATGGTCCTATTATTGGACATTTAGTTTATATTAATGCAGCCAATATAAATTATTCTTCTATAACCGTCTTTGTGCATATTCGATTACTAGAAAAGTTTAATAATCGTTCGTCGAATGAAGTAAAATATAGTCAGAAATAATTGTTTCAAATACTTTTAAATGCTGTGCTCTTTCAGTTCTTTTTGTTTAATAAGCATTTGGCATTATTGGACAACGGTGTTCTTAGATGCTGTGGCAATGTTTGTTTTTTCACCTCCGCGTAGCCAGCTGTGACTTTAAAGGTGATAGATTTCATTCAGGGAACAAATTATGGCCACATAAAGGAATTTTGACACAGAGCTGATGAATCCTGGTTTTCCTACATTGGACAAAATGATTTATAGAGTCAAAGGCCATCAGTTAGCAGATGGATCTGAAAGCTGTTAAAATTTATAAATAATTTGACTGTGTATTACACTTTATGGCTGCACCTAAACACATTGAAAAATGGAGGGTCTAAGAAATAAATGGCTTGGGGGCTGGCCCCGTGGCCGAGTGGTTAAGTTCGCGCGCTCCGCTGCAGGCGGCCCAGTGTTTCGTTGGTTCGAATCCTGGGCGCGGACATGGCACTGCTCATCAGACCACGCTGAGGCAGCGTCCCACATGCCACAACTAGAAGAACCCACAACGAAGAATATACAACTATGTACCGGGGGGCTTTGGGGAGAAAAAGGAAATAATAAAATCTTTAAAAAAAAAAAAAAAGAAAGAAAGAAATGGCTTGAAACCCCAGAACCAATAGGCTATGAACTCTCCCAATGCTGTCTGTGACCCAAGGTGGGGAGGAGGGCCTTTGTTCAAAGGGCAGTGAGACATGGGGCTGTCAACTGCTTTCATAAACTAATTGCAATTTTTAACTAATGATCTATGGTATCTCATTCTACGGAGTTGGGTTGAATTCTATGTCTGAGACCTAAACATTCCATGACTATTAGTATACCACTTATCTTTCTAAATTTGAATTTTCTTTTTTTGTAAAATAGGGGAAATACCTATTTCCAGGAAGGATATTAAAAATAATGATGACTGGTACAGCAAAGGCACTGGCAACCCAGAGAGGATGCTGGTTATAGAACCAGTGCAGCTAATTGGAGCCTCACCTGGGCCAGATGTACCTTCTCATCTGCTGGATTGTGGGGAGCTCTGAAGACTGCTGAGGGGAAAAACACAGCTGAGCCAGCTGACGAGGAAAGGAACCAGGACAGTTGGGAAGCAGTCATTACTCTTTTAATGGAACCATTTCAATATTTTCATGAGTAGGTCTACTCTAGTTTGTGTGACCAACCATTGATCCTATTTCATAATGTTTTAGTGAGGATTCAATGAGCAAATATATTTGAAGTATTTTACATTGTGTTTGTACCATAGTAAGAATTTGATAAATAATAATAGTAGCATTGGAATTTAATAAATTCTGCTATCATAATTCACATTAAAGAGACTATCATGAAATAAAAGCTTTGGTGTGTAGGGGAAAAAATATGAGGAAATGGTGGAGAAAGATTTTTAAAAGCAATTCTTTTTGCTTTTCCTACAATAAATTCTTGAGAAAGTTCAGGACATCCACAAGCAGTTGGGTCCAAGTGGGGCTACCAACCACGTGGCCTTACCTGCTTTGCCCCAGAGATGATCACAGGATTGAAACCAGGCCAAACACACACATTTGTGGGAACTTAACCCTTGAATGAAGTGATACAGAATGTTGTTGAAATACTCAATTTTACAAAACTGTCATTCTCCCTCTATTAATCAGTAGATTTGAAACAGTTCCAATAAAATTCTCAATATGTTTTGACATCTAATTTATCAAATGAGTTTAAAATTTATATTAAAAATCAAGGTTCAAATTCTCTATAATAATTCTAGAGGAAAAGATAAATACAGGAAAAGTGGACTTGCACTACCAAACACAAAGATTTTTAAAGCTGTATGGCTCAAGGCAGTGTGATATTTGCAAAGTGACAGATACACATGGGGAGATACAGAGCCTAGAAACTGAACTCAAACACTTACGGTAATTTGAAATCTACTAGAAATACCTGTGGGGAAAGGACAGGCTATCATTTATTCAACATATAGTGTTTGGATAAATGTTCTTTTCCACATGGAATAATAACATAATTAACTCATGTTACACACCAAAATAAGTTCTACGTGGATGAAACACACACACACTCATCTATACACAGATTATAAAAATTAAAGAACATTTTTAACATATCAGAAAAGGGAAAGACTTCTTAAGACAAAGAGTGGAGGCACCATTGAGTGTGGCAGGCCTGGAACGCCCAATGTCCCTGTTGTGGGAAGGCCACATGAAACAATCATTGGGCTACTCCAGGGCTGCGAGGGGGCTGAGGGACAGCGTGTTTTGGACATGTCCTCACCCCAGCACTGGTGACCATTCATGCAGTCACCAAAACAGGAAGAATGGCCTCTTCCTCCTGAAATGTCCCCCAGCACCCTCTGCTGGGAAAGCTTAACATGGTGACCTACATTTGTCACTGTAGAGCGCCCTCTACAGTCAAAGTTTTCATTGTAAAGGAGAAATGCTTAAAAGAGTTGTGGGTAGTTTTGGGGGGGTAAATTTGGAGCTGAGAGACAAGAAACGTATAGTTGGAATGGTATTTACTTGGCTTCCATGTCTGTGTGCTGGCGTTTTAGGCTGGGCTCGGTTCAGTGGTTATTCTGGTCTAATGTGGGTTTGCTCTCATATTTGTGGTTTGGCTGAGATTTGGATGACGTAGGATGGTCTTGACTGCAGTCATCAAGTGTCAGCTTGTCTCCATGTGACTCATTTTCCAGCAAGCTTGATAATGTTTATTTTCATGGTGATCATAGAGAGAAAGAAAGAAAGCATATATACACAGAATATTTGAGTTTAGTTTTGAAACTGGCATGCCATCACTACTCTTGCATTCTACTGGCCAAAGTGAAACCACAAGGTCAGCCCAGATTCGAGGGATAGGAAGATAGACTCTGCCTTTTATGACAGGAACTCTAAAGTAACCAAAAAAATAGATGGAAGAACGGGAGAATAACTTGGGACTTTGATGCAATCAATCTACCACATAATTATTGCTTTATTACGCACATCCATAAATTCTAGTATCTGAAGTCTATGTGTTCTGTCAGTCCCACTGTTTCTAGCTCGAGTATTGTTTTTTTCTTCATGTGCCTGGATATCATTGACTAAGTGATAGTCATTGCTCTTGAAAAAAATATTTTTGGAGATTTCATGAAGTCTGAGGTAAATTTGCCCTCCTCTAGAAGTGGTGTTTGCTTCTGTTAGGTGCCTGGGGACAACACCATTTGGGGACCACCACAAACCAGGATCATGACTTGATGTTTCTGAACCCTCCCAGATAATGTGCATAGAGTACTCTTGCAATACACATGAAGGCTGATCTGTGGACTCAATTCTCAGGGAAAATAACTTTCCTCTTCATTTCTTTTTTCTTCTCTTGCTTTGCTCTGCATCATGACAACCTTATCTACAGTAGCCTGGAATTAGAATAGGATTGTTTAATTCAGGTTTGCCTTTTTCTTGAGGTTAAAGCTTTTTGAACTCCCAGTAAAGTTGGTTCCTATGGTTTTTGCATGTTGTTTATCCTGCACAGTTTCAGGGGATACAATTTACACTGTACTGTATCAGAATGGCCCCTTCCCACCTTGGACTTTTGCAGTATACAACCTGTGCAGTTGTACTTGATGGACCTGTTCTCAGCTTAATATGGAAAGAGTGGCTTTGAGATTGTCCTTGTTGGATGGTCACTGTACCTGGGATTCTGTCCTCATAACTCCAGTAAAACATAGAAACTCCAGTTCAAGCATATGATATTTATAAGCCCCCTTACTGCATATTTGATGCTCCAATAGTCTGGTTACTTCCCTGGGTTCAAATAATTCTCCAAAATTTGATCTGGCAGTTTTTGTGCCATCTTTTCAGCTCTTCCAAGACTCTGTGGTGATTAACAAATATTTTATCTGGTATATTTAATTATATTTAGTGGAAGAATCAATCCATATAATCTTGCCTAGAGCATTTGATCTATGTTTTTAAAAGATTATTTTTGGCAACCAGGTGAGCATGAGAGGAGACCAAGGATGAAAAGAGGGAGACAAGCAGAGCCTTTTGCAATAATTCAAGCAATAGCCTGAACCAAGGTAGCAGGGGTATAGGTGGTAAGAAGTGATTTCTTACTGAGAAAAGTTTAGAGAAATTCTTCTGTGACTTCTGCATATCCTAGTGAGAATCTGAGTGACAACTTTTGGACCTTCAAGGTTGTAGACGAGGGCTGCAGTCTGCTCCATGCCACTGGATGAAAGATAAATTTTTTGTTGTGTACTCAGGCATATCTGAATACAAATTGCCTTCAATATCAAGTATGCTTCACATTGTGTCTATATGTTTTAGAGTGTTATTTACAGGAAGAGAAATGATGGATGAAATAATGCAATTTATTCCATCATGTTAATCATCAGAGTTGCAATGTAATCAGTCTAATTTAACTGGCAAAGATGTAAAGTTATAAGTAAATCAGTCCAGTAGATTTGGCTTTTTTATCTTCCTGAAAATTATGCATTGAAATAATATGTTCTCCGTTTCACTCTAACTATTAATAATCATAGCTCATCTTTATTGTTTACTTTATACATTTATAAACATGCTTTTATAATACCCTCAGATAGGCATTTCTGACTACTGCTTCTGCCACAGCAAACATTGCCAGTTTTCCAGGCAATACCCTTCCTGACCTTGTCTGCCAACTCTAGTTTCAGAATCTAGCTAAAATTGATTAATATATAACTATTATCATGTTATACAAATTCTTTCATTAGCAGAGGGCATGCATAGTTTTGCACATTTGAAATTAAAGAGTAACCAGTTTTGTATTTTGCCCTTCACCATTTTTTTACATCAATCATTTGAATTATTATATCATAAACATGTTTCAAAGGTGCTATAACATCTTTACAATTATCAATTTAAGTAAAAGAAAACTATTTCATAAAGTTAATGTACCAATTACCCCTCATTTTGATAACAAGAAATGTAGTCTTTGAGTGACCCGAATGATTTCACAGCTAATTTAGGCAGAACTGGACTGAGTCTGCTAATTTCCTAGCTAAGTAAACTTGCTACTGGGTCAAACCACAGGGAGCGTGTATCAGAGTAGATTTAGGAGCATATATAGAAGAGGTAAAAAAAGTACCTCAATGAAGACAGTTTATAAGCCAAAGAGTCTTGATTAACAACTTTCCTGAAGGTTTAACTCACCAATTTAGAAATGTTCTCTCCTTTATATTTCTCCTTCATACTTTTTAAATATATGTATTCTAAAGTCTTGAAATACACTTGAGAATGACTCACTATTTTAAGCTGCATGATGAGGCATTTTAAATACATTTTTCCCCATTGTGTGCGGGAATTTAGACATAGTCTCCTAGGGCCACAAGGTTATGTATTCAAGAACCCTTGACCTACTGGGTGATCTGGTCCAACTCCTTCTGAAGGCTCTTCTGAGGCACGGAGCAGATGGCCAGGCTGACCTGGTGACCATCCCATCTGTCTAAGTGAGCTAAATTCCAAGCTGAGAGCAATTAGAGGCCATATTAATACACGGCAGGGACTGTAAAGACTGGTTGGGTGGTCTGCTGGTTGGATATGAACAATCTCAGCATCACTTAGGCTCACAAGCCAGACGTTCCCAAACAAGCCAGAGGCATTCAGGAAATTATAGCTTTAAATGGTGTTGAAAAGAGTTTGTTTTCACTCAAAAAAATGAACTTGGGTTAAACAGAGAGGACTTTAATGGAAACAACAAGGAATATTGCTCCTTTCCCTTCCCCTTTTTATTCCAGACCCCTTCAACTCCATCACGTGTTTTTATAGAAAATATGAGCTTTTCCTCTGGAAGCTAATTGCACTGAGAGGTTGGTGGGTGATAGAGAGGAAGCTAAAAGCAACTAAATCCATAAATCTTTGGTAGCATATCATGTGGGCTACAAAATCACATTCACTTATTTCAAAGAATATGTTCTTTCAAGAGGCCTGGGATATCAAGAGTGATTTGGTGAGTTGATCATTCAGAGGATTCAGGAGAATTCGATTTGCTACCCTACGTGTATATTGAATTTTACCATTTCAAAACACTTTTGTCTTACAATACCTCATTTAATCTTCACAACGATTATTTCTTTCATTTTCTTTTTTTTTTTTTGGAAGAATAAATGGGATTGAGGGTAATAGGATTCAGGAGATGTAAAGAAATGTCAGAATGGCCATAATGTTTATTGTTTTTAGTCATTAGCAGTTCTCATCCTAGCTTCCCAGTTCCCTAAAAATCAAGCAGTGTTGCTGGATCTGTAAACAACATGCTTCACAGGTATGAGAGTCACTCACATTCTGGGGTGATAATTTCCCCAAAAGACTCATTCAGTGACAATCTTTCCAAACAGTCCCTCCATGGTTTTATACAGTATCCCAACCTGACACTGTCTTCAAAGTGTCTGCAGATTTCTCTTCACCTGGCCTGAGGGGGGCCATTTTGCAAATACCACATGAGCAGCATCTTAATATTTGGCTGTTGTAACAAGGTGACCCATTGCTCAGCCAAAATGCAACAGAGGACAGACGCATTGCAAGATTATTTCACAAACTGACTCTTATCTCTGATGCCAATTTCAGCTCTTTCTACGTTTACTTGTATTAAAATTAACTTACCCCATTAAATCTGGTGATATGTGATGACACTATTATCTTCTATATTTTGTTTTAGGCTACATATTAAAAAACATATTTAAAGTAATGCATGCACATGCATATAATACCCAGCAATATACAGAAAGCAAACAACGAAAGGCAAGACCCCTTCTTCCAAACTACCACATCCCTAGTGGGATTATCTCAAAATAATGCGAGGATGCTATTTTAATTAACATTTCACAGTTTCTATTGAATTTATTTGATGGAGGAGTATTTCTCCGATGTATGTCATCTCACTTCCCTGTTATCCCTTCCGCCTCCTCCTAATATCACACTATATTCACTTCCTCTACTGGTTAAGTCTGTAAATTCAAATAACAGGCTTACACCTACAGTTCTATCCTGACAGCAATACATGACATCCCAGGAATCTCCTTTATGTCATATGAGGACATCAGCTCAACGACATGTCTTTGAACCTGCCGACCTTAGAAATTTTATTTTCCATCATCAGCATGCATATTTCCATTCTATTTTGTAGTCATAAATAAGTCTTCCACAGTTTATCTACATATTGATTCTGAAAGCTGAAAATGAATGCAAAGCATAGCTTAGAAATTGCAGTTAGTATGTCTTTTTTCTTTTTCTTGTTTTGGACTGCAAAGCCAAACCTCATAGGATGATTGTGGGCAGCTGGTGCACAGAACAAATTTAGTATTTTACCTCCAGAATCATCATCATTACTACACAATAGAAAAACATATAATGTATGCAGGGAATTCACAGAAGGAAAATAATCCAGTGAACATATGAAAACACACCTAACCTAAAGAATGATCAGGACATTCAAATTAAGCAACAATTAAATACCGTTGATATACTGGTGTTAAGCCTTCAGTCTGGTAAAAGTTAAAAGTCTGATAATATTATAAAATGACAATATGTAGGGAAATAGAGACTTTCATTCATGTCTGGTGGAAGTCTAATTAGAGCTACTTTGGGGAGCAATTTTACCCTACCTCGCTGAAAATGTTCATTCCACATATCATGGTGATTTCTCCTCTTCATAGGTAACCAAGACAAACTCTCACATATTTGCTCAAGGAACCCTAAAGCAATGCTCATTGCACCATTGTTTCTGAAGTAACTTTTTTAAATGAAAAATCCTAAACATCCATTAAAATGAGTATGAGTAAATAAAATGTAATGTATTCATGTGAGAGAGGAATATATATAAATTAAAAGAACACATTACTTATTTTGTTCCCTTGAAGGCAGCATAGAAAGGACTCCAAAATTAAGTTGAATTAAAAAAGTCAAAATTGATGAATGATATGTTTATTAATTTAAATATACATAAAGCTATAATAAGGAAAACTGATATTTACTGAGTGCTTAATATCTGCCAGGTTCTCTTCACAGAGCTTCATATATTCATAATTCTTATGATATCCGCATAAGGTTGGGGTTGGTAGTATGATCTCGCCACTTCACAGATGAGACAAATAAGTCCAGAGGATAAGAAATATTTTCAATTTCCCGCAGCTGGGTAAAAATGCTATACACTTTCCAATATTCTGCAAACAACACTAAGTTGGTTATAAGTGTGTGTGTGTGTACATGTGTGCAGATGCACATGTAAATTAAAAAAAATTTAGTACACATCTGTGGGTAAGGAAGAGGAAAATCAGACTGGAACTGGTCATCTAAAGGGACTATAGTAATGCAAACCGTAACGTTTTGGTTGACTTTTTAAAAAGATAAAATAAAAAGAAAGAAAGTATTGTGGAGTATAAATGCTGGGTGAGTAACATAATAAAGAAATGTATTCAATGTACTTCCTTAAATAATTAGTGTAATTAGTACTTGCGCACATACAAGCTATGAATAAGAGCATAAAATATAATACATATCAACATTTTTTTCTCTATAGGTGTAGGACAAAAACTCCCAAGACAATAGCTAATTAGCATTTTAGATTTTATAAGTGTTTATATCGAAGAGCTGTCATTGACCTTTAATTTTCTTGGGTTGATTTAATGATAAATGCAGACTTGAAAAACATCAACATATTGCCAGTTGAGCAAAACAAAAGGCATTTTGTTCTCTCAGATGGATATAAACAAGAGGAACTCTTAATTTTTCTCTATGCAAATGCATGCATTAAGAAAAATAAAACACCTCTCCCATGCACATAGCTAGCAGTTTGTAAGACTGACTCACACATCTGTTATGGTAATCTAAATCAAGCTGCTGCAATATTGCTGTTGTTTTTTAATATGTCGTGAGCAGTTTTCTCAGTAAGATCGAGTTAGAACAGCTGGTTATGTCTGAAGAATTTAACCTATTCAATTTAACATCTACTAAGCACTGTCCTCGGTGTGGTTGGAGAATCAAAGGTGAATAAGGTATGATCCTGATAATTTTGGAACTCAAAATCGATTAGAGGACTCTTATAAGCACATGCATAATTATAAGTTGGCCTACTGTGGTAACAGGAATTTTATAAAATTGCTCTGGGACTACAGAAGAGCAAGCAAGTCATTCTAACTGGGAAGATTGGAGAAGGACTTGCAGAGGTTCCTCTGGAACTGCTCTTTGGAACATAATATCAGAATGATAGCAGGGAGAACTTTCTAGATAGAAGGAGTCAAACATTTTTATTGCATTTTAATCCACATTATGATTCGTAATTAGTAAGAGCAATTTAGCAACCATATTGCACCACACATTTTGCATACGTTATTATTATCATTCCTGTAGTTCCTGGCTGACGTTATTGACTGATTGCCACATAGCGTCAACTGGGCTAAGAATTTTATATATTTTAGTTCATTTACTCCCCAAATGAACACTACCAGGTAGATGTTATTATGTCCATTTTATGAAAGACGTAACTGAGGTTCAAAAATATTAAATGGCATCTAAAAATGACATATCCAGTTTTCAAGCCCAGCTCGGCTGCTTTGAAGACTGTGCTCTCTTGAGATGGACTCTGCCATTTGAATGGGGAAATTAGTAAGTGGCGGAGTGGAGATTCCCACTGACAGTGGTCTGGCTCCAAAGAATTTGGTCTTTCCTTCTTGCAGCAGGACCCTACCATGTTGGTAAGACATGGGGTGATACAGTTTTTACCTGAGAGAGTACAAGTCCTTAAAGCAGAAAAATATATCCATAGCAATAATTTTCAAAATTGCTCATCTATTTAATAAACAAATAAATAGAGCACCTGCCCCACACTTAGAATTTCCATGTGAATGTCACACTGACACCTCAACATTTATATTTCTCAAACTTAACTCTCTGAATCCTTCTTCATGATGCTTAAAGGGTGCCATAATCCAGTTTGTCACACATGCTAGAACTTGGAAGATACTCTTGATTTTTCCCTTTGCCCAGTACCTACATCCATTTTCTGCCCAAATGGTATTGATTTTGTTTTGCAATTATGTGTAAAACTAGCCACCACTGTTTCATTCCCACAAATTTGAGTCTTATCAAGCTGGTATCATGACCTGTCTATGGCATCCTTATAGTAAGACTTTTGCCCCTCAGCATTTCTTCCTCTCATCTGTCATCTACAACCCTGCCAGTATTCTCTTGCTAAAAGCAATCAGATTCTCACTTTTTTTTAAAAAACAAATTTTATTTTTTTTCCTTTTTCTCCCCAGAGCCCCCCAGTACATAGTCGTATATTCTTCGTTGTGGGTTCTTCTAGTTGTGGCATGTGGGACGCTACCTCAGCGTGGTTTGATGAGCAGTGCCATGTCCGCGCCCAGGATTCGAACCAACAAAACACTGGGCCGCCTGCAGCGGAGCACACGAACTTAACCACTCGGACACGGGGCCAGCCCCTGATTCTCACTTTTGTGGTTAAATCCTTGAATCCTTATTACAGTATGCAAAATCCTTCACTACCTGCTCTTGGGTTACCTTATAGCATGGTGATTAAGGGTCAAGATTCCAGAATCAGTTTGCAAGTGCTCCAGTCCCGGCTCTGACACTTGTTAGCTGTGTCACCTTGGACAATTTCTTTAACCCCTTAGTGTCTATTTTCTCACCTCTGAAATGAAGATAATGGTGTATACTTAATAAAATTTTGCATGGATTAAATGAGCTTAATGTAAAATGCTTAGATTAATGACAGAAATTACGACTAAGTGTTTGCTATCATTATTGTTTTATCTCAGGCACAAATTCACATGCTTTGGATACACTGCACTCGTTCAGATTGCTAGGCCTAGGCATACACTTCTCTCTCCCTGCTGTGTCTTTCCCTTTGTCTATCTGGCAAATTCTTCTTATCCTTTAGTAACCCAATTCCAATAGTCTTTATGCCGTGATGCCTTCCTTGTCTCTCCTCTACGAAATAATTTTCTTCTCAGTGTTCCCATAGCACTTTGTTAAGACCGTGATTATAGCATTTATAATGCTTTGCAAACTTTTGTTTAAGTGTCACTCAACCACACTAAGTTCCTTCAGAGCCGAACTTATATTTTATTCTGCTCTGTGTCCCAGCAGCAAACACAAAGCTGAGAGAGAGTGAGGCGATTGTGACTGAGGAAAGGTAACTGGCAGGAGGAGAAATGAATGAATGGAAAAGGAGAAGTTAGAGGCAGGATAGAAGGCCAGGAGGTTACTCATAGTTCAGACAAAGGATAGTAAAGACAATGGTAATGAAACATTCAATTCCAAAGGACTTTGGAAGTTGAATTGAAAATATATAACAGGTAATGGGGGGCAATAAGGAAAAGCTTTTGCTTGGGTGTAAAGAGGGAAAACTTGTTTTGTGTTGTCAGTCCTCTTCCGCCTTCTTCCTCTCCTTTTCCTCCTCTTCTTTATCTCCTTCCTGCTCCTCCTCCTGTTCTTCCTCTTCCTTCATTAATAGGTCCACATATGCTGATCTTTTTATTGTCAAAATATTTAGAGCATATTTGAATGGCACAATTGCAATGATGATTTTGAAAGTATAAATCAATATATAAATTGTAGCATGGGATATTGAAAAGAAGATGAAGCGGAATTCTTGGGTATTTGTCCTAATGCTAACGTTTATTAGTTACATGACTTTTTGGTCTCCTAATCACCTTATGAGTTTGTATAATTGTTATCATAAAATGCAAATGATGAACATGCAAATCCATTTTAAAATATATAAGGAGCTCTACAAATGGGAGGTATCACTTTTCTTATTACCAGAGTGTTGTAACAGGTTTCTACATAAAGAGTTTAATTTTGCCTTGCTTCTAGGGAATGTAGTACTTGTATGTAGATTGCATGTATATAATCTGGTTGAGGTTTCTAGGTTATTATTCAAACCTCAACAATGTTTGCCAAAACTTACTAACTTGATTTGCTCCAAGTGCCTTTTTTATTGAACATATGCAGGGAATGTGTTTGTATCCAAAGGAAGTATGCTTATATATCACCTTTTAAAATTTCAGTAAAGAAATAAAAGAGCCAGGGTCATTTCTTCACATTACTTTTGGCTATTTATCTTCTAACAGACTAACAGAGTCTATAGCCTTGTCAAATGTCAAATCGAGTTAAACCTTAGCCTGCACCCAACCCTTGCTCCATTGAATGGAGGGCAAGTTATGTCCTTTAAATAGTGCCTGGAGATCTAAGGACAAGGAGAACTTACAATAAAGGGTTTTTGATGTTATTTTTGACACATTGTTAAAAATATGCTTCCTTCACATCCTTTGTACTGAAATTTTTGCCGTCTCTCCTAATCTAAAATAACATGCGGTGACCTTACGTTAAATGCCACTAGATGATTAATTAAGACAAGGCATCAGAACTATAATAATCTGTGACAAAATATTTGCAAAGTAACTTTAAAACTGTCCTTTGCTAAGCTAACATACGTTTTTAAGACAACATACCCAGCAATTACTTGATGATGTATCAAACTCCTAACCTATAAAAATACTTTTGAAATCTGTGTACCAAAACAGATTGTAAAATAAAGATATTTAATAGCAGTAATATTGTAATTATTATTTTCATGAGAATGTCGAGAACTATGAAACATCTGAGTTGCCAGCCGCCATTTCATAGACACCAGTAGAAGACATGAGATTCCTGTTTCAAAGATGAAGGATGGTTTATTACTTATGACAATAACAGAAGCCTGAGTCTCAGCATTTTTGTACTCTTTTTCTGAGGCTTAATTCCTATAAAGTGATGTGAGGAGGCCAGATGACAACTGCACAAATATTGAGTTGCATTATTGTCAGTTCACAACCTCACCAGTTAGAAACTGGCCCTCTGAACATGAAGAGCTAGGAGAGACTGAAGAAAGAGGCAGATCACTCAAGATTGATGGGTAGTAGTTTTAATAAGCAAGGGAACTTGCCTATGAGGCTTGTCTTAGATGGCCCCAATAAGAGTAGATCTCTACATTGGCCCACCGGAATCTTGAAAGTTCATATGGAGGCCTTAACTGGGTTCAGTCATGTATTTGTAACTGAACTCAGTGGGTTTGTCTCTTGGTGAGTGCAGAGCTGAAAAGCACAACCAAGGCAGAAGTAGGTGAAGAAAAGATTTATTGTTTGCACAAACAATGGAGAACACTGGGGATATCTCCCAAAAGCAAAGTCTCCCTGAGCTCGGTGCTAGTGGAGACTTTATACCCAAGAGAGCAGAGGATAACAGGTTTATTTGTAACAACTGTGCTCGTTCAGGGCGCATGCATAGCAGGTAAACATGCTACTACATACATCACATGATCTGAAAGTGGCTGCTTGGGCTCTCCCAGAGGAGGTGAATTTAAGATGCTAATTGAGTTTAAGGTAACTCTAGGACACTTGGTGCTGGAACATTTTGCTGGGGTCCTGCTGCAAATGTGCAAGTTACTCTGCCAGATAGCAACATCTGTAAAATGGGAGCATTAATTTCTGCAAAGCAGAACACATAGTTTCTTCCTGTCTGAAAAACATTTGACAGATCGTGTTAGTTGTTTATCAGATCCTCAGTAACCCTTTCTTTGCCTGATTCCCTAGTCATATATTCAGTCCAATTGGTCTCAACCCCATTACAATCTCAAGGCTGCATCCTTGAAACAGTTTCTGCTGTGGGAACGGTGGAGAGAGCATACAGTTCAAGGACTCAAGTACAGAGGGTGGGATGAGAAGTCTCCAATTGCCTGAGTTCAGCTTACAGGTCAACTGGCAGTCATGTCCTCTCGATGATGTCTTTCAACAATTACAGGAGAAGAATCTTGAGTTTAGGGAAGCAAGTCTTTTCTAATAGGCTGAAAGTATGCCTGCTTTTTGCTCCAGGTGGAGACACTATGCTTATTTTTCAAATCAGCAAGCACACAAGCCATTTACTCTGGAGGGAAACACTACTTCTGTCTTCCGAGGATGTTCACTATACTAACATCCTTGGACAGACTGGAAGAAAGGACAGTTAATGCCTCCTTTGCATGACATGCAGAAACACCGTAGATCCCTGGATATAACTATTGTCTCCTGATGGAGAGATAGTACCTCTTGAGCTCTGGAGCTAATGTTGCCAGGATTTGAATATCATCTCTACCGGTTACTTACTTCATGGTCTTAGGCAATTTACTCCTCATAGTTGTCTAAGTGTTTTCATCTGTAAATTGGGATAATAAGATTCCCTATCATAAAAAGTTATTGTGAAGATTAGATGAATTACTACATAAAAAGCCTTTAGAACTATGTATATACTGTAAGCTCTAAAGAAATATTACCTATTATAGACAAGGTATATTATAAATAAACTATTGATTGATTTTTCTTAGTTCTAAAGTATCACTTAAATATTCCAAAAATATATTAAAAGATTACGTCAGATTCTTTTTTGGAGTTAAAATAGTCTCACATTTACTATTCGATTTTTTTAACTTTTGGCAGTAGAAGTGCACATTTTATATCTCTTCAACTTATTTATGAACTATAGAATTTTCTATGTTGCTGTACTAATTTTGTTATGTATATTTATTTTATTTTATCTTCACAGATAACTTGGAGGTGGATGGCCTAGCCCCAGGGAATAAAGTCAAGCTTTAACCTAGTTCTATATGTGCCCTTAATTTATATACCTTTTCCAATTAGATATAAAATACTCTGTTAAGAGATATGTCTAACTTTTGAATCTATCATAGTGCACAAGATTAGTTGAATGAGAGGTCCTGGAAAACTACCCTTCATCAAGATGGACTCATGAATCCCTCTGTTTTTCTATTGTAGTGTCCACATGGGCACCTTGCTTCTTTCGTGGAAAATCAGGAACAAGAATCCAGAGGTAGGTGTGGGAAACAAGACTTGATTTTACTCTCAAGGACCCTAGATTACTTCAATCTTGTGCCAAATAGCAGCCAACTTTTCACTCAAAGATGAAAGATGAAGAACACAAAAGTGATGCTACTTTTAGATGGGCTTGTGATATATGTTTATATTAAAGTATGTCAGCTAAGGTAACATCTTAGGGTTTTACAATACTTCAGAAGTCAAAGGCTGGGATAATGGGTAGCAGGATCTAATCTGGCAGAAGAAGATAATAAGTTGTATATAAGATGTCAGATTCCTGAAGAGTAAGAATGTGATTTTGTAGATGGACTCTAGTTTTAATAAGTGAAGTGCAAGTTTAATAACTGAAGATGACCCCAGTGATAGACAGGAGCTTGATCTTACCCACTTCAGATGGAGGCTAGGTACAGTTTAATGGGTACTCAGGTGCTCAGAGTTTTAGTTGCAAGACTCAGTCTGAATCTCATTCATTATTTAGCCCTAAATAGAAGTATGTAAAAGTGCCCCCACAAGGACTTTCCCAAGGTAGCAGGTCTTGAGATTATGTCAACATGGAAACTCCCAAGAGATCTTAATATTGAGTTATCAAATGAGAAGCCTGAATTTTGGTCTGTAGGGAGCTAATATCTTAGCTAGAAAGTTAATATAAATTTTCAAATCTCAAAGAGAAAGTAATATGCAAAACAGATGGAAGAGTAATGAAGCCATAGACCAGAAGAACCAAGAGAGGTTTGGATCACAGAGCTAGAGGAACGTAAGTGTAATTTATTCAGAACTACTATTGTGAATGGTAAAAAAACCCTGAAGTTTTCCCTTCTTGTGGTATATGGGATAGGAATGGGGGGAAAGAGGTAGGAATGTCTTTTGGATACAAGAGTTATTATGTCTAGGGCAGCAAAATTTATTCCAGATCCATTCAATTGAGGGTTGAAGCTAACAGGATGCTTCCTGCTCTGGGGAAGACTAGTTCATACAGTGGAAAGACTAAGTCTACTTCCAGACAGACAACCAAAGGGGCTCAGACAGGTAGAGAAAGCAAGGGATAACAGCAGCTTGCCAGGCAGTAAAAAGGAGGAAATAAAGATGATTCCTATACATAATGAAATCCCGAAATCCAGCTGTGATGTAAATTGTGCCCAGCTCGTTAAAACCAAGCAAAGAAGATTTTGATTTTTGCCTCAGAGGTTATTAAGGAAGGTTAAAGCAAACATGATCAGTTTTTGACCTCTCAGAGTCATGAGACATATTTGAACTTTGCTACTAAACAAAGGTATGGAAGACACTCTTTAATTAGGATTTTCCCAATACAGACACCATTAGAGACACTTTATTTTTAACCCATATGTATACACGCCTTTGTTCTAGCCACTGCTTAAGTCGGAAGCACTCCTAGTGCTCTCAGATTTATGAGAACCCGCAAAAGCAGGAAAAGAATTTAACTGCGTGAATTCCAAGTTGGTTTGTTATACTTGTTAAAAAATAAAATTCCTCTGAGAAAATTTTAGATCTTATTGACTTTACTCAGTGATTCATGAGTTGGGCAGTGCCTAACCTAGCAGATAGAAAGGAGCTCCAAGGAGCTGTACAAAATGAAAGACCTTTATAGACAGAAGGGATTGGGAACAAGAAAGTTAAAGTAGCAAAAAATGAATTGGTTGCGGCGAGGTCACTTTCCTTTAGGGGATGGTGGAGTCTATCAGGCAAATTACCTCACTAGTGCTGACTAGGTGATTCTTGATGGACTGGTTTAATATTCCATACATGAGAGAGGCCAAAACTATAATTCATCTCGGTTTGGTGATATGGGGCTTGGCATAAGTGACTCCAGTTTGAGACTGTGTCTTGTTTTATAACATAATGAGATCTTACCAAATCCATGCCGTGTAGAACATAGCTATATATTTCACATTTATGATCTATTTAGTTCTTGCTTGACACTAGCCCCATCCTGGCTTGTCCAGAATGTGGTCAGGAGATTGCAGGATGTGTGGCGGGGACTATTATGCCTGTGTAGCTCCAATGCCCAGAGACATTGTCAAACAGCTGCGTTCTAGTCTGATGAGATGTCTACAGATACTGATATTTCTCTCTTCTCTTTCCAAGACACCAGCTGGTTACCATACTTCCATTCTCTTTCTCATATTCTCGGTTAAATGTCTCCTATCTGCCCTCTTCAGATCAATTCTCCCACTAAACACAATGCTTGGCATTATTTTTATTCTTTCAGGTACTCCCTAAGTCAGTTTTGGAATTTGGACAGCCTGATCTTCTCCATCGGAAATTAGCATCACTGACCAAAAACCCTGGGCGTTCCTGCTAGATCCTTGTTCTCAGTTGCCATATGAAAGGAAACATAAGACCCTTAAAATTTCAGCCCCACTCTGTTTCATAGTAAATATTGACCAGAATAGAAATTATAATAGATATCTCCAGACTTCAAGTAAGAGGTACCTGGAAATATTCTTGCTGTCTGAAATCTAGAACCTGATATATAGACTGATCTTTACCATGTACCTCCCAATTCTTAGGGCCTTCCCAACCCTTCCTGTGCTTTGTCTGTTCAACAGAATTACAGCTTCATTTCACTGTTCAGCGGGAACTGGAAGCTTGCCCTGACTGAAATCCACTCTGATTCCTAGGGATACTCTCGCTAGCTTGGCCTTTGTTGGACCTCCAATTTCTCAGAGGATTGAACTCTGATTAGAATTTCTAACGATTGGCTGAGTGGAGTTCTGGTGGAAAATTCTCCCAAACTCCACCATCTGGCCGCAAGTATTGTCACCACCTGCATACTCCCATTGCCTTGCCCCTATTCCCTAGAGCCAATGCTCTGAGATACAAATGCCAAACCAGAGAAAGTGTGAGCTCTCCGTGGTCCTTTGGGGACTATACATACTTTGAGTTGCTTTCCTTTCCTGTAATGAAGGCAGGTGTTTCAAACTTATTCAACATAACTTATGTAGTGAGTCTCCTGAGCGAGAACAATTTCTGACATTATTAAGGAGAACCTAGCAGCAGTTTAGTTCCTCTTTAATAGTGAGTTCTTTCTTAGCTCACTCCACTCTAGCCCCAGGGAATCAGGAACAGAGGGCAGTAGCAGAGCAAAGGGGTCAGCTCTTAAGCTTCCCTTGTTCCCATTAGCAAACCACCTGCTGAGCTTCAAGAGTGACTTCTCACAGAGCTGTTTAACATGTGTTTTCTCAACCGGCCCCAGGTGTGGGTCATGCTGTCTAGGAACTCACAGGCATTTTAAACCTTTCCAAGCAACCAGAGCTTCTAGGTCACCTTAGTACAAGACCAAATGAACAAAATGCTTGGTAAGAGTCAACATGACCACCTCAATTTTTAAAAGATAAAAATAAAATAAAAAGAGAAAGTGCCAACAGCTTTATTTGACATGAATTCTGACATAAGTAATTTATACTTTAAAAGAGACTACTGGTGTCATGAAATTAGGCAAAAATTAAGAGAAGGATGTATCTTTATTTCTATAAAATAATATAATTGTGATTTATTTTTTGATGACTTCCAAGTTACAATTTGCATGTCATGAGACAGATTTGTGCGAAGATGCAGTGATTCTTTTCCACTTGAGAATGGAGAAGATGAGCTATTATTTGGCAGTCCTGGTTATTTTTAATAATTATAATCTTCAATAGTAGCTTTGTTTAGTAAAGGAGAGGCTTTTGATCTTTCTGGCTTCTATCCTTGAATCTTTATTAAATTTGTTCTATTGTATTAATACAAACTTAAATACACAAAACCTGTGAAATACTGTGACCAATGGTTATTTGTGTGCTTCAGGTGTGGTAATTACCATTTTCCAATACTGGCAACTTTCTTTAGTGGAGAAACTCTGAAACACATGTGTTCAAATGAATGAATGAGAACATTCATTGAGCACATTCGTGAACTCAGTTAATGAGAACAAACTCCTATGTCAGAAAAGGACATCTATAAGACTTTTCTATAAGTACTTATAATATGAATTTTCTTGCTGACAAACATTGAGAAATGAAACATCTTTGTTTTCATTTTTCACAAAGGTGTTCCTTTATAGCTATCTGGTCTGCCCTATCATACTCATAGAGATAGTCATGGTTGGTGGTTTGAGAACGTGCAAAAAGAGAGAAAGGGTAAGTGAGAGCATTTCATAATTTATCATGGTATGAATACATGGCATCACGGTAAAAAAAAAAAATAGAACTCTGCATTAAATATAACAGGGCATAAATATTTTTATGGATATAGCTTAATAAAAAATCTTTGCATCACTGATGTTCCAAAATGATTCTAAGATACTCTGTGAAAATATAAAACTGAACTATATTTCTGCCATGGCATATAGTAAGAGTAAACAATTTTTAATAGAAGAATACAATTGTGAGTTTTAACAAGCAAATGACTGCAATAATCTCCATCCATATTGGATACAATACAGGTATCTTTTCTTTGGACTATTGAACTAGTATTTGTTATAACCTATTCATGTTTTGGAAGGAGTTAAGGTCCTACTGTTTGTTTCCATTTTGTCGTCAACTGAAGTCCTCAGGATTCTATATAAGTACTGTTCTTAAGTATTCTGGATTCCAAAGATATGCACATAAATCTTTGAACCTAATATAGGACTTTATCCTGAGTCTTATTGTTTTGTATCTGCAGACCAGGGCTACCAAGTGGTTCTTGAATCTGATTTCTGTTACTTTCTTATCATTTAAAATCTTTGTCAACCCCAAATTTGACATTATGCTTTCTCTGGCTTCTTCAAAGACATCAGCAAAAAAGTTGAATAAAATAGAAAAGATTCTAGAAAAATCCATGCAATGAATCTCTAGGACCTCCCTCTTTATTGATCTTCTTGCATTCACTTATTAATTCACTCCTTTGCCATTTACCGATAAGCAGCTATGTCTGAGGCTTTTTGCTAGCTGCTGTTATAGAGCAATGATTAATACATAATTGCAACCTCTCAAAGCTCATAAGTTAGTTGGTGAGAAGTATATTTAAGTCAGCAAGAGCATAGAAGATTACTGCAGATGCTATGATTGTAGTATATTCAGAATAAACAAGGAAACAAGGGTAAGAGAGGTTAGTTTTAGCTGAGGGTCATAGGTATCAGTGAGCTGAGTTTTGAAAGATGAACATAGGAATCTGGGATGGTGTGAGATGGGTTGGGCTGAATGATGAGGAAGATTTTACAAGCAAAGAGATCTAAATGTGTGAAGTCAGAAAGCATGAACTACTATGGAGTTTTCAGGCAATTGAAGCAGTCTGGTGTGGCTGTGGTGTGGTGTGCTATCAAACAGTATGGTGCTATGGAAAGTGATACTGGAAATAGTAGGTGGGAGTCAAGCTAAAGAGGATCTGGTAGACCATGCCAGGTGTTGGGGTTTAATCTGTAGGCACTAAAGAAGTGTCAAGGTGTTTCAAGGAAGAGGGCATCACAGAATTGAATCTTGGAGAATGAGTCATAATTCACCAGATTTGGAGGGAGATAGAAAGATAAGAAACATAGATTTAATGTTCAGTATGAGACAGTGAGACTCAAAAGGCTACGGAACCACTCTTGATATCATTCCCCAATACATATTTTCTCAGCTTTTCCATAAGGCCAGGAGCAGCACCCCTATGTTCATTGCAGCATTATTCACAATAACCAAGATGTAGAAGCAACTCAAATGCCCAAGGACTAATGATTGGATAAAGATATATATATACACAATGGAATACCACTCAGGCATAAAAAAGACATAATCATCCCATTTCCAACCACATGGATGCACCCTGAGGACATCATGTTAAGCGAAATAAGCCAGACAGAGAAAAACAAACACCATATGATTTCACGCACGTGTGGGATATAAACAAAGTTATGGACAAAGAGAACAATTTAGTGGTTACCAGGGGGAAGGGGCAGGAGAGTGCACACAAGGGGTGCAGGGGCACATTTATACGGTATTTAACAAATATTAATGCACAACTGAAATTTCACAATGTTATAAACTATTTAGACTACAATAAAAACATTTTTTTAAAAATCTTGAAATTTAAGTTTTCTATACCTATGGCATTCTCGTGACCCATTTTCTTCTAATGTCAATCAAAATAGAGTGGGATTCACTTGAAATGTTGTGTTTGCTGAGTTCTCAAGATTACTTCTGTAGATCACATTTTATTTTTTCCATAAACACAAAAACAATTTAATAATAATTATTATTATTATATCCCCGCTGCACATTGAGTGCTTACTAAGTACCTAGCACATTACAGTTATTTTTTCAGTCTATGACAATCCCAAGAAGAACATTAAAATATTGTGGATTACTAATTTAATGGGCTCTTATACAGCTGTGATAATAAACTAACTGCTACTACATGAAAAATATGGATGACTCTCACAAACGTAATGTGGAATGAAAGAAAGCAGACACACACGAGTATCTGCTGTATGATTCCATTTATATGAATAACACAAAGCAAAGCGTATCTATGGTGATAGAAAATGGGCTAGCAAGTATTTTCGGGGTAGATTGACTGGGTGCTGGTATAGGAGTGAGTTTGGGCTTTGAAGATTCATGGAGTTGTACATTTTTGACATAAACATTTTCCTGGTTTCACATTATAATTCATTACAAAGTTTTTCACTCTCACTAACATATGAAGAATGGGTTGCTGTGAGACAAGTGTGGAATGAAGGAGGCCAGATAGTGAGCCATTGTACTCATGTGGGCAAGAGAGAATGATGGGTCAACCTAGGGAAGTGAAGGGAAGACTGAGAGAAATGGAAATATTTAGGATATAATGTATTTTATTTTTTAATTGAGATTATGCTACTTTAAACATTGTGAAATTTCAGCTGTATGTTATTTTTTGTCAGTCATCTTATAGATGCACCACTTCACCCTTTGTACCCATTCCCCACCCCCCTTGCCCTTGGTAATCACTAATCTGTTCTCTTTGTCCATGTGTTTATCTTCCACATATGAGTGGAATCATACAGAAGTCTTTCTCTATTTGGCTTATTTCACTTAACATAGTATCCTCAAGTTCCATCCATATTGTGAATGGGATGATTTTATCATTTTTTATGGCTCAGTAGTATTCCATTGTATTTATATACCACATCTTCTTTATCCAGTCATCAGTCGAAGGGGACTTAGGTTGCTTCCACATCTTGGTTACTGGGAGTAACGCTGCAATGAACATGGGGGTGCATGAGTCTCTTCAAATTTCTGATTTCAGGTTCTTTGGTTAGATACCCAGTAGTGGGATGGCAGGGTCATATGATATTTCTTTTTTTAATCTTTTGAGAAATTTTCATACTGATTTACATAGTGACTGCCCCAGTTTGCATTCCTACCAGCAGTGTATGAGGGTTCCTTTTTCTTCACAATCTCTCCAACACTTGTTATTTTTCGTCTTTGTTATTTTAGGAATTCTCATGGGTATAAGGTGATATCTTAGTGTAGTTTTAATTTGCATTTCCCTGATGATCATTGATGATGAGCATCCATATATCTTTTTTGGAGAAATATCTGTCCATATTTCCTGCCCATTTTTTGATTGGGTTGTTTTACTTTTTGTTGTTGAGTTGTGTGAGTTCTTCGTATATTATGGAGATTAACCCTTTGTCAGATATATGATTTGCAAATATTTTTTCCCAGTTGGTGGGTTGTCTTTTCGTTTCAATCCTGTTTTCCCTTGCCTTGTAGAAGCTCTTTAGTCTAATGAAGTCCCATTTGTTTATTCTTTCTCTTGTTTCACTTGTCCAAGAAGACACGGTGTCCGAAAATATCCTTTTAAGACTGATGTCAAAGAGTGTGCTGCCTATATTTTCTTCTAGAAGTCTTATGGTTTCAGGTCTTACCTTTAAATCTTTGATCCACTTTGAGTTTATTTTTGTGAATGGTGTAAGAGAATGGTCTATTTTCGTTCTTTTGTACATGGCTATCCAGTTTTCCCAACACCATTTTAGGATATAATTTGATGCTAAAGCCAACAAGACTTAATTATGAGTTAGATACTGGAGGATGGCAGAAAAAGAAGAATCAAGAATGATCAACAGGGCACTGACGTTGCATAGTGGTTAAGTTTATGTGCTCCACTTCGGCAGTCTGGGGTTTGCCAGTTCGGATTCTGGGCACGGACCTTGGCAACACTTATCAAGCCTTGCTGTGGCAGGCATCCGACACATATAAAAAGAAAAAGTGGAGGAATATGTGCACAGATGTTGGCTTAGGGCCAATCTTCCTCAGCAGGAAGAGGAGGATTGTTGGCAAATGTTGGCTCAAAGCTAATCTTCCTCAAAAAAAAAAAAAAAGAATGATCAATAGGTTTTACCTTAAAAATCTAAGTGAACGATGGAACCATTTATTGGTTGGGGAAGATTGGTGAAAAAAATGGGTTTGGGGAGGGTTTTGATCATAAGAGTTTGCTTCTGGATATGTTAAGTGTGAGATATTCAAGTGAAGAAGTCAAGAAGGCAGTTGAATACAGCGAAGAGGAGGTGTGAGCGGTGAAATTGAGAATTATCTGCTCAAAGAATAGATTGTCACAAGATTCAATGAGATTAACTAAGGAAAGCAAGTGGAGAGAGAAGATAGGAGAACTCACGATAAGTTTTCTTTTTAGAATAAGTATGTCACAAATAGTTCATGAGACACACTTATTCTGAAAACAAAAAGTGCTTATTTTACCTTTTTTTTTAAAAAAAAAATCTGTAACTAAAACTTAGGAATATTTTCTAAAGCTAGCAATCATAACTTAGCACCAAGTCCTGGAGTGCACTGACGTAAGGGATTGAGCAGAACAAGAGAAGTAAACAAAGGAGCCTGAGAGGGATCCATCAATGAAGTCAGTGAAAATCCACAAGTTGTGACAGTTCAAAAAGCAGGAGAAAAAATTTAAAAAGTACTTAATTTCCAAAGCATCACTGATCTTGAAGACTTGAGGCCAGGACCAAATGGATATCTTATTCAGTTCATTTAAGTAAGCATAGGCATTTGTTATGTCCCTTGTATGGAGGTGGCTCTACCTGGATACAGAGGGCTTTTGAGCACCTTTCTGTGACCTTAGCTTTTGCATATTGGGACAGAGTACCTGAGCAGTGAGTACATCATGGGCTGCCCACATCTAGACTCTTACCTCTTGCCCTCACGTGCTAGAGGTTCCCCTGGCTCTGACTCTGGTAAGGTCAATACTCACAGTGCATCCTAGTGTAGGTACTATAAAGTCACAAATTAGAAGTGTCTTCACAGCAGAATGTCAGCTCTGACATCAGCACATCTGGATTAGAAGCATATGAATCTATCTTTAATCAACAACATAGCACAGCGACACTTCAGGCACATTGGAGAATTCAGCCATGAGATGACTCTAATCAAGCACTGTCAAAGGGCTGCCAAGATCATCATTTTTAGAACAGTGCATTTCAAACTAGCTGTGCAGAACAAACTTTTAAGTACTACTTTACTTACTCTTGAATCTCCAGTCTTACAGTGCATAATTATCATATAGCTAGTACAAGTGAGTTCCATGCTCCATTCACCATAAGCAAGTCTGCTGGTCATGTGCAAGTCTTGCTGGTCAAGTTTGGTGGTCATGATAATGCTAAATTGCTATAGCAGTTTCTACACTTCTCAATTTCTGTACTTAACTATTTATGGACGGGTACCAGTTTGTGAACCATACTCTCAGTCACTCTGTAATTAAAACTAAAACCTCTGCTCACCTGCTTAGAAATGCCCATCGGCTCCTTTTTCTAATAGGTTGAAATGTGATTCACAAATCTCAGAGTGATTGTGCCCTGGAGCATATTACTTAATTCGCTATTACAGCTTCTATCATGTTTATCAGTATTTTTTTGTTTACATGTCTGTATACTAGCTACATGTGTGCTCCTGGAGGGCAGCGACAGGGTCATAAACATATGTATATCCCCAGCAACTGGCACCGTCCTTGATAAATAAGAAGACAACAGTGAGCTCATTTGGACACTTAGTCTATATTTATTAAGAACCTGCCATGAGGCAGGACCCATTTTAGGTACTAGAAATGTAGTGATGATGAACAATACTGACAAAATCCCTCCCCTCATGGAACGTTAATTCTGTTGGGGAGACAGAAAATAAGTGAGATTAAAAAAAAGTAAGATATGCATTTGTTTAGTTGGCGATAATTACTGAGGAGGAAAAATAAAGCAGGGGCAAAAAGTTGTTGAAATTTTATAAATGTTTTCTACATGATTGAAAATAGAGCTGAGTCAAAACTCCTTCATCACCTGGTTAAAATAATATCTTTCTAGTCACCTCTATGACCACACACAGTGACATGCTCACAGAACCTGAGTACCTTCTTGAATCTAAATTTCTCTCTGGAAATTTCCTGCCTTTTCTACTTAGAAAATACCGGCTTACCATTTAAGACCCAGGTCAAGCTTTATCTCTGAGAAGGCATCCCTGACTCCATGGGAGGGGGATAGTTAGCTACTCTCAAGGCATTCTCAACATAACTGTACAGTCGTCATGATCACATTGACTTTTGATTATTTGCTTGTGACAAGCTGTCTGCAAGAGTCTGCAAGGGTTGGAAGACAAAGGCCTGTTTTTCTTTCTTTCTGAATTCCCAGCGGCCGATGTGGCATCTGGGATATCAGGGAAGCTCGAGAAACATCTGTTGAAATAGATTCAAAGTAAAATGAGTTGAGAGAAGCTATCTAAGGGATATAGGAATTTCCGTTTCTTGGGTTTGTGGGTTTTGTCTTCATCAGAAAATAACACACTTAGAGTATATTAGTTTAAATATCTACAAAGATGTTTGCCTGAACATAATTTTACCTTTTTGGAATATATGATAGAAAGATAAGAAACATCCTTTTAAAAACTATTTCCACATCTTTGACATATCTGTCTCTCCAAACTGTACATTTAAGGATATTAGCAATGGTATTCTTCTAGAGTTCAGGTGAAAAACTATATATACATTATTTTATATTATATATATAATTTTTAGAGTGCTGCTTCTGTAACAGTAGATATACCATATGTTTTCCTATGTGACATCTTTTACTTTCTCACAAGGACTCAGTAAGGTTCTAATAGTTTAAATTTTCAGATGAGTAAACTGAAACTGGGTGTTTTTTCTTAACAGTATGAAGAGCTATCATTTATTGAGCACTTACTAAGTGTTGATCACTGTGCCACACTCCTCCTATGCATTATCCTACTTGGTTCTTCCATGGCCTAATCAAAGACTTGAGTTATTAAGGATTAAAGAGTATACATGATTATTGCCCAAGAACACACATTCAGAACTTTGAATAAGGCCGGGACAGTCTCTTGACTAGAGCCCACTTGCGTATGCACTACAATGTTTTCTGCCTTATAGTCAGGTGATATGCGTGAAGCCACGTTTGGCATCAGGTCATTTGATCCAAAGGCCAAATTGTGTTGTGCACTAAGAAATATTCTTCAGTGGCTCTTGTAGGCAGCCTGGGCTATCCACAGACTCTTGTGCAAAGATTTACAAATGCCAATGTGTACAATCTACTTCATAATAATTGATACTCAACTTATTTTAAAAATATATTCTAGAAGTATGCTATTCATACTTAAAATAAGTACATGCCCAATAACTGCAAAACCTGACACATTTTGCCAAACTGAACACACTTGTGTTGAAAAAACAAAACATTGCCAGGACCCCAGAAGCTTCTGTGGTTTTCCAGTTACCTTCCCCCACCCTCACTAAAGGCCACACACATTCTGAGTTCTAGTAGTATAGACGCATTTTGCCTATTTTTCTACTTTGTAAATAGAATCACTTTATAAAACTAATATTATTTATAATAAGTATCATCATACAGTCAACTCCCTTTGAGTATGCCTGTCTACCAGAAATTCTAGGATATGGTGCAACATACGAAGGAGCACCAGACTACAGGTCAATGACCTCACGATGCTGCACAGTCTGTTACTAACTCTATATCACAGAAGAGAAGTTGGGGACTCAATGGACCCATAGTGCTTCCTCCAAGTTCTTGAGATTCTCAGTGGCTTTCAGGTGAGCCTGTGAGAAATCCCACAGCCCCCCACCTTTGGTGCAGAAGGATGAAGTTACCAGCAATAGGTCCCCTGACTTTTGCTCCTCCAGCCCTAACAGCTTTGTGTGAGCCTCTAAGTTCCTGTATTAATTGGCTTTCGTATTTGGAATACATAGATGGGCGACTATCTTCCTGACCAAAATTTGATACCCTTTTAATTTATTTGAATTTTGTTGTTTATTAAGCTTATGGTCACCAATTTCACCTATTTTCACTTAAGTTTCCTAACCCCTAAATTGAGACAGTTGAGTATCACAGCCTCTAAGATTAATCCTAATTCTAATATTACTATATTTGTGAACTCAACTGTGTTTGGAATGGGAAGCCAGATAGCATACAGCAAAGACCACTGGGGACCTTGGCTTAAGAGTGACTGTTTATGGCCCTGCTCCATCCCTAACTAGTTGTGTGACCTTGAAACAAGTGTCTCATCTTCACGGAGGCCTGTATATTCCTCTGTAAATGAATCATAAGTATCTGTTAGTTACAGCAATATTGAATAGAGCTAGTGTCTGATAATTTGCAAACATTCAATGACTGTTTAATGCTTTCTGTTCTTTCCACTCTATTTCACTAAGAAGGTGCATGACACATTTAAGGAAGCATCAGTTAAGTGACAAAATAAACACAAATTTTCAATCAAATAAGTATTTTTCAGTTATCTGAAAACTTCAACTCATATGGAAGGTTTTCTTCCCCATGAAATTGGAGAGATGGATGAAGTGTACTATATTTAATGATAATTATGTTCTTCAGAATATTACTCAGAATAGATTTCTTGTATTGATTAGTGTAATATGCTGATACATGGGATTAATTTTGATCATCTTGAATTTATGTTATAAAGAATTTTAAGAAGTCAAAATTGGAGACATCCTAGAAAGCAGTTTTAGGACCTCTAGCCTATATGCACATCCAATGTGTTTATCATCACCTTGCAGTCAAAAGGCATGGAGCACTATTCTAGCTTCAGTACAAAGATAGCAGAGTTAACAAGGTTGCAGAAGCATTTACACTCTGACCATAGAGATGAAAACGTAATGGTAATACAAAAATTTCTATGCTGCAGAAATTCCTTCCCTGTCTAAAGCCAAACTTAAAACATTTAAAAAGAAAAATACACAAGATGATAGTATAAAATGAAAATTCATGTTATTTTGATAAACAGTATTCATTTTTTCTGTTGTTTTCATATTTTGCTTAACGTAGTAGAAGATAAAATAATTTTAATTCAAATGATTCTAGCTTTATGTTCATGAGTAAATCACTTAAATTCTCTAAGCATCAGAAAATAGTTTTTAAAAGATAGGAACATAATATCTGCTTTATCAGTCAGAAAAGACTGGTCATGCTGTAGTAACAAATGACCCCAAAGTCTTAGTGACTTATAACGATAAATGTATATTTCTTGCTTGCTATACATGCCCATCACAGGACTTGTAGAGATGGAGTTGATCACTGCAGTTTTTCAGAGCCTTGGCTGATGAAGCAGCTACTGTCCTAAACATTACCAGTCACTTAACAGAAAGAAAGGAGAATGCAGAGAAAGATTACATGGCCCCATAGTGGTACATGTCACTTCCTTTCTTGGTTCACTGGACAAAACTAATCATAGGTTCTCACAAAACTTCAAGTAGGCACGGAAATGGAATACTCCTATTCCAAAATGGTAGTATTTTGGAATGTGCCCAAAAGAAAAGAGAGAGAGCCAGAATATTCATGAGCAGCCCTCATGAATCATCCTTGCCCCACCTTCTTCACAGGGTATGGGGAGGATTAAACGAGTTAACTATGTGAAAAGAGTTTGAAAATTGTATAAAGAACTATAGAAATATAAGAGATAGTAAGTTGTAATAAATATAATTATTAAAAAATTGGAAAACAGAATATGGGACTCCAGATTAGATTTCATTTACTAAGGATATGAAATATTTTATGAGTCGAGAAAATGTTAGCAACAGAATACCTTATATACTTGTAGTTTAATATATTTATCTTTAGACAAACTCTCTTTACCACTTTGTGCACTTCATAGTAATTCATGTTCATATTCCCATCCCTCAGATTAATTAGGGCCTACAACTGTGACCACATTTTCCCATCAGTGGTTCCTTGACTAGTGATTCTCAACTAGTCTTGTAAAAGTACAAGTAGTCTACATCTCATAATTTACTGGACATTATCTGAAATCAAGCAATAAATACATATTAGACACCTATTCTATGCATACAGTGGCTGGTCCCTGAGACAAGTGTAAGAACAAGCGATCAGTCTGTGGTCTTTTGGATAAATCAAGTGCATAATAATGGGATTAGTTATGATAATAAAGGCAAGTTATTAGTTATAATAATAAAGTCATTTTCAAGCACCCACTAGATATTCTAAATCATATTAAGCAATTTTGTTCTCTGTATTTTAATTAACCCTCACAATGACTGATGAGAAGAATATCATTATTCTTTGTACTGTTTTTTGTATGAGGATCCTCATGTTTGGATTGCTTAAGAAATTTGCCCCAGGGGCCGGCTCAGTGGTGGAGCTGTTAAGTTTGCACATTCCGCTTCCGCAGCCTGGGATTCGCCGGTTCGGATCCCAGGTGCAGACATGGCACCGCTTGTCAAACCATGCTGTGATAGGTGTCCTACAAATAAAGTAGAGGAAGATGGGCACGGATGTTAGCTCAGGGCCAGTCTTTCTCAGCAAAAAGAGGAGGATTGGTGGCAGATGTTAACTCGGGCTAATCTTCCTCAAAAAAACAAAAAAGAAAGAAATTTGCCCCACATTGCATATTATTATATGACAGAGCCTGGAAACAAGTCCTGTCTGACTCCAGATTCTAAGCAGAATTCAAAGCTTGGGGGCTGACATTCCTGACTTAAGAACAAGACATCCATACATTAAGATTAAACAATGAAGTATTAAAGAATAGTCTAATTCAACAATACTGAGGCATCACAATCCAGTTTGTGATTGACAAGCATGCACTGAAAACAATAAATGGTATTGTTTTCCAAAGAGACCAGAGGAATCACGATGAGGTAGAATTTGCTGTACAGACTTTTTTTTTTATGAGGGTTTTATTTACCTTACAATAAATAGTCCCATCACTGAGATGAATCAGACAAGTATACTGGGACTACACTAGACACAGGAAGCGTCGGGTTTTTTTCCTCTCATTTATCTGCTGTTAAACCTTGTGCAAGTTATTTGTGTTGTCTGAGCCTGCGTTTCCTGGTTTGCAAACTAGAAGTAATATAGTTTACCCCACCTATTACACAGAATTGATGAGATAATGGAGATAATGAGACAACAAGAAAACTGGAAACCCTTAAACCAACGTGAGGAGTCTTTGTATTTCAAATAATTTGATCAAATATCAAGGATTTGTAGGTGCTATGAATATTATCTCATTGTTTACACTATGTTAGCTTTTCCAGAAAAAGGAAAATGGATTGTATGTTGTGGTATTTTAATACCTAGGAGAGACCTTGTTTCCTCTGAGCTATTGCTTCCAGTGTCCGCTCGTCCACCGAGTCACCTTTCACTTCTGGTGTCAGGCTTTAAAACACTTGATTGGCAAAACCCTAGAGTCTAGATGATCTGTTGTGTTTTGTTTTTCAGTTGCCAAAACTTCCTCTGGCATATTGTTGATTCTCAAAGTTTGAATGAATGAATGTAATTATGTATACATGACTAGAAAGATGGAGCAACGTGGGCTGGCTGGATGGCACAGAAAGATGGTTGAGTGGATGACTTGTGGGTGGCTCAGACACAGGGCTGAGTCCATGGTCTTCCTTCCTTCCTTAAAAAGTATTCACTGTTCAGCCCAGGAAAGCCATCATGATAAATGGAATGACATATATAACATGGTCCTTGTCTTAAAAACTTAAGTTCTAGCACAGAAAACTATCTAATCCAAGACTTAAAGATGGGTGAATCTTGAGAGAGATGTGGATAAATCTGAATAAAAATTCAAAAAGTTATAGATTTTGTGAAGGATGGGATGAATCAGGGAAAGTTTGTGAAAAGGTAATATTACAAGATGGAATATTGTATGTTCAAAAGTTTGAAGGGAAAAAGAGGGAAAAATCATGTTGGTCCAAATCCGTGTGTGCTGGAGGAGCTATTTGGCAGCGTGTGCTCGTTCCTCACTTTTCTAGTAGTCAACTCCTGGAATAATCTCCCATCTCCTGGCAACAAGCTATAGTGGTAAGAGGACTTATGTCTGAATCCTGTATAAAACCTTTCACTGAAGGCACAGTGTACCATCAGCAAGTTACTTAATCTCTTTAACCCTCACAAGACTCATACATACAATGGGAATTACAATGCTTACTTTGTAGGAACACAGTGCCTGGCTTAAAGTTCAGACTCCAGAGACGTTTGTCTAATGAATGAATGCTACCATAAATGGAATTCAAGAACCACTGTGAGTAAGTATGCTTACAGGGGCATGAGGTAAACTCTAAAGTGTTTTTCAGCCTTTGCTTCGAATTAGTGATACTTTTTAAAATTTTGTTGTGCAATATTGGAATATTTGATATTGGGAGAGAGGGGCAGTAGAGATAAAATAGAAGAGTAGGTTGCAACAAATGGCAGTACTAAGTTACTTTTACACAGGACATGAGAGTTTAGTTGAGTGTCCCCTCGAACTCATTATTTTATACCGCAGTACCCTTTGACAGGGAGCCCTGTATATTTGAAACAGCATAGAAACTTCGCTGATGAGATAAATATTCTGTACTGGGGTTTTATGTAGAAGTACACGTTTTCAGAAATATCACGCTTTAATATATTTAGCAATTGCATGGGTAATCTACTATCTCTGAACTAAAATTACTCTCTCTATAAATAATCTGCAATTTGGCAGGATTTTGTGCAGATGCCTCAGTGCCCTCCTCATTGTGTATGTGTGCATTTATTTTTAACGTTTGCATTTTTTATTGACTCTTCACAATTTTGGCAAGTTGAAGGGCTTGTGGTGGTTAGGGAGCATGTGTTAGTATTGCAGTTGGTTTGAATGGAATGCTTTTGCCACTGAGCAACTCACACCATTTAGTTGCTGAGCTGCCACTCTCCAATGGATTGCCATCACTCTAAAGCACGCTTGGTTGGTCGAGGAAATTATTTGAACTGTGCTGGAGACTTCAGTCAATGGTTCAGTAATCACACTGCTCCTTTGATTCTAAATGATCCATCTCAAACAACTTTATCACACAGCGTTCTTTTATCTTATGCGATTTTCCCTAATAAGACAAGAGTGCCCACTGAGAATCATCACCATATTATATCTGCTGCTCACATAGCACCTCTCACTGCACTGTGACCCCCCGCCCCGCACCGGGATTATGGAGAGGAATATCTGTCTTATCAGTCGTCCAATTTAAAGCAGCCAGGAACAACGGCTTTAGTTTCTAGCTGAGGAATCCTAGAGTTCTCCTATGACAGTGTTCATATCAGAATCAACTAGAAATCATCTCATATTATTGAGATTTTGATAGTCTCTTTGAGACAAAAGCTTACGTAGAAAAATGTAAAGAGCTCCGACACAAGTCTAGTTTAATGACTATAAATAAATAACTGGGTCCAAAAATAAAAGTGTTCTTTCCTTTTTTAAAAATAATGAGTAAATACAATAATTTTCAAGTTGATTTGAAAAATAAAGTCACCATGAAAATTGAACTATTTTGATCATTATTTAATGTCTCAATATTCCCCCATGTATATGTTAACGATATTATAAGCTTTTGTCCATATACATGCATGTAGATGTGTATGCTTTTATGTATGTGTGTATGATAAAGTTCTTAGAAAGAATAGAATTTGCCTAATACTCCTACCTTGAAAGTTTGGCTTGTTAGTTCACTGGGCATGCATTCTTACATCTAATACAATATCGTCATCAAACTTTAGATAGAATAAAGAGGTAAAAAATGTATGCAAATGAATATCTGCCTGGTTAACCAATCACAAAAAATTCTTTGTACATGAGAATCACATTTATAACATAGTATATATATAAACAATATAAAACACATATATAGTGTACATATATATACTGTTTGTATGTATGTGTGTATATTTGTATATGCATATATATGTATGTGTATATTTACATATATACACACACGAGATTATAAATATATATATACACACATATGTATAGCTTTTAGATGTTGAAATATATTTGAGACTTGCTTCTTGCTTTAACACCTCCAGAGAGATTTACATATACATTAGTATGTCAAATGCTCTGAGGTATCCTGCAGTAAAGAAATTCCTTTAGTATTGTTTAATCTGGAGTGGGACTTACTCAAAATTATTTGACTGAGAGCCAATTTTCCACAGAAATGCATAGCCACATTAGGTTTTTGTAGAAAAGGTGTTATACTGTTCTTACTTTTGGAAATGTTGAATTAAACACTTCATATAAATTTTCTCATTTACTCTTACAACATCTCCATGGGTTATTGTAAAGAATATCCTTATTTTATTTTTGCTAAGCCAAACCCTTTTTTTCTGGCAAAATAGTACCTTGAATTTCCTTTGGGAGGAAAAAACCACTCTTCCCTAGCCCCAGCATCAACTTCAGAGGCAAGCCCTGTGTGATTGAAATGATCTATTCATTCAATAAAATGTACGGAGCTTTATCTGATATGCCAGGTACTTTTATAGATACTTGAGATATAGCTTCAAAGAAAACAGATAAAATACACTGCAGTGATAGAATGTACAAACAAACAAATACTTAAATGAAATATAGAGAAGTTTAGATGGTGAAGAATGCTAGGGAGAAAGAATAAAGCAGAGAGAGGGGAATTGAATGCTGTAGGGGGGTGGGGCACAGTGTCTATTGCCCATAGTAATTTATGGAGAGGAAAGGGATGATCTCAGAGTCCTGGGCTTCTTATGGTGCCTGAAATAAGTAGGGTTGAAATAACAAGGTTGGCTTTGAGTTATTCATTTAGGAAATATTTATTGAGTGGCTACTATACTCCAGGGAAAGTTTAGATATTGCTAATATGGAAGTTAATAAAACAAAGATCTCTAATCTGATGGTTACAGTGCTGTGCTGAAAAATGTTTGAAAACTGGCTGTTGATAAAATAAAAGGATCATAATTTGGAGTGTTTGTGGATTTTTGTGATCTAAAAAACCTACCATGACCAGTTGCAAGCTACCACTTGGATATAGAATTAGAAAAGGATGCACGAAATCAGCTCTTGTATGAAAGTAAGGGTAGACACATGTACCTTATATTCTATCATGTAAAGATAAATGTACTAAGTGATAAGTTAAACACATGCATTAGAAGATGATAGGTGCCAGCAAATAAAAGAAAGTACAGCAGCATAAGAAGGGATGAAAATGCTGAAAGGAGGAGAAGTAGAGTGGAGTAGTAAGTAGGGAGGCTGAAATTGACCTTACTTAGAAGGTAATATTTCAGCAAAGATTTTAAGGTTAGAAACACAGACAACCAGATCCAGGAGGCAAGAATCTTTCACGCATCAAGACACCTAGATTCTAACATGAAATCATATTTTGCTTGTGTTGGGGGACCGCCTAGAGGCCAGTATGCCTGGAGCAGAATGAGCGAAGGGAAGAATATTAGATGAAGCAGGGGCACAGATCATGTGCAGTCTTATAGACCAGTGAAATGGACTTTAGATTTGACTCTCAGTTAAATTGGGAGCCGTTGTAGAGTTTTGAGCACAGAATTAACATGATCTGACTCTTATTTTAAAGAACATTTCTAGTTGCTAGGCTGAGAATAAAATATAGGCAAGGAAACCAGTTAGTATTCATTCAAGTGGTTCAGATCAGGGTGGTAACAGTGGAGGTAGTGATAAGCAGTTAGATTCAGAATACATATAGATGGAAAAGTCAACAGGATTTCTTGATAGGTTGGTGGCATCCTGTGAAAGAAAAAAGAGAGAGCAATGGTGAATCCAAGATCTTTGGCCTGAGCACAGGGAAGGACGTGGTTTCAATCAAATAGGATTGAAAAGGCTTTGTGTGGTGGTGGTTGGGGGGTGATTGGGTGGAATCAGGACATCAGTATTAGATTTGTTGAGTCTGAGATGTTTTTAGCATCCAAGAGTGGATATTTAGTAAGTAAGAAGTTGGAAACATGAGTTTGGAGTTTGGGGTAGAAGTCTGGGCTAAAGATAAATATTTTGTGTTCTGTATGTAGATTTTAAAGCCATGTATCTAGAGAGGATTGCCAAATGAATAAGTACAGATAGAAAAGAGAACCAGGAAATGTCTCTTAGGGCACTACAACACTGAGAGCTCACAGTAAAGCAGAGGATTCTGCACAAGAGGCTGAAAAACATTGATCAGTGAGATAGGATAAAAGCCAAGAGAGTGCGATGTCCTGGAAGTCAAGCCTGTCAAGCAGGAGGGAGGACTAATTATTTCAAACGGTGCCAGAGGTCAGGCAGTATGAGGTCTAAGAATTGACCAATGAATCTATGAACATGGTAGTTATTGTTAATATTTACAGCAATTATGTCACCGGATGGAGGGTGAGAAAGCTTTTTAGTGGGTCCAAGAGAGCTAATAGGGAAAGAAGTGATATCAGGACAGTATTTAGAATGAGCTTGCGATTTGTGGAGGAAGTTGTGGGGTCTTTCTTGGTGTACTTAGAGTTTGGTACTCTCTATTCAATGCCATCCTCACAAGTGAAAAAGAGGATAGGGAAAGGGGAATTATTATCTAGAGAGTTAAGGGTTTCTGACTTCTTTTGCCTCTCCTGCTCTGAGATGCTAAGACTAGGGAAGGGTGGCCTTATTTGAAACTTCCAGGTGAAACTCAGTGGCTCTCTTTTGACTCCTGCTGATAGAGATGCAAGTGAGGCCAACTTATCAGGAGCACTGGAGACATGTTGTTAAGCTAAGCCATGTATTTCATTTCTCCAGTCCAAAGATTAGATAAAAAACCAATGAGAGTCAGGTTTCCATTTTTGGCTTGCCTATTGGAGGAGAAATGCTCTTTTATGCTGGATTTGAGTCTTGGGGTGCAGGGGGAGTGTCTAAGTGATATCTAGTTGGTACAGTAATCTTAGTTTTGTCTGGATGGAGCCTGGAGCTAACAGAGGGCAACAGGTGGATCAACCAAATGGTGATAGAGCCAAGAGATGGGAAGAGGCCAAGTCTTCTTGTCTTCACTAAATCCTCAATCCAACCATGCTTTCAGCCTCCCCTAGCTCTGCCCATTTCATTTACCTAAGCTAATAAAATTCCCTTTTTGGCTTAAGTCACTTCAAGTCAGATTTTCTCTCAAGGTTTCTAACTGAGCCAGGTAGGTATTATTATCACCACATTGGTATAGATTGGTCTCACTGGTACAGATGAGAACACTGAGGCTTATTTTTCGGTGAATGACTAAATGCCCAGGCTCACACAACAAATGAATGAAACCAGGTGTGTCTCAGGGCTACCCACTTTCTCTCTTCTGCTAAGGAAAAAAAAATTCAATGAGTTAGGGAAAAATATGGCTCAAGAAAAGAGATGAAAAACTAACTTCCTAAGAGTCTGCCACTGGAAGGGACTTTCACTATTGTTTTTTTGTACTATTGTAAGGAAACTGTACCTTAGGGGACTAAGGAATAAGGGTCCGAGGGAGAGGGTTTAACCAGCAAAGGAAAAATGGTACTCAGTTTCTGATTCTATACCCAAGCCTCAAGCTTCCTTCAACTCCACATTATTCCACTTCAAAACCCCCAAACAAATGAAAATAAATAGAGTTAGACATTAGAAGTGATGAAAAAAGAGTAAGGCCTAAATAGCACTTAAGAAGAAACTCTACAAAATTCATTTAGGACAAAAGGCCAATTAAGGTGAAATCCATATCTCCTCTACATTAGTGTTAAGAAAGTAGAGGAAATTACAGTTGTTTAGGTAAATAGCTGAGAGTAGTGTGTGTCATGGGAATTTGGGGTTTTATTGAGAAATCCAATGAGGGGTAAATCCCACTCAATGGTGCTCCCTAAAGAAGAACTGATGAAAAACTTGGGAGAGAAGACTATGGATCTTTAGCCAATGAGTTCATGGCAATTTTTGGGTGAGAACAGCAGGAAAAATAGACAGGTAAGCTACACGACGGGCGAAGTGAAAAGTTATTTAATAAAAGCATATTTTTGAGTATCCACTATCTGCTAGTATTTTGTGGGATGTCTAGAACTTACAAAGAGTCATATTATCTACCCTATGCCTCAGAAAATAAATAAGTAAATAAATAAAGCAACAAATAAGAGGAAGGCATGGCCATTGATAGCTCTCACTTTGTCCTCCGGTTGAGATTGTCACAGTTTGCACTGTAACCGGCAATAAAGGAGAGTCCTCAACTCTGTATCATTATACTATTATCAAATATTTTTGCTCTTTCTCAATCTGATAGGTGAAAAGTGATATAGTACTGTAGCTTTGTTTTTGCATTTCTCTTATGAGTGAAATGGAGTATCTTTTTATGTTTTGTGACTGTGTTTGCTCTCCTGTGAAACTTTGTTTTGCTGATAATGTTCATGAGCTGTTGGTGTTTTCTTATTAATTTTTATTTACTATACCTTAAGAAAACAAGGTTTTCACTTGAGACATGTGCTACAAACTTTTAACCAAACCTTTGTTTGAATTTTTTGTTTATTTTTGCCTTGCAAAATGTTTTATGTTTTCTATGTTGTCATTTTAAAAATTTTATGGCTTCTGGCTTTCATCACTACTAATTTCTTTTCCATAGGATTTGTGAAAAACAAAATCCTCCCAAGTTATCTTAATTCTTAACTCATTTGAGCCTTTTTGCTTTCATATAAACATCATATGCATTCAACTTTACACCATAAGCTTGAGAAAGGAAGGCATAGTCTTTATCCTTTCAGGAATTAGAATTCATTGACATCAAAATAATTGAATAAGATGGCAAGTTTTACCTACTGTTTTGTACGTGCTTCTATGTCAAGCACTGAGGAACATGAATTAAATGAATAATATATTTCTATTTCTTTCCCTGGTAGCTCCTAGAGTTTTCCTATATTAATGTTAGTGATATATTCTGAACTAAATGTATAGTATTTAAAACTTCTTGACCTCTATTAGAACATATAAGCTTTATTGCAAATGGCTCTTGTTGTTCTTTATTTCTTTTTTAGTTCATTCTTGAATAATATTAAGATTTGAGTCCATCCCTTCATCTACATTTTCTCAGTATAAAATTGCCCATATTTCTATTTCTCAACCTCTCTGAGTCAAGTTATAGTCATATTCTTTTCTTTTGTAATCCAAAATGGTATTCTTATATCCAAATAGATAATTTTATTTTTATTTCTTGATACGAAATATATACTTGGTCTTAATTGTGTCTTGTATTTTATGTGATACTCTCTGCTTTCACTGCTCCTTTCTAAAATCTTTTACTACCTGAAGAGTATTTCTTTGCTATTTGTGTGTGTGCATCCCTTGATAATTTAGAATTATGGTCCATTAATTGCTCTTCTTAATGTTACTTTTATAACTACAGCTTTATATAAATTCTTGCGATTTCATTGATTTACACAGCAACTATTGAATCCCCACAATGAGCAATTATAAGATTACAACACTATTTCTTTGTGTAGGTCTCCCAGAAGCAGATATTGAGGCAAAGACTTGAGGGTAAGTTGTTTGTTAGGAGATAATGGTATGAAAGTTGGGAAGGGAATGCAGGCATTAAGGTGGCATTATCAAGCCAGGTCCCACCATGGGTGACTAGAGTGAAATCCTGCTGGGAAACTCTTAGAATGAGAGTAAAACACTGTTCTCAGGATCTTCTCATCTGAAGGTAAGGAAGTGGGGTAATTATACACCAATCCACACTACCAATTTACTGAGGGCTGCTCGCAGGGTTGTTAATTTCCCTGTACTTGTGGCTTTTCTCAGAGTCAGAGGATGTTACATGAATAACAGAAGATCTAAGACAGAGAAATGCAGGTACTAGAAGTTGGAATTCGAGCTGTCCTGTCCTGAAATGGAAAGGATACAGAGATATGCGCAGGACACTCACATCATTACATCATTCTGATTCACTCGTGTCCTATGTTGAATTCCTGTCAGCAGTTATTTGAAATGATGGCCTGTCCCAAATTCTAAAATAAAATGGAAGATTTTCAAAAGGAGGTTTGATAGGACAAACTCTAGTCCCCATTGCTAAAGGTGGTCCTAGAGCCTTGATTGGTATACATCACTGCCTGTCTCTACCTGTCTCTAGAGTTCCCCTATCAGCATTTCTGATTGTCCCCTGGTTATGATGCCCTTGTTAGGTTACGGTTGTTACAATTGTCCCTTTACATTTTTATAGGACAGAACATGGAAGCACCAAAATGTTCCCCCAGAAATCCCTTGAATCCCACACTTACTGCTCCTTGTCACCACTATATAATAGCAACATTATCTTCTTGTGATTATTGAGGTCAATTACCCTTACCAATTATGTAACTTCTTTGCTCGCTAGCACACTAGTATGAAGATCCATATGCTGGGAGACATAGCAGCATTCTCACTGTATCTCTGGAAAGAGCATTCCCCTTCCTCTCCTGGCAAGAATATCCTCCTGTCCCTGAAACTAGACCTCTAGTCTAGCTAGAGTAAATCCCAGTAAATAGGAAAAAGATTCCTTCCAGGCAAAAAGGGTCCAGTGAAATTAACTTGCTGCCAAGTGGCAGGTTAGTTAGTCTTCTTGAAAGGATGATTCAATATCATATGCTCAGTGTCTATCTCTGCTGCTGACAGTTTGAGCATTCAGTAGCTGCAGTAACTAAGTCAACTGTAATGAGAAGGGAGCCCATTATGTCAAGTCCAAGCATTGTCTCCACCCGTGCCACCATAGCTTCTCTGTGCACACGGTAGCTCTGGACCCTGGCTGATCTCCATTGAATGAAGTCTGCTGTCTCCTTGGTTATTCAGCGCCTCCATTATTGTGACTGCTGTTAGGTTGGAGGACTTTGTGTTCATTCTTAAAGGACCATTCCTATACCTCTTGATCTAATATATTTTTCTTTGATCTTTTAATCTTTCTCCTTCCAGGACCCTGACCAACCAAACAAGCCATTTGTCACTGTCTATGAGTCCATGTATATTCTTTACTCAGACTACTTCTTTCTCTACACTAAGTTGATGACTAGAGGTTTAATGCTTGTAGCTCTGCCCGGTAGAAGGATTTTCCTAATCAGTATCTTTCAAAGCCACTTTTGAGTGAGACTACAGTGCAAGAGAGGTCCTTTTTGAGCTCACACCTACATATCAAGATGGCTCATCCATAAACTCATCCATAACCCCAGGTTTTCCTGTTTGATCCTCCCTACAAGGCCATAGGAGTGAGATCAGTGAAAGATGTAATGACAAAAGTAGGTGATATGGAATTCTATACCACTTGTTTGTAAAACAACCTGTGTCATCTACACATGCGTGGATCATGATGGATTGCTGCTATGCCCACCTGACTTTTTGACTTGGTGAGTCTGACAATGTTAGCTCTGGACAATTTCGTTAGGATAATCCCTTGGTGTCCTATAATCGTGCACTCAGGATAAGTTTTACCAGGATCCAATAGCATATCAGAGATTGCTTTAAAAACAGTAAAGTTCTATGTTGCAGAAAGTATGCCCTTGTTCCAGAAACTTAGAGATTTGTGCTTTGACTCTATTAAGGTTTGCCAGAGACTTCACAGAGTGTTTATTTCTATCACAGATACTTGTAGCAATATAGTATCTGCCAGGTCCTAGAGGCCACTTGGGGAGATTTTTGTACCACAACTTGGTAGCCTTCCGAGTCACCCAGTATATGGGCCAGATTAGGATTCTCATGTTTAGCATATCTTGTCTCCATAATCTGAAGAGTCTTTCAAGTACTGCACTATTTTTTTCAGTGATGGGAGTTATAATCACTTCTCCCTTTCTCTTGAAAATTATGCTCTGATGTTCCCCAGATCATTGGACCCCTAAAAATTTATCAATGTGGTTGGTGCCTAAATCGTTCATTGTAGTATTTATCACACACCCTGTAGTGTGCATATATCCAACCAGAACATGCAGTGTACTTGCCACTTCCTGCTCTCCAGGTGTATTTACCATGACTTTATCAATATAATGGACCAGAATGACGTTCTGGAATATCCAAAGATAATCAACCTCTCTGCAGACTATATTATAAAAGAAAATAAAAGTCCTGGGATAAGAATATATCCTCTGTCTAACCCAAGGGAATACAAAATGCTTCTGATCCTTTTTGTCGATAGGGAATGAAAAGAAAATGAATTTTCCAGATCAATAACCATATACTAAGTACCATATTGCTGTGTTGATCTGCCATATTAGTTTGATTCATATAAAACAACCACTTTTGTAGGTAAAAATGATCAAATGTTGGTAATTTTATGTGGTTTAACCTAGAGTAAGATGCTTCATTTACCACATCAGATGCAACCAGGATTATTAAGTTTACTATGACCACCATCAGTCACTATGATTCAGTTGAGGTTGTTGCTAGGACAAAATTGTTGAATCAAGTAGATAACCATTTTGTACCACCAGCCTACACCTTTAAGCCGTTGAGGATGACACTAAATTACTGCCATCATAACCAGAATATGGCAATGATTCTGATTTACTCTTTCAGCCAGTGGACAAAGAGTAAATATTTCCTAATATATGGCTCTTCCACCACAATTCAGGAAAACAGGGTGAGCATTCAATCAGGGTTAATTTTATTAAGCATCTTTTTAATCATTTGATAATTAGGAAAATGAACACAGGGTAGGTCCATAGACTATTCGACCCATTCTGAGATGAATTGGGCCATGACTCCATTTATATTTTGGCATCTGTATGCCCCCTTCTCTAGTAATAAGGTCAGAGTCAGTTCAGACCCTGGATCTGACAGCCCTCAATACACTCAGCTGTTCCTATTCCCCCAGTGTACATTACTCATATAAATGGCCATAAGTCTCTTTAGAGAAGGATTTTTAGAAATTCTACAATGTATATTTGTAGAAATGTAGGATCCTCCTCAAGGTCACCTGCCTTCCCTTTTAGTTAATGGTCTCTGGGTCTTAAAAATAGTTCAGTTCTGAAACTTGGACTATGTGTGATATTGTTGCAAGGCTGATATCGGCCTTTGGCTCATCCTTTTGGTCTTATTTTATTTGTGAATCAAGCAATGCCCTCTTTGCCTACCCATCCATCTTGCCCCTATGAATGTCTATTGGCCATCCTGGTTTACCTGTGTTTTATGGTAGTTATATCCTCCTTGCTTCTGATGAGTAAATATTTCTTTCTGGATACTTCTATTCTAGAACTCTATCATCCACATTGACATGAGAGAGCTCAGTTCTGCAGCATTCTCAGATCCTGCCAACATTGGTCTGCAAAGAACATCTATCATCAAGTTTCTCAGCAATGCTTATCTCTCATGAGCATATTCCTCATTGTTTTTGTAAAAGCAATGTCCTCTAGGCCCTCCTGGAAAACATAGACAACTATTTGGTTCTCTGTTTTAATGTAATAAATCAATGCTAAAATATCTAACTACTTGAGTTTTTAGATTTTTTCCTTAATACTCTGCCAAGCTAGTTCTGGAAAATCCACCTCATTGTTTGATTCAAGCTTCAAGGGATTCTCCTTACAATGAATTTGGATTTGGCTCCATGTGTCCCTGTCTGAAAGTTAAATCCTAAGTCATGAGAGAGATCCTTCATATCAATAATTCTTCCTTATCCAGTTATATATTCTCTCTCCACTCTTGTCTGACATCTTCAAGCTCCACTCCTAATCACTTTCTCCTGGTTCCTGCTAATAAATATTAGCCTGACTTTATTATCTTCTTGATGAATAACCTTACCATCCTGGAACAAAGGCTGTATTCTCTCAGGCCATCTACGATGTGACCTGTTATTAGTCTACTAATTATAAAGGGAGGTGGGAACAAATCTTGAGAATGACAACTATAATCTTGTGATGTATTTACCTCAGGTGAAAACTCTCCAAGTCAGCATGGTCTCTAAGCAAAAGGAATCTGCTAGCAAAGGGAAGCTAGCAAGGGGTTCGGGTGGGGGAAATGTGACAGCCGCAGAACTAGAAGTTTCAGGACAATCTTAGAATTCAAATTTCCCATGAATATTGACCTAGTGGTTCCCAAGCCAGGTCTGAGGCTCCCACTTTCCTATCATGCCTTAACTTAATACGGGGAATTTTTGGAAGATTGTGAATTTTCCTTAATGATAATTCAGCTCCTTTAAATCAGATCTTGCACCTGATTTTCAGCAAAGTCTTCATTCCACTTGCAAAAGATGGGCGACTCCTTACATACAACACATATATCCTTTTGGCTTTCACGTTGTGCCCTCATTTAGTAATTGCTTGATGTGAGCTTTCATTTCTTCCTTCAGTGTTTCAGTTGCACTTAACAATAACCAATTCCATAGTAGTTTTTAGTAACTATTGCCTTTTTATCTCCTGAATGCTAGAGAGACTGCGTTAGTTGGAGCATCTCCCTCTATTTGTATCGCATCCCAAGTCACCACAGGTGAGTGTAATTGTATGATCGATGCTGGCTAAAGCACACCAGGTGTTAGCACTTCCCACCATAAAAAATAGCCTCGTTGTTGCCTTCTGGTTGGTAAGTGATCCAATTTCAGGATCCCATCATGAGCATCCGCTTCCTAGGAGCACTTTTCTTATCAGCTGTCTTAGTTTGTGTTCCATCAGAATCAGACCCAGAACCAAGGATTCTAGTCCAAGTGTTGATCTGAGAAGAAAAGGTAGGAGAATGGGGAGGGAAAGACTGACAGTAAGAGGTCCTGGTACCACTTGAGTGGCTGGAGAAACTTGAGAAGCCAGTGTAGTGTACTTGCTTGTGTTTCATTGTTATCCCACCTGAGGGGGAGTGACTTAGGTTGAGGGCTGATCTGAGGGGTGTTTATTTCCTGGCATTTCTAGGCTGCCATTTGGGTAGACTAAATACTCGTCTTGCAACAGAAAGCCAAGCCTTCTTGGAGAAAAAATTCTGCTGGCAGTTGTAATTTGACATACACCGAAGTGGTAAGTGTGAAGAGAAGTGGGTGGGACACTGATAGTGTCTGCTCTAATTATTTTTTCTTAATAAAATGACTTCTTTGTCCTTAATATGCTAGTATTCAACTTTATAAATTTCAATATGCTTGCATCATTATAACCTTATTTATCCACTTTAAATTATATAATTTTGAGAGCTTGGTTACACGAGATGAGGAAATGAAACTTCTTAAACTCTCTCTCACACTCTCATTCCCTTTCCTTCATTCCTTTACTGTTTACAGTTTCCACATTTCTAGGTTTATAACATTTTTATTCTGTTCAGTAAATATTTTGTATTATAGTTGTCCTAACCTTAGCTCTATATGTGGAGTCAAAGTCTGCTGTGGTTTCCTTTCCCAAAGATTTTCTATTCATCTTAAGTTTGCTAAAATTTGCCTTCCAGTACTTTTTTAAAAAAGGTTCATGCAAAATATGTGATTCCTGGTATGCTCAAAAATATTTTATTATATATCCAACCATCTATTCAGCTTCCCTGGTTGGATTTCCAATAGGTATCCCAAGTTGTACAATTTCCAAAGTGGGCTTCTGATCTTCCTCCTACCAAAGCTCAAGTCTGTTCCTCCCACAATTTCCCCAGTAAATGGCAATTCCATTTCTTTTGGTGGCTTAGAACGAAAACACTTGGAGTCATCTTTGACTCCTCTCTATTTCTTTAGTAGACTTTATTTTTGTAAAGCCGTTTTAGATTTGCATGAATATTGAGAGGATACATAGATTTCCCGTATACCTCTTGGACCCCACCCATGCGTAGTCTCCCCCATTATCAACATACCCCGCCAGAGTGGTACATTTGTTACAGTTGATGAATCTACACTGACACATCCTTATCACTCAAGGCCCTCGGTTTACATTAGAGTTCACTCTTGGTGTTGTGCATACTGTTTGTTTGGACAAAGGTATGAGGACATATATCCATGATTATAGTATCATAAATAATAGTTTTACTGCCCTAAAAGTCCTCTGCGCACTGCCTATTTATCCATCTCTCTCCTCTAACCCCTGATAATCACTAATCTTTTTACTGTCTCCATAGTTTTGCCTTCTCCAGGATGTCATATGGCTGGAATCACGAAGTATGCAGCCTTTTCAGATTGGCTTCTTTTACTTAATAATATGTATTTAAGGTTCTTCTCATGGCTTGATAGCTCATTTCTTTATAGCATCTAATAATATTCCATTTTCTGGATGCACCACAATTTATTTATCCATTCACCTACTGAAAGACATCTTGGCTACTTCCAAGTTTGGGCAGTTTGAGTAAGGCTGCTATAGACATCCATGTGCATGTTTTTGTGTAGATGTAAGTTTTCAACTCCTTGTGGTCAATATCACAGAGCAGCATTGATGGATTGTATGGGATGAGCATGTTTAGTTTTCTAAGAAACTGCCAAACTATCTGCCAAAGTGGCTGCACCATCTTGTATTCCTACCAGGAATGAAAAATATCTTTTCTCTTATTTTTAAATCCTACACGCAGTTCATAAGCCCTTTGTCACTGCTTGTATTGCTACCATCTAGGTTCAAGCCATCATCAGATTTAACTAGCATTACTTAATATCCTCCTAAATAGACTCCCTATGTCTACCTTCAGTCTTTTTTAAATTCAGAAGACAGAGCAAGGGAATTAAAATATAAAAGAAATCATGTCACTCATATTCTTAAAACACTCCAATGACTTCCCATATTAATCATAGTAAAACCTCAGATACTTACAATAGCCAGCATGATGCACTTCTTTCCACATTACCTTCCTGAACTCATCTTCTTCTTGTTGCCTCTTCCTTACTCTGTTCCAGCCATACTGACTTCCTTCTTATGCTTTGAACACTCCAGGCACTTTCATGCTTAAGGGCCTTAATAGTCACTATTCTTTTCCATGTTGTTTCCTTGGATATATGCAAGCCTTACTCCTTTACTCATATGTTGGAAAACCAGGAGCTGGTGTGTTAAGAATATGTAGATTATGACCTGCTGAATGAAGAGGCACAAACCAACCACAGGAGGTCAGCAGGTAGCTCCCTCAGCATCTGCACTCCCACTTTGAAGAAGTGAAAACCCCTGGGCCATTTTGATTGAAGGCACAGTTTCAATACACTCACACAAAAGAGTAATGTCACAAGGCTTATTAGGTACAGATATCCCAGAAGGTAGGTGAAATGAGCCAGGGGAAGGGCAGTCCTCCATCGTAGGTCATGAGTGAGAGGTGATAGAGAAAAACAAGGTAGCAAGCATCTATTACTTATAGGGTACTTGGGGTGACAATCACTAGTGTTTTACGAGCTCAACTCTAAGTGGCTGTTTTAAAAGGTGCCCCAGGAAAAGCAAAATGGAAACTTATGGTGGGAATCCTAAGCTCAGGTCCTTATCTAAACATCCAGACTCTGGATGTCAGCAGGTTGTCACACTGTAAAATGCCTCGGTATCAACTCAAAATAGCTGTTTTCTCATCACAGTTCATTCATGTTTTTATTCACATGTTGCCTCTCATTAAAGCTTTACCTGGTCATTCTTTCTAAAATGGCGATGACTCTGACAATCTCTATCTACTTTCTGTGCTTTCTTTTTCTTTCGAGATTTATCACTTATTATCTCCTTACCTACTATGCTTCTTAACATCTCATTAACGGCTCTGTTTATTCCTCGAATTAGAATGCAAGCTCCATGAGGCAGGGTTTTTTCTCTGCTAGTCTTTATTATTCTTACTGCTCTTGTATTTCCTGCAGTCAGAATTCTTGACAATAATGGCACACAATAAATACTTTCAGAACAAATGAATAAACACTGACTTTTTGGCTAGACGAAAATTTAGTTGGGCTAAAAATCTTGTTTCTCTAAGGATGTTGTACCCACATGCTTCTCAGTCTTCTAACAATGAATGTTGCTGTGAATCATTTTGAATCTAGCCTAATTTTTTATCACATAGATGATTCAGTCACTTTTCCTACATGCCAAAAGTATCTTTCTTTACCTTAGAAGACCAGTAACCTCAAGTGTTCAGCATTCTCTTTTCAAAAAGTCTTGGGTCATAGGGTCCCCTTTCAATGTACGTAATTAGAGCTTCTTTTACATCTGAAATGTTTATTAAATCATATCTTTAAAACACATTTATTCTATTTTTAGAGCTAACTTTCATAGGGATGTGTGTATGTTTGTATGTTAAGTTTTTTTTTTTCTTTCCTTTGTTTCATATCTGCCCCATGCAATCTTTTGAAACTCTGTTCATTTCTCTTTTATTTTCTCTCTTTAGTCTGTCATGGCCTCACTATGTTTTGAGCAGCTTCTATTTTCCTTTGTGCTGCTTCCAGTGCAGACATGATTTCATAGCTGATATTTTTCCTTTTTCCTTTCCACTTCTTTCTCACATTCTGCCAGCTCATGTTTCATCTCTTTTTGTTACTGTGACATATCCTACTAGTGCACTTTCTTTTAAAGGTATTTTTAAAATTTTATTTATGGCTGTGTGTTTGCTCATATTTTACATCTGTTCTGTGGTAATATTTTTCTGGTGAAGTTTAGTCATCTTTCATATTTTTCTGTTCCTTCTTGTTTCTTGCAGTATCTTTGTATGGAACCTGTGCTGTTTCCTTTTTAATGATTTCTCATCTTTGAATAGGATAAGTTCTTATAGGACCAGCTATTGGAGATTTGGGTTATGCTGAGGCCAGACTGGTTTTTGCATCAACGGTCTTTCTCACGTAACAGAATGTGGTAGCTTAGTTGGGAGGGGTATATGAGTGTGAATTGTTCGAGCCTTTGCTTCTTCTCAGAAAGCAGACCTCCACAGCAGCCAGGTTGCTCCCCAGTGAGGATATCTCCTCCGTAAGAAACTGCTTCAAGGTTTCCTGAAACCACCCTGCTTTGCCCACATCTCAGTGCTATGGGATGGGTGGCAGGAATGTTCTTCTGGCTAGTCTGCATGCCCTGTTGTAGTTGCTCAAAGAAATGAGTGCTGCATTTGCTCTTTATGCATTGCACTTTCTTTTGGGCACTGTTTTGGTAATTTTGTTATACAGATTTGCCGTTACAAACATCGCTTTCAACAAGTGTCTTTGACCCTCACTGCATTTGGCAACTCTTTCTCATCTATTGTGATTCAAGGTTACAGTTGTCTTTAAATTTTTTAAAGACAAGTTTAAATGCGGTAGAGTTTCATTGTATCACACTGCCTCTCAGAGCATTTTTATGTATAGTTTTGTATAGGAAGAAGAAAAGAGAGGTAGACATGGATACTTGAAGAACAACAATATTTGAGGGAGGAGGTGCAAAGACTTTAAAAAGAGAAGATGGACAAGAGACATTACAGGGTATAGACAGAGAGAGGAGGACTCAGGATGTCTACTTGGTGAATGCTGGTGACCATTTGATCAGATACAAAACTGAGAGGAGAAAGATTTGGGAAGGAGGACAATGAGCTCTGATTTGCACATGTTCTGTTTAAAGCATTTGTGGGCTATCCTAGTAGAGCCCTCCAGCCCTCAGTGAATATTGAAAGATAAAGGTTGTGAGGAGGATGGGTTTGAGATAGAAGTTTAGAAGTTGCTACGGCACATGGTAATTAGAAAAGTATAGAATGCAATAATTGAGATAAAGTGTGTATTATCAGAAAAGCAGAGGGTGATATGGCAGATTTTCCATGCTCTGGGCCTAGGAAAACGTGCCACATTTGGAAACAGAAAGAGAAGAATGATAGAGGGACAAGAAGAACTTCCCTTGTCTGCAAGAAATGTTGAGCCAGATTATTTTGACAATGCCATTTTAATGGTATTTTGTTGTTGTTCCTACGCAAAATGCTTATTGTTATTTATCAATTCTTCTAACACATATTTATTAAGCCTCTTTTATGTGCCATGCCAGGCCCTGGGGAAAGAGTGCTGGGTAAGTCACAGCTCTGGTCTTCAATTATTATAATCATTTCAGGCTGCTGGAACAAAAATACCATAGAGGGGGTGGCTTCAATAACAGCCATTTGCTTCTCACATTCCTGGAGGCGAAGTCAAGGTCAAGGTGCTGCAAATTTCTGGTTTCTGCAGTTGGCTGGTTTCTGGTTTCTGCAGTTGTCTGGTGAAAACCCTCTTCCTTGTTCCTGCTGTGTCCTCGCATGGAAGAACGAAGGTGAGAGAGCTCTGTAGGGTCTCTTTCATAAAGGCACTCATCCCATTCCTGAGAGTTCCACCCTCATGACCTAATTAACTCCCAAAGGCCTCCCCTCCAAATACCGTCACATTGGGGCTTAGGATTCCAACATATGAATTTGAGGGAGGGACACAAACAATCAATCCATTGCAATTATGATTCTTCATGGAAAGAATAAAGAGTGATCTTCACTTTTGGGGGGCGGGAGGTGGGATGGGAAATCCAAATGGAAATACTTGAGGACCTAATTCATCAATTCAGCAAATACTTATTGAGAATCTATTATGTGACAGACACTTATCCAGGTGCTGTTGTCAGGGAACAACACAGACAGACATCTTTACTCTCATGAAATTTCACTGGAAAATTGATGGTTCTCTCCCCAAGGAGGAAAAAAAAATGCACTTATGAATATTGGATGATGTCTTTTTGAATAAAACTTTAAGAGAGCGCAAACGTATGAATCCTGTTATGGGTTAAGAATCACTGATTTAGGGTTTATACAAAGACTAAATAGATTCTTTTGTAGACAATAAATGAAGGAAAGATAAAAGCATACAAAGATTTCTGAGGATGAAAAAGACTACAGTGATCACACTCCCTCACAAAAATTCAGTGAGGTGTATCATCCTCATCTTACATTTAAATCACCCAAATGTCAGAGCTTAAAGTACCTTTCCCAGGGTCACACAGGTGCTCAGTGGAGGGACCCGAGTTCTGGCCCAGGCTTCTGTGACTTATTCCACCTCACTCCATTGCCCACTAAATTATTGCCCACCTAGATTCCAGGAGTATGGCTTTAGCCTGAATAAATAAAGCCACTCTGTTATTCTGTTTCTGTTCTCCAACTCCAGCTGTTCTCGCCTATGGTGAGGACGACAGCATGCTCCTTCTTCTCTCTCTTCTGCTCACATGCCCCAAAGTAAGTGTTAATTAATAAAGCTGTTTCGTTTCCCAAACATCTGAAAGACATAAAAAATATGGAGGATTGAAACCACAGCCTTTCTTCTTTTCTAGCCAGTGATCTGAAAACTTTTAGAGGCAACTGTAGGTGCTGGAAGAAATAAATAGATGCAATTTGTGGCAAAACATGTCAAGACTGAACAACCGTGGAGTTTCTCCACTGAGTAAATGGTGCTAAACTACAACTAAAACCAGCCATCGAAGGCAGTATCTTTCCACATAAAAGGAATATTAATTTGACTAAATGTCCCAAGGCCTTGTTATGTAAACATAACTCAAACTCCCTGAATGGCAAATAGAAGAGAAATGTGGCAGATAAAGCTGTTCACAGCTAAATATATGAAAACCAGCAAGTGTGGAGGGCATTCCTTTGTTTACTCTGGATTTTGTAGTCTTTGTTCAGAACAAAAGCAGTTGTAGTTTCACTTCAGAAACTTGTCTTCAGTCTCTTGCACTGGGTGGAAAGTGTGTGGGGATTTTTGTGCCTGTATTTGTGTGAGCTCGCACGCATGTTGAACTGTGAGAGCTCATGATTTGAGTGCATCTGTCTGAGAAATTGTGTCTGTGTATCCTGTGTGCATATCCTTGTGAGTGCTGGGTTTGCAGGCATATATATGAGCCTATGGGCATGTGTGCACACAAAGCTGAATCTATGATCCTGTGTGTGTGTGTGTTTGCAGATGTATAAGTGTCTGTGTGCATGCAGATGTGAAGGGTTGCATGTGTGAGTAAATTTAAGTCCTTAAGGGTATGTGTACGTGTGAGCACCTGTGTGGGGAGGAGGGGAGGAGCATGAGTGCCTCTATGTGCAAGCTCCTCACTTTCTGTGTAAGCACGCCTGTGCAAGCCCAGGTGTATATTGGTATTTGTAAGAATGTGTGCATGCTTATGTGTGTTGTATAAGCCTAGGGGAAAGTAAGGGGTCTGTCAGCAATGTCGAAGAATGACAAAGTGTTACTGGAGGGGCTATTTCTCAATCGTCATGCTTCACTGTCATTGTGGATGCCTTTTCCAGAAACAGCTACTGCTGATTTGTCGCGCTGTTAATTGATGTCAAAGCTGTGTCTGTTGGGTCTGGCACTCAAGCGGTAAAGCGAAATTTCCAAACAAGTCCAGAGCCCCTGAAGCTGTCCTGAGTTTACAAGGTGATTGAAAACAGACATTTCTAGAAAGAAAGAAAGATTACATTTTTGGTGGTACTTCATCTAGAGGGCCAGTTTGACAGGTCTATGTGTAACAGGCTGGGGGTAGGTTGGCGGGGTGAGGACAGGAATGGAAGAGGAGGCAGGGAATTGGGTGAAAGGGCAATTAGCCAAGCTCCACCTGAGATAGATTCTCCTTGCATTTTCCCAGACTTTGAGTAGCTGTTAACCATTCAGGGCTTTTTACCCCAAAGAGTAAGATCCTGGAACTTGGTGAGACACCATCCAGAAGACCCCCTTCATTGAGATTTTTAGGAAACGGAGGCCCAGGGTGGGAAGGCTGCTTCCCTGATATAGTAAGAGGCAGACTTCAGGTTCCAACCCAAATTAACAAAACATGACAACTGTTTATAAAATTCAGTATTTATTTCCTTCTAAAATTCTTTGATTTTCTTTTTTGCTATCAATCAATGTTTATTTTTTTAAAAAAAATTTAACAAACCAGGGGCTAGGCATGTGTAGATTTAGTCGAGGAAGGAAAGAAACAAGGGCCCTAGGGCGGCGCTCATGGCCCATCATTTCTTTCCCTCATTCCTGCACAAATCCTTTCATCTGAAACCTAAACACACACAAATACATGCACTTCTTTTCTTTCTCTCAATAGGTAATTTGAAATATTGATGTAGCACATAAAGTACCTCTTACTGGAAGACACTTTTAATTCCCTTCCTACCCACTGTGCAGATTTTAACTGAACATCATTTTTCTCAATTGATGCTACAATACACTTAATAAGCAATATATGCTTATATTTATGCAATTCACCATAAGGGTGCAAATGTGAATTTACAACGTATGTGACAATTAAGGTAAACTATGTTTTATAGTTTACAAAAATACTTTTGTGATATACACCAAGTACTAACTTGCCATACAAAGAAACAGATTTAGGACCAGTGGTAAAGTTAGGGCAAATAATTAAGAATGGTTTTAAGCATCTGTGTAAAGTGTTTCCCAAGATGACCAGATCTGCACAAGGAAAACTAAAAATGCCTGTGTCTTTAGAAGAGGTGCAACAGTTTATTCCCAGAATAAAGGCATGGCTTTGAAAGGGACCATACTTGGAAGAGATATCTCACTTAGTATAATCAAAGTGTTAATGGGAGACTTAACTTCTAGAAGATCAAAACACCATCCCCATTCCTAAGGACATTATTGCTCCAAATCACCAGAGAACAGAGTTCCAGTTTGATTAGCAAACACATTACATATTTTTAGGACCTCTTTTAGTGACTGGTTTTTTCCCCCTTTGAATTGTTTCTCTTGCTCTTTGTCCTCTTTGGGATTTTTCAGCACGTCCCTGAAGCCCTCATGGAACTGGTGAACCAAATCAGGCCTGAAGTTGCCTCCTATGTGGCAGAGCTCCCTGACGGGCAGCCGAGGGTAAAAGCGTCTGTTTAGATCACTTGTACAGTAAGTAAGGAGCCTTCTCCTTCCTTCTGCTTTCAGAACACTGAGGCTTCTACAGCTCATGGTCAGAATGAGGAACTAAAAAATAGTCTAGAAGTCTACTCCATCTGAATTAAGTTGTGTCACCTAGATTTGTGGCCTAATAAATTTTTTAACACTTTACTACTAGAGTCTTAGAGGTGGGTGACTGTCAACTGTGGCTTCACATCAGGGCCATTTAGGAGAGTTTTCTTAAAACATTAATGCCCAGGAACCCCCAAAGATTCTGATACAGTTGGCCAGGAGTGGTTTGAGGTCTTCGGCTAGAAGGAGTAAAGGAATTGAGGCTCAGATGTGGATTAACCTAAAGGTTAAGAAAACAAAGGCTTGGAACCAAAACCTTATTATAATACCATTCATACATTTGCCTGGAGTGATGCTTCCACATATCTTCCTTTGCAATTTTCAGTACTGAAAGGCAGCTTTGGGAGTCAGAGATTCAAGGACCTGGATATCATCTTTCCATCCAAGGCAGGGTTAACATGAAATAACTTATGGTGATCCAGGTTAGGAGGAGACATTCTTATCACCTCCCCACACTCTTCCCTGGGCCAAACGTCTTAGAAGCATTGGCAATGTGGCTTCTGTACTTCCTCCTGGTTCCTCAATCATCCGTCATGAAGTCCTGACTTACAGGATTAGTGCAACTGGGAGAAAGAACTGCTGCTCCTCTGTAGCTCAAGCCTTTCCTAGACTCTCCCTGAGGCAGAGTATCTCAGTGGTTTAGATCTTGCCACTGAAAAGTTTTATCGAGGGACCAGCAACCTCTGCATCAGTTGGGAGCTTATAAGAAATGCAGATGCTCTGGTTCTGCCCCAGGACCACTGAATCAGAATCTGCATTTTCACAAGGTTTTCAGGGATGCACATGCACATTAAAGTGTTTAAGCTTCTTTCTCCATCCTGGCTCTCTAACCAAATCATATGAGGAGCTTTTTAAAAGGTAAACTGAAGCCCAAGCCTCATCCAAAACCACTTACATCAGAATCTGTTGGGTGGGACTGGGGCATAAGTATTTTTAGAAGCTCCTCACATGAATGTGAAGCTGGATTGCTTGGTGCTGTGCTAAAGCCCAGGAGAAAATTATTTAAAAGTTTAATTTAGACACAGGTCTAAGTTACAAACTCAAATTCATATATATAAGCAGTTAAAACCAATATTTTTGTTTTCATCCCAATGATTTCACTCTCTTTATCTTAATTGGTTCCGGACACATAGGGATAAAAATCTGATATTTTATTTTGCCCGTTTTAAATGCCAACAAACTAGTAGGTCCCATATGAAACTCTGTGTGTTGCTGCAGAAAAATTGTAAGCCTGGACTCAGACCATAGGTGGATACGTTCTAAATAAAAATATTCCCTACATCTCCTATGTGATTGCACAGGTTCATTAGAAGAATAAATGAGAAGAAGCTAAGATGTTGTTGCCCCTTCCACTATCATTTTGTTTTGTTATCATTATGTTTTGTCCAACAGTTGTGGGAGCTTCCTCCACACGTGTAAACACTCACTGGCCCCTTCTTTTACCCTGAGCATGGTGTCTGAAAGTAGTCATCTATACCTTATTTAACCTCTAATGTTTCTTTGTGTGGGGGCTGAGTGGAGGTGTACCTACCAAATGGATAGGCATGTTGAAACTTTTTTTTTCTGGGTTGAGTAAGGACATATACGATGTTGATGGCGTGAGAATCAACACTGAACAAGGAGGTGGGAGGCAAGTTATGAAAATCTTCCCAACCACCTCTAAAGTTGCATTGTACAACATCCCCTATTCTCACATAAAACAAAGACCACAATCTCACATAAAACAAAGACCACAATCTGACAGCCAATAGGAAAAATCTGGCATGTATATATGTTTTAAACATTTGTTTTGAAATACCTGCCGAATGTTAGAAATTGAGAAATCTGATATAAATTTTTGACTTCTGACTTCTCATAGAATATGGAAAGAACTGGCAATATATTTTCCTAGTTCAAAGGCTTAGTAGTTAGGAAACCTTCAGCAAGTGGATAGGTGTTGGGAATCTCAATGTCCTTGTTTATAAAATAGGATATTTACTTACGTCATATTGTTATTGTGAAAATTAAATGGGGCAATATAAGTAACTCACCTTGCACATTTTCAGAATTATAGTAGGATATCAATAAATGGAGTTTTGTATTATTATTATTCAATAAGTTACAAAGAATATACAGGCATAAAATACAGTAATTTTGATGTTAAATACCAAGATTATCTCATCATTTATTGATAAAAATTGTACATAATAGTTCTTAAAGTTTTGCCTCTATTCTGGTTTAGTCTGAGTTATTTGTTTCTTTTGATTTTAATTATCACTTTTTAACATGAACTTTTGATTAATTTTGTTCTCTCCAAAGTTGTACAGACTAGCCTTGGATTCCTCTGATATCCATGTGCTCTGAACAGAATACTTCCTATAGTGGTGGGTGTGGGAGAACGTATCGGGTTTTCCAGCTTCAGGGAAGCTGAGTCCTTCGGGAAAACACTCCACGTTACCCCTATGTACATCATTAGTTCAAACTGCCCTGTTGAATATAGGCAGCATTGGCTATAAATCTCTTTTTTACAACAACATTCTACCTTAGCTGGACAAATTTTTAACTGTTTCAAGCCTGCTGCATGTGGCTTAGGACACATTGATACGCATGACTAATCTTAATATGATCTTTAAAACATGAAGCAAGAATGTTTTGGCATCTTAGAAATAAAAATACACTGATGACCACCAGGTGTCTGACCCTGGACTGAGCGATAGTGTACAGAGGCCAAAGAAAAGTCTTTAAAAGCTTAATTTCTTGAATGAAAATTCCATTCCAGCTGTGTCTCTCTGATGTGAGATCTTGACTTTTCTGCCAAATTAAAATTGCAACAGTAATTTGACATGTTCAGCTGGTAAAACTTCTTATAGGAATAAATACCAACCACTGAATGAAGTTAGCCATGATGTCCGTGCTTGTTTATAACTGCCAGTGATTTAATTGAAACACAGCTGCAGGATTACAAACATAATAATGTTTAGCATTTTCTAACATTTTCACATCTTTTATCCAATAAAACCCCTAAATCAACTCCTTAAGACTGTTAATGAAGTTAATTAGTTAAGATGGACTAGGTTATGCTCTGCTAACCAATCATGTCTAAAAGTCAGTGGCTTAACAAAATAAGTTAATTTCTTGCCCACACAATTTTTTACTCATTGAAATTCCAGGTGACTCATTGATCCATACTCTTTCTGTTTTATAACAATGCTATCTTAACACATGGACTCTATTCTGGCCATAAGAAAGAGAGAGTTAGAACAACACTCTCCATTAGAAACAGAATGCTACCACAGATGCAAGCTGCTTTGTGTGAAGAAAAGTAGTGTCCTTTTATTGATTACAGCGTAAGAACCTGGGTTATGGGCCTAGATCCCACTTAACAGCAGTGGGATTGAGCACTGCTTCAAGTGTCATTAGCCTCAGTATTCTCTTTAATAAATGGAAACAGCAATATTCGGCTTGCATTCAATGATAGAATGCAGTAAAAGCTCTTTGAGCATTATGTAATATGATGCAAAAATACATGATTCTTATAAAGTGATCTAGATTATCTTATATTAAGTTAAAGTTGTTGTGATATTCAACTTTATGTGTTGACATGACTAGGCTATAGTCTCCAGTTATTCAAGCAAACACTCACCCAAGTGTGCTGTGAAGGTATTTTGTAGATGTGATTAAAGTTTGTAGTCAGTAAACTTTAAGTAAATATTACCCTTGATATTCTGTGTGGGCCTGATTCAATCAATCAAAAGGTCTTAAGAGCAGAGCTGAGGCTTCCCTCATGAAGAAGAAATTTCACCTGTGGACTGCAGCTTCGGATCAAACTGGAGAGTTCCCTGATGGCTTGCCCTATGGATTTCAAACTTGAACTGCCTCAAAACACACAGAGAATTTGATTTTTTCCTAAAATGTTAAGAAATATTGCTGATGACACAATGATCAACATGACTTGATTTCTACCCTCAAGAAGCTTCTAATTTAAGATGATAAGAAGATGTCTTCCCAAACAACTATGGGATAAAGAATGCAGTGATGAATGGCATAAAAGTGAAAAGGATGGGAAAGGAAAGTGATATTTTTGAACATTTATTATGTCCTACAAACTGATCTAGGGTTTTAGGGTCTTTACGTAATAGAGCACATTTAACACACAACCATCTCATGATCTGTGTAATCAACGATTTTGAAGAGGAAATTGAAGGCCAGAAAAGTGATAGCATTTTTCCACATTTCACAAGAGAAAAGGAATCAAGACTTGAAGTCAGGTCTTTCTTACTCCAAAGAACATCTTTAACTGTATGTGGTGGTAATTCAAAGGGCAGATAAGGAGAGGGTAAGGGGGGACACAATGTGCATCAAATCTTTGGGAAATAAACTCTTTTCCATTCAAACTGGTGTTCATTTTCCCATATCACTTCTCCTACACAGGAAGACTCTCCATTCTCTCTGCCTACCTGAAAACTTCCAAGAAATCAACATGAGGAGCCAGTTTTTCATGAAAACTTTATGACTTTATAACTTAAATTCCACTCATCAATTTCTCTATTCTTCAAACTCCTGTGTCTCTTACATCCTGCTTTAGTTTTTCTTGTGGCCATTGTTAGATAGCTGATTCACTTGAGCATGGAAGAACCTAAGTAAATATGAACAAACTGAGTGAAAGTTTAGATTCTTAGCTTATTCTCTGAACTCAGTGTGATTCTACCCCCAACTTTGCTACTATCTGTGTAACTTTGTACAAGCGACGCTATATATAGCTCTTAAATATTCATTTGTGAAATAGACGGTTTAAATGGACTTTAAAGCACTTTCCACCTCTAATGTTCACTCATTATTTCAAGAAAGATCTACTGTAGACCTCTCTGTTGATCTTCTGGACCAATAATAATGATGTGGAGTTTAAGATATAATAGAGAAGATATTAGAAATTTTACGTGTAATTAGCGTATTTATATATATATATATAGAATAACTTAGTGTATTACCTCATATGTGATAAGATTCAATGAAAACAATTCCTTTTTTCTCCCTTTCTTTTTTGTACTACTCTGCGGTCACTGTCAAAGTAAATTTGATCTGGCACGTCAGCCATCACCCTAAATCCACAGATGATGTGTTACCTCTCTAAAAGGCAACAGATGAGACTCTTTGCCAAGCCCCTGCTCTCTATATCACTGTTTCATCCTTCATCATCTCCTGGAGACAGATTCACAATCCTCAGTGGTTTCACAGACTGAAAGCATTGTTATTATTTACACTTGGTTTCTTCCCACCTGCTTCAGAAAAAAAAAAAAGAATGGTTTGTACGCATACAGAAGGAAAACAAAAATTTGCATGCTCTATCAATCTCCCTGTCTCCTAAGATGGTAAGATTTACAAGGGCAGAGGGCAGTAGTAGAAGGAACACTAGATAAGGAGATAGAAGACTGCTTTCTGGATTAAAGGAAATGATTTAAGGACAAGTGCTCCATGAGTAGAAAATGCTATCTACATGTCAGGCATCCTTATCATGATTCTGAGTGTTTTTTGTTGCCATAAATAGTTTTTATGCCTGGGAATGCCATTACATCCCTCAGTTTACTCTCCTGTAGAATGATGGGTTTTAACTAATTATTATTATCAATATAATATTCAGCCTAAAGATATCTGTTTGCTTAAAAACATATTATCTCTAAATTTTGAACGACCCATTGTTTCCAGTACTAAAGGATAACAGACATTATCTATTGGCATTAGACAGAAGGGAAAAGCGCAACCAATTGGAAATAACTGTGCTAAATAAATATTTAAAAAGCTTATTTTTGCTGTTATTATTATTCCAAGTTTGAACCTCATTCTTCATATCTAAACTCACTCCTTTAACTATCTTTAGTCTTTCTAGTGCTGCTCATTCTCCCAGGCAAAATCCATCCGTGGTCCCAATGTGGCTATCATGGATCCAGTCATCACATCTGGAAGCAAAACCTGGACAGCATAGTCTATCCCCATCCTCTCCAATCGCTCATTTTTTTCAAGAAAGAAAAGATTTCACAGAAGTTCCCTCAGCAGCCTTTCTCTTGTGTTACATGTTGGAGTCGTGTGATCACTAGTCATTGGCTATGGTGGGGAAATATCAGAGTTATTCTAACCCAATCAAGACTCACACTTTGGTTTGGGTAGTAGGCCAAAACCAGCTGAAGCCAAACCTTGCTGATAGGTAAACATTGGGACTACAGAAGTAAGGAAAGCAGGTATATGGCGTAGGCAGTCAACGATGTCAGCAGTATTCTCTTGTGTCCCTCAGCCTCTCAGAACATCCCTCTACCCACCTTCTCCATGTCATTACATGTCCACTTCTAAAAGCAAAGATTTAATAGAGTCACAGCACACCTGCTTGAACTGTCCAAACATGGTTTTAAAAAAGAATACATTAGCAAAGCAAATTCAATCTATATATGAACAAATGCACACATCTAATTCATATAAATATTGGTGGATGCATATGTAAATTAGCCATGTGTAAATAATTTACATATTCATTATAAATATTGAAATAGCATACCTGTATATACTGAATGTGGTAAATGAACATCCCATATTATAGCAGAAATACTTTAAAGAGAAGTATTGAAATTACATAAATCTATTTAATTATGTGGGGGTATATATATTTCTTTAATTGTGTATTAAAGTAAATACATGTAACATGTGTGAATATATACACACACACAAACACACACATAGGTATGTGTGTGTGGGTTGTGAGAGACAGAAAAAATGCTCCTTGGTTTTCTACCAGCTCTAGTTTGCTCTTGTAGTGGGATGAGTTTTCTGCTTGTTCCTCATTGCAACTTCCAAACTATTTCTTCCACTAGCTACATTTAAAAAAAAACAGCACTCTTTTAAAGTATGTGTTATTATGTTTTATCACCCATTACCCCCTTCTTCTTTTTTTCTGTCATCAACTATTCACGAGTCCGAAACTCTTATCCCTTGTTGCCTTTAGCATCTGGCTTATGGTCTTCTCCACCACTAACTCGTGTTAACATTATTGGTGGTCTTCAACAACACTGTGATGATATTATCCAATAACCTAGACTTTCATTTACTTGATATTCCAGCTCCCCTGACCTTGTCCCGCTTTGCTCCCATTTACTGGTGCCCAACTCCCATAGTCTTACACTGGATTTTGTCTCATCTTTGACTGCTCAGCCACTAAGATATCAATTTTACGTGTCCTGTTCTCTAGCCTGCATCTTATTCTAAGTAAGAAACCATGCTTTCTAAATAAATGTATTTTCTCCTCGCCCAGAAAACTATTTTACATATTTGTCTCTCTCCTAAAAATGTCAACATTCTGCATGCCCACACACAAGAGTAACTAATGACCATTACTAAATGTTACACAAAGCCAGTAGTATAAGTATGACTTTATCTTTTACCATTAAGATTCTGGTCTGTCTGTATCTGTACTCATAGTCTCATCCTTCTATCCTATTAAAATATGTGGACTTTCTCTTCTCTCTAATTCCAACTTTTCTACTCTCCCCTACTCAATTTCACAGGTGAAATAATCCATTATGTTCTTTCTATTCTGTATTATTTTCTATGAGTTTCTTAAAAATAAATCTTCATATCCCTCCAATATCCTTTCATAGCGGTATCACCCCCTGCTCAGCACTTCTGCTGGCTTCGGTTGCTTACTAGGTAGAGTGAGCCAGACCTTCATCCCCAAATCTCTGAGTCTTTTGTTGCTTTGCCTTGTCAGGCTATGTTTGTTGAAACTGCATATTCACTATGACGTCTAAGCCTGGAAGCATCTAGCAAAGCTACAGGTCCAGTGAACAGGCTAAGCTACGTGAACCCAAATCACCTTTCTTGCACTTACCTGCTGCAGAATACCATGACTAATATCTGCCTCTTCTATAAAACCTTGCCTCTACTGAGGCTTCATTGCTGGCTCAGCACATGGGTTATTATGCCACCTACTTAATTCCATATTTTATTCAATCATTCATTGTAGCTTTATAGGTGTATCTCCTGTTGCTTCCTCTAGATGGCAAGAGATTTTGTCTTTTTAAGCCCTAGATATTATCTTCACTGACCAAATAAAAGTGCTTGTATACAACTTTTGTTTATAAAGTGAATTTTCAAGTGAATATTTTATTGGTCTCCTGTTAAGCCAACTGTTTTTGTCAGCAGCCCTTGGATAAGTGGTTCCAGCTACGTTGTTCATTTTCTCTGTCATCCTTAACTTGTGATTTTTTGAAACTGTTTTTGTCCCTAGGCTACTTAGAGAATCTCAGTAGAACTCCCCTCCAGCTGGTGACACCCTTACAGTGGCTTATTTAAACATCTAATGACTGCTAGGGAGGTGGCAAAATTTTCACATCTCCAAAAATCTCTCTAGTGCTTTGCCACAGAAACTTGTATCTTCATTATTAGATACTTCTAGTTAGAAATCAAACCTAGAAGGTCCCTTCCACTTAGCAGGAGTCTGGGGAGGAAATTCTATTTAGATCATCATGATAACAACAAGGGTAAGTTTCATATAAACTCTTTACTTTTTTCCATTTTATGAAGCAGTTTGTACTTTTGTGCTTTTGACTATATGTAGGTGTTACTTTTGTGATGTTGTATATTCATGGACCCTGAACTATGGCAGACCTGAGCCCAATTCTGGGTTCTTCCATTTACTAACTAGCAGCGCACTTGGCCTCTCTGACCATTACTTTTCTAGTCTTAAAAATGAGAAAAACAATAGCATAATCTCATAGGATTATCATATGTTTTCAGTCAGTTAATGCATGTGAAGTACTCAGCACACACTCAGAATAAAAACCTAATGAATGCTGGACATAGTGCCATCATCACTGGAGAAATCAATGCTAAGAAAATCCTCTTATACCTAGTGAAAATGTTCATGTTATTTATGCAAATGTTATTTATCACTGTGATATTTATGAAATTAAATAACAAATAAAAATCCAAATGAGCAATATTAGAATGAAGAATATATATGATGAGATAGTATGTATTAAAGTTATCCTTATAAATACTTTGAAGTAACATATAAATATGGTTTTGCTTCAAAGTTAAGTAATCAGAACAGAAGATTTAATATGTATTATGATCTTCACGACATACAAACAAATTTTCCACATATATAAACATGGCTAGTACAAGCTGATGATAATGATTAGGGTAAAGGCATATGGCCTGATGGTTTTGTTGGCAGTGCTGGCAGGAGAGAAGCACCAGAGAGTGGCTTACTTGGGCATTGTGTACTAGCATGATGGTGTAGCACATTGAGAAGGAAGGAAAGAGGTAATGGAGCAGTAAAGATGGTGGCCTCATCCTAATGGTCGGGAACCATGGATCCCACTTCCTTAACCCACTAAGACATCTAGGGCAAGGCACTTTCCTTCCATGGACCTATTTCTGTGTCAGTAGAAAAAAATCACAATAAATTAGGGTAAACAAATGAAAATGACAACCAGCATTTTCTGAGGGCCTACTAAGTGTCATGCAAGATTTATATTTTGCCTCCAATTCTCACAACAGCCCTGCAGAGTAGCTATTATTATCCCTTTTTTATAGGCAAAATAATAGGCTCAGAAAAACAGGAACATTTCTAGACCTGCACAGATAATATTTTGTAGAGCTGAGATTTGCGCATGGTTTTATCAGGTCCTAAAAATCATGTTCCTTCTTTTAGGCCATGTGACTGTGAATATAACAATCTCAGCATGGGGAAGCAGTATAGAAGAGGATATATTACTCAGCTAACGTGTGTAGGAAAAGAGAATCAGCACATAGCCAAGGAACAGATCAAAGAACAATTACATATCTTTCTTTCCTGGTTTAATTTTGTCTCCTGCTGCTGCATTCTAACTTGTGCCTCAAGGCTGAGTGAACTCCCTCAAGCAAAGGTCTGAACTCACTATTTTGCTCTAAAATTTGCCCCTATGTCAGGGAAATTGAATTCGTCATCCTCTCCCTCTGATGTTTCCTCATAACCACCCCAGCAGTATCTCCCATGATACCTACACCAATCCTCCACTCTAGTCTGACTGGTCCTTCAACATTCACCATTTGCACACCATGACCTATGAGCCTATCTCCTTTTCACCAGGCTTTTACTTGTAGCATCCCCCCAACCCCATCCTTAGAACACATGCCCTTTTTCTACAAGCTTCGAAGGCTTAGATTTTAATCAGAAGATCCTTGTTCTTAGTAGAAAAAGAAACTGAGATCACTTAAAGATTGAAGTGGCCATAGCTGGGTAGATAGAGAATCTTTGGCTTCGAGTGGCTTGTAGGTTTCAATGCAGAAGAGCTGCTAGAAACATCACAGAAATGCAGCAGGATGGAAGATGTGTAGACGAATTTTGATGTTTTTGAATACCTCAAACTGCAGTTGTTAGTTACAGAACATTGCTTATAATGGTGATATATGACAATATATAATTGCCGTTAATTAATTTCATAAATCTATTAATTCATATGTAGATTTTTACTGTATAAACTATATTAGTGCATTTGTGTTTATATAATTTTATAGCTTATGGACATGAATAATACATTTTTTAATTTTAACCTTATTTTAGTAGTATGAAAACTCTTTTTCTCTGGGGAATATATTATAATAAGAGTAATTCTTTATATTCAAAGGGCTCTTTATATTTAAAAAATATTTTTAGGTTATTATCTTGTTTGATATTTGAAGCATTGCTTAAAAGATAAGAGATGTTAAGTAATTTTTCTCCAGCTACACAGCATCCAAGAGAACCCCAGATCAGAATACATGACAAACAATTTTATTCTCTTCTCCATAGGTCATAATATTTCTTTTCAAAAATAAAGAGGATGATTTAAAATTCAAAGTTTTGTGTATTTTTCAGTCTATTCCTGGAAGGTAAGAGGTGGGAGTGGAGTGTCTTTTCTTGCCTATTGAATTTTGAATTTATTTTCTTTATTCCAAATTATATAAAAAGGAGAGAATTCTTCATTGATTGCCTTTCTTCTTGGTGAAAGTCCGTTGTATGTTTAGCAGACATCTTTTTGATAACCATGCTATTTGCTTTTGATATTCCTTTTACTCATATTTATATTCCTAAAAGGCAAATTTATCAGCAACTGCAAAAAATGTCACCATCATCATCACTCACAATATTATTTTCATCAAGTACAAAATATAAAGGATGGCTTGGCCGAAATATATTGATCATATTTCTTTGGAAAATCATGAAACTTCCTCTGAGATATACTATTTGTCATAACTGTATTTTTAGTCAAGAATAATGAATAACTGATCAAATGAAATATGGTAGGACATAATTGGCAAATGGAGAGCATTTTGCAGAAATCACTCAAAGTATTTTGAATTTCATTTCTAGTCATGGTTTATTTAATACTAGCTGAGCACTCAGAGTCATGCACAAAAGATTGATGATCTTTTACAGCGATTCCTAAGTGTAATATTATGTCTTAAAGAATTATGCCACTCTCTTTAAGGGTGCTGAGAAAGATGTTAGGAGGCATCAATAACAATTCAAGTATTACTAACCATCTGCATTTTGTAAATCAAGTAGACAGAGGGTTTCCCCATACACCCCCTAAAGGAATTACATGATCCCAAAAGACATTTACTAAAGCATTTGTATAACAGTGTAATTTGTTACTGAAAAGTAATGAATTTGTGAATAACCCTAGATGTCCCAAGAAGAAGAATGAAATAGAAATAATACAAGAATCTACACAAGGGAGGATTTCTATAAGTTCATGTTGGCATCAATGTTTCAGTTGCGTTTACTGAAGAATCACTTTTGCTCCCAATAGGGAAGTCATAAGTGTTCTGTCTTCTGAGTGTTGTTCTAAATAGTTCTCCTGTGTCCTAAAACTTTTTATGAGGTTCTCTCAGTACATATGCTACCTCCAGAAAAGAGTTTATTCATTGAGAATCTTTAGATCTTATAGACTTGAGAAGTTGATGTTCGTAGTAAGTCCTTTCTACACAGCTTTCTCATTTCTTTCTTTCTTGCTTGCTTTCTGTGCTTCCTTTATCTTCTCTTCAGGCTGTGGGATCTTGTGAAATTAGTATAGGTTTAGAGTCAGAAGACTTGATTGGAGTTGCAGATCTGGTATCTATTATCATTCATCTATAGACAAGTTACTTGGCTTCCCTGTGCCTCGGTTTTTTCATCTAGAAAATGGAGATAATAATAGTACCTCGGAGCAATGCTTAGAAAAATGATACAGAATAGATCCTAGTTAACAGTAAGCTATTATTATTAAGCCTCTTAACCCTTCTAAATCAGAGATTCGTCTTTTAAAAATTGGAAAAATACACAATTCTGAGCTTACCTACTGGTTGCATCTGATCAAAAAAGGGAAAAGAGTCAGAAATGTTTGGGTAAAATAGTTTTTCTTTTTTTTTTTTTTGGAAGGAGGTAGTCTGTTTTGGTGTATTGGAGTCAGAGGATCTAGTTTTGACTCCTGATGAAAAATAATTTTACCTGTGAACAAATCATTTGGCCCATTTAAGATGCTGTTTCTATCTTTGAAAATTAAAGTAATTCTCTCTTATCTAGTTCACTGTGAGACTCCAAATGGGGCAGTGTACACAATTGTATAGCTCTGAAGAATGGAAAAGGGATATGTTAATGTTAGCTATTAATATAACAATTACTAAGACCCAAATGGATTGTCATTCCTCTCCCTTTTATCTGTTTCTAGAAAAGAAATGGAGACATCGTGCTTTCTTTCCCATGCACTCAATTCAAAATGGTGCCTCTCCCTAATGAATTGCACTTAAATCCTAATTCAATTGCTTAAAGGAAGACAAATCATCTTTCAGGAGTCATGAGTCTTTGCCAGTCTGTGTCTTAGCTACTATGGAGGACACAGAGTTAAGACATACATGGATGTTTTCTTCAAGGTGTTAGGAGTCTAGTGGGAGAAAAAAATCTAAACACACACATACAACTATAAAATGAGGCAGAATAAGGTATGCATTAGTTAAAAGGAAGTTATGGTTAAGTGTTAGAGGATCTCAGAGGAGGAGAAAACACAATTATATGGTAGAAGGGGCTTATGAATGAGATGACATTTGAAGTGTAGGGTGAAGATCAATTGGATTCACTCTTGTGGGAAACGGAAAAGAGATAAGTAGCATTCATAGGAAAACTATGATGAATGTGTTAGAGGGAGAGGATTGGGAGGGAAAAGGGGGATATATAGAATAAAGAGAAATTTCCTTTTGACTAGAATCCTGTATATTGTGGAGAAATTGAGTAGGCCTAAAAGTAGGCGGGCTTAGGAAGCTGGGCTTTATCCAGAAGATACAGGAGAGCTAGTATAATTTTTAAAGCCAGAGTGAGACGTTATCAGAACTGTGCTTTGACAAGGCGTCCTATTTTTATGCAAGTTCCAGCATAAGCTTTGAAGCGGTTGGTGGTGTACAGATCTTCCAATGATCATCTCTTTCTATCACCCTAATGAGGCAGCCCTAGGAAACTCCCATTCTTTTTCTTCCCCAGCAATCATCTGCAGACAAGATTCCTCTCCTTTCCCACATCACACATACCTTCCCACCCCTGTTCTTTGGCTTCTTTCTATTCCATCCACCAAAATGTCCTTAGCCATCTCGTAACCTTACAGATCTACTCATTGCTCTGCAGTGCTTTCTCAGATGATCTAGCGAGATTCCACTGCCTACTCAATTGTTTGCCTGATGCTGTCCAAGAAACTCTACAGTACCAGATGCAGTATCACAGGTCATATATTGGTTTGTCCACATGCCTGTTTCTCTAGATAAACTGTAAGCCTCTTGATGAAATGATCCAGTTTTGCTTCTTTTCTGTAAGTGCACTCTACTTCACTTTATCACCAACAGGCACCATCTTATAGTTATGAAATATAATATTGCTGATGTTGAGCACCAATCAAAATACAATTTGAAATTAGTAGTCTGATACTCTATCCCCTTAAGGTCTAATGTATTCATCCTATGATTTCCTTTAAATCAGCCTATGCTTTGTTGCTATAATTTTAATGCTATATTCATTCATTTATTAAGTACATATTTATTGAGAGGAAGTCAGATTGTATGAAAACTATCCTGAGATGAGTATCAATAAGCCTAAATTCTGGTTCTAGTTATTCCTCCAAGTAAATCTATGACCTTAGACAATTGCTTAAAATTTGTAGAGCTAAGTTTCTTAGCTGTGAATTGAGACACTGGTTGCATGCTTGCTACAATTCCTTTCAGCTCTAGCATGCTACAGTGTGCATTGTGGTAAGCATAAGAAAGCGTTCTTATGACTGATAGAATAAGATAAAAACTGCTGAAGTTTGGAGGAAATTTATAATTCTCCCTTCCTGCCCACCAGATTATAGACCAACTGACACACAGGAGCTGGGTAAACATTAAAACACATAATCCACTTTATTTCTTGTAGATATTAAATTAGAAAGTGTAGCCTGGACTTGAAGTCAGAATAAGAATTCTTATCACCTCTCCTGTGAATTGAGCACTGTTGTAGACGGACATTCAAGAGGATTCAAGAAGACTACAGGAAGCTTAGTCCACCACAGCAGGAATAGATGAAGAAACGTGCTCCACTTGTAGGCAGGTCCCTTTAGAGAGAGACAAAAGGCAGGAACATACACTACTTTTAACTTTGATTAGTAGTGTAGCCAACAAATATCCAGCTTTCACCCATGCCAGTACTTCCTTCCATCCTTCAGGGAGTATTCAGTGATAGGCAGCAAGAAGACAGGAAGAATCTGCCCCAACATTTCCTGGAGAGGTGGAAGAATTGAGGAGAATTCCTATTTCTGGGCAGAGAAGACCATACAGTGAAGAAAAACACCCTCTACCAACACCATCACCATCACCAACACACACAAAATCTGTTCTCTAGAATCAATGCAATGAGGTGATTTTTAACAGAAATGATCAAAAATGTGTTCTTTAGAGCCTAGAATCAGATGTTATTGAGATTTGGGGGCTACAGATAATGCATTTACCACTTAGAACATTTATCTTTCTGATCTCATTCCCATCTCACGAAATTTTTATTATTAAAATAATTCTAAAATATTCAAAAGTATATTCATTGGTTCAGTTTTCAAACTCATATATCTTTTGGCAGAAATGTTAAGTGAACATGATTCAAAGGCAGAAAATTAGGTATTGCAATAATAAATCCTTCAACGCTGCCCCCCCCACCCCCGTCTCTAAAAAAATAAGTAAACGCAAAGAACAATGGGTATGGGCTCTCTTTACTTCTCTAGAAACACCTCCATACATTTTTTCACATGCTCCTCCCTTGACATATAATGTTCTTCCTTACCTCGCCTGTCTCTAAGTACTCAAAGCTAAAGCAAGCTTTTCAACCTTCTCACTCATTGATACAAATCTCTCATGGCCTCAACTATGATATCTTCCCTGACCTCTGAACTAAGTATAAAGTAGTCGCTCTCCCTCCCTCTCTCCCTCTCCATTGTGGTGTCTCCTGTAATCCTCTGTTTAAAGACTTGTCATGCTGCAATCTCATTTTAGTTCATTTGTCTCTCAAATCACTAGAAAGTGCATTGCTGAAGACCAAATATATATTATATACGTAAGACGTTCCCAATAAATCTTTGCCCAATGAAGGAATAATAGATGTTTTAAAAGAAATTTTACAGATGTAGTTAAATAATTTGGTTTAATGGACAATTTTATAAATACAAATGTAGTAAGGCTGGAATTCTTGAGAAGAAGAAGCTAACACAAATACATGAATGCAAGTGATTTATTAGTGATATAACCACAGAAATTGTGGGAGGGGAGTAGAGAGGTGATATGAGGAAGAGAAAAAAGTCAATAAAAGTTGTGCTAATTAACTGGTTACCATTGTGGGTCACTAGGCCTCAATCTTGCTAGAGATCCCTGGAAAACTGAAAAGAGTAAACCTCAGGATTCTCCCACCCAAGAAGCAAAGAAGCTGACATGTTTAAGCACCAACTCCTGTTAATGATAAGTTTAATGCTACTTCTACATTGCTAATTTATTGGTACCTCCAGTCTGTTTTTGTGAGTGCCAAATCTGTTCCAGTGGCCAGATAATCCCTTTGGCAAATGTGCCCAGGTACTTGTAGCAGGAAGTTACCAAGTCAGTAACACACAGGAGCACTGAGTGCAAAGGGGATGAGTATGGTATCTCAACAACATCGTCAGGGATGGCCAAACCCAAATCCAGAAAATATATCAATTCTTGTAAGGACAAGTTTCTGACCCTGTGCAGGTGCTAGAGTTCTTACGTCGTTTATCCTTAACCAGCTGATTGATCTTCTTATTACGTATCACCATAGCAAGGGCCAAATTGCTGCTTTTGCTACTAGTAGGTTTGATATCAGCAGCACAACATTTATCACATCCTTGATAAAGGAAGCCTATAATGATTGACCCATGAATAGCCTCCAGTCCTACCACCATGAATGTTCACTGTATGGGCATGTTATGCAGGCACTGGGGTGGACAAAAAGGGAGGCTGGCTGCTCTCAATTGGATGAATTCATCTTGGTTATCTGATTGTTTATGGTTTTTGTTGATATGGATACTCTTCTAGTGGGTGTTGCCCTGAGACAAAAAGATCTACACCTTTTGGGTTCAATTTCATAGGTCCATCCCCAAGCATCTGTGACAATTTTCTTATTTCATTATCCTCAATTTCTAATCTTTTCCAGGCTAAGTCATTTACCACTGCTCAAGTGTCTCGATGTATTCTTATCTGTGACCACTTTTCCCACCAAGTGGATGAACAGATGTACTGCTAAAGATGTGTCCACTGGGGAGGAATAATCACCATTATTGTATTTTATGGATATTGGGGTTATTCTGCAGAAATTTTCTGTTTTCTGCTTGTACCAACATATGAAGTTGACTCATTTATGAACCAGTTTCAGGTTATTCTTCTAAACTCAACTGGTCCTATGAAATACCTAATAGGGCTATAGGTATGAGCTGAGAAGAGGCATTGGCCATGAGAGTCTGGTGACATAAGGATCTGGGCCACCCATTTGTATAAAGTATTTGTATCCTTCTGTCCTACACATTCCCAATTCCTAAAGTACCATTTCTATAACATAATAAATAGATGTCGTGCTCTCTTGATAATAATTAGCTCATAATGGGCTCACCATATGGTATGAAGGATAACATATATGAACTGACATATGAGTATATCCATTGCATACTCACTAGCTGCCTCATGGTCTATTATAAAGTTTCTGCTAATGTCCAGCGGCTTGTAAAAAGTTGTTCAAAAGTGAATAGTGCTCTAGTCCAAAGAATACAGTTTGGCTTCAGAGCCTTGCCAGAGAGTCAACAGGTGGTGGACCACCATGGATAACATATAGATACCTTTACATCCTTTAATGCACCCATTTGAATCTCTTCCTGAACTTACTGAAGAAGTCTCTATTGTTCTAAATTTACTCAAATCTGGCAGCCTAATGAGTCATCTAATAAATGAATCAGAGCTATATTGTTAAAAGTGCTACATGCTGTCTTCAAAACTTGAAATGGCCATTCAAGCACTGTCCCAGTTTCTTAGTGGTAGGAAGCACAAGTGAAATATCTTGAAATTTACTTTTGAAGAAATGTCTCAGTATTACCGAAACTCTCAGACCTCTAAAAACTTAACAGATATGTCAAGTCCCCAAAACTTTATAGCATTTAATAGCCCACCCTCTGATGCATAAGTGCCTTTCCAGCATTTCCTGAGTACTTGTCTTTTCATGGTCACTAGGTCAAATTAAATGATGTCATCAATATAGTGCAGAGGTATGAAAACTACAATCCCCAAGCCAAGTGCAGCCTGTCTTCTGTTTTCACACATAAAATTTTATCGGGGCACAGTCATACCCATTAATTTACATGATGTCTATGACTGCTCAGTGGCAGAGTTTAGCAGTTGTGACAAAGACTGTATGGTCTGCAAAGCCTAAAATATTTTCTACTTGACCCTTTACAGTAAAAGTTTGCTGAACTCTGGTATAGTGGAATAGTGTAATGCATGACAACATGTCCAGATGATCAAGGTCCCTTCAATCTACATTGATACCGAAAGCAGGAGATTAACATAGCCTTGAGACAAGATTGGGATAGTGTATTGCTGTCTTTTCAAATGAATGCTAATGACATCAGATCCTCTTTCCTGATAGGCATTGAAAAATGTAGCTTTCCCAGATCAAGAGCTATGTACCAAGAGCGAGCAGGGAATGATGATTTCTTCTAGAAAAGATGCAACTTCAACACAGAAACTATTATTGGGGCTACCACTTATATTTATGAAAGATTACCATCATCTGTCAAGATTCATCTCTTTTTTACTTTTTTACATTCCATATTAGTGAATTAAGCAGGATGAAATGAGGCCCACCATTGCTATATCCTTTTAGAGGGTGACATTATCTCTACCACTTCATTCAGGATGTCCTATTACTTGAGATTTACATGAATGGGGGATGCGGGGAGTTTCATGAACTGCCATTTGGCCCTTTACAGCATAATATCTCTTCATCCTCAGGTGAGGGAACAAGATGATGGTTCTTCCAGCTGCTAATTATATCCATATGGATTGGGCTATCTGAGACTGGTGAAATGACTCAGTCACTATGTACTCAGAAACTGAGATGGGACATATTTGGGTCAGGAGTCTAATTATTATGTGCTCTCTGTACACCCACAGTCTAAAAGAGGAATTATACTCATTCCTCTGTTACCAGTAGTATTTCAGATCCTCTATCCAATAAGCCCCCTCAACATCTAGATACTTCTTTTTCTTCAGTGAAGAGTTACTTTTATAAATAGCTGTATGTTGCTTTGGGAAGACATAACTATTGTACATATTTGCTGTAGTATTAAAGGGCCCTTCCTTAAACAGCTATGATCTTCCTTTCAATCAACAGACTCTGGAGTCCAACAATTGGCTTAGGTCTGGAAACTGGGTAAGAGAGAGTGATTTTCCAATGGATCAGTTGACATTAGCCTTCTTACCTGTCCCTAATCTTTTTTTTTTATATATAAATATAAAAACATTATTCTCATTGGATGTCTATCTTGCCACTTGAAAGGCCATCACTGAGATCCTTGGTTACCTTCCTGGACTTGCTACCTGTCCACTTTACCTCTAATAATTTGTATCCACTTTACCTCTAATAAATATGTGTACTACTTGGCCTAAGCTATTCTGAAATCCTTTCATCCATATCTATTAAAGCCATTCTGGCATCTCTTCTTCATTTATTCCTAGACCAACACTTTTCCTAAGCCACAAGGACCAATTGCAAAAGTGTAGTAGGATTGACTTAAGGCATCCTTGCTGATGTGTTAAATCCTAAGTCACTGTAGAATGTCTCACGTCAGTAAACTCTCCCCCATCAGGCCATATATTCTGCTGGACCCTCCAGATCCCTCCCCAGGCAGGTTCTGCTGAATCCTGATGGTGTGTACTATCTACATTTCTTTCAGGATATACCCTTTTGTCCTTGGGTCATGCTCACACTAAATATTGGTCTTTTAGAACAATGAAGAGAGCAACAGATCTTGAGATGGTATCATTGGCTGGCATTCACCTTGTCCCTGGCCCTGGCATGGTCTTCATACAATGAGAGATTGCCCTTCTTTAGTAAATAGTAGAAAGCCACTCTGCAGCCTAGAAGATTTAGGGAAGTCCTATTCTTTTCTTATCAAGGACTTAACTTTACCACAGAAGACTTGCTGGATCTGTGAATTCAGCCTTCATCCTAACTCTGAAACCCTTATAATCAAAGTTAGGCCGGATATTCAACAAAGTCTATTCTCCAGGTGAAGTTGAGGGTCTTTTTAAACATTTCCATTGAAGCTTAATTCCTTTTACGATGTTCCCTGGGTTAATAGTTGGCTAAACTGAGACTAGTATTTTCTTCTTTCAGAGCTCTATGGCAGTTGTTAACAACCAGAATCTTTACATTTCCCATAATCCCATAACCCAGTTCATCTTCTCACTCCTATATCTATCCCGTCACCATCCACCATGATTGTAATCTTATTAACCTGATTTATCATACTCTATTGTATCATGTTATCATTTTGTCGTTATCAATCTAATCACAGAACTCTGCTCCTATGATCTATAATCCTACTTTTCATTCCAGTTATCGTAGGTTGTGTTTCCCTTGTAGCAGATCCTGATTCAAGGCTTTGAGTGAAATAGTCTATTTTGGCATGGGTCACAAGGTGCACCAGTACAGAATGGGGAAGTGAAGCCGGAAAAAAAAGGGTCTCAATATACTGTGTGGTAATGAATAGTTATTCATTACCAATAGGGCCAACTGGGGCTCTATCCCTCTGCAGACCTCTGGGAGACTGTATGAAAATGCTTCATTGTTAGACACATGCTATGTGGCAAATATTGAACTGAATGTAAATAAATCAGGAAATAAAATGTCCAATCCTTCAGAAAGTAATCTGGGACTTAAAGTTTAATAAGGATAACTGAAATGTGAGTCCATGGATAAAGGATTAAAATATTCATAAATGCTATTCCAGAGATAAAATCCAGGAAGAAAATATATTTTAAAAACCTATCACTTTTAAATATCAGATAGTGAGTGGCATCAAAAAAACAAGTAATATAAAAGGCCTTGTGATGAAAAGTATCAATTTCCTATTCCAAACTCCCCCATTACTGGTCTTACTTCCCAGGATCATCTGCTATTAACAATTTATGAATTTAGTTCTTATGATAGTTATTACATAAACATACATTGCCTTTACAAACATTGCTTTACTAAGAGCTATTTATGTTCCATCACCCCCTCTCCTATTCCTCTTCTTCTCAATTTTTAATAGTAAAATTATTGCTTATTTCTTCTATTCAGTTGACTTTGAAATTCTCAGAGAGAGAGATCTACTAATATTCTAAAATTTTAGATAGCATCTCTTGGGATGAGGATAATAGTTTCCCTACTTTTCCCTGGGAGAAAGAAAGTTGGATTTGGCTCTTTCAATGATGTAATTTGACTTTCAGGATTAGTAAACGTGTGCATTGGCAAACCAGCCCCTCAACCTACGTAACATCAAGTGAATTAATGGAAAAACAAAAGCAAAATAAAATCAACAAAGATAAATAGAACAAACAGCAACAAAAAGTAAAGATAGGAAATTAAGGCCATTCCTAGCAAATATTCTCAGGCAGCTATGAGGTGTTTCTTTTAGTCTTTTCCTTGATTTTTCACCTTCTGTTCAATGATTTTGATGTTTTAAATCTATATTTTTCATTACTCTTTGGCTCTTAATCCTGGATATTAGCTACAGAGAAAGTTATTCTAACCTATTAGGCAAAGTTCTTAACTTCAAAAGCTGATTTTCAAGTTACATCGGCAATAACAAACATATTTTAGATACATGCTCGAAAGCCTAAAACAAACCTATCTATACAGGAGGAACAAAGAGCCTTGGAAGGATGGGAATAGGTCTGGACTAAGTGTCTGTACACCTGGGGTCAGGCTTCATTGATAGAAATAAATCTTAAAATCAAAAATGAGCATCTAGTTCACACTAGCTCAGTGCTAAGCACTAAGATTAGAACAAAGAATGAGGCACAGATCTTATTGTCTTGGAATAAAAATTATACTTAATATTTATCAAGTGTGATAAGTAGAACAAAGAAGTAGGGAGGAATTGACCAACGAAACCCAGAGGTGGAGCCCTCATACCAGTTCTGGTAGTCCAGGAGGTTTTCTGGAGGCACAGGTGTTTTTGTTGAAGTCTAAAGGAGGACAGGAGTTTTTGAGGAGAATTGTAGTGGCTTATGTGAAAAGAAAGAACATTTTCAGTAGAGATTGTTCATGTTAGCCTAGTTGTGAGACAGAGTATAAGTTCAAAAGCATTACAAATTATTTCATGTATCTAGAGCATAGATCATCAAACCTATAAAGGGCCGTATAGTAAGTATGTTAGGCTTTGGAAGCCATCAATCTCTGTTGCAACTACTGGAGATATGGTGGGGATAGTATGGATAATATGTAGAAAAATGGGCATGGCTAAGCCCTAATACAACTTTATCGACAAAATCAATTAGTGGGCAGTAGATTGAAAACCCCTGATCTAGACTTTAGAGGGCATGGGTATTTTGAGAAATTTGGGGTTGCTGTAGCAAGCAGTGGCCAGATGATGAATGATCTTGAGAAAGAATGCTGTAGGTCTTCTTTCATCATTAATGAGTGGCCGTTAAAGTGCGCAAGCAAAGAGAAGAGATCATCAGACCTGTAATTTTCTCTTTCTCTTTCTAGTTATAAAGTCATGAGTAGATTAAGGAGGTGAAATAGGAACAGATAAACGAATTGGGGGCATTCAGTAACCAAAGTAAATAAGAATGAGCTGAACTAAGCAACACCAGTGAGAACCAAGAGATGAAAATCCTTAGATGTTTAAGAAGTGATTGATGGTGCGAGCAGGGAGGAAATTGATTAGGAATAGGAAAGTCAAGAATGATGCCAGGATTCTGGATTGGGAAACTCGGCGGTAGTGAGGAGACTCACTAAGAACAGGGATGTGAAGGGAGGCTGAGTTTGAAGGTAAAGATAACAAATTTGATTTTGAATATGTTGACCTAAGAGTGTCCATGGTTCATCCAAATGTGAATTCCTAGTGTACAAAGTTGTCAGATAAAATACAGGTCATCCAGTAAATTTGAACTTCAGATAAACAATAAATAATTTTAATATAAATATGCACAAAATATTTCATAGTACAAGCTTATACTAAACAATCATTTGGGGTCTTTTTACCTGGAGTTCCCTTTAGCTGGGCACCTTGAGTTTTTATTTGCTAAATCTGGTAAACTTACAAGTATACAGTTGATATAGTTTATAACCAGGAGAGAGAGATATGTATGTGAAATATGAATTTGGTAATCATCTACACATAACTGATGTTGGAAACTCTGCTGCTAACTGGCTCTCTGACTCTGACTAAGTTAACCTCACCTCACATTTGTATAATATGGAGACTCTTTTAATTGATTTTCTTTAGCCTTGTCTGTTTTAAGATAATATTTAACTATAAGTACACTTTCTTGAATATATTTACTTGTTATTGTTGTACTGTTGGCTACTATGAACAAAATTTACTGTAATTTCACAGAGTTCGTTGCCATATTGAATTTTTAGGGAAGAGCAAATTATCATTTGCATGCAGAAATGTCTCTGGCTCTGTTTTTTTTCAATGCTTTTATAAAAATTAATGGCAAGCCATTCTGATATAGAAATGTTTATTTCTCGAATACCACTTTCTCGTATTCATTCGCTTTGGTCACAGTATGCCATATTTGGATCATAAATTTTGATTTATACTCAAGTCACACTGAGAGGATATTGATTCACTTGAACATATTTGATGCATTGCACTTCTGAATGCTACAGTTGCCTATAAAATAGCAAAATTATTTCTCCCTATTTTTATTCTCAAGGGAACTTCATATTTGAGAAATGATCACATTTCATTCCCATATAGGTTTTAGACCATATTCTAAATAGCCACTCAGCAGAAGATAAGAAACTCTTCCGTATGCCAGCATAATGATGTTAGGATCCCTGGACTCCATGGTTTTAAGAATGATCATAAAATAAATTGAGTTATATTTTAATAATTTACTAATACTGATAGCTACAACCAACTACATTGTGAAGGATTCAATATTGTTATCATAATCACTACAGGTAGTGAAAATGAAGCTCAGAATGGCTAGATGATTTACCAGAAGTAGTTCCCCTGTGAACAAAGGAACTAATATTGAGCACGCACAGGGTTTCTGGTCTCAAAGCTTATCCTTTCTTCATTGTACCATGCTGTCCTTCTTGATTTCATAGGCGTTCCTCACAAATAAATGGAGTCATCTTCAAGGAAATTACACAAGTGAATGATATAAAGAACATTAGGAAAATCTAGGACAGATTTAAAAAGAGAGGGGTCAAGTTTACAGTCCTCCACTCTATCAGCTGAGATATCAGAAAGTGCACTTCAAATTGTACTAAAAGGATGAATCTCATGTTAAGCATTCTTACCACAAAAATAAGACAAAATAACAAAAGGACACACAGACACACTGGGAAGTGCTGGATATGTCTATTACCTTAATTGTGGTGATGGTATCACTGGTGTATACATATGTCAAAACTCATCAAATTGTACGCATTTAATATGAACAGTTCCTTTTTATCAATTATACCTCAATAAAACTGTTACAAAATAAAATAAAGGTAAAGGGCAAATTCTTATCTCTCAAGGAATTAGAATAGATGATCTGAAGACTGCGAAGTTCAGGAATGGCTAGATACAAAAGATTCTTGAATAGCATATATATAATTAAATATCATCTATAGCACTGTATTCTCTTCTGTTATTGATGAATCAGTATGTATCCAGATGTAGGCAATTGGAATTTTGAGAAACTAGCCATGGAAACAACACTTGAAGGAGTTTTAGACATTTAAATTGGAGAAGAAGATATGGATGAGGCTGAATGTCATATGAGGGAGGTAGACTCATTCTTCCTGACCCCAAAGGGCAGAGCTAGGGCCAAACACTAATGGGAAGAAAAAGAATGAGAAAGCAGGGAGAAGGAAGAGGAGGAAGGGAAAGGCAAATAAGCTAATATCTAGTAAACACCTCCTGTGCACCAAGGAGTCTGAACATGCGATCTCACTGCCCCTCGTAATTTACACAGAGGTCCTGAGCTGAGAATTTAATAGATATAGTACTGTACTCGGTATACATTTATCTTCTAATCACTTTTGTACTACAAAAGTAAAGAAAAACTGTGACTAACTCAAAGAGTCACAGTCCCCAGTACAGATACGAAGCTGCCAAATATGCCTTTCGTTTCCCCATCTTACTGAGCACTTTATCTTATGATGTCCAAAGATGAGGGATGGTGAACATTTGCTAAGCTTCACTGTCCAGCTTCTGTTCCCTTTTCTTCTGGTGCCTGCTTCTGCGACTTTCCTTGGTAATCCTTCCTTCCCCCGGTTGTAGCCTACATGTTTTGGGTGGTTCAGATTCCTCACTGTTCTATGGGTGGTCATGATTACAGACAGTGGATTCCATTTACACATCCCTGTGGCTATGTCACCAGACGGGTCACAAAAATGGTTTTGCTATCCACTGTGGAAGAATGAATATCAGATTTAGGGCATCTTCTCTCCCTCCCTCTCTCTCTTCCTTCTTTCCGTCTTTTCCTTCTTCTCTTTAAAAAATATTTGGGTACAGTGAAACATTGTTCGTTGGTTTTAATGCTGCAGGGACATGAGCCTGGAGCTGCTAGAGACATCATGTCGGAGAATTATGAAATGGAATTGTGGAATTATTCTATAATTTTTTTTATAGAGGAAAGGTAGAATGTCAATGATTAAACTTTCTTTGAGATCTTGGATATAGCAAAGAGTAAAGTCAGGCCCACCCTTGAATTTTGTAGATAGCCAAAACCACTTATTTCAAATGATGTCCGTTTGGGGATGCTTTCCATCATTGATAATTGCTTAACATAAAGGAGTGTCCTCTACTTGGGCACTCTTCAGCTATATTATTCCTTATGTCCTTTCTTTTGTTTCTAAAACTCTAGGATCCATCAACTCTAACATGAAACTCATTGCAACTCTCTATAAATATATCTGCAGGTAACAGTCAGTGTAGACAGAACACTGGTTCAAATTCCAATTCCGCCACTCACTGACTGTGTGATCTTCATCTGCCCCAGAAATATGTTTATATAAACAGAAGTTCGACAAGTTGCTCTAGAGTTAAGGAAAGTTATTTCTTTCAAAATGAAATAGAATTTACTAAAAAATAAATTGAATCTCACTCTTATACTTTGATGAGTAAAGGTCCCTAAATAGGCACATTTGTTTTTATAAGATGCAATTGTAGTTTAGTAGAGGTCACACTGGAAGAAGAAGAGGAAAAGCTATTTATGTGACCCTTTCTGTTCCATGCCTCTTTTGAATTCCTAAGCAGATCATTTAATCTCTTGAAAATTAGTTTACTCATCTCTAAAATGGAATTAATAATATTTATTTTGCAATTTTTTTAGTATTGAGCATACATAGATGTAATTAGAACAGAATTTCAGAGATTCGAATGCCATAGCTAGAACATGCTAAATAATCAGTAACTATAGGTAAAATTGGTTCCAATGGAGTATTTAGCTAAGAGAGAATAAACCTAATGATCTTTACAGAAGAGAACATTAATTCTGTTGAGATCATGACTATTAGTGGTGAATATAGGCTTCCATATAGCAAGAATCTCTTCTCTCTCTCTCACCACTGATTCCACAGTATTTAGCTCAATGGTTGGCACATAAGGCATATTCAAGTATTAATCCTTGTATTAATTAACTAGATTAATTCATAACTTGAATTTTTAAAAAAGTTAATTTATACTAATTATTGTGTTAACTTTTATTCAAAGGAATACATGGGGAGACTTGATCACTATTCCAGTTTCAAATGGCTGAGAAATGTTCCAGTGAAGTGACCAGTCAAAAAAGGAAAAAAATGATTGAGGCCAGAGCATTAGAAATATTCTCAGAAATCAATTAGTCCTTTACAGGGTTACCATATATTCCAGTTTGCCCAGAAGAGTTCTGATTTAAACTTACTGTCTAGAAGTAACTATAAATGAACTCCCTTTTATTTCAATGGTGTCTGAGTTTAGATCATAAATTATATGACACACTAGTCCTACTGCCTGTTACAGAAGAAATAAAGCCTTTCTCTAGCATTACCAAGTGATGGAGAGCTCAGGAAATCATACATGGCTCAATCTACTGTTCAACAGCCTAAATCCTAGAAAGTGTACATCCTTATAGTTCTTTTAATTCTCCTTCACCCACCCATTTTTCCCCAGAACCATGGAGTAAACAAAGACTGATTCCATTTTCCTGGTCTCTTAATGGAATTCCTATGAATATTTGAAGATCACTATGTATTCCCATTATGTCTTCTCATTTTTGCACGTTATTCCTAGTTACTTTTTTCCCCATAATTTGTCATTTCTAAATTTCTCATAGCTCTGAGCACACTCCTCTGGATGAACTCTAAGTCATTAATTAAAGCTCAGAATCTTAAGGTATCCTTGTCTTCTCTTTAATTGCACATTTCACGTATTTGTTTTTTCTGTTTCTCTTTCAGTCTTTCATTCTTTGTTTTTCCCTCAACAAGAGACAGCTAAGTTTTTGCTTACTGCTCTTTCTATCTGTTGTGTTCTTGAACTTTATCTCTAACCCTGCTGTTACTCTATTTCTCTTTCTCCTGTGCTATATCTCTGTCCCTTCCTCTGCTTTCATTTTGCATCATTGTTCCTGTCTTCTGATTCCTCTCTCTTCTCTTTGTCTTTCTGCTATCTCCCTCCTCTCTGGACTAACTGTGTATCACAGGTGTGGGCCTATTATTAATATAGTAACACCCTTCTCCATTGTCACTGACTAACTGGCAGCTGTGAGCAATATGAGTAGCAAGGTCAGGCTGTCAAAAAATTGTAGTCTGAAATGTCAAATCTAAGGGTACCAGAAACTATTTTTATCCATATTCTACTTCCATTTTCCTTCAGATCACATTGTGTTCTAAACTTCTGTGAAACAATATTACAGATTTTCCATTATCATCACACCTAGCATTCAGCAGAGCTGATCTCTAAAAAAAAAAAAAAAAAGAAGAAGAATGAAGTTTCGGTAAGATTCTAAGTGTAAAATTAACCCAAATAGAAAATGTTTGTGTTCTGAAGAAGCCCCGAGGAATAAAGAGCATTAAATTGCAAAGACAGACTTGACCCGCCACATAGATGCATTTTGGTTGGTTGGTGAAAGGACAAATTCAGAGTTGGAGGTGTCAAAATGCAGTAGTTTTTTTACTTAAAGAGTCTTTCATTAAATTTGTGATTAACTGAATAGACTCGCTTAAGTTCCCATTGAAATACGGGATTTAGGACTATACATGAACCTCCATAGAGGTCTATTTACTAAATTTTAGAAAGAACTATTACATATTTGGTGCTCAGTTATTACTGGCACCGTGCTAGGCATTTTCAGACATTTTAAAAAGTGTTAATGTGAGCACCTCCTGTGCACCAAGGAGTCTGAACATGCCATCTCACTGCCTCTAGTAATTTACACAGTCTTATTAAGGAGATGAAAAAACCAGTACTAGAGTTTCCATATACCAGTGGTTCTCAACTGGGGGTGATTTTATTCCTTCTCCTTTGAGGATATTAAGCAATGTCTTGATAAATTTTTGGTTGTCACAACTAAGATGAGGCTGCTATCAGCATCTAGTAGGTAGAGGCCAAGGATGCTACTAAACATCCTACAATACACAGGACAGCCCCCAACAACAGTCATCTGGCCTCAAGTGCCAATAGTTCTGAGGTTGAGAAATACTGCCATATGTCCTTCATCCAGATTATCTAATTGTTAACTTCTTACATAGCCGTAGAACAATGATTAAAAAAATAGGAAAAGTAGGAAATTAACATAGATATCTTACTATGATCTAATCTATAGGCCATATTCAATTTTTTTCAATTGTTCCACTAATATCTCTTTTCTTATCCAGAATCCAACCCAGGATTCTGCACTTGGTTGAAATGCCTCCTTAGTCTCCTTAAATCTTTCATGACCTTGACACTTTTGAATACCATTGGCCAGGCATTTGGTAAAATTTCCCTCGATTTTGTAGAATATTTTATTTTAAAATTCAGGTTATGTGTTTTGATAGGAATATCACAGAAATGATGTGTCCATCTTAGTGAATCAAAGGAGGAAGCAGACGAAATTGGTTTATTTCGTTAGTGGTGATAACTTTGATCACTTAATTAAGGTGGCGTTTTCTAGGTTTGTTCACTATACTGTTACTACTTTCCGCTTTGTAATTAATAGGCATCCTGTGAGTTACTTTTAGATTATGCAAATATCTCATTTCTCATCTTATATTCATCTATTAATTTCAGTACTCATCAATGATTCTTGCCTGAAAAGTTATTTTAGATCTTGACCAATGATGTTTTTTACTTATTTCCATCATTTCTTTTATTTTATTTGTTGGAATTCTCTTGTAAAGAAGAGCTTTCCCTTAGTCTCCAGGTATCTGCTTATTCAAATATTCATTGATTTCAGCTTAGATCCAAAAGATTCTATTTTTTTCCCTAGGATCATATCCCTTTACTTCCGTTGTTATTATTATTATTATTTTGCTCAATGTATACCATATTTGACTATTGAGAACCCCTTCAAGTTACCTTTTATGCATATTTGAAATGTCTTCAAGTTTTGAGCACTTCCTTCCTTCCTGGTTCTACTAGATGTTTCAGGCTCATCTTGCACTTTCTCTGTTCTGATCCTGGAATCAACTCTCTCCAAGGAGTCCTAGTTCGTTTTATTTGAGAGTGGTATTTAGAAACCAAGTTTTGGTATTGAGTGTCTTCAGTAGCACTGGGTATAATTTCTTCTAGTTTCTCTTGGTACACAGAGTTAGGAAACATAGATATGCATATCTGTATTTCCATATCTATCTATCTGTATATATAGTTAGACACATATATTTAATACGTATACCTCCAATTTCAACACAACACCAACAGATTCTACCTTTTCCTCTTTCCTTGTTTGAAACATTTTTCTCTGACAGAGAGAAATTTGGCTTTCGTTATTTGCAATATATTTACTTTTTAGCTCCATCATAAAATACAAATAATGTAGTTTTAGCAATGCTAACTCATATCAGTGTGAAAACACACCTAAAAAGTAACATAAGACATTTGTGTACAGTTTTTTTGGTCTTTAGTCTTAGAGTCTATAAGATAAAAACTTCGTTTCAAACTTACCTTAATTATCCCCCTCTTCTCATTTAATATTGTTTTGCTATTTATTTCTAATACAATTATGTCCATTTGCTTCTTTTGGCACTCCATTTTGGATTTTCTCTTCATTATTGCTAGATTTGGACTTTTTTAATTATAAAAATATTAAAAGTTAGCATTATACAAAAAGCTCTATTCAGAGAAGTGTCACGCTCCACACCCAACTCCTCTACCCTCATCCACTTCTCCCATCCATCCCACTCTGCTTCTGTTCACCTCTATAGAGAGGCACTATTAGTGGTTTCTGCTTTATCTTTCTTTGTTTCTTTTCACACAAATGGGCAGATACATGCATATCTCCTTATGTTAACCTATTTTTTACATGAAAGAGAACATAATATAACCACTCTTTTTCTTCTAGACACATTGCTTTACTTAATTATTGAAAGAATCCTTTGAAATATTAGAAGTAAAATTATTTGAGAAAGCCTAAAAATGATTACCAAGGAATTCTTCTAATTGTTCTTGGTCAATCTCTTACATGTAATAGGTTCACAGTTTCTGTTGAATTAAATTTAATGAAAAAGTTGTATTTTTTCAGTATGTCTATTAAAATTACTTATCTACTTTCCTTAAAATCTTTATTGGTTCTCTGGCACACAAAATAAAATACAGACTCATTAGCCTGACATAAAAGGCTCTCTATATTCTGATTAATTATCTGCCCTCATCACTTGCCACTCTCCTTCCTGATCTCAGTTCTCGAATATTCCTTGCACATACTCTAAGCTAAAGTCACACTGAACCAGAGTATATAACAGTTTTCCAAAAATATCAATTTCTTCCACGCCTAGTGAATCTTCACAGACTGATTCTTCCCTGATTAATGAGGGATCTAATTGGAAAAATCCTCTAGGCATTTAAGGCAGGTAAGTGTCATCTCCTGTGTAACAAATGTACTCTCTTCCCAAGAACAAATGACGTTATTCTTCTTGGTCCTATAACTGCAACCTCTACATATTTATATTTGTCACTCTGTATTTTAACTTCCTGTTTCTCTCCCTTGAGAGTAACCTCCTTGAAAGCAGGGTCCAAGTTACAGACCTCTCATAAATGTCTAAGACTTTAAATAATATCTGACATTTTTGAGGTGACTAGTGAATTGTATATTGAATTCCATACCACTAAAAATGAGCACTTTTAGTGTAAAGAAATCATTAATAGATATTCCAAAATTTAGTCCTGAGGATAATGTTTTACAATTCTTGTTTATTTTCTATAAAAGACTGTTTATAAACTCATTTCTACTACACAGCTCATTCTATGTTTACATACCAAAAAATTTCTGATTTCCATTTATTTTCCAGCACAAATTTATTTTACAATATTAATTTAATTATATTTTTGCTTTCAAATAGATGACATTTATTGTTTAAATTCTACTTTAGATGATCTAAATTTCTGGCAATTGTTTTTTATTCCTAAACAGCATACATTCTGCTCTATTCAGGTAGTAACCTCAATATACAGTGAAAACTTACCCTTTTCTCTTATTAGTCTTCTAGTTTACTATGGGTTGTGTATGTAACTCAGGCATGTTCAGTAACATCCTGGCATACCCCTTTTCACCGTGATTGGTTCAAGAATAAGCATGTGACCTAATTAGAGTCAATAAGAATCAACTCAGTGTAGTGCTTCTGTTGAAATACTAAGAAAGTAAAATTCAGTCATAGTGAAGGAGTTGCTGTGAGGACTGAATGTAAACCTGGAGCCTGTTGGACATATCTCTTCTCCAAAAGAATGGAAACTTCACAGAGAAAACAAAGCTAAGGCTGGGAGAAGCAGAACAAAACCTTCATGTCATTAACTGAGCACTTGAAACCAGCTCTACTACTGAACTTGTCAATTATGAAGTCCCCTTATTGGTGGAACCAACTGAGAAAGTTGTCGGTTAAGGCAGAAAGAGAAATCCAAGCAGCAAACTCCCTGGAGCAAGGGTTGGCAATTTTCTTTTTTCTGTAAAGGGTCAGATAGTAAATATTTTAGGCTTTGTGAGTAATATGATCTGGTGACAACCACTCAACTATGTTGTGGTAATGCAAAAACAACCACAGACAATGCATAAATGTGTGTAGCTGTGTTCCAATAAAATTTTATTCATGGGCATTGATATTTGAATTTCATATAATTTTCAAGGGTCTGTAAATATTATTCTTGATTTGATCCTCTCTAGCCCCTTAAAAATGCAAAAGATATTCTTAGCTCATAGGTCATATATTTCCAGGCAGCAGGAAGTATGTGGTCCATGGGCCACAGTTTACCAGCTCCTGTTCTAGAGTAGCATGAAACCTTACATGAGACACCAGGAGAGACGACGTTTTCCTAGACCAGATTTCTGATTTCTGGGATTTCCTCTAAAACAGAATAGAATTCCTATCCTACGAAGCAAGTAGAATAGGTATGATGATATGGATATATAATATTAATCATAGCGTGTATGTATTCAAAGGGGGAATCTATGCTGTCGTCAAAGGAAAAGATATCAACACAAGTCAGTAAAAATAAGATGAATTAAAGGATTAAATTAAGAGAACGTTTTACATAAATGGGTCCCATGATAGATTGATCTCACTAGTGGCTCAAACCCTTCACTTCTTTCTGTAATCATGCTCTTTGCCATATGTCTTTACCAATAGATAACCAACTCTTAGACATGTGAACAAGCTGAGCCAGGATCAGAGGCATCACCTGTCTGACCATCCAGATGCTTAAGCAAATAAGCACTTATGTTTTGTTGTGCTCCTGATGTGTTGTGTATATTTCTTATGCAGCATTATTGTTTCAAAAGTCAATTGATATGAAACCTTATGGAATGGTAAGCAAAACTGTGCTGCATAAACAAAGATCCACAGGCAGTGGTTAAGTTCACACGTTCCACTTTGGCTGCCTGGGGTGTGCCGGTTCGGATCCAGGGTGTGGATCTACGCACTGTTTGTCGAGACATGCTGTGGCAGGCATCTCACATATAAAACAGAAGAAGATGAGCATGGATGTTAGCTCAGGCCAGTCTTCCTCAGCAAAAAGAGGAGGATTGGCAGCAGATGTTAGCTCAGGGCTACTCTTCCTCAAAAAAAAAAAAAAAAGCTCCACAGCTTTGAAACATTGTCCTTTCTTTCTGGCAGCCACAAAAATGAAATGAGCCAAGAATATCATGGGAATTTCACCATATAGAGGAGTGAGTTTTCGGGTAAAGACTGAACTATACACATTCTGCCCAGATGTCTTAGTATGGAAACTCAACTTAATAGTAAAGATTTTACTAATCAAAAAGCCACATGGAAATAAAATGAATGGTTATTAGAGGAGGAACACCAAGTGGTCTCAAGAGCTCCATATTGGAGGAAGGCATCAAAAAAGAAGTTTATAGGGATCAGGCTGGTGGTGTAGTGGGTAAGTTCACACACTCTGCTTCAGCAGCCTGGGGCTCGTGGGTTCAGATCCTGACGGAGTACTTACACACCACTCATCAAGCCATGCTGTGGTAGCATGTCATATAAGAAGATTGTCACAGATGTTAGCTCAGGGACAATGTTCCTCAAGCAAAAAGAAGATTGTCAACAGATGTTAGTTCACGGCTGATCTTCCTTACCAAAAAAAAAAAAGTTTGTCACAGAGAAGAATGAAGTCTTGAGGAGAAGAGTTTGAGTTTAGAACAAAATAGCAAAAAATGTGAGTCTAAATATTCAACAGGTTTTGGGATGGAATTGATAGGCGGTATCTCTTGATCAAAGTCCATGTCAATATTAAGTCATGCAACTGTCAAGCATGCAGTGTTGCCCATGCTGTTTGATGGCAAAGCAATCTGAAAATAGCCTGGGACTGAATCACTGTGAGGGCTCCTTCTCTCAGTTATCAGTGTAAGAATTGATCAGTGGAGACTATCAACTACCTACTTAGATGTTTCCCCTGACCAAGGATGTTAACCTCTTCTGGGAGTGGGGGCAGGAGATGCGAGTAGAACAACAATGATAATAGTAGGAATAATAATAACATCCACATTTATTGAGTTCTTCATGTTCCAGGCACAGCGAGTGCTAAGAAATTTACCTGCATCATATTAGTGATCTGTCCTAGCATACTATAAGGATAAGTATTATTATTACTCGCATTAGTTTATAGGTAAGGAAACTGAGCGTTAAGTAGGTCAAGTCATTTACCTAAGCTCACACAGCTAGTAAGTGCAGGGGAAGAGTCTTTAGTAAAGTTTGAGTTTGAGCTTAGTGCTGGCAGAGAAGAAGAGATGATCAATAATTTTTAGTAACCAGAGAAGTCATAAAAGAAAGATGCTGGTTCTGGGTCTTTAAGAATGTATAGAAGAGGGGCCGGCCCATGGCAGAGTGGTTAAGTTCGCTCACTCCACTGCAGCGGCCCAGGGTTTTGCTGGTTTGGACCCTGGGCGAGGACATGGCACTACTCATCAGGCCATGCTGAGGCAGTGTCCCACGTGCCACAACTAGAAGGGCCCACAACTAAAACAATATACAGCTATGTACTGGGGGGATTTGGGGAGAAAAAGCAGAAAGAAAAAAATAAGAATGTATAGAAGAATATAAGATCTCAACAGGTATATCATGGAAAAGGAGAAAGTCATTTCAGGAAGAGAAAATATTCTTTGCCAAGACACCAAGGCATGTGCTTGAAGTGTAAGAAGTTTGAGATGGCTGGAAAACATTGTGTCAAGGTGGCATCTGCAATGAATCATATTGGGAACAGACAAGAAAATACAGTGGAGGTTCTTTTCTGCCATATTCCAAAGTGTAGGTTTCATTTTATAGGCCATTGGAAAGCCTTGAAAGACTTTAGGCTGGAAAATGGCATGGTCGGTTTCAGATTTTAGAGTTTTCACTTGCTCCCACTGTGCAGAGAGTAGTCTGGAAATGAGTGAGACCAATTTCATTTTCACACATTACGAACAGAATCGGTTCAATGTAGGCAAATTATCTCTATGTAGATTCAACAATATTCCATTAATACAGAGCCCGTTTGAAGTATGTTGGACTGAGAACTAATAAAGTGATTTAAAAGAAATGTATTGGTCTCAAAGATTAGCATAGGGGAACATACAGTGTTAGACTTTAGATCTATGAGAAAAGGAGAAAGGTCCGCTGTTTCACCTCTACACTCCAACTAGCTTCAGAAACACAGCTTTTCCTTTCTAAAATTGAGGGACAAACAATCACGTAACTTGTAATGAAAAAGCAATGGTCTCAGTTGAATTCTAGGCTATTTTAGTGCTTCAAATTTCAAGAATCTTCACTTTCTCATTTCACAATCATTATAAAAATCAAATAGCTTCTTATTTTTTTATTTCAGTTCTGTTAATTAATCTTCTTAATATTCTTCTTCCCTGAGGAGCCCTCAGTAGAATTGAGGTGCTTCTTAGACCTTAAAACCACTGAAATCTAGCTTCAAATGTAAAACTAGGATCACTTTAAAAATCTTGTTTGTGTAATAGAATAATGAGGCCACATACACACACATACACACACACACATGCACATTTCATTGGAATATAATAAAATATACATCAACAGAACCAAACATCATAAAATGTTGATACAGCTCTCTATTTGAGTACCCTCCACTCCTGCTGGATCCTTGGGGCTAACCATATACATATAAAGTTAGTCTTCAAGAATCCAGTAGAAATCCTTTATATATGTGTGTGTGTGTGTGTGTGTATAACACTCAAAAAGCACTTATTCATTAATTTAATAACATATTTAAATACCCACTATGGGCCAGGCAATATGCGAGGTATCCAGTATATTGTGGCTAGTAAGACAAACTTGATTCCTACTCTTATGGAGCTCAGTAGCATTGTACACCTCACTTGAGATGTTAGCCCTTAATCCTTCTCTGGTAAACAGGGCTGGGTCACCTGTTATCCTGGAACACCTCTAGCCTCTTTAGTTTAAAGCCTAGAATAGACCGTGCTGAGAAATCTGCCTGGTGCTCCCTTTCCTTCAGATCCTGTTTGGGAGATAAAGAATGGACCTGCTACTTTACCTGAGTTAGAAATCAGATGTAAGAAAGTTGGAGTCAGGCAGATGGAAGTCAAAATGGCAGCTTTGTTACTGATAGAGCTGATGGTGGCAAAGAGGGCTTAGATATGTTAACCAGTCTATGAAACACTGAGCTCTGCATTTAGAAAGACTTCCACATCCAGTCACAGGCTATACTAGACAATCTCAGCACTGTGCCTCCATCCCCACATCTCATCAGCACTGCCCCCATGCTCCAAAAGGGCCATAACTTTTACCACTAAGCTTGTCCCATGGCTTAAAGTCAAAGAGAGTACACGCTCCCTCAGACAGCCAGATACCAAAGAGAGAAGTGGAGGAAAAGGACAAAACTGTGCAATCCCAATTCAAGGTCCTGAGTGAGCTTGAATTGTTATTCAGATAACACACTCCTCACCTGCAAAGGAGAGTGAATGAGCAAAGACAGGCCAAAAATGTTACATGTAATTAGTGTCCCTTTACATGGAGATATGGAACAAGAGAAGGAATAAATCTCACTTGGTTAACCATAACACAACATAGCAAGTATTATTTGTTTTATATGTTTATGGATTTATGTTGCTAATATATTTCAGAGGATCATTTCACCAATATTCATATGAAATGTTAGCCCGTAGTTATCTTTTCTTGTGTGCCTTTATCTGGTTTTGGTGGCCAGATAATACTGGCCTCCTAGAGTAGGTTAAGAAGTGTTCTTTCCCCTTCTATTTTTGGAAGCATTTGTGTAGGATCAGAGTTAATTATTCTTTAGATGTTTAGTTGAATTTATCAGTGAAGCCATCTGGTCCTAAGATTTTGTTTGTGGGAAGTTGTTTAATTACTAATTCAATCTCTTTAATTGTTATGGATCTGTCTAGATATTATATTTCCTTTTGAGTTGCTTTTAATAGCTTGTATCTTTTTGCAAATTTGCCCATTTCATCTAGGTTGCACAATTTGTTGACAAATAATTTTTCACAGTATAGCATTATAAATCTTGCTATTTTGTAACATTGGTAGTGGTATTGCCTCTTTCATTCTTGATTTTAATATATAAGTATTTTCTATTTTTCTCCTTATTATTTATATTTTGGTAATCTAGCTAAAGGTTTGTCAATCTTTCTTATCTTTTCATAAAACCAACCTTTACTTTTGTTGATTGTTTCCATTGTTTTTCCTGTTCTCTACATCATTTATTTATTTTCTAATATTTATAATTTCCTTCCTTCTGCTTAATTTGGGTTTAATTTGCTCTTCTCTTTCCAGTTTGTCATGATGAAAGTTTAGGTTATTTACTTGTGATCATAGTTCTTTCTTTAACTTATGTGTTCAGAGCTAAAAGTTCCTTCAAAAACTCTGCTTTAGCTGCATTCCGTAAGTTTTAGTATGCACTGTACTTTTGTTTTCATTCATCTCAAGGTTTTCTCTGCTTTCCCTTGTGCTTTCTTCTCTCATCCATTGGTTAAGCAAGAATATGTTTTTACAAGAGGCACACTTTACATTCAAAGATACAAATCAGTTAAAGGTTAAAGGATAGAAAATGTTTACTATGCTATGGTAACCTTTGAGCTGAGATGGGGGTCAGCCGGTGGTGTAGTGGTTAAGTTCATGCACTCTGCTTCAGCACCCAGGGTTTGCTGGTTCAGATCATGGGCGCAGACCTAGCACCACTGGTCAGCCATGCTGAGGTGGCATCCCACATAGAAGAACTAGAAGGATGTACAATTAGGGTATATAGCTATATACTGGGGCTTTGGGGAGAAAAAAAAGAAGAAGAAAAAAGAGGAAAATTGGCAACAGATGTTAGCTCAGGGCCAATCTTCCTCACCAAAAAGTAAAGAACTAAGATGGCTATATAAATATCAGACAAAATAAAATGAATTTAAGACAAAATTATTATTAGAGATAAAAAAAGATATTTTATAATGATAGAAGGGTCAGACCATCAAGACAAAAAATTATTATTAACATATATGCACCTAGCAATAGAAATATAAAATGCACAAAAGAAAAAATACCTGGCAGAATTAAACGGAAAAATAGACAATTTATCAATAAAAGTTAGAGACCTCAATACCCAATTTTTAAGAATGTATAGAGCTATACAGAAAATCAACAAATGAATGGAAGATTGAACAACATTATAAACCGTCTAGACCTAAGACATTCTTCTGAAGTGCACATAGAACATTCTCCAGGGGAAACCATAGATTAGACCATAAAGCAAGTATCAATACATTTAAAATGGTTATAATTACATAAAACTTGTTTTCCTATCATAGTAGAATTAAATAAGGAAGCAATAACTAAAAGAAATTTTGGAAATTCACAAATATTTGAAAATTTACAAACATATTTACCTTTGACTTGCTCTATGGTGTGTATGAGTTGATGTAATGGTAGGGGAAGTGTTTGAGATGTCATTGGTAAATAAACCAATGAAAATAATGTAACATGATCAGTGCCAGGAGGAAATTATCCCCAGATAGATGTAGGTATGATGGAGAAAAACATCACACGAGCGAGAAGGAATTCTTAAAGAGAGAAGACAGAGAAAGAACCAAAACCAAGGAGAGTAAAAATAAATTTCAGACCAGTGCAGTTCGCTGTTGTTTAAGACTCCCTTAAGAGGCATTAGAGTTAGGAATGCAGAGCACATTGGGAGGGCAGTCACTAACTTAAGCGAGAAAGCATGCACATCATTTGTTGAGACCAGAAAGAGATAGTCAAGGACAAGTGCAGACATAAATATTTTGAAGATTACATTTATTCTTGGTCTTCACCACAAGGTACTCTGCTGAAAGAGAGGAGAACTTGGGAAAATTACTTAGCCTTGTTAAGCCTCAGTTTTCTTATCTAAAACATGGAATAAATATATCTCCTAGTAGGCTTCCTGCTGAGGTAAGAGTTAAGCTGAAATGTGAAGGCTGAGAAGAAGCCTATTGTGTGTAGAGTTGATGAAACTGTGTTCCAGGTGAAAGTGACAGCAGGTGTCAAGGCTGAAAGGTGTAAGGATTACAGATAGGGCTATCGCACATGGAGGCCAGTGAGTGAGGGGCAGGTTGGAAGAATAATAAAATCCATGCCATTAGGCAAGTGGGAGCCTGACAGGAGACCATGATGGGTCAAATTAAAGAGATTAAATTGTAATCGGAGTATATTAGAGAGTATCAGGCATAGTGTGAAATGTCTTGATTTATGTTTTTAGATGTTTTGGAAATAGATGGTAGTGGTGATTGTCCAGTATTGTGAATGCAACCAATGACACTAAATTTTATCCTAAAAATTGCAAATGACAGTTACATATGTTTTGTCACAATTTTAAAAAGATGGGAAAAAAATCTGTGGTTGGAATGTGAGGAACAAATTTGAAAGAGGAGGAGAAGAATCAAGGAATGCAGTTAAGAAGGAGATGCCTCCTCATCAAGCCCTCACAAACACCACAGTGTGTTAGGAATTGTTTCCACACATGGAAATGAAGATCCAGAGATATTCTGAAATGCCAAAAGTTGAAAGACATTCTAAAGCAGGGCTTGGAGAGAGGCCATCCCTCTTAGCATGAAATTGAGAAGTGCATTTATTTCCAAACGCATGCCCTCTACCTCCTCAGTGCTCAATTTTGATGTTTAAATAAGCTTTGCTTTTTTTTTTTTTTAAGATTTTTTTATTTTTTCCTTTTTTTTTTTCCCCAAAGCCCCCCAGTACATAGTTGTATATTCTTCGTTGTGGATCCTTCTAGTTGTGGCATGTGGGACGCCGCCTCAGCGTGGTCTGATGAGCAGTGCCATGTCCGCGCCCAGGATTCGAACTAACGAAACACTGGGCCGCCTGCAGCGGAGCGCGCGAACTTAACCACTCGGCCACGGGGCCAGCCCCAAAATAAGCTTTGCTTTTTGAAGCCTCAGATATCAATTGTCTTTTTTCAACTATGCATGAAAATTCCCATAAACAGAACTATTAACAGTTTTCTTGTTATAACAGTGCAATTATGCCATATATAGCAGCAATTACAGTACATGCATTAAAATAGTCATCACATTGTCTGAAGTTTCTGGCAGAAAAAACAATTAAGATATTTTCCCATTTAAGTAGTAGTTATTCCACTAGTCGTACCAGTGTCTTTTAAATTGATACGTGTTGAATTTTTTAGATTAAAAAACACTATAAAGAATAAATTTTAAAAGAGGGTTTTCCCAAAAAAATCTGTAAATTAAAAAAAAGTCTGTTTCATGGGATTCATGTCACCTTCATTATTCTTTCTGCAAACTCTTATAGTAAGTAAAAAGAAATCTCTGATACTTAAAGTCTTATAACAGAAGATCTCCAAAGATAAGTATAATCAGAGGAAAAATGTATCAGAATTGAAGTACCTTTGACAATACTCTAATCACGTTGGGCAATTGAAAGCATTTGTCTAGAGAGAATAAATTCCAATGACTAAGATTTATGCATTTGGATATTATAAAAGGAGCCCACAAACTCCCAGATCAGTTAAAATGGAATTGTCTTCAATTTGCAATAATAATTTCCATAATTGAACCATGAAAATAGAAGCAGGGTAATTCAATATTAGAATAATTTTGATATGAGCTTATGATATCTCTATAGTGCAAAAATATGTCTGGTATTTATCTCTGAATGCCTAGAAGAAGTCTTAGCACTGGTGTAGATCAAAATAACGATAAATCTCATGGAACCACTTTTTCCTATGGAAAACTACCTCTTCAACTTTAATTCTGGAAGGTTCTTTCAACAACATCTACCTGTTCATGTTCGTTTATGTGCAATTCACTCCACACACATTTATCATGAGTCTAATCTATGGTACGTTTCCAAAATATGAATAAGCTGATATTTTAGCATGGTGAGGAAAGAGGATAATTGTTCTGAAGTACTAAGGACTTGATTGTATTACTTATTAATTCTGTGGCCTTATAAAAATCTTATAAATTTACTCAGTGCAAATTTCTTAATCTGTAAAAGTGGACATACAATTTATCTTACATGGCTGTTATGAGGATTAAGCAGGATGATCCATATAAAGTGCTTAGCACTGATTCTGGTTCATAACATATGTGCCCTTTACTGTAACACTCTCCCTCTGTCCCTCAGTCTTGGCAAGTTCACATTGGTGAGAGCAATTAAAATTTTAAAAAGTTGGTAAACTTACTGAATGTGTACTGCATTTCATGCACATTATATGCATTGCTCCTTTATTATACTATGCAATACATGCTTATTAAACCTTTTCTGTGTGCTAGACCATGGTATAGGCATTGAGAAAAATAGCCCCAAACAAGAAAATATCCCCAATCTCATGGGGTTTACATTCTAGTATGCAAAACAATGAGCTAGCAAAGTGATAAATAACAGTAGCATACATTTTTATGGCACTTGCCAGTGCCAGGGACTGACCTACTTGTTTAATGAGGATTAACTCATTTAATCCTGAAAACAACCCTATGTAGCAGACACTGCTATTTTCATTCCCATTTTACATTTGAGAAAATTGAAGCAGAGAAGGATAAAGTAAATTATCCACAGTAGCGTGTGGCAGAGCTTGGATTCAAATCTGGGCAGATTGTCTTTCAAACACTGTCTTGTATTGCTGTTTCTTTAAACATGTAAGGAATTTAGATTGTATATTTAGCTACACAGAGAGGTGGGAAACTAGACAGCTGCCTATCATTTATGGCAAGTAATTGGACACTATTCAAAGTGTAATTGGAGGTTGTTAGAAGGTTTTAAGCAACAGAGTGATGAAAACATCTTTATGGTTTATAAATTCAATCTATTATGTGGGTAGAAAGATTTGGGGAGAGTGTTGAGGAACTATGAAAAAGAGTTAGGATTTGATTTTAGAAGTCCTGGTGGAAAATGATGAGAGCTTGGACATGTTGGTTGTGTTGGAGACAGTGAGAATTTATTGATATGGGATCCGTTTGCACGTCTAGCCTATAGAACTTGTTGATAGGTTGGATGTGGAGGGAGGAGAGCAATCAAAGATGACTCCTATGTTTTTATCTTGAGCAACTGCATGGAGGGTAGTGCTGTGATTGTTGACGGGAAAGTGACCGGCATGGTATAGGAAACAACAGTTTGGTTTTGGAATTGGTGAATTTAACATGTGTACTAAAATCCACTTGGATGCACACATCTGGAACTTAGTGAAAACTTAATGGCTAGTGATAAAAACTTGAATGTATAATCATAGAGTGATCTTTAAAAATTTGAGATCAAGTAAACTCTTATAGTGAGACTGTATAGAGAAAGAAAAAAAATTAGAACCAAACTCTGAAGGCTTTGAAATACTTAGAGATTGAATCAAAGAGATTGAAGCCAGTCATGGAGACTGGAGGAAGAACGGCTCGTGAGGTCAGAGAAAATCCAAGGAAGTGGAGAGATCAGAAGCCAAAAAAAGAGCACGTCCCATTTAAGTATCCTGACAATCACCCTGACAAGTGGGTATTTTTATCACCTACGTATTATAGATAAGGAAAGGGAGGCTCCAAGTGGTAAATAACTTGGCCAGTGTCACAGTGAAGATATGACCCACATTTTAGATCATTCTTTTGTATACTAAATAAATTCATATATATACCTCATATTAACTCTATAAATACTACTAATAATAGTACTCTAATCAAAGGATATATTAAGCATTTGCAGATGCTAAGGAGGGGATTAATATTGATTTCTTTCCATAAAATAATACAAAAAGGGTAATATTTTCCCTGAGACCTGACAAATAGTTAAGAATTCCTCACAGTGACAGAAATGGCAGGATGAAGTGGCAAGCATTCTAGACAGAGAAATCACTAGAAGTATATTGAGTAAAGACACCATGGAGAGAAGTGCATGGTATTAAGGTTGTGTGTGTGTGTGTGTGTGTGTTTTCCTGGGGAATGACTCATCATCTAGAGTATGTAAAATATAAGAGCAGAAAGACAGTGGATATAGAAAAGACTTGAAAGAAAAATGTGATTGGATTTTGTAGGATTTTTTAAATCACACAAATGAGTTTGCACTTTGATCTGCAGGCACCATAGGGAAACTAAAGGTTTATAAACCAGAGTAGAATGTCAGAGAAAGTAATTTTGACTCCTAGAATAGATAAGTTAGTTTTGTTGGTTCAGCATCTTCTTTAAGAGAGAGCCTTGCTCCACTCTCAGATGGTTCCGATGGAACTATTGATCATCACACCTTCCCTCACTTTGTCCATAGGGATGAATACCTGGCTCAGGTTGAGACATTTGTAGTGCACCAACCCACTGGACCCAGTGATCAAATGTGGGGTAATTCGTGTCCTTATCTTGTATATCATATAGCTACCAAGAGAACGAAGCTCTCTTTTCACTGGTGCTGCAAAGTTGGGATCACAAGAAGCTAGAACTGCCAGTCGTTGTATCTCAAGTTGTCTGAAAGAGGAAGTCTGCAGAGACAGAGCCCTGAAGCGTCATTCTGGATCTAGCTATTCCTGGCACACTTTTCTCACCTAGACTTCACAGTTAAATGAATGAGTGAATTCCTTTTATCCTTGGGTATGTTTGAGTCCTGTCTACTGGACTGCAGTGGGAAGACCCGGGAACATACATTAGCTTGTTGCATCAATAATCATGGTAAGAAATCAGGAAGATAAAACCATGGCTGCAAAAATAGTAACACCAAAGGGACAGATTTGAAGCATTTTGGAGGGAACTGGTGTTCAATTTAATGTAAATGATGTTGATGTGTTTAGAAAAATTAGTGCTTTCTTTGAAAACTGAATGGTTATTGATATGAGCATTCATATGTGACCATGCCACACCTCAGCCATGGCAGATGTGGAGAAGACAGATGAGGAGAGAGTTTATTTAAAGGTTTAAAAGTGAGCACTGCTTAGTGCTCATGGAATTTGAGGTGTGTGTAGAAGAAGGTATAGGTACAAGCAGTTTAAAAAGGCTGAAACAATGGTGTGAAATTCAAAGCACTGTCTCAGCTAGAGTGTAGATTTGGGGATCATTAGCATATCCCTGGTATGTAAGCCATGAGAGTTGAAAAGTGTTTTCAGAGAAAGGAAGAACTGTGTGGGGAAGGAGTCATACCATACTATTGCACGTTCTTTGAAAGTGGGGGTCGGATTTATTCTTTGGTGTATCCTGTGACACTAGCAGAGTGTGGTTTATGAACAAATGAATGAATGTGCCAGGGTCAGTGCTAGCATGTTGTGTTTGTAGTACCCTTTAATCCTCCTAAAATGCTCTGAAATGGGTTTCCATTTCTATCTCCATTTTACACGGAAGGAAGGTGATAAGCTCAATTGCAGTTTAAAATTGATAAAATTCTAGAGTTTTATGATTCTATATCCAGTTCTGTGTGCGTGTGAGTTTAATAATTTAAAAAAAATAAAAAAGATGCTTATGCCTCAAGTTCTTAAGCACATCTCTACATGTTAAAACTATGTGGTTATCTTAAGCTCATTTTGTTTATGTTCAATCAACTGCATAAAGTCCTGTGGAGCACTTTGGCTGTCCCAGTATCCAGTCAAAGTCAGTCAGGCAATGATCAGCATTAATCTTTACTGTGCAGCCATTGAGATTTACTGGCAGTGTTGTTTCTTATTTGGTGCTCTTAAAACAGAAGCAAATTCACTTTCTCAGAGATTATTCAAAGCATTAGCCAAAATAATTTTTGCTAAAAAATCTAAAGATTTAATACATGTGCAGAAATAATTAATTTTAAATTAGTTTTTTAAAAAATACTGTTGGTGACTATAATTAAGTTATTGTGAGAGAAACGGACTCAATGAAAACCTGCATTCAGCATTAAATAAATAAATTCACAATTGGGGAGTTCTAGATCATTGTTTTTATATGCTTCTGTTTAAATACATTTATATATACTAGAGAATATAAGCAACCATGATTAAAAAATAAATCAATGAATAAACCCCAGCATCATCTAATTTAGTCTGAAAATATTATTTTAATGCATTATGTTTAATCTGTAAGTTTTAACAAATATCTTTCTTTGCACTTATTTTTCTAGTCCTAGGAAGACTCACTTTAGGAACAATTAATCATATTAATTAAGTGATACAATGTTACTAAGTGCACTTGAGATTGTAAACAACCAAGTTGATAATCATTAACTATTTAATGATAGTTAAGTAATTTACAAATATGATGCAATTTAAAAGCGAAATAAAAATGATAAGTTAAGAAACAGGGGAATATGAATGTTTGCCTTTTTCTATACAGGATATATCACACTCCATTAGAAAACTGGGCATTAATTCATTTATCCCTCGAAGACTCTTCTCAGAAAACTTCATTAGGAATCAAAGGTTCATTATTTCATTTCACTCCTTAACGGATATCAGTAGAGGTGGGATGTGTCGTGGGCTTAATTTTGACTCAGGAGAGAAAACACCTTATTTATTGTCAAGGATTTGACTCCTACTGTCTGTTTCTTTGACCAATTCATTGCATTTATAAGACCTTCAGTTTCTTAAAGTGTAAATTTGGAATATTATGCCTTCCCGTATTTTCCTCACACTTTTGATGCAGGAACCAAAGGAGATAAGGATGATCATTGCTTATACACGTCTAAAATTTTCACATCTTTTAGTCTTCATGCACTTAAAGGAGGCTACACAGAAATTTCTAGGACAGAGTCTGGCTAGTCCCTGGGGCAAGGGCTCATCAAATGCCAATTTTCAGAGCGAATGCCACATTCTGAAAGTGTGTCCTCCTGCTTTACAGGTCTAGAAATTTCCTACTTTGTAGGTTTATATTCAGTCAGGAACTATTTATATTAAAAAAGACTGACAAATAACCGACACGATGAAACTTTAACTTATAATAAATGTTAGCCTTTTAGAGATAGCCATTATCTAGGCTTCCTCACGATAAGCTATCTTGGAAGCTGCATAAATCATCAGAGGGGTACTTATTGATTGCAGAATTAGTGCAAAGTGATGGTCTGAAGGGATATTTTATCCTGATGAACTCTTGTAGCCCCACCTCTCTGAGGTTGCCAGGATGTTTGGGTCCAGCCGATGCCACCTAAAACAAAGTACTAAAGATATATGTACATATGTCTGTTCTCTGCCTCTCCTTTTCATAAGCTCCAAGCAGAACTTTTCTCTTTCATTATGATCATTTTCTCAGAAAACGCCTTTCTGTTATCACTTTAATTGTGCTAACTAAAACAGTTTTCTCCAAATTCATCTGCACTTCAGCAGTAAATCTTTTGAATTAGTTCTACATAGATGATTCATTTAATCATTAATTTAGGAAGTAAAAGCTAATTTTATTTTAAGTCATATGGAGACATACTACTGTAAAACAAATGAGCATCCGTAATTAAAATGTGCTTACTCTTTTTATTATTCCTACTATTTACTTACTCTATTTACTTAATTTTATGTTAGGTGTTCTATGAAATTTTCTTATTTAGGTTTTAGAGATTTCCAGAAGAGGAAACTGAAGCTTAGTGAAGTTGAATAATTTTTTAAGGTTAGATAGCTAGTAAACCAGGAATTGTCAGAGATGAGATTTGATTCCAGGTTGAGCGCAGAGTCCAACTTTTTAACCATTGTGTTATTTATTAAAATAAAATCTCAAAATCATTTGCTAATATATCTGAGAGTCCTTCATAACCATACATTGGTATATGAAATGGTCATTTCCTAGCTTCATGGCAAGAGTAATATTCTATCATCCAGATGGATGTGAAATCACACACGTAGTGTATTATTTGCTCCAAATGTTTCTATCAAAGTGTATGCTTGATTCTTATGTTTCTCTGTTTAAATTATCTGTTGACTACTGCCTTCTTGGGGGGATAGTATATAGTCAGTGGCAGAGCAGAGTTTTGGGGTAAGATAACCTTGTGTCATGGCTCCATTACTTACTTGCTGTGTGCAGTTGGATAAATTATGTAACCCACATGCTTCAAAATTGGTAAAATGAAAATTTACTGCTCATTCATATGCTTTCATGGCTAGGCACTAGAGTCCAGACTAAGATTAAAAATAAAAGTAAAATATAGGTGGTAGCCCTCATGGAGAGAATAATTTAGTGAGGAAGACGTAATAATTTAATGAAATTGCATTGTTACTAGGAACAAGAACACAAGCAGTGTTGTGCTGGTAAACTGGCTCTCTGGACAGAAAAAATAAAATTATTGTTTGTTGATTCCTGTGGTGAAAACACTTCCACCATGGCCAATTTCAAGCTACCAATGAGCTCACAAAAATCCCTGAATGTTTTACAGTCTGCTCGTGTGAGCCAATAGAAGCAAATTTCTGTACCACTAAGTGTTCGGTAGGGAGGGTTTTCCTGTCAAGAAACTTCCATGAACTCAGAAGGGTTAACAGAGCTAGCGCATGTAAATTGCTTGATGGAATTTTATTTTTGCAGAACAAATTTCCATAAACACCAGTGCTTTTTTATTCCACGTACCTCCTTAAGATGTTGCTTGCTTCTATTTAATAGATTGAAGATCTACACAAGGGTTAAAGCTGAACAAATTTTTGTATCTGTATAGGGAGTCTTTTACAGAACCATGACTTAAAATTATATGGTAAAGCATTTGAATTTGTGCATTAGGAGTCAGAATATGTAAGAAATGGAAGGCAAAGCATTTTTAAAAGTCCCAGGAGCAAAGAGTAATACACATGCTCTGATCGATAGATGGGATAAAATGGTCATCCACAAGGTATTAATTTTCTCCTAGCATTTGCGGTCCTCTCAAGAGTAAATAAAATCAACATTTTTTCAAATCTTTGTGTTGAAACTTTCATTTACCCTTTCCCATCCTAACTTTATTATTTTTTTTCATTTGTCTTTTCCAATATCCTTTTCAAATTCATTATAATGTCATTCTTCCTCCATATTTCCCTCAGCCTTCCATCAAACTGTTAGGGTTCATTTATTTTCTCTTTTATCTTAAATCATTGCTATTCCTTTTTTTCTTCATCTTCTTTCTTCTATTAATCTAGTTGTGTTTAGCGCAATGCAACTTTCTAGCTTCTACTTTAACTTTAGTTTGGAGGCAATAACTGGAGTACAATTTGCATATAAGAAAATGCACAGATTTTATCATACAGTTTGATGAATGCTGACAAGCGTATGCATCCATTTAGCAACCACCTCAATGACGAGAAAAGACGTATTGATCACTTCCGAAAGTTTCCTCATGTTCCTTTCCGGATAGTCCTGTGCCCCAAGACAATTACTGCCTAGATTTCTATCACATAGAGTAGTTCAGCCTGTTCTTGAATTCCATACAAATGTAATCATGTACTATATATTCTTTTGTGATTGGCTTTTTAAAATTTATTATAATGTTTCTGAAATAATTTGTTTTGTTGCTTTTATCATTGTGTTACACTTTATAATTACTGAGAAATATATCCTTGTATGAATATATCCTCATTTGTTTATGGGTATTCTCTTGTTGATGGACATTCTTTTTTTGAGTTCGCACTATTTACGAATAATGCTTCCATGAACATTCTTTTTCAAGTCTTATCTAGGTCATATGTTTTTGTTTTTTTTTCCTGAGGAAGACTAGCCCTGAGCTAACATCTATGCCAATCTTACTCTACTTTATATGTGGGTCACTGCCACAGCATGGCCAATGAGTGGTGTAGGTCCACACTTGGGATCTGAACTCGTGAATGTGGGCCAGTGAAGTGGAGTACACTGAACTTAACCACTACGTCAAGGGGTCAGCCCCCAAATGTTTGTACTTTTGGGTAGAGGAGTGTAAATACCTCAGGGAGGAATTGATTGATTAAAGGATAGATGTAGGGGCCAGCCTGGTGGTGCAGCAGTTAAGTTCGCATGTTCCGCTTTGGCAGCCTGCAGTGTGCTGGTTCAGATCCCAGGTGGGGACATGGTGCCACTTGGCAAGTCATGCTGTGGCAGGTGTCCCACATATAAAGTAGAGAAAGATAGGCACAGATGTTAGCTTAGGGCCAGTCTTCCTCAGCAAAAAGAGGAAGATCGGCAGCAGTTAGATCAGGGCGAATCTTCCTCAAAAAGAAAAAATTAAAAAAAAAAAAGGCTAGATGTATAAATAATGTTTATAAGAAACTGTCAAACCATTTTCCAAAATGACTATGACATTTTAATTTCTATCATCAATGTAAAAGAGTTCCAGTTACACCACATCCTTACCACATTTGGTATTTCTGGCTTTTAATTTTAGCCATTCCAGTGGGTATGCAGTGGTGTCTCATTGAAATTTTAAACTGAAATTTCCTAAAGTCTGATGATGGTAAGGCTCTTTTCATGTGCTTATTAACTTTCATATATCTGTTTTTGTAAAGTTTCATTTTTCTCTTTTTTTATGGGTTGCTTGCATTTTTATTATTGATTTGTAGAAACTCTTTATATATTATGGGTATGAGTTTTTTTATCAGATATAAGTATTGCTAATACTTTTCACTAGTCTTTAACATGCATTCTTATTTGTCCACAAAGTCTTTTGAGAGGCAGAAATTTTTATGTTTGATTGAGCGCAAAGTTACACACATACACATATATGTGTATATGTGTATATACACATATATGTGTATATCATAAGTAAATAGATAAACCGACAGACAGACAGATGGTGCTTTGTGTCCTAGGAGATTTATACCTACAGAGATATTATCTGTATCTGTTGAGACTTCTGTGGAGGAGAAAATAAAATGGGATGAAGATTGCAAAAAAGAGTATTGAAGGCTAACATCTATTCAACAAAAAGGATAGAAGCAAGATTAGTCAAAGAGAACCATCAAACTGGGATGCAGATCTGATAATCTGTCAGTTCAAAAGGAGCTCCAGATAAAGATTGCCAATTAGAGAAGTCCTATGTTGAGCAGACAAGGGTAGACTATTGCTCCACAGTAGTCTTGCTCTCATTGCCTGCGACCACCCTGAGCAGAGTGTAATCTTGGAGGGTGATCTGAACAGCACAAGCTTTATAGATACAGGCTGTGTCAAGTCCACCACAGCCCACTCCTTTTGCTATGTGGATCCATTACTTCAAAAACATTTGGGGAGAAGCTCCTTCAATGTTCCTGTAGCCTTCTCTTCCTGATAGGGGACTTGGAACTACAAGATTAGTGAGACACAGCATAGGCCTGTACACTTTCTGCAGTTGATTTTGGACTACAATTGATATTTGTAAACTCGTCCACTGCCATTAGAAATTCTCCTTGCCCTAAGCTCTCATTTTTGCTGATCTCAGTGCTTACTTGCTGAGCAACACAAACACTCATTCCTGGAGGTGACTAAGTCCTTAGTTATGATATCCACCTCAGGTTATACTTTTTGCACATGTCCATTCACAGATGGTAAGCCCTCTTCTTATCTGTTGGATTTGGACACAAGGAATCCAAAGTGTTCATTGGAAGCTGTAGGTTTTAGTTGAATAGGACTCTTACTGAGTCCTCTCTCTACTCTTTTTAAAGTCCAAGCCCAGGTATGTTTGTAATACAGCAATGTTCATTGCAGCAACCTACTTAATGAGCTGACTCATATATAAATGAATCTTGGGCTTCTTTTTCTTTTCACTAGCTCTTGCACGAGAATCATACCCCATACCCCTGTGAGTAGAGAGAAGGGTGCTGGTACAACCATGTTGGGCAATAGGGGGACTTACTGAACATGCTATCATGTTCATAAAGCTTGCTTGTGTCCTCTGGCCATGCTTGGACTCAATTATTATGTACTGTTTCCATCCTATTATTGATGGCTGCTGGGAACACACAACATTTTGGCTTAGTGAGTCTGATAGAACAAAACTCACAATGAGCAGTTCTGAATGAATGATCCCTTAGTGTCCCATAATTATGCCTTCCATCACTACCGGGACCCAGTAGCATGCCCAGGACTGTTGATCAAAGGTGTGCCTTTCTGTAGAACAGAGCATGGCTTTGATCCAGAAATGCAGCTGTCTCCATTGTGATTCTCCCACAGGGACTTGCCATAAATTCCACATTGTATCTTTTACTACCACTGAAACCTCCAAAACTGTAGGGTCTTCTGTATCTTGTGGCTCAATTGCAGGGCTGCTCGCATCACAGCATGAACTTTCTGAAGAGGCATTTCCTGTTGTAGGACTCACTCAAATCTGGCAGCCGTTTATGTCACCTGGTGTATAGGACAGAGCCATATTTCTCCAGATCTTGAAGGTATTGCACTTCTTTTTTGGAATGGAGTAATTAGGAAATGGTAATTTGACCTTTACATTGAAGAGTATGTCCTGGAACATCCTTGATCGCCACGCCCTTAAAAATTTCACTGAAAAGACAAATCTCTGAAACCTCATAGCGTTTGTCTCCATGCTCCTGGAGAACACGTACCCTTGCAAGGTCTCCAGCATGCTTGCCACTTCTTGCTCATCCACCATGAGGTTATTGGTATAATGGATCAATGTGATATTCTGTAGGATTCCCAAATGGTCCAGATCTTTCTGTATTATGTTATGACACAGAACCAGAAAGTTAACATAGCCCTAAGACAACATTCTCAATGTTGCCTGCTTTATGTGAATATGATCTGTTTCTAATCCTCTTTCTTTATTCAAATTGAAATAAAATGCATTTGCTAAATCAATAGCCAAATACCATATCTGAGGACCAATAATTCTGATAGCATGATGGTTTTAACTGAGCCTACTAACTGGTTGAGTTTTCTGTAGTTCTTAGTCATTCTATAGGACATATCTATTGCTGTAGAAGCCAGGCTAGAACATTATTTGGAGACATGTGATCACTCCATCTTGCATTCTTTAAATCTTTAGTGGTGGCTTTAATCTCTGCCACTTCTCTTCTTTCTTCCCCTGTCAGAATGTAAGACATGTTAATATTTTGATTTATTACCCTAAATGGGGAGAAGAGGAGTTCCACGGGCTCCCTATAACAGTTATTGCTCTATAGGCTAAGGACCCAATGACAAATACATCAACAACAATTATATATTCAGGAGCTTGGAAATTACCGATGGGTCCATGGACCCAGCAGACCTACTGTGAGCTGGATTTAGTCAAGACTCCACTTATTATTACCTGGGCCCCAAAAGCCCCTAACTCTAATGGAGAGGTCATGATGATGCTGTAGGTCTCTGCGTGACCTGTATTTAAAAGTCATTTGAAATATCTGGCTATTCCAGTTTATCTAATGTACAGTCACCTTAGTAAATGACCATAGTTTGTTTGGGCAACTACTGGCAGAATTACTACCACATATACTTGTGGTATTTCTGGGTTTTTCCTCCTAGAGATGTGGCCTCTTCTTCAGTGAATACATTTTAGGTCCAGGAATTTAACAATGATTTACGACTTTTTATTGTAGCAAATTTCCCTCAACTACCTGATCATATATTCTTTTTTTCTTTTAGAAAAAAATAATTATCTATCTATCTACCTATCTATCTATCATCTGGAAGTACCCTAATGGCTGCCCATCTCTTTGCTGCTAAAGATGCAATACTTTCTTAACTATTTTCACGACTCTGTAGATGAAGACCCCTTGGCTAGTATTACAAAGGCTTTGCCAGCACAACTGAGATCTCTACAGTAAGTATTATTTGCTAGAGAAGTCTCTCATTGCATGGAAATGGCTAAGCCTTTGTATCACAGTGTTGTTCAGTCACTGATGTGTGGCATCCAAAGAAGAACATGTTATTACCTCAAAACCTGTGATATCTTAGGGAGCTAACAGCTGCATGTGGTCATTTAACTGCACCCCTCACAGCTACTATGCTAAAATGAAATTTATTTTTGCATATGGACCCTGTTTCTGTAATTTTGCTGAGTTGACATTTTTAAAAATTTTGGGGGGTGGTGGAAGATTCTTAAAGATTTTCTATGGGCATGGTTATATCATCTATCTATAAAGATGGTTTTATTCTTTCCTTTAAATCCTTATGACATATGGCTTTTTTTGTTTCTTTTTTTTTCTTTTTCATTCTTTCCTTCCTTTGTTCTTCCCTTCTCTCTCCCTCCCTCCCTCCCTCCCTCTCCCTCTCTCTCTCTACCCTGTCTCCCTCTCTCTTTGTTTTTCTTTCTGGATTCAGTTCAAGGAATTTTAACAATTGTGCAAACACGTGTAACCACTACTCAGTACAAGATATAGAACATTCCCGCCACCCTAGAAAGTTCCTATATAAACAAATTGTTGAATACTCGTGCAATTATTTAAATCATCAATAAATAGGAACAACTCTTGAAACATACAACGACATAGAGGAATCTCAAAAACATTATGTTAAGTAAAGTAAGTCAGACAAAAATAATTATTTTTGAAAATTTACTTCTTTCACTGGAAAGAGGAACAAAGGACTGTTCCGTTTATTGATGAAGGGATATCCATTTATTGATGATTTAAATAATTGCACGAGTATTCAACAATTGTTTATACATCTTCCTATAGATGGACACTTGGGTTGTTTTCAATTTGGGACTGTTATGAATAAGGCAGCCATAGAATACTCTTCAGTAAATGTACTTGTGAACTTTTGTTTTCGTTTCTTTTGTGTAAATACCTAATAGTGAAATTTCTGAGTCATAGGATAAATCTTTGGAGAACTTTATAAGAAATTGCCATACAGATTTCCAAAGTGGTTACAACATTTTTACTCTGACCAGCAATATATGAATGTTTTAGTTGGCCAAGCTCTTTAACGTTTTATTTTGGTCAGTATGACCACTCGTAGAGCAGCAGCAGAGGAAGAGGGTGTGGTGGGGTTTGAAAGCTTTCAGCAGTCAAATATCAAAAATGGAGTCAGACTCTTTCTTACACATGTTTATATTTTTATTGATGATTTGAAAGAAATATTTACATATAATAGATAAGGGTGTTTTGCCAGATATATCTGTTGTGGACATTTTTCAAGTCTGTAGTTTGTCTATTCATTTTTTAAATATTAAAGAGAAGACATTTTTAGTTTTGATGACGTTCTACATAACATTTTGTTCTTTTAGGTTTTGTGCTCATTGTGATCTGCCCTAAAATCTTTGCCCTCTTCAATGTCATGAAGATATTTTCCTAAATTTTCTTCTAGAAACTTTTTGAGTTGGGTTTTAGGTCAGGCCAATGATCCATTTCAAACTATTATTTTCTGAATCAAGTCAGCTAGGATTTGAGGTTTTTGTTTTTGTTTTCCCATGCAGATATCCTCTTGTTCTAGAAGCATTTGTTTAGCAAATCTTTTCTTTTTCCCATTGAAATAACTTGGTATCTTGGTCAAAATCCATCGACTGCATTTGTGTGGGTCGATCAGAACACCCTATGCCGCTCCTTTGATCTGTTAGTTATCCTTAAGATGAATCCACATTCTCTTGCATCCTGTGGTTTTATAGTAAGTGCTAAAATCAGGAAGTGAAAATCCTCCAACATTTTTCTTCTTTTTCGAAAGTGTTTTGGTTACGCTCAGCCCTTTGAGTTTCCATACAAATTTGAGAATTAGCTTGACCGTTCCTTCAAAAGAGGTTAATTTAGTTTTGATAGGGATTTCATTGAATCTATGAATCAATTTTGTGAAAAAAATCTTAAAAATATTACATTTCCAATTCATGCATATAATACAGGCAGTCCTCACTTTGCACGACACTGATGTGCACAGATTTCAGTTACCATGGTTTCGAAGTTCTAAATCAAAAGGAAAAGGTGGACTGAGTGATTCAAAGATGAGGTCAGTGAGAATTTGGGGCCCCAAAATATAAAAACTACTGTTTCTCTTCGCTGTGGAAATGATATCCTCCAATTTATTATGCTACAATCTACCATCTCTTTAACTTCACCAAGTTTCTCCTCTGGGATAGTACAGAACAAAGGATGAGAGGGCAGTGGAATAAAGCATTAAGGCCTCCCTATGGTTAGGAGAGCAGCCAACTTTTCCTCCTGCCTTGTTCCTCAAACCAAACTGTTTGCCACTTCATTTTATCACAGTGACCATAGGACTGGGACTTCCCTGGCTCTAATTAGACACGTTTTTGCTTTCAGTATCAGAGTCCTGTCCTTAAGCACCATGCTAGTGTTGGGTGGCTGTCCTACCCACTTTGTATTGAATGCCTGCTTGCTGAGGCCTCTCCAGAGAGCACAGTCAGAGGTTTCCTTCTTGTTGGAACCTCCACACTGCACCATTTCTATTTCCTCTCAGATTGCTGCTCATTTTGTCTAGATTTTTTCAAATTATCACACAAGGAAGTAATGAAACATACTTCCTCTGATGATAATGTTAATGCATATATGTTTAACGTCATTTTAAAAGCACTAAAATGCACAGTGAAAAAATAATTAAATTCACTCAAAATCTTCCATCCCAGAGAGATAGCTATTGTTATCACAATGGCTTATAATTTTATAAGGTGATATGTATACACATACACATCATTCTACATTTGTTGATTTTGAAAATTTTATTATATTTACTTACTGCTTAAATCACATGAAAACATTCCCTTCTTAAAAATACATACATTAGAGGCAAGCTCTGTGGCTGAGTGGTTAAAGTTCCATGCACACCATTTCGGAGGCCTGGGTTTGCAGGTTTGGATCCTGGATGCGGACATACTCCACTTGCCAACCATGCTGTTGAGGCATCCCACATACAAAGTAGAGGAGGATTGGCAGAGATGTCAGCTCAGGGCTAATCTTCCTCCACCAAAATAGAGGATGATTGGCAATGTATCTTAGCTCAGGACGAATCTTCTTCACAAAAATAATAAATAAATGAAAACAATACAAACATTAAAGATAAAGCTAAATTCTCTATTAAGAGCTGCCTTGGCTGCCTGAGGTCATGCACTTCCCAGGGGAGCCCATGTCTAGTAGCTGAGCAAGGCAGGGGTACAAAGGCCCTGGGGATTTATCCCAATGCAGGACAATTCGGAGGTGCAGCTCTTCCTGCAAGGCTGCTTGGTGGGTTGCCCGAGGTTTGCTGTATACTTTTGGGTCCCAAACTCTATCTCAGTGTTTGCTTCCAAAGAACCCAACCTATCACAACCTCCTTGACCTTGACCTTCTTCACAGACACTCAGATGCACATCCTAAGTACAGTCCCTAACCCCAGAGATAACTACTGTTATCAATTTCTGTACATCATTATTGTGTGTGCGTGTGCACCCACACACACCCACATGAAAATTATGTTGTACTCATTACGGACTGAATGTTTGTGTCTTCTCCATCTGACGTTCATATGTCTAAATTCTAACCCTCCAATATGATGGGATTAGGAAGTGGGGCATTTGGGAGGTGATTGGGTCACAAGAGTGAGACCCTCCTGAATGGGATGAGTGCTCTTATAAAAGAGACCCCAGAGAGCACTCTTGCACCTTCTGCCATGTGAGGACACAGTGAGAAGACTGCTGTCCGCGAACCAGGAAGAGGGCCCTCACCAGACACCAAACCTGCAGGCACCTTCATCTTGGATTTCCAACCTCCAGACCTGTGAGAAATAAATGTTTCTTGTCTAAACACCCAGTCTATGATAATTTGTTATAGCAGCCAGGACTAAGACAGTATTGTTGTGTAATTTTTATGAAAATTATATCATACACATTTATCATTGGGCAACTTTATTTTTTTCTTCTCAAAAGCATATTTAGAGATTTATTCACATCTGTGTTTGTAGACCTATCTCATCATTTTAAGTTCTTTATTCCATATTCATATACTCTTGATATGACAGCACATTTAGTTATTTCTATATTGACAAACTTTTAAATCATTCCTGTTTTTTACATACCTACCAATAATACCAAAAAGAATACCTTTGCTTATGACTCCTTCTGCAGAGATGCGACTGTGTCCCTAGGTAGGTACTAAGAAGTGGAATTACTGGGTAGTAATAAAAGCCCTGTTGTCATCCTGTTCCCTCCAGCATGGTTGTACTAATTTAGACTCTTCAGCAGTGAATATAAGAACATATTCCCTCCATCCTCTCTCCCACACTTGATGCATTCAAGAACGTTTTGCCAATTTTATCCTGTAAATGTACTGCTAATGTCTTCTTTAAAATGTTTATTGAGATGCATTTATCTTTCTATATTTTTCTTTTCCCTCTTTTACTTCAATGCCATCCTCCAAACTTTACAACTCACATTTCGCCTTCACGTCTATAATCTCATTTTATCCTCACAACAGTTCTATAAAGTAGGCAGAGCAGCAATTTTTGTTAATGAAGTTTGAGAGAGAAGATTTCAATATAAATGTTCTGCTATAACATAATAACATGTAAATACATTTAGAAGTGAAGTTCTGCAGTATTTATGTATATTTAATATTTTAACATTTTGTTTTGCTATTTCCTGAGAAAAACATTTTTTATTTCTAAACCTTGTTGAATCAGTTGCTCAGTAGAAAAATATCGTAATTCAAGGGCAATATAGAGGGTTTCTTCATTTTGAATATGGGACTGCTTTCCCGCCGAGGAAATTGTCTATTATTTTTTGTGTAGGCTATTAATTGTCTTCACAGTTGCCTAAGTTCAGAACCCAAGACCATTTGCTTTGTTATTGCTTAAAACAGTATAAAATCATCTGTCTAAAAATTATCCAACAACTACTGAGACTTTAATTAAATTTTCATCCTTGCTGTAACAGAAATGGAATTTTTCTTAGATAAAATGCACATATAAACTTGACTCTGAAATTAGCAGATCAAGGAGTGTAATGCAATTTTTAATGAGCTACTATAGGAAACCAATAGACAAGATATGAAAATGGATTGTAAAATATAATTTATGGCAGCATCCTTCATTTTCAAGCTAATTAGACTTCCAGAAAGTTTGGTGCTGCCTTAAATAAAGAGTGATTAAACACCTGGTGAATATACAAATATGATCAATTCAAGTCCCATCTTTTCAGGGATATTTTTGCCTATAATTCTAGGAACCCTCAATATTTTAATTTTTTTTAAAAATCATTTTATTTTTGCTTTACTGAGTTATGCATCTTAGTACTCATTTCTTTGTCAGTTCTTTCTTTTTCCTATCCTTGTAGTTCTAAGATTTTCACAGCTGAGTTCACTTACTGTATGCCATCTCACTGCCAATCTGAATATCAGAAGCCTCTGCTCCACCAGCAAGAACAAACTTGGAATATACTCTGCTCCCCATACCAGGGCTAGTGACCAGACAAGACAGGCTGTCACTACCTTCAAGTCTTGTTGTCCTTTTTGCCTTTATGTATTATTCAAGGTTCTCCAGAAAACAGAACCAATAGGATATACAGGTAGATATTTGGATAGAAATAGAGATAGAGAAAGAGACAGAGATAGAGATGATGGAGGTGGAGGTAGAGTTAGAGATGCAGAGAGAGCTGGGGAAGGATTTATTTTAAGGACTTATGTAATTGTGAAGGCTGGGCAAGTCTCAGCTCTACAGAGCAGGCCTGTAGGCTGAAGACTCAGGCAGTCTTTGTACACTTCAGTCTGCTTGAGGCTGAATTCCTTCTTCCAGAACCACGTCTTTGCTTTTAAGGCCTCCGACTGATCAAAAGAGTCCCATCTAATTTACAAAGGATCATCAGCTTTACTCAGTCTATTTACTTAAATGTTAATCACATCCAAAAAATACCTTCACAGCAATATCCAGACTGGTGTTTGACCAAACAACTGGGCGCCATAGCCTAGCCAAGTTGACACATAAAATTAACCATCACACACTACAATAAGACTCAAGCCTTAGTATTGCAGGACAAAAGGAAAGAAATGAGAAACAAAACAAAAGAAAAGCAAAACCCAGAAACAGTGACACAAACACAGACACCTCATATTTTCATTACTTTAATTGGCACTTTTTGTTCTTAAAATTTGTCTGGAATTAACGTGTTTATTTGCATGTCACTTCTTTCTTAATTTCTTTGTTTTTTATGGAAATGCTGAAAAATAATATGGCTGCCAGTTCTTCAGTGCAAGGCACTGAAACTCATATAAGTTAAAAAACTTTATCCATCATCATACAGTCGAGAAGGAGTCTTAAAATGTACTTTCTGAAGATAATCAAAAGAGTAGTAGAGGTTTGATCTGGCAAGAAGCCCTGGCTGAGGAAAGTTAGCTCCTTTAGTTTATGCAAGGAGAAGAGGCAAAAAAAACCCAGAGCACTTATAAAGCATTAATTACAGTGGAATGTGTGCTGGTTATGGAAGGAAGTGAAAATAGGAGGGATCAATTCACAGTAAAATAAGGATTGAAGCTAATGGACTTAAAGAGGTGAAGAATTGCTGTCATGAGCATCCCAGAACTGGTGAACTTGGATAGTGGCATGGGAGCTGTGCAATTATGCTGTGAGAGCAGTGCTGTTGTTAAAGACGTAAGATCCAGGTGTGTGATCCTGGAAGTAGGAGCCTGGTGAAGCATGAAAGTAAAGGATTTTGGAAGAGGTAAAGGAATTGAGAGGCCAAGTGATGTATGAGTTATCTATTCATATTTTGATATGTCTGTGAACTATGACAAGAATAGTGGTGAGAAGGAACATTATGGAGCCAGCAGCCAAGGCCTTCAACAAATGGAAGGAAATGACTGTATGCTTCATGCACAACCACACGTGGATAGTGTAGCTAGCGGTATAGTTCTGTGATACAAGCTTCAAAAGAACTGGAGGTGGAGAGTGGGAAAGGAAGTAAGCGGAATATTTAGGGAGTGCCAATGGCCCATAGGCACTGGAGTGGAAAACATGCCCTAATATAGGGTCATGACAGCAAGAAGGAATAGTAATTCTGCCACCAAGCACATTATGCTAGTGGAGATGAAGCCAAAGATTTGGATGCAAAAAATATTCAGAGCCCAAACAAGTGCAAGCAACAGTTGGTGTTAGAAGCAAGGAAATCCAAGAGTTTGGAGCCTTTGTCTTGGCAGAGTTGAGATGCTCAGCTTTCTATTGGATGATATTTTTATGATGTCTGTGTTGATTCTACAGGAGCAGAAAAGCTATCTGAAGTTAGTTTTCTCCCTACCTGATTCTATTTTATGCCTACTATGTGGTGGGATTATGCTCAGTTATAACTTTCTCCACATTCCTAACTTTGGGAGCAAAGATCTGAAGTAAATGGCAGTTTGAACAGAAAATGATACCCATGTAATGAGCATCAAGGGGTCACCATTCTCTTCTCCCAATTTTATAAAATGGGCCATTTCTTCTTTAAATGACATGACAGTAATGCCAGTCACTGCCAGCTATCTGTCATTTTGATGGCAAAAATCATCACACTCTTGTATCACAGATATTAGAGACTCACATGAATAAACGTGTTGACACTTTTCACTCATAATAATATGAGTTTGATTGTTTCCATCTTTAATTTATCCAAAAATATATGTGAGAAAAATGTGCAGTGACTGAACCATGAATGATAGTGGCTGAGGGGAAGATGGTAAGACTATAGAAATAACCACCTACAAGAATTACAGGTAAGAAGTGTTTAGTAGCAAAATAATCCTATTGGGTGGTTTAGAAACAAACATGAAGAAATTCAGTGATTCTTCTGGATTATCCATTGTAATAAATTTGATATATAGCAACCAATATAAATGTTGGTTTGATGAGGCATGCAGAAACATGCATAACCTACTTTCTCCACATCTTAAAGAAAATTCCAGTTATTGGTGATTTTATCAGAATTATAGAATTCCAGCACTGGCAAGATTCTTAGAGATTTTCTAAATCCAGTTCGTTATTTTATTGATGAGGAAACTGAGGAACAGTTCATTTGGCAATTGTCAAAATTCATGAGTCATGCCCTTTTGTAGGCTAAGCAAGACCCATTATTTAGTTCTTTTTAAATAAGAGTTCAATTTGGAATTTCAGGACACCAAGAAACCTGGAGACCTGTAAGAGAATTATTATGCTGCTCCTTTGTTTAACTACAAAAAAAAAATGTTTAAAAAACCCAGTTATTATCACAATGCTTTCAGCCCTCTGCTTATGAGATAAAGTATCTTTTTTTTCCTAGAGCTAAGCATAGAGGGACACTGTGCCACTCATATTCACTTGCTTCTTGTAGTAACTTCACCCCATATGTGAACAGCTTCTCCAGGATTCTGATTGGTCTTCTTTCCTGGGAATCTTATAAGAAGAGAGATAGTAGGACAAACTACAGCTCTTGAAGCTGCAGTTGATCTCAAGGCTGAACCTGATACTCATCCTCTGTTTGCTCTGCCACATATTCTACCAACTAGTGAGCATCTTTGTTGCTCTAGATTACTTGCCTGGTGGGGCAACCCAGAACCTCATCCTTAAGAATTCATTCTTGGTTATCGTGTCTATATCTTATCTTAGCTGATGTATCTGTCCATTTATCATTAAAACTGGTCATGAGAACACTAGGAGACACTCCAGTTTATCACTTGCGTGCCAAATGTATTCATCCCTTCCTTATGATGGTGGAAAAAGTCAGTATCTTCATAATTGGTATCAATTAACCCTGCAAGTATGATGATAACTTTCCTTACATATTAATCTTTTGGAATAAGGAGCTCAATATGATCAAGCGAGAGCTATGGCTTAAAGTTCAGTGGGTCTTCTACAGTGCTACCAGGTAAAAACATGCCCCCTATAGGAATCAAGGTCTCTTAACCCACAGAGCCTAAATCTGGGGTTATAGAGAGTGTATATTCCCTGATTAGATGAATGGGAGTAATGGTGAGTGGGGCGACTCCTACTTCCACTTTTGGTTACTGAGTGGGTGCATTCTACGTGTAGAAGAACCCTGTAACAATCATTGATTTAAGGTATATGTTCAATCTTCATGAATGGTAAGCCATCTCCAACCTGACACCTCAACTACGTATATAAGAGGTATGTCCACCAACGCATTTGCCAAGGAGCTGTGAGTTGTTGTAACATGTGATAGGCGCAGCCAGAGAGGAATCTGTGAGTTATTGGCAGCGAATGCTCCCAGGAACTGGGGGATGGATGTGTCAAATCTGAAGAAGAGACACAGAACGCTTAAGTGGTTATTGATGCCACCTCCTTGATACTGAGTATAGCATGATTACATGCTAATCCTGTGGACAATCATTTTGTGGACGTGTATTCACTGAGGACCTACTATCTGATATGTAAGAGTTTATCATCATGCAAGAAGCTAGAGAAAAAGTTGTTTACTGAAATAAGTGCTAGGAAAGATGTCAGCAAGGATTAATCTGAGTTTTGGTGAGGGCTGAATAAGATATTGCTGATGAATTTACCTTAAAACAGTACTTTGTTTATACTAGATAGTTAAAAATTGTTGTCTTAACGTCTATATCTAGATTTTTAGACAGGAAGAACAGCTATTGTAACACCCTTGACAAATGAACAATTTCTGTGAATTTGAAGATCAGCCTCTTTTTTTGAGTGTCCAGATTTTAAAAGCAGTATAGTTGGAGGGAGATCAACAAAGGAAGGGGTTACCTGTCTGCCAATCAAAGAAATTTAATTAAGCCTGGGATCAGTTAAGTGGTAATTTCAGCACCTGGCTCACCTTCATAATTTTGTTTGTGTAGAGGTATAACATTTTTTTGCACCCTAGACAGCAGAGTAATCTCCTGATAGTGTGGTAAGAAGACAATAGAGAAGGACCCTAAGGGTGTAGAGAGATTTTACACTAGCCAGTGAGGGTGATAATAAAGGGAGGTGGTTGAGGACAAGAAAAGCTTTCAGAAGAGTTGATGGGCCAGATGAGAGTCACAGTGAGCATCCTGAAGTGTGTCAGGAAGCTTAGTTGGTGCAGTGAAACTGGCATATTTCAGATATTTTATCCAAGTAATTCACAATCCACTAGATATGACAGAGCAGCAGACATCTGCATGTTGCAGATGAGTGGCAGCAGTGTGGTTCCAGCTGGTCTATGTGTATGGAAGCCAGAGGCAAGGCACCCTCCTAAAAGAGAGGTCAATAAATCAAATGCCCACTGGGACCAGGAAGATAGGGTAAATGAGTGACTCAGGTCAGTTGCTGCAAAGAGATTGGCAAGGCAAAGATGTAATGGGAAGCACATGCATACCTTTTGTGAAGGGGTTGGCTAGAACGTAGCCTTAGCCAATGGTGCTTTTGTGGGAAATGGGCCAGCTTTGCAAGACTTCAGGCATTTTTAGAGATATTTATGTTACGTTTATTTAAATTTATGTGAATTTTAGGTTTTAAATGTCAGAACTAAATCAAAATTTTTAAACCTGGCTGGGCCAAATAATATGAATCTGAAGATCAGATGTTACCTGTAAGCCTCCTCTGCAACTCTGAGATAAAAGTTTGTCGGAGTCCTAATGCAAAGGATAGAGCTTCAGAGAAGGGCTCCTGTGTCATTCTGGGATCTAAATATGAATCAGAAAATTGAGACAGCGTTCTAGTCATCAGGGTTTGAGTATCACTGAAGGAGTGAGAAAAAATCTAGAGTTCTGTGGGCAAGCTGGGGTCATAGTATTCACCATATTTGTCAGAAAGGCTAAATTTCTCTGTCTAGTTTTTGAGCCTTCCATACTGAGAGGCCCACCTACTTTCAATGGAGGGTAAAAATAAAATCTAACTAATAGTCCAAGGTATTCATGAAATTAGTCATACTTATTTACTTTTACTCACTTTTTTGGGATTATTGGTTTCCTACTTCTATGCTAGCTTTAAAATCTGCTGTAGTAACTCTGTTTTAGGGGTACCTTTGATTCTCTTGTTGGCTTGTGCTTTTTTTTTTCCTTTGGATTCCAGTTGAGCTCTTGTCAATACCCATCACTCTGGTTTTGGTGTCTCCTGCAGTCTACATCTGGAAGTATGTGGGCCCCATGGCATCCCAGTGATGAAGCCTGTTTCCTGGGTACCAATAAGGGAATAATTGAAAAGACATCTTTATGGGATCTTTAAACTTTCAGAATTGCCTCTGGAATTTTGGGTGGGATGGAACCTAAGATCTTTGCCCCTAGGCAAGGAGACATGGTACCTTATAGAACTGCACAGGTTTGGAAGTATAACTTGAGTTGGTTCCCAATCTCTAGAGTTTACCTGACTGAAATTCAAAACTGATCTGCATACATAGAGGGCAAGGAGAGACTGAAGAAAGAGGCAGACCATTCTAGATTGGTAGGTGGCAGTTTTAATAAGTAAGGGAACTCACATATGAGACCTGTCTTGGGCAGCTGCAAGACAAGTAGATCTCCATACGTGCCTGCCAGAATCTTAAATGTTTACATGGAGGCCTGAACTGGGTTCAATTATGTATTCAGTCCAGATGGTCTCAATAACACCTTACTCTCTCAAGGTTGGGTAATTGAAACTCTCCCGCTATGGGAACATTGGGCTAAATGTACATTCCAACAACAGGAGAGGGGGTAAGGAGCCTCTGAGTCCAGCACTAGGGTCAACCAGAGATCACATCCTTCCAGTGACTTCCTCCAGCAAGTGAGTGCACTGTTTATTCTTTCTTAGACTCAATATAAGCATCCGTAATTATAGATAATAATACCACAGACTTCACAGAGTTCTTGAAAATGTGAGATAGTTGATTGGCATGCAACATGATTGATGCACCATAACATTGTCTTTTCCTCTCTGTCCTCCCACTGAAGAAGACAGAGAATGCTGAGGGGAATTCCTGGTGTTCATTTCTCTTCCAGCAATATTTTTGGTAAGTGTGTATGTGTATTTTTTTCTTTGTAAAAGATACCTCTGAAGCTTTTAAATTGTACTTGATAATTTTCATGTATCATCTACTATGCAATCTACACCCACTCCCTTCCCTCCTACAAAATAAATGAAGAGGCAAATACAAAAATTACTTTGGTAAAAGCTAAGCAAGGCTATGAAAATGACATATTATATAGGAGTATGACCCAGGGACTTTTATAAAACAATTTAGCAGAAGTTCCTTTTGATGAGTAGTATAATAAAACCCCTGAAACTACCATCTCAACTTTAGGAAAGGCCAGAGGATAAAAAGAGACGAGGTTCACATTTGTTTTTAGAATCTCTCACCTTGACTATTTTTCCTTTCAAACTGAGCTCAGGCCGGATTTAGAAGTGAACTACAAAGTCAGGTTAAGAAGAATATACTGTTGAATGCCATGCTATGGATTGCTCTTGCTGGAAATAGGACATTTCTTGGCAAAGAACTGTTAGGTGCATAACTAGAAAAAGATAAGCCCTGGTGCAAATCTAATGCCCTCTCCTCCTTGACGGCACACTTCTGTACACTGAAGATGCTTACCTTTCTTTATTCTTTAAGCAAGGAAACTACAAAGTAAAAATTTGTGTCAACCCATCTGGACAGGTTGCGGTTTTGATGCAAAAGGTCAGTTCCTTTGTCTGAAGGGAATCCTGCATGATGATCGCCTAGGAGTGGACATTGCTATACATACAGCACTAAGAATAGGTTATAGGTTAATGCAGGTTAAATTCTTTTTATTTATCGAATGTTTATTGCAGGTATTTTTCTCATAGCTGCTTTCAGAGGTAAATATTATAACCTGAATTTTATACATGTAGAAACAAACTCACAGAAGATAAATAATCTAACATTCTGCTGGCTTTTACGTGCCCTTATATGACTTTGTATTTGTACATCTACTAGTATTGGAGGCTGGTTTGCAGTTGTGTATGTGAGATCTCCTTACTAACTTTTGATACTAGGGTTATGCTGATTTTGAAAAATGATTTGGCAATTGCTTTCTGTGCTCTAAAAGAATTTCTATAGCATCAACATTATGTATGTCTAGAAAATGTGTAAAAGCTAACTTGTTCAACTATCTATACTCAGAGGCTTTTTGAGAATAACTAAAGTACAAATGACTGATTATTTTGTCCCAAACTGTTGGCCTATTCAGGGTTTCTATTGCATCTTTATCTAACTAAAGTAATTTGTATTTTTCCAGAAAATTATTAATATGCCATAATATATTTTTAATTTATTAGAAGAAAATGTAGTGATATTTTTGGTGATTTTGTAAGTATTTCAATAAAAAATCTTGGGAAGGTGAATCAGCTATTGATGGTTAGTTTTTCATGATTTTCTCATTTTTTTGTGAGCTTAAACTAAGGATAAGAGTAGTGGCTCTAAAAGTATTCTGTCTGCAAGAAACAAGAGGAGAATGATATTGCTATTTCATATTGACATGAAAATCAAAACCAAAACATCCAGGACAAAATAATAAGCACTTATATTCTTTGTTCCACAACTCCAGAACCAAAATGTGCATTCCGTTATCAATAAGGATGTTTAAGGAGACTAGAATTTCAAAATGAGTTAAAGAGCAGAGTGGATGGATGGATCATCATGCAGGTATTTAGGTTGCCCAACAGTCGCAAAGAATGCCATGGCTTGTGTTTAAATGCTATAGAAAGTCGAAAACAAGAATTTTTAACTGGTATCAAATAAAAATTGTATAATGAATAGACTATCCATCTAATTTTGTTATATAAGATGGAAATGCCAAATGTACCTGGAGCACTTTACCACATGTCCCATGTGTGTCCTTTAACTTATTGCTTCAGTCATATCGCTATGCAGCATCTGCTCAGATCTAGGCACTGTGATAAATTCATGAATAGGACAGACAAGTCCCTTAATCTTATGGAGCTTATGCATCGTAGAGGAAGACAATAATAAGCAAGTAAACTAACAAATGACTCAATCTCGAATGCTATTAGTGCTATGAAGGACATGATCATGGTGATGTGATAGAGAAAAGAGGTTGGTCCTTCTTCAGAAGACCCAAAGGAAGGTTTTTCTGAGGACATGAAGTTAACATGAGGAAATAAAGATGACAGCCAGATATGTGAGGTCCCAGTGGAAGAGCATTTCAAGCATGTGAAAAAATAAGCATAAGAGTCATTAGGTAAAAGAGAGTTTGGCACATCCTAGGACTCTACCCAGGTGTCCCAAGCTTTGGGAGTGATGGAGAGAGCAAGATGCGATGAAGTTAGTGTGATGGGCCAACTCAGGACTACAAAGGTCTTATTTAGTAAGCCAAAGAATTTATGTTTTAGCTTTAGTGCAGTGAAAGGTCACAGGTGGTAGAGAAATAGCAAGTAAACAGGAGTAATTAACATAATTTCTATATGCTGAGGTGGTTCTTCAGAGTCCTAACCTGGCAGGAAGAGGAGTTCCTACTGAAGTCTACACTTTTGAAATTGACCTTGTAACATAAAATAGAACACCATGCACTCTCAATTTCAAAAGCTGCTGACTTTGCCCTTAGGTATTCAACACATTCTCATTTAGGAGTTGAGTTTAACATGATGGCAGAATGTGATTTTAGATTTGTATGAGGGAGTCATGGATAGATTTGGTTTAGAGAGTGAGATGAAAGCATATTCTTTTTTAGTGGTGTTCAGGAATAACTGTTTATGTAATTTTTGCACTGATATAAAAGTTTAAATTTATGTCATCTTTTAATTCTTAAATTCTTCCCTGGGGTGGTGGAGTTCATTCATACTTGAGCAGTAGAGTTGAGTGCCCTAGAAAAAAATTGAAATTTCTCATACTCTCTATTGTCATCTTCCCAATCTTGCAACATTTTTGTTTTGCCTCAAAAGAAAATGAAAAGACATGGTAAATGTAAACTGTTCATATTTTAAATGTTTTAAAAAGGAAAATTTTGGATGTGACATCAGTATCATGACAGAGTAAGTTCTCCTGGTAATCTGTCCCCTCCAACATACAATGAAAATGACATTAATACTCCAACAGAGGACATACAAACACAACGAAAAAAATGTCGGCAAGACCCATGCAGCCACATGATGGAAGATGGAGAGGGTAGAGCCCCCCTGGGAGGAGGTGGAACGAGGTAAGAGAAAACTTTGCTCCCTCCCCTAAAGACTGCAATCTGGGACCATGGGAGTCCTCTGAGAGGGAAGGAACAGGGGGGGATGTTTTCTTATGGGAGGAATATCAAGGATCCCCAAGGGCCCTTTCAGCCTAAAGAAAAGCCCTGTACTGGGGCAAAAGCTTTCTCAGGGAGTGATCTCATCAAGCCAACATCCCAGGAGAGCAGATAGCAAGAACAGAGCGAGAAAATCCAGAGAGTACACAGGAGAAAGCACCCCTCCCCCTCAGTGGGGCTCCAGTGCCTTGGATCTCAGATGAAGGCAGAGGGCTCAGAATACGCAACTCTTGACCCCCAGCAAATGGCGATAGACGGTAGCTATGACCAAATAACACCAAGATGTGAAAAAACAGAGTAACTCCCTCTTGCAATATCAAACGTTATATTTGATCTCCAGACTAGAGAGAAAATGACAAGTACCCAGAAATCAGTCCTGAGGACACAGAAATATGTAATCTAAATGACAAAGAATTCAAAATAGCTATTATAAAAAACTCAACAAATTAAAAGAGAATGTACAGGAATAATTCAACCAGTTCAGGAGCTGCTTCACAAGAGATTGAAACTATGAAGAAGAATCAATCAGAAATATTAGAGATAAAGAAGACACAATGGAAGAAATAAAACAAAATATGGATTCCCTAGAAAGCTTGAGCAGACATCACAGAGGAGCATATCAGCATAATTGAAGATAGACATATTGAAATGCTCCAGATAGAGGAGGAGAGACAACAAAGACTAAAAAGAAATGAAGATAGTCTCCAAGAAATAGCCGACTCAATTAAGAAATGCAAAATAAGGATTAGTGGTTAAGTTCCCGTGCTGTGCTTTGGTGGCCCAGCATTTCATCAGTTTGAATCCTGGGCATGGACATGGCAGCACTCATGAAGCCATGCTGAGGCAGGATCCCACAAGCCACAACTAGAAGGACCCACAACTAACAACACAAAACTATGTCCTGGGGGGCTTTGGGAGAAAAAGGAAAAATAAAATCTTCAAAGAAAATTAAAACATAAAAAAAATAAAGAATTATATATATCCAGAAGGAAAAGAGAAGGAGAATGGAACAGAAATCTTGTTCAAAGAAATAATAGCAGAGAACTTCCTAAACCTAGGGAAGGAGATGGAAATTCATGTGGAAGAAGATATCAGATCTCCTAAATATGTCAATGTAAAAAAGACCTACTACAAGGCATATAGTATTGAAACTGGAAAAAGTGAATGACAAATAAAGAATACTAAAGGCAGTAAGGCAGAAGAAAATAACTTACAAAGGAATCCCTATCAGGGTTTCAGTGGATTTCTCTGCAGAAACTTTACAGGCTAGGAGCGACTGGAATGACATATTCAACTCTTTGAAGGACAAAAACCTCAGCCAAAAATACTCTATCAAGCAAAAATATCCTTCAGATATGATAGAGAAATAAAAACTTTCCCAGACAAACATAAGCTAAGGAAGTTCATAGCCACAAGAAACCCCCTACAAGAAATCCTCAACAAGGCACTCATATCTGAACAAAAGGGAGAAAAGGGTTACAAAGCACAGAGTAAGGAGATAAATAGACAGAATGAGAACAGTATAGCAAATACTCAAGTATAGCATTAAAGACAAAGGGAAGGAAAACACCAAAAACAAAGATAATCTTGTCATTTTAACCACAAACTCATAACACAAGATGGAATAAGATATGAGAAAAACAACACAGGAGGGGAAGAGGAAAGGGACTGAATCGGTATAGTCTGAGGAAATGACAGGCCATCAGAAAAAGGATTATCTTATCCATGAGATTTTGAATACAAATCTCTTGGTAACCACTAAACAAAAAAGCAGAATAGAGACAAATAATAAATAAGGTGAAAACAAAGAAACACAACATAAATGATTGCATAAGTCAACTGATGGATAAAAATACACAGGATGAGAAACAAAGGAAATGCAGGAGAACCAGAAAACAAGTCATAAAATGGCAGCATTAAGCCCTCATATTTCGAAAATCACCCTAAACATAAATGGAATAAATTATCCAATAAAAAGACATAAAGTGGAGAGATGGATTAAAGAACAAGACCTAACAATATACTGCCTCCAGGAAACACATCTCAGCTCCAATGACAAACACAGGTTCAGAGGGAAGGGATGGAAGATGATACTCCGAGCTAATGGCAAACAAGAGAAAGGAGGGGTTGCAATACTTATATCAGAGAAAGTAGACTTCAAGATGAGACAGGTAAAGAGAGACAAAGAGGGGCAGGATATAATGATCAAAGGGACATTCTATCAAGAAGAAAAAATACTTGTAAATATCTATGCATCCAACACAGGAGCACCAAAGTACATAAAGCAACTATTAGCAAACCTAAAAGAAGATATCAATGATAACACAATAATAGTAGGGGACCTCAATGCTCTACTCACATCAATGGATAGATCATCCAGACAGAAAATCAACAAGGAAACAGTGGAAGTAAATGAAAAGCTAGACCAGTTGGACTTAACAGACATATACAGAACACTCCATCCAAAAAGAGCAGAATACACATTCTTCTCAAGTTCGCATGGAACATTCTCAAGGACAGACCATATTCTGGGAAACATGGTAAGCCTCAATAAATTTAAGAAGATTGAAATAATAACAAGCATCTTCTCTGATCACAATGCTAAAAGCTACAGATTAATTACAAGGAAAAAAGCTGAGAAAGGGACAAAGATGTGTAGACTAAACCACATGCTATTGAACAAGCAATGTATCATTGAAGAAATTAAATGAGAAATCAAAAAATATCTGGAGACAAATCAAAATGCAACCATACCATACCAACTCATATGGGATGCAGCAAAATCCATATTAAGAGGGAAATTCATTACAATACAGGCTCACCTTAACAAACAAGAAAAATATCAAATAAGTTATCTCAAACTACACCTAATTGATCTAGAAAAAGAAGAACAAACATTTCCCAAAGTCAGCAGAAGCAGAGAAATAATAAAAATCAGAGCAGAAATAAATGCTATTGAAACAAAAAAGGCAGTAGAAAGGATGAGTGAAACAAAGAGCTGGTTCTTTGAGAAGATTAATAAAATTGAGAAACCCCTAGCCAGATTTACAAAGACAAAAATAGAGAAAGCTCAGATACATAAAATTAGAAATGGAGAAGGAGAAATAACAGATACCACAAAAATACAACAGATTATAAGAAAATGCTGTGAAAAACTATTTGCCAACAAAATGGATAATCTAGAGTAAATGGATAAATTCTTAGACTCTTGTAACTTCCCAAAGCTGAATCAAGAAGAAATAAAGAGTCTGAACAGACCAATCACAAGTAAAGAAATTGAAACAGTAATCAAAAACATCCCAAAGAATAAAAGCCCAGGACCAGATGGCTTCCCTGGGGAATCTACCAAACTTTCAGAGAGGATTTATTACCTATCCTTCTCAAGCTATTCCAAAAAACTAGTGAAGATGGAATGCTTCCTAACACACTCTATGAGGCCAACATCACTTTGATGTCAGTCTGACAAGGACAACATAAAAAAAGGAAATTACAGGCCAATATTTTTGATGAACATAGATGCAAAAATCTTCAACAAAATATTGGCATCCCCAATACAGCAATACATCAATAAGATCATACATCATGATCAAGTGGGATTTAAACCCGGGACACAAGGATGGTTCAACACCTGCAAATCAATCAGTGTGATACACCACATTAACAAAGTGAGGAATAAAAACCAGTTGATCATCTCAATAGATGCAGAGAAAGCATTTGACAAGATCCAACAGCCATTTATGATAAAAACTCTGAGCAAAATGGGGATAGAAGGAAATTACCTCAAGATAAGAAAGGCCATATATGACAAACCCACAGCCAACATCATACTCAATGGGGAAAAACTGAACGCCATCCCTCTGAGAACAGGAGCAAACAAGGATGCCCTCTATCACCACTCTTATTCAACATTGTACTGGAGGTTTGGGCCAGAGCAATTAGGCAAGAGAAAAAGGAATAAAAGGAATCCAAATAGGAAGTGAAGTGAAACTCTCACTGTTTGCAGATGACATGATCTTATATATAGAAAACACTAAAGAATCTATTGGAAAACTGTTAGAAATAATTAACAACTACAGTAAAGTTGCAGGGTACAAATTCAACTTACAAAAATCAGTTACATTTCTATACTCTAATAATGAACTTACAGAAAGAGAACTCAAGAATACAATTCCACTCACAATCGCAACTAAAAGAATAAAGTACCTAGGAATAAGTTAACTAATGAGGTGAAGGACTTATACAAAGAAAACTATAGGACCTTATTGAAAGAAATAGATAATGACATAAAGAGATGGAAAGAGATTCCATGCACATGAGTTGGAAGAATTTGTGGAAGTAGACCATTATCTCATGCCATACACAAAAATAAACTCAAAATGTATCAAAGACTTGAAAATAAGTCCTGAAACCATAAAACTCCTGGAAGATAATATAGGTAGTACACTCTTTGACTTCAAACTTAAAAGGATCTTTTCAAATACCACATCTTCTCAGACAAGGGAAACAAAGAAGAAATGAACAAGTGGGACTTCATCAGACTGAAGAGCTTCTGCAAGGCAAAAACAACTAGGATCAAAACAAAAAGACAACCCACCGACTGGGAGAAAATATTCGCAAATCATATATCTGATAAGGAGTTAATCTCCATAATATATAAGGAACTTACACAACTGAGCAACAACAACAAAAAACAGCTCGATCAAAAAATGGGCAGAGGAGAACAGATATTTTTCCAAATAAGATATTTTTCCAAAGAAGATATACAGATGGCCAACAAACACATGAAAAGATGTTCAACATCATGAATCATCAGGGAAATGCAAATCAAAACTACACTAAGATACCACCTTACACCTGCTAAATTGGCTATAACCACTGAGACTGAAAATGGCAAATGTCGGAGAGGGTGTGGAGAAAAGGGAACCCTCATACACAGCTGGTGGGAATGCAAACTGGTGCAGCCACTATGGAAAACAGTATGGAGATTCCTCAAAAAACTAAAAATAGAACTACCATATGACCCAGTTATCCCACTACTGGGTATCTACCTAAACAATTTGAGATCAACAATCCATATGACCCAGCTATCCCATTATTGGGTATCTACCTAAACAACTTGAAATCAACAATCCAAAGTAACATACGCAACCCTGTGTTCCTTGCAGCACTATTCACAATAACTGAGACATGGAAACAATCTAAGCGCCCATTGACTAATGATTGGATAAAGAAGATGTGGTACATATATACAGTGGAATACTACTCAGGCATAAAACAAGACAAAATCATCCCATTTGCAACAACATGGATGGATCTGGAGGGAATTATGGTAAGTGAAATAAGCCAGACCGAGAAAGGCAAGCACCATATGATTTCACTCATATGTGGAATATAAACAAACATATGGACAAAGGAAACAATTCAGTGGTTACCAGGGGAAGTAGGGCGGGGGGGGGGTGGGCACAGGGGGTGAAGGGGAGCACTTACATAGTGACAGACAAGAAATAATGTACAACTAAAATTTCACAATAATGTAAACTATTATGAACTCAAATTTTAAAAAACGGAAAATTTCGTAAGAAGGAAATTGTTGAGCTTAAATGTCTTTTAAAAACCTGGTACGGGACTTTTAAATATAATTATCAGGAGAATAGATATTGTTAGCAAAGATTTTAAATAAATAATACTCTCTCCAACCATATCTTCTTATGCTCTGCGTTTACCTACTTGAAAACATCTGACTAGAGTGAGTTGTCATCCCCTACTGTGTATTTAATTTCTATTGCTGCTGTGACAAGTTAATGCATACTTAATGGCTTAAAACAACACAAATCTATTATTTTACGGGCTTGGAGGTCAGATGTCTGAAATCAGTTTTATATGTATAAAGTCAATGTGCCACCATGACCAGTTCCTTCAGGAAGATCTGAGGGGAATCTGTTTCCTTGCCTTTTTCAGCTCCTAGCAGCTGCAGGTTTTCCTTGGCTTGTGGCTCTTTCCTCCATCTTCAAAGATCATCACTCTAATCTCTGCTGCCATCATCACATTGCCTTCTCTTCTGATGCTGACTCCTCCTGGGTCTCTCTTACAAAGACAGTTGTGATTAAACCAGGTCAACCCAGATCACTCAGGGTAATCTCCCCGTCTCAAGATCTTTAACTTAAACACATCTAAAAAGTCTCTTTAGCCACATAAGGTAACATTCCCAAGTCCCAAGGTTTAGGACATGGACATACTTGGGGGTGTAGGAAGCATTATTCAGCCTACCACGCCCTGTAAGCCAAATTCATCCATGGTTTTGTATTCTGGTTCACATAACCAGTTCTCTATGAGCCTTCTCTCTTTGCCCATTTCCAGAATTTTTAGTGATAATCTTTCCTTCAAAAGAGCCTGAGAACACCAAAATCATAGTACTAATCACAACACAATTTTTTCTCTCTCCCTGAAATATTTCCGACCACCTAAGTCTTATTAAGATGTTTACACCAGTTCCTGAAAAATAGTAAATATTCACTAAACATGTCGAATGGCTGAGTTAAATGAAATAATGTCTTCCTTAGTCTTCTGTGTTTTATGTCAAAAAACGTATATTCCGAGAGGGTGTAGAGAATATAAGCTGAGGCATTTTATAATCTTTAAAATTATAAGATTTTTCTCTCACTGTATATTTTTTTCTATAAAATGCAGGCTACACACCTGAATGACCTAGATTTGCTCAAGGATTTTCAAGCAGTCCCTGACAACTTAAGAAAGGGTCAGCTACCAGCTGGGAGCTGGATCAAAGACTGAGCTGGTACCACAGTGTGGATTGTTTGATAAGGACAGTGAGACCATAAGGGAAAAAAAATTAAAGTGTATATTTGGCCTCTTCTTTTATCTCTGACACTTTGTAAAGCTGCCCTCACGCAAAGTTAGTGACCTTGAGATTTCAAGCAAACAAAAGTGTATTTTATAATCTATTTGACTAGCGCTTACTATTTCTTTAATAAAGTCACAATATAGGTGTCTCTACATTTTTCTCATAGTTTCCAGAATGTCTTATGTACTCCTCCCAACTTTCCCAGCCAAGCAACACTCATCTCTATTGTTTTTTATTTTATTTCCTTCAGTCAATCTAGATCCCTCTGTTCCCTGTAGTGATGATCTCTGACCATGTTTGGGTGATGTTGGAGTTAGCTCAATAGATTCACTGCTTGATAGGGACTCATATACCATAAGGCTTGCTGGTGAGAGGCTGACCTCATGCTGAGTCAAGCTGGGACAATGAATGGGGGCGGGAGGAAGATGAGGTGAGGCTCTGCATCTGGCAGAACCTTGGCAGGCTCTGCAAGGAAATGGAGATGGCTGGAGGGAGGGAAGCTTTGGATTCCTCAACACAAAGTTAGACAGACAAGTAGGAAAAGAAGTACACTTTTTTGTTTTGTTTTGTTTTGTTTTGTTTTAATGCCAAAGTAAGAAAGTCTACCAGGAGCATGGTCAGGAGTTCAGGGTTATTACCTGATTGTTTCTGGTTTTGACCTTGCGTCAAATATTCTCTTATTTTTCTTTTCTTTTTTAATGAAAATATCTGTCAATAAACCTGAGACTGCCTAGTTTGCAGTCAAAGCCACTGAGGCTCGAAGATTCTTAAGTAACTTGCCCAAGAACACAGCTAATAAGCAGCAGAGTTGGAATTTAAAACCACCAGTTTGGTAAATTGAGTTCATATTGTATCTAGAATCACGTTGTTGCAAAGATATGAACACTGCTCTATCTTGCTCGCAGGGTATGCCATGTGGAATCTGTGCTGGTGGCACAGCTAACCTGGAGGCGATGTCATGCTATCCAGTGAGAGAAGCAGTGTCATGAAGCCAGGCTATCTTTACAAGGGTTAAAATAGTCAAGAAAGATATATTATGTTTGAGGATAAATGTGTGTTTTTGCGCATGTTGCGGGGGGGGGGGGTTAGTGGGAAAACATTGAGTAGTAGTTGAGATTCAGATAGATTTGTGTTCTGATTTAAATTCTGTCACTTACAACTGTGCGATCTTTTGAAAGATACTTAACCTTTCTAAACTCTAGTCTCCTTGTTCATAAAATGGGGAAGCTAATAGAATTATAGTGCTAGTTAAATTAGTTAACTCTAATTAATGCTGATCTGCTTAGTACAAGATCAGAATAAGTGCTCAGTAAATATTATTTTTATCATTAGTAACATATATTATCTTTTCAAACTACAAAGCAGAGGCATTTTAAAATCCTTGAATAACGCACATCCTCTCTACATTATTACTGTAACCGTGCAGCATAAAGTCAGTAGATCTTGGCTATTAATTTTGGATCCTAAGGACAAGCATTTACAATCAACAATGGCAAACTTTCAGTCCTATAACATCAGGAGTGGACTTCTAAAATATGGAGCCAAAGCAGATAAAAGAGACACAAGTCATCACAAAGTGGCGTGAGGAACAGTTGAGGGAAGTGGAGATATTTAACCTGGAGAAGAAAACCGGCTTAAAGAATTCTCTAGAAACTCAGAGAGTCATCCTAACAAAGAAGAATTTGACTTTTTAAAAAGAGTCTTTAGAGAGAAGATCTATGACCAATGAGTGATAGTTACAGAGAGAGAGCATGAACTTAAATCGCTATTGAAAGTTGGAATGGGCTATTGTGTGAAGTAATGAGATCCCTATCACAAGATTTCAGTAGCATCAAGATTACCGAGATCAAGGACACGTGAGGCAATCTTATAAGGAGTTTATAATATTTTCTTTTAATTCCCTCTGTTTTTCCACTATGTTGACACTATCACTTGCCTGAGAGATCTCTTCGTTTCTCTTGGCCACATGGGATATAAGGGACAAGAGATTTTATGGAAACACTGGTGCTAATGCTTCTCTACTTTCCAGGCCTAATCACCAGGATGATGGCCCAGACTGGAATTTGAGCCTAAAGACTTTGCTCTTAAGAGTGTGCATTTTCTTGGAGTATCTGTTCTCTATCGTCTTTGCAAACCAAGAAAGGTCACAACAGGAAGTGAACCGAGTTTTGAATTCATTTTTCTGGGTGCATTAAACAAAACTATTAAGACTAGCTTATTATCCTTACAGTCTTGTTTATCTCTTAAAGTCTCAAATTCTGCCCAATATTTTAAATTGAGAATTTCTATCATCTTCCACGTATTAGTAAAATTATCTATTTACCTATCTTTATATTGATAATCCAGTTTTCAATATATCTTTGAATAATATGAAGCTCATCATTAGTTCCCAGTGTCTTAAGAGTACCATTTATTGCTTTGATCAACTCCTAGCAAAGAAGGTCAGTGTCCTTCAACATCTAGGTCACTCTCAATGCATATAAACTTCTTAGTTAGGTCATACTCTGAGCCAACAGTTTGCATGTATCGTTTATGAAATTAGAGATTTACACGTGGATTCATTTTTCTCTTGTCCAGTTTGGCATGGAACCAACCGCAACCTTTCCTGCAAATGCAGGCTTCAAGTGCTTAGGCTTCATATGAATAACAGATTTTATCCATGTAGGGCTTACACCTGATCCATAACTACCCTGCTTTGCCACTCAGAAAATGCTCACCTTAATTAGTGAATTACCACCTCATCAAGTTGATGCCAAAGATGTGAAAGTTTGAGAATCTTCATTGAAGCTAATGAAAATATATTTAGAAATTGCTTCTACAAATGAGTCCCTAGCAAGAAATCAGCTTATTATTGTAGACTGTATTTGGTTCTGAAAAATCAATCTTCCCTTCAGCTCTGTCAGCTAGCAGCTCATCAGATATTTAAAGCATCAAATGAGCTGTCTGCCTTTAACCATTCTTAGAAATTGGGGCATTTTCACAGTTTATCAAGTGACATTAGGACCATTATTATACAGATTCAAAACACATCTACAGCAAAATAAATGACTGACTGTTACGCTTTTTTAAATATAACCGTTCTGTTCACTTTTAGTCAGCATTGGTTAAAAAATAGCTGCCTTTCTTTGAAAGGTACAGATTCCAGGAGAGACGTAGTTAAGAATACTAAACATCATAGATTATTTCAAACATCTGTAAGTGTTTGTATTGCACATTATGAAAACTCTGATGTAAAATGCCACAATTGAACAGGAAAATATTAAAAATGTCAGTGCTATTATATCATTTCTGAAGACCAATTTGCCTTTTTTTTTTTTAAGGTTGTAATGAGCCTGCTTCATTTTGCTTCCTACCATTTATCTTTTCAGTAGTAATAGAAAATTTCCCCCTTAGGCACAGCACGCTATTCTTGTCTTAGACGATTAGACAGAAATGAAGATCATAAAGGTGAGAGATTTTTCCGCAAACAATATGATGCTCAATACAGTAGCTTGCACGATTTAGACTGAGGAATTCCAACTGAACTCAAGGATGGTGGTATTGTGATATAGCAGGGCCTATAGAAAACAGGTAACAACGATTCCGTCTCTTACCATACTGGGAGGTATGTGGGAATGCAAAGTTCAGACTTTGCCTCAGCCTTTCCTTGATGCTCAATAAACTGTCACACAATATAATTGAACTGGAGAATGTACAGAGCTGATCTCAAATGCACTGAGACTGGAAAAACAGGAATGAAATAATTGTAGGGCTATCGTATTTAAACTGGTAGAAAAACAGTTTTTTTCAGTAATTATTCTTTGTTGAGGATATATTTGTGTATCAGATGTGTCTGGAACAAAGAAGCCTCATTGACTGTTATGCTCCAGAAGCAAAGGTATTAATTGTGCTTTTGAGAAAGAACATGAATTTTGGAGCAGCCAAAACTGAAAGTTAATCCTGGCTCTATCACTCTCTGCTAATATAAATGTACAGAGGTTATTTAAATCCACTCAGCCTATTTCCTTACCTGGAAGTGGAGTTACATATGTTTGAACCATGTTGCTACTTGACCTTTTTTTACCTACCAAAATGGCAAATTGTTAGTTTACATTGTTGCCATGCTAAGCAATGAAAAAACCACCAGCCAACCAAACTCACAAACAACACGTACGATTGTGCAATCAATTCCCTTTCTCAATCAATTCCCTTTCTTCTTCTGTAATGAACCCTCAAAGCCTTCCAGATGCTGCACTGGCACTAGTACCTTGCTGAGAATAAGGAAGTATCCTGTAACGATGTATATGATTTCACTTATTAATCAATAACTATGAATAGAGCTTTGTGTGCAGTATCTCCTTTAATTAATGCTTGCATTATGAGATAAGTCTTATGATTATCTCCATAATGTGGGTTTGCAAAATGTCACATATTAGGAACTGGACACAGGAAAAATAACTGGAGTACCTGTGGTCATAAGCAGCCCCCTGTAATACATCCTGAAAGGTCAGGGACCTGTTTTCTTTTTCTTTTTTTTTTTTTGTAAGGAAGATCAGCCCTGAGCTAACTACTACCAATCCTCTTTTTGCTGAGGAAGACTGGCCTGAGCTAACATCCATGCCCATCTTCCTCTACTTTATACTGGGACGCCTACCACAGCATGGCTTTTGCAAAGCGGTGCCATATCCGCACCCAGGATCCCAACCAGTGAACACCGGGCTGCCAAGAAGCAGAATGTGCGAACTTAAACCACTGCGCCACTGGGCCGGCCCCAGGGACCTCTTTTCAATGTTATAAAAAGAACCTCCTTGCTCAAGGCTCCTTTACAGTCTTCATGGTACCTTGATGTTTAGAATGTTTTAGGCATGCAGATTCTATAATTAGGCTTTTAGGATTCAAGTCCCAGATCCTTAATTTTTTAGCTATATGACCTTGTAACATTGGAAAAACTACATTTTATTTATTTATTTAACTTATTTTTAGCAAATATTTATCGATCCCATAGGTAATAGCCACTGTTCTAGACACTTTTCTCACATTATCCTCTTTAACACTCATAACAATCCCAGTAGATGGCATAAGATTTCTATTTTGCAGAGGTGGAAACAGGCGCAGAGAATCTGTATAACTACTCAAGGTCATACAGCTGGAGGGCAGAGCCAGGATGTGAACCTGGCTGTCTGCTTCTAGGTCTCACACTCTGAACGATTATGCTGAATTTAACCTCTAATCTCCATTTCCTCAATGTTTCAATGGAATTTAATGAGAATACACAGGAAAAGGCCTGGCACATGCTATTTTCAAGAAAAATGTCCTATTATTATTATTTTTATTATATTTTATTGGCCACTTTCTTACAAACCCTGCAACAATGATACTTGTTGTTTAAGGATTGTTGGTCTTAATTTCAGATGAAAAACTGAGCCTTGTCAGATTAGATTAATTTGCCCAAAAGGCACATCAGAAGATCCTAGAAACTACAGCTTTGACTCAATCCACTGCTTTTCTCAATCTCCTCCGTTATTTTTCCACTGTAAATGTTTATTATTAATTTGTAATTTTATCTGAATTTTATCAATTCAATTTTACATTATAACAGTTAGTTAATTTTAATTTCCTGTACATCCAATATCATTGCTGTATGTGGGTAACAACTCTCTATAGTGCCTAATATAGTACATCTATGAAAGCTTGTTAATAATTTTCTAATACCAACATGCTTAAGTTCTTTTATATTTTAAAAATCTGTATGCATCTTGTACAAACTAGAAGGATGAGAAATCTCTTATTATTATTTTTTTAATTAGAAGGAAAAGGAGACAACTAGGCACAAAAAACTTGGGTGTCTTTGCTAGAATATCATGTGATTCTGTTGTTGGAATAGCTTTTAGATAGATGGCTTCTCTGTATTCGCTGGACACCTACATGTAATAAAAAACTAAAAAGAGAGTCTTGCTCCCTGAGACTTAATTTCCATAGTGTACACGTTGACAAAGCCTAGTGGATGCTCTGGTACACCACCCAGAACCTTCCTTCAAGAATGAGGCACTCATTTCCCAGCTGCTGAGCCTGCTGTGACTCATAACTCGTAGCTGAGTTGATTTCCAAACAGAGTCACCTTGCCCAATGTCACACCTCTTCCTGCAAAAATTCCTGCGGGCAGCCTTTATTCAACAACTGGTCAGTGAAAAGATACAAAACACTGACTTTTTGTCTCCAGGTGGGGAGACTTTGAAGGGCTACACTAGTTTCTGAGTTCTTGGTGCATTCTAGAATTAGCAGAGGGCTTTGTTTATCTCCGTGGGGGAACAGGGACTAGGGCACAACTTCTCACTCTTCTCAATACTACACCCTTCTTTCACCCACAGGCCTGGAGCCAGAGAGTTCTCCCCAGTAAAATCCCTACACACAGATCTCTATCTAGGAGTGTGTTTCCTGAAGAACTTGATCTAAAACACCCAGGTTTTCAGGAATGGAGACCTGCTTTGCTCCTTACCTTAATGTTATCTGATACTAGAACATTTCAACGATTCCTAGACTTGGTTGGGCCATATTGACTGTGATTAAGGCTCTCTGATTATGACCATTGCCTACTTCCACCACGATCTTTCAATACTTTCAGCCTTGCAGTACATCATAGCTGACCCATAACAACAAAATGCAGATCTTTTCAATTATTCTCAGCAATTGTCTCAATTCCTTGTCTTTGGCTCTGATGTCTTGGCTTCACTCCACTAGCTTAATCTCCATCTTTGACCTCTCTCACATGTGGCACCATTTCCAATGTTCCTGGTATTTGAATCTTATACTCTGCTCTTGATTTCTGGTTTTGTACATTTCCAAGGACAAATAACTTATTTCGTTATAGGTGAGCCCTCTTCACTCTGGTTCCCTCCTGGAATTAAATGTTTAACCCCTATCGTCCCTCAGAGATGAATTGAGTCATCATCTGACTGCCCATGTCGTCCGTCATATGTCAGGATAGACCTCACTCTTTGAACTTATTCATCACTTCCCAAATTTCATTGCATGGAACTAGAATCTCATAAGTTAAAGGTGTTCCTCAAGAAAAGAAAGGAAAACACCTTTTGAAAAAGTCGTTTGGTAAAATTGCCTTTCTAAATCCCCTTTTAATGATTCACATTTTACTTTACATCTTAAAGGTTCTCATAATTTCTGCACTCAAGAAATTCTTTATGCTTATATCCACTAACCCCTAACTATTTCTGAAATCTGAATTGACCACAGGATGCTTTTAGCTTCTCTGTTTTGTACAATATCTGGCAATCTGTCACAGAGCTATAGTTTGCCTTGGAACAAGTTTCCGGAGCACAAATGTAGTTCAACCTCTGATCCAATTTAGGATCCCTTTCTATATCTGAGGGTGATTCCCTAACATGGGAAGGATTTATTACATTTGTATTTCACTTGATTTTTGCTTTCCATTTCAGATATTTGGGTTCATTTTCTGCATACAGGTAGAGGGCATGAAAATGAATAAAAAAGCAGTCATCATACATCATATCTTCCCTGTGCTCCAGGATAGAACAGCCCTAGTTGAATGGAAATTTAACGAATAGGGACCAGGTTGGCCCTCCAGCCTTGCCATGAACATCTCTAGGGAATAAAGAGCATAGCCTTCCATAAGGCAGGCAGTTCACCGGTAGGCTGTTTTAATTTTTATGAATTATCTTCATTATAATTTTTGTACAGTCATCTCATATTGGGCCTCTAGAGCAATATCAAAAACTAGTTTTATTATTATTATTATTATTATTTTTAATAATGTTGACATCCCTTCAGACATTTGAAAGCAATCAACACTACTCAAGACTTCTTGTCTCCAGACTTAACATAAATGGATTACCTAATGTTCCACAGTTGGCATGTTTTGCAGAATCCTTTTAAAATGTCTTCCTCACATGGACATATGTTAATTTATCACTAGAATTCATGTCTGCAACTTTTGGCTACTTTGAACTACCATATTTCTATAATAACATTCAGTTATTCAGGCAGTCACTCGAAGGTGCACCAAAATGAAATAGAATGTTGCTTCGTTGTTTCAGAAGAATGAGGGAATTTTGCATTTTCCTCCCAGCGTTTCCCTTTAAATAAAGGATTAGATGAAAAAATAGATAGGACTTATATTTTTAGTCTTGACTGTGATTAAAAGACCTCCTGTGCTGTGATGGTTGCATTCTTTTGTGATTTACACACCAGCTGGCGTAAGTGTCATTTAAGAAATGGGAGCCAGAGGATTGGGGATTACTAAATAGTATTAGGTCCTCCCTGGGAAATGAAAATCAACACCTATTTTGCTTTACTTTCCCAACTTACAGAATTACCATCGTTCTCGCCAATATTTGACATTTTAAACTTCAAACAAATTACCCTTAGGCACAAAGCCACTTCACACAGATTTTCTTATTTAAACAAAATGTCATTGAGAGGAAATCACACTACTGAAAATCACTACTTTCTCAGTGACTAAGTGTGGTTGAGGTCCTGTACTGGGAGTAGGTATAGTTTGATAATGAAAGCATTGAATATGATTTATCCCAGTGAATATAAATGCACTCTACTAGATCATGTTTTCTATCAAAATAGGGCAATAAGAAACTAAATAGGGAATAATTTAGACGTATTAGACTTATTAACAAAGCAAGGTAAAGAGAGTTTGTTTAATTATATTGTCGTTTTTCCTTTTAAGTCAGTGTTTATTTCATTTTACCTAAAGAGAAAGTTAAATGTAGGTTGTGGTATTCAAATCTACCTTGTCATCTTGTGCCTAATCTAGGCCATAACTACTCTACTTGTTGACTGCATACTGGACAGCTTTCATTAACTCCATTTTATTTTGTTTGGGATAGAAGAAGTAACTAGATAGATGAGAAAAGGAATGGGTGTTTTCCTGATAATCCCTCCCTGGAAGAGTTAAGTAGTGTCTCATCCAAGCTGATGTCATCATTTTGACCTCTCTACTACCTCACTGGGTGGAGGTGAGGGGAAATTGTGCAATTCTATTTCTTCCTTAAATATAAACATTTTGTTTGATGGGAAGCTCAGGTTGGTTGATTCTGTTAGCTCTGTTGGCTCCTTCATAAATGAATCTGACACTTCGGGAATCTCGAAAATTTATTCAGATCCCAAAAGAGTTGAATATTATAGTCAAATTAGACGTAAGAGTCCTGGCAGTCAGAAAGTTGAAGATGTAAGCAGCAAAAGCTATGGGGACAATCTAAGTTGCTCCTTTTCAAATGAAAAACAAATATTAAACAATGAAGAAAATATAAACATATAATGAGGCAAAATTTAAAAAGAAAACATTAGTCACGATTCATAAATATTTTATAGACACCTAACTTTTAAAATGAAATCTCTGGAGAATGAAGAGAAACTTATCAGCCATAAACACATTTTGAAACCTTAGATCAAACATTTCCTAGAGATTTTCTCCATTTGAAATATAAATAATGATATATATTTCCAAGGGTAAAAGGTAGATATGATATACAATAGTTATTGACATCTTCTGCCTCTTCTCCATAGTCTCAGTTTGAAACCATCAAAGCATCAGAAAACTTGACTTTGATTAGCTGTATTTATTCTGAGTCTCAGTTCTCCCATCTGCGAAGAGTTCAACAACAACGAAGTGAACAAAAAACCTAGCAAACCAAAATGTAAATGAAACCAAACCAAAAAGAATACAGAGACCTTCCGATGCCTTCACATATCATTGTACAGTTTGTGTCCAGAAAGAACACTACTAGGAGCTGACATTATTATTTTAACTTAGTTAATTAATATCTAATAAAGAGTCTACACAGGGCCAGTCATTGATTCAAGCCCTGCATATATATTGTCTCATTTATTCCTTAAAATAACCTTAAGAGCCAGATAGTATTATTATTCTCATTTTCTAAGGAAACTGATGGACAGAGAAATTGAGTAGCTAACTCAAGTTCACACAGCTAGTAGGTGGTGGAACTGGCTTTGACCCTGGCAGTCAGGTTCTCTAGCCTCTTTTTCTTCATGCCATTGTGTTCTGTGGGTTCCCCTAAAGTCTTACTCCGATACGACAGATCATTCTTTTACTACACTTCTTACTATTTAATAAGAACATGAATCTAACTTAAATAAGTTGTATAATTTTCTATCTAGAACCTGATACACAGTAGTAGTCAATAAATAGAAAGTATCTTGTCTCCTATTTTCCATTTCAGAATTTTAAATCTGTCTTTGCATGAACCCAGGAAAACCTACTCTGTCACATACTAAATCAGGTTACTTAAATGCTTATGGGATCCTGATAAATATCATGAAGCAAACATTATTACCTGAATATTTTGGAGACTAACATTTGTGGGAAAATAGAGATAATTTGTGAGGCTGATTTTGGCAAGGGCAGCATCACTGTATCTTCCTCCTCATTCCCACTAATCCTCATGTCACCCGAAGTCTTGGTAACAGAAAGTTATGGGATGGACACTGGAAAATAATTTAAAAATTGTGTTAGTCAATATTAACACAGATGAGAAAAGATTCTATCTTGTTGATGTTCCACCAAAGACGTTGTAAGATTTAAAGTCTTTCCCATTAAAGCGTAGAAGCTACAAACCAGAGGTTTCCTCACCAGAATAAAGCAGGTGCAAGGAGTGAAGAATGTGAGTGGAGGAGAACAGTACAAGAGACAAGAAGAGAGACGGGATCCTGAATACCAGCCAAGAGGAGCTCCTTATGGACTGGAAGATCCGCACCATGTGTTAAACTGGGATTGACAGTGACCTTCTAATTCTAAGAATGTTTTAGGAACGACCTGCAACTTCACAACCTTTTCACACAATGTGGGAGAGCCAAGGGATTGATTTGTTGAAGATAGCCCTAAGTGTTGAGTTAAGGAGAAAACAGGTGAATTTCAGAAGGGCAGTTTTCATTATGCTCACTAAAATTTTACTGTAAAAGTCATGACAATTAAAAAACTCCAATGTCCATGTAGGTCTTTTATCCTCAGCTACATAGATTCAGATCTGAGGTTTCCCACTGAGGAAGCTCAATAGGGTAAGCTACTCTCTGGCCCTTGTTTGTCCCCTTCCAACATAGATCTATAATAAAAGTGATGCTAAAGTCCTGGTTCACTTTCAAATTGAATGTCACCTGGAAGCACTTCATTTTGTCTTCTCACTGTACCATCTGACCTGAAGTTAAGTCACCGGTAGTAGAAATACCTTAAATTGCTATTTGCAAGCTTGACTTTTGGTACCCCCAATGAAGACAATTAAGCACACTTCATAATGCTGTAATTTAAATGTTAACAGATAATTGCCCATGTAATTATTCCAAGTCATTTTATTATCGTTAGAGGAGGATACAAGTCAGCGATATAATTTAATATCAAATATTACTCGATTACTGAGATACACTCAATGGTATTACATCTGTTTTATAACAACTTGGGAGTTTTCATTTTGCCTGAAGACAAATAAAATGCTGATTTGGGGCATAGGAAGCATTTTAGAAGGCAAGAATGGTGCCCTGGTGTCTGTCATTTACCGGGTTATGCTCATCTCATTTGTCCTCAACAATAGCTTCTAAAATTGTTGGCCTTTGCCCTGAAATTTCTCCTACATGCAACATGTGGGTGAGAGCAAGTTGTTCCCTCTACAAAATGGGAAGTAAAGGTGATGACGCTTCAATTTTGTTTATTTCATTGGTGCATCCTTTCTCAGCCATGGGCCAACTCTGCGGTTGCTCCTTTCTTTGGTAGCTTGGGAGCCTCCTATTAGCTCCCTTCCACTGATCTGATACTTGTCTGTTCACCATTCATGCATTAGTTATTTCAGAATTTTCTGTACTACTTTTGTTTAATTTAATTTTACTTAAATTTAAGTTAAATTAATATTTAAAAATTAAAACAGTGAGATTGATTATGTGATTACAACCCAAAGAGTTAGCATTTTTATCATTGCTCTGTTACTAAGTACCTGACAATGTAAAAAATGGGGACCTGATCTTGTAAATAATCAATTTCAATATCACCTACTTCCGATTTCCATCATTTAGTCTTTTCTGATGGTACCTCAATCTTTCCCCAGATCCCTCCCTTAATATCTTCAAAATTTTCTATAGGTTTGTCTTTTTCCTATTAAGTTATTTAGCAAGTCTTTGTTCTAGGTTTCCTATTCTAACAATTGTTTGAGAAATATAGATCATATGTAAAAATCATGATTGTCAAATTTAGTATCAGAAGAGTTGTACATGTTAACAATTGGTCAGGGGTCAGTAAAATTGTCTCAAAAATATAATTAAACTATCCTTACCGTACATAATTGTGGCATAGATATGTAACATAATATAAGCAAGTATAACATTTTGGATTACTTTTTAAAATTCAAAGTTGAAAAAAGACAAGTTGAAAAAATAGAAATATTTAGTTGGTATATTTTCCTTCCTCCTTTGATTTGGAACTAAAAACTGACATATTTTCTTTTGTATCATGATGTCATTGTCAGTTCCTGTATTTTTTGTTGTGATGTTCAGTACGAAGTCAGCGTTGAATCATTTATCTGGGAACGACATATACTCATTTATTTGTGTAATGGAAAAATGCTGTTCACCTATAATACAGATAGATTGTGTAAATCTATCTGAATACAGATAGATTGTGTAAAGAGATATTTGATCAGTGGCTTATTTAATAGATAGAGTAGCAATTTCAGATATATTTAAGGTTTGTGATACTCCAAATGGTCATATTTATTGTTTCTGATCATGTTACACTACAGTTCAAATCATTGATTTTGGAACTCCTCATTCTTTGATCATTGTTAACTGAAAAAAGCAAATTGTAATGTTAATTCATTGTCATAAAATTGAGAATCAAAGAACATTTTTGGAAATCAATTTTCAACTTCACAATTTTGAGCATATAGCTCAGGCCACTACTTTGACTTTTGGAAACGAAGTAAGCACAAGAAAGTGTCCCAAATTACCCTTTCTTTGGTGAATTTCTAAAGAAGTGAATTCCACTAAAAAATAATAAAAAACTCACTTATTTTAAATTATTTTTTATTTCCCTTGAAGATAAATATTTAGAGTTTGTATGGTTATAATGTCAAACAAAAATGCCTAATTGTTGATATAACTTTTATTGGAGAGCTGGAGGTAGGATTTTTCCCAGCTTGGCATGAGCAAGTAAATTTCAACAGATCAAAACTTGCCCCAACATCTTCCACTACTTAGTTGCTCAGCTATAAGGTGTGTGACAGATGAAACGTATATCCATTTCATCAAGCAAAGCTTTAACTGTCTATGAGTAAAACCATGGGAACATTTCCAGTTCTAATTCATAGCATTATTCATTTTTGTGTGCCTGATAGGGACCATATGAAACTCTTTAGCGTAGGTGGTTATTAGTAAACAATGCAATGGATGGATTTAAATTTGATATCTTTCGAAATTGTCAAACATGGTTTGTTATTTTCATACAGAGATATCATCAACCATCAGATTCCAAACCAATTCAGACTTGTCTGTCTTCAAGTTTCCAATACCCAAGAAGAAGTCATCTTAGGATATGTGTGTTTTTATGGACACATATATATATATAAGTCTCTTGGTTGCATATAAATTGTCCTTAATAAAAATAGTGTTCTGTGGATTTACCCTTTTTCCTTCAATATACTAAACGATTCCATTTCTGTATGAATTTTCATTTACAAATACTTGTTTCAGTTTAGGTCTCATAATCTATGCTGTACTTAGAAAAAAACTTTTAAAATGATTTTGGTATTCATGTCACTTTTTTCACTTACATTTTACAGAAGCATTGCTTAATCTGTTGTTACTCAGAAACAAAACCAGCTGAAATTTTAGTCTTTTAGGTTTAGGTTATCAAATTGTTCTTGATGCAACTACTGCATTTACCAGTCATAGTACTTAATATGCTTTGTTTATCAGTGACACCTTAATTTGTATGCATTGACAAAGACATATTTTGTTTGCACGGTATGTATGTAGAAATTCTTTTTATTTCCAAAGGGGAAATACATTTTCTCATGTTTTTCTTAAAACATGAGGCTTTCATAATCCATTTTTAATTTTTCCTTTTTAGATAAAAATACAGGTACAAAAGTGTTTCACTTTCCTCTTAAATTTTCTGTAAAATCAAAATAGCATGATGATGGATTGCAATTGAAATAGTGCTCAGTGTTTGAAATACAAAAGAGAACAATGAGGACTGTGACAAGGAAAGGAGAAAATGCTCATTGGCTCCAGGAGATTGGAGCCACTTCACAGATATCCTGAGCTTTTAGAGAGAGGAAGTATACTCAGAGTTTTATACACAATCTCCTAATTTGTGACGTTTGAAAATGAATTATTTTAACTTTGTGAGATGAAACTAAATACTTGTTTTGTAGCTAGTTTGTGCCTTCTATTATGAATAATTATGGAACATCAAATTTTTCATTTAACTTTTCTCTCAAATGTTTCTGTTGAATAAAAATGACCAATGACTCTTATTAAATAAAACAACATTATTTGAAGGAATATGGGAAATTTTGGATAAAAAGAAATGATGGTAATATTTTCAGTTCAAACTAGTTTTCATTTAGAGTTTCATTTTAAGTCTGGACTATGCACATTGTAAATTAAGAAGAAATTTTGGACCAAAAAAAAAATCCAAATAACTTATTTCAGGGATGGCCTTCACTCCTGAAGATGATTTTGATGACCATCATTTCCAAAATAATCTTGAGTGTGATTAGAATTGAGGCTGTTGAGAGGGTTCCATGAGAGTGATGATAAAACCCAGTCAAAGCTCAAAAATTTTATAATGTACTCCAGAATCTGCTGTGGAATTTTATGAAGTTGTCCTCTGGTTTTCTTTTCTAACATCAAATGCTTGGTGTGCACAAACTATGTGCATGACACTGTGCTTACTCCATGGGGATATGTAGATTTGAGTTATAATCTAATAGAAGACACAAATGTACACTTACATAATACAGGATAAAGCAAGATGTAAGTTCCACAGTGTATGGAAATATGTGTAATGGTTTGAAGGGATAGCATCATAAGGAAGGGTGAAGAATAATTGATAAGACAGACAGTCTTTGTAAGCTCTCTATCTCTATATCTGGAAGCCAGATTTTGATTTGACTGAATTAAATAATATTTGTCAAAAATGTAATTTAAATGATTCCTTTTAACTCATGATAAAGCATTTAATGTTGTTCTCTTCTAATCTCACTGCTTCTTCTGTCAGAGTCCTATTTAATCTCAACATTTTCACCTAGAATGCTGTTACCATCATGAGGACGTCCTTCCCAACCTAGATAGATATAATAAAGCTCTCTTAATTCTTATAACAACTTGCATACGTCTATTTATTAGTAGTAAATACTGCAATTACATCTTTATGCAATTGTCTTCTTCAACAGAATCTAAGATATACATGGGTTAGCATCTTTTGGGGAATTATGTCCCCAGTGCCAAGCATGGTTAATGTCTGTGGGATGAATAAATGAACAAGTGATTTGGCAAAAGCAAGCAGGTTGAAAGATTAATGTGCTGTATGGTTGCTATTTTATTTTTTTACCTTCATTTCTGCTGAGACAAATTAGCTGGTGATAGATTAATGAGGTATTCTTAAAATAAGGAAGCTATCACAGATACTTCTAGATTTGCCCGCCACATGTCTTAACCATCTGACATACAATTCCAGTAGTTATGGAAATTAATGTCCTCTTATGTTAAATATATTTACGTTGTATGCATTTAATTTACATTTGTCTTTTTAAAGATGTTCATTAGAGATTCATGGTATATGAAACTATTGTGTAAAATTATGTGGAGCAGGACATCAATGAAAATGATGATGTAAGGACCTCCAAAAATTGTCTTCTCCATAAAATTAAGAGAAAACTGTCATAAAATTGTCAGAATCAGCTTTTCAGAACACTAAAAATTAACTAAAGTCTTTTCAGCAATTCACAAAATGTGCATTTGAGAAAAACAGCTGAATCTCTGTAGGAACAGTGAGCTTTGTGGCACTTTAGTTTTCCATATTCCCATTCTTCACTTCCTGCCTCTAGGGTACACCTGAAAATCAAGAGACCACAATCACTATGAACACCAGCAATCTGATAGCTAAAGGAGGGGGGGGGGGGAAACTGGGTTGGACCTCCTTCAAAGCCCCATTCCTAGAGAACTGGCATTATTGGACTGATCTGGTAGTTCCCTGGAAACCCAATTGCAATTCTGTCTTTATTTGCCCTGACTGAGAGTTCTCCCAGTACAAACAGCCTTTTCCATAGGGGCATTTTTCTAAAACAGTCAGAGGTAATTGTTGAACATCACAGCTACCCGAGGCAAAGAATAACATTTCAGACAAATAGGCTAACCAAGAAGTTTAAGAGAAAAAGCTGGAAATGAGAAGTCTCTAGAGGGCTCTGAAAAACTCTGTTGCATTTCTGAGAATCTTAAAGACCACTTGCATATGTAGGATTGTGGGTTTGGAGGGATATACATTCTCATAAAGACCAAAGAAAATCATATGTTCTCAGCTGTGCTTGATCTTGAGGCTGTGCAAGCAGAAAGTTAAGGCTAAGGTAGAATTGTTAACTGCATGACTAAGTGTTAAATGCATACCCTAACATGCACCCTGAACATTTGATGAAAGTTTGGGAACTGTATTGGTGCCAGGAATTGAAGCAAGTCTCTGTCAACCCATAAACTGACCAGTAAGCTAAATGAGCAGATACTTCAGTGGCCACAAATAACAAAGAAGAGATACTTCATAGTAATAGTTCAGAAAAGTCACTAAACAAACAAAAAACAACTACAAACAGCAACAACCATAAAACCTGAGAAGGGAGGGTCTGGTTTCCAGAATTTTCAGATTATATTGTTTTGAATGTCCAGTTTTCAACAAAAAATTATGAGGCATGCAAACAAATAAGAGTGTATGGCCCACATAAAGGAGAGAAAGTCAACAGAAACCATACCCGGGGAAGCTCTAATATTTACTTACTAGGATAAGACTTTTTAATCAGATATTTTAAATATGATCAAAAAACTAAGGAAAACTCTGTCTGAAAAACTAAATGAAGTACAAAAATAATGTCTTCCCAAACGGAGAATATCAATCACAGGATAGAAATTTTTAAAAAGAACCAAATAGAAAGTCTGGAGCTGAAAAGTAAATTAAATGAAAAGAAAAAACTCACTGGAGAGGTTCCACATGAGATTTGAGGAAGAAGAAGAAAGAAAAATCATTCTGGAAGAAAGGTTAATTGAGATTATGCAGTCCAAGGAACAGAAATGAAAAATAATGAATAAAAAATAAAAAGAGCTTCAGAGACCTGTGGGACATATTCAAGCAGACCAACAAAAAATTGCATATGGACTCTCAGCATAATGGGAGTCCCAGAATGAAAAGAAAAGAAAGAAAGAAAGAGAAAAAGAGAGACAGAAAGAGAGAGAGAGAGAGAAGGTGGGGAGAGAGGGAGGGAGAGAGGGAATGAGGGAGGGAGGAAGGGTGGGAGGAAGGAAGGAAGGAAGGAAGGATGGATATTTTCAAAAATACTGTCCAAAAAAATTCCCTAATAGGAAGGACAGCATTAGTTGACCTATTCAAGAAGCATAACAAACTCCAAGTTGAATAAACTCAAAGAGATTCATACCTGGACATATCATTATCAGTCAAAAACCAAAGGCAGATAGAAAATCTTAAAGCAGCAAGGGATAAGAGGCTCATCGTGTACAGAGAATCTTTTATGAGATTAAGGCTGACTTTTTACCATAAGACACGAAGGTCAGAAGGTATAGGATGACATATTCAAATTGCTGAAAGAAAAGGGCTATCAACCCAAAATTCTCAATATAATAAAACTATCCTTTAAAAATAAGAAGATATCCCAGATAAACAAAAAACTGAAAGAATTTGTCATTAGTAGACTGATGTCCCACAAGAAATACTAAGGCAAGTCCTGCAGGCTAAAATGAAATGATACTGGACAATAACTCAAATCCTTGAGAAGAAAGAAAAAGCATCATTAAAGTTAACTACTTAGATAAACATAAGATTGAGCAAGCCATTTTTTTCACATGTCTTCTTTTCTCCCTTCTGAATTTAAAGACAGCTGCATAAGGCAATGGTTTTAAATCTGTGTTTATGGGAATTATAATGTGAAAAGATATAATTTGTATGACAATAATAGTATAAAGGATAAGGGATAGAGACGGATAGGAATAAATTTTGTATACTATTATAATTAAGTTGGTATTAATTCAAAATATATTGTTCTAAATTAAGATAATAATGGTAATCCCCAGGGCAACCACTGAGAAAATAACTTAAAGAGATATAGCAAATGAAATGGCAAGGGAATTAAAACGTGAACTATAAAATATCTATTCAACCTAAGAGAAGGAAGAAACGAAGAAACAAACTGGAAGAAGAGGAAAATCACATAAGACATATAGGAAATAAATAGAAAAATGGCAAATGTGAATCCTAATGTGTCAGAATTACATTGAATACAAATGAATTAAATACTCCAATTATCAAGTTAAAAGGTAAAAATTGCAAGAATGGAAAAAATACATAACTATACACTATCTACAAAAGATATATTTTACATTCAATGATACAAATAGATTGAAAGAAAAAGGTGGAAAAAGATAAAACAAGTGAACAATAACCTAAGGAGACCTGGGGTGGTTATACTAACATCTGGCAAAATCTACTTTAAGACAAAATGGCATTACTAACGACAAAGAATGATACTCTTTAATAATACAATGATCAATCAAACAAGAAGATATATTAACACATGTGTACCTAACACCAGAGTTCCAAGATACATGAAGCAGACTGATATAATTAGAGGGAAAAACAGACAACTCAACAGTAATAGCTGAAGATCTCAATACCAAACTTTGAATTACGGATAAGACAATGAGACATGAGATGAACAAGGAAATAGAAGATTTAAAGAACAATGTAAATTAACTAGATGTAGAAGACATCTATCAAATAAGCAGAAGAGCAGAAGACATATTCTTCTCAAATGCACATGGAATTTTCCTCATAATAGACCATAAATTAAGCCATAAAACAGTTGTCAATAGAGTTAAATGGTTGAAATCGTGCTAAGTTTATTCTCCAACAACAATGAAATGAAATTGGAAATAAATTAATAGAAGAAAAGGTGAAAAACTACAGATATGTGGAAATTAAGTCATATTCTCTTAAATAGTCAATAGATCAAAGAGGAAGTCACAAGAAAAGTTATAAAATACTTCAAATAAATGAAAGCAAATGCATAGTATGCCAAAAGTTATGAGATACAGCTAAAGTAGTGTATAGGGGAAAATTTATGGGTGCAAATGCCTATGTGTAAAAAGAAGAAAGATCTCAAATCCATAACTAACCTTCTACCCTTTTTAAGAGACTAGAAAAAGAAAATGAAAGTAAAACTAGATCAAACAGAAGGAAAGAAATAATAAAAATTAAGTGAAAATAAATGTGACAGAAAATAGAAAAACAATAGAGAAAATCAACAAAATCAGTTTGATTTTGGAAAAATATTAACAAAATTGACACACCATTAGCTAGAATGAAAGGGTCAAATTATTAAAATCAGTATGAAAAATGAGTCCTTGTTTTCAAAGGAAAAAAATTATAACAGAATACAAGAAACGATTATATGCCAACAAATTCACTAAATTAAAGGAAAATGATAAATTCCTAGAAAGATACAAACTACTTTTTTTCAAAATCAAATAGGAAATGTGAATGAACTTATAACAAGTAAAGAGATTAAATTAGTAATCAAAAATCTTGCCACAAAGAAAACCTTAGGGTCACATGGCGTTATTGGTGAATAAAAACTTTCCCCAAACATTTCAAAAATTAATACCAATCCTTCACAAACTTTTGTAAAACTAGAATAGAAGTGAGCACTTCCCAACTTATTCTATGTGGCAGGTATTACCCTCATGCTAAAACCAGACAAAGACATCATAGGAAAAAATTACTACAGACCAATATCTCTTATGAATATAAGTGCAAAAAATTATCAGCGAAATACTGGCTAACCAAGTACAGAAACATATAAAAAGAATTATACCAGGTGGGTCAAAATTGGATGAAATGGGATTTATCCCAGAAATACAGATAAATTCAACATATGAAAATCAATAGTATAACATACCACATTAATAAGATGGGAAAAAACACACGATGATTTTATAGACAGAGAAAAAATATTTGACAAAGTCCAACATAAATTCATAATAAAAACACTCAACAAACTAAGAATAGCAGATAATTACCTGAACCTGATAAAGAATGTTTACAAAAAATCCACAGATAACATCATGCTCAATGCTAAAGAAAAAATGAACAAAGTCTTGCTCCTAAGATCATGAACAAGACGAGGATGTCCATTCTCACTGTGTTGGAAGGTCTAGCCTTGGTATTCAGGCAAGAAAAAGAAGCAAGAGACACCCAGATTGCAGGAGAAGAGTTAAAACTATCTCTATTTGAAGATGATATGAACTTATAAATAAAAAATCCTAAAAAATGCACCAAAAAATCCATTATAGCTCATAAACAAATTCAACAAATTTGCAGGATTCAAGCTCAATACATAACATTCAGTTGTATTACTCTATACTAGCAATGAATAATTTGAAAATGAATTGAGAAGCTATTTAAAATAACATCAAAACTAATAAAATATTTGAGAATAAATTTAACCAAAAAATACGAGACTTGTGCACTGAAAACCACAAAAATTATTGAGAAAAGTTAACGACCTAAATAAATGGAGAGACACCCCATGTTCTTGGACTGAAAGGCTCAATATTGTTAAAATGGCAATATTAATCAGATAGATTTACAGATTCAACAAAATTGGTGTCAAAATCCCAGATTCTTTTTTTGCAGAAGTTGACAAGTTGATCATAAAACTCATGTGGAAATGCCAGGGACAAGAGTACTCAAAACAATCTTGAAGAAGAACAAAATTGGAGGACTCACTCTTCTTGATTTCAAACCTTTCTACAAAGCTGCAGTAATCAAGACCACGTGGTACTAGTATAAGGATAAACATAGAGATCAATGGAATAGAATTGAGTCCATAAATAAACCCGTGTATCTATGGTCAGTGATTTTTGTCCAGGGTTCCAAGACAACATAATGTGGAAACAATAGTCTTTTCAACAAATGGTGCTGGAAAAGCTAGATATCCACACGCAAAAGAATACATTTCTTCTCCCACCTCACCTCATATAAAAACTCAAATCAAATGGATCAAAGACCTAATTGTAAGAGCTAAAACTAAAAAAAAATCTTAGCAGAAAACATAGGAGTAAATCTTGTGACTTTGGATCAGGCAATACTTTTTTACACAGGACACCAAATACAAAAGCAACAAAACAAAAAATGTATAAATTGAACTTCATTGAAATGAACAACTTTTGTTCTGAAAATATAAACCACAGAATGGGAGAAATTAACTGGAAATCAAATACCTAAAAAAGAATTTGCATCCTGAATATATTAAAAAAATTCTTACAGTTCAATAATAAATAGACAAATTAAATGATGGGTAAAGAATATAGATAGACATTTCTCCAAAAAAGATATGCAAATGGACAATTAGTATATGGAAATATGCTTGACATGAATAGTCACTAAGAAATGCAAATAAAAACCACAATGAAACACCATTTCACACCCACTAGGATGGCTATAATCAAAAAATCAGACAACGAGTCATGGCGAGGATGTGGAGAAATTGGAACCCTCATACGCTGTGAATTGGAATGTGGAATAGTGTAGCAACTTTGTAAAACAGTTTCACAGTTCTTCAAAACGTTAAATATAGAATTACCATATGGCCCCCCATTTCCACTTCTGGGTACATACCCAAGAGGAATAAAAATATATATCCACACACAAACTTGTATATGAATGTTCGTAGTACATTATTCACAATATCTAAAATATGGAAACTTCAGTTAGTTGATAAGCTCCAAATGCCCATCAACTTATGAATGGATAAGCAATACGTGGAATTTGTACAACAATGGAATATTATTTGGCAATAAAAAGGAATGATGGGGCTGGCTTGGTGACAACATGGTTAAGTTTGCGTGCTGCACTTCGGCAGCCTGGGGTTCGCTGATTCGGATCCTGGGTGTGGACCTGCACACCATTTATCTAGCCATGCTGTGGCAGGCATCCCACATATAAAGGAGAGGAAGATGGGCACACATGTTAGCTCAGGGCCAATCTTCCTCACAAAAAAGAGGAGGATTGGTGGCAGATGTTAACTCAGAGCTAATCTTCCTCAAAAAAAAAAAAAAAGGAATGAAGTACCAATTCGTGATACAACGTGGATGAACCTTGAAAATATTAAGTCAAAAAAGCCAAGAACGTGAGGCCACATACTGTGATTCCATCTACATAAAATGTCCAGAATAGACAAATCCATAAATGCATAATGTAGATTACTGGTCAATAAAGGGTGTGGGGAGAGAGAAATGGAATTTGACTGCTAATGGTGTGAAATGTCTTTTTGAGATTATAAAAATATTCTGAAATTACATGGTGGTGAAGATTGCACAACTTTGTGAACATAATGCAAACCATTAAACTGTACACTTAGAAAAGACAGCTTTAAATGGGTGAAGTGAAATCATAAAGCATGCCATCTTTGACTTCTGGCTTCTCTCACTCAATCCTGTTTGTGAGATTCATTTAAGTTGTTGAATGTAATAGTAGACCATTCATTTTCATTGCTGTATAGAATTCCATGGTGTGAATCTACCACTATTTATCCATCCAACTGTCCACCTACCACTAACTACCCATCCAAATGATGGGCATGTGGGTAGTATTCAATTTTGGGCCATTATGAATAAAACTGTTACATCTCTTGATGAACATATGTATGCATTTGTTAGATAGCAACCTAAGAATAGGGTTTCTGGGTCAAAGCTAACTTTTTATATTTTTGTATTTATTTTATTGAGGTCATAATGGTTTACAACATTGTGTAATTTCAGGTATACATTATTAATTATCAGTTTCTGTATAGACTACATCTTACATAAAGTTTAAAAACAGGCTAAGCTAAAACAATAGAAGTCGGGATGGTGCTCACCCTTACAGGGATGTGGTGTTCAGCAGAGGGCATATGGCAGGCTTCTGGGTGGGGCAGTGCTCTGCCTGCAGTGCTAGTCGGAATGGCTTTGTGAAAAGTTCATGGGCTCTAGTGTGCACATTTTTCTGTATGTATGTTATATTTCAATAAAAATTATTTTGTCACGTCACAAAAAAAGAGTGAAGTATACCTGAATTAAAAAAAAATACTTGGAGATTACAACGCTAAAATAACTGCTGTCTAAAACCAAAGTTTCCTGGAAGCATGTGCACAAAATATACAAAGATGCAGATGCCCTGCATCAAGGGTGAAATGTTGCTATTGGGCTGAATGCAGTGCTAGCTGGCATTTGATTCTCACCATAACGAATATTGAACACTTACTATATTCTAGGACGTTTCTTGGGCACTTTACCTGCACATTTTTGTCTAAATACCCACAAAATTCAGTGAGGATTTATAAAATCTCTGACTTTATGAATGGAAAAAACAAACCTTTAGTGATTAAGAAATTAGTCCAAAGCTTCTCCATTAGTGTGTAGCCGGATTTGAATTGAGATATGTCTGACTCCAAAGTCCACAGTTTTCTGCTGAAGTATAACCTTTCATTAATCAATTGATAAATTATATTCTCTATTCAATAAGCATTGTTTTAGTTTCTTCCATGGGTCACTTTTAGAAGCAGGCAAATATCAGGAAACATCAATGCTTTCATGGAGAGAGCATCTTATGGGGGTGGGTAACAACGAGCAAACAAATTAATTATGGTGCGAACTCTGACAAAGTAAATTATGTGGACGTGACAAAGGGAGATTGAGTGGCCAGAGGAGCTGTTGCAGAGAAGGTGATTTGTAAGTTAAGACCTGAATGATGAAACAAACCAACTCTGCAAAAACCTAGAGGGAGAGAATCTCAGGCATTGCTGCTGCTAGCGCAAGAGCCTTGAGGCGAGAATGTGCTTGGACAGAAGAAAGGCAGATCTTGCTAGAATGAAACGATGGAGGTGGAATGGCAGGATGTGAGGTCTGTGAGCCAGGCAGGGACCAAATCATAGAAGGCTTTGCAGACCCAAGTAACAGGTTAGAAGGAGGAAGAGAATGAGTGTCATGATGAGGGTGACAATGATGATGATGATTGTAACTCTACCAAAAACAAGCAAAATCAATGTGTATACCTGATATGTGCAAGCATTTTTCTAAGTATTGTACATACATTTTTCTCACTTATTTCTCAAAAAGCATGGTAAGATGAGAGTCATCTCCACTTTATATAAGAGAAACCAAGGCTCAGAGATGTTAGCTACCTATCAAAAGATCACACAGCTAAATGAATGCTAGAGGAGTTTGAATCTATGTGATTTCTTTACCACAATTGCTAGGCCCAGTTACTTTCCAAAGGGGAAATTCTGTGGCAGAACACTATGTACTGTTACCATTCAAAAATATTTTTTAGTTGAGTGAATTAGAAGTTTATTTTGCCCACCGAATGTTTCTCGCATGTGTTCTACTCTCTCTGTGGTTGGTAAGAATTCTTAAAGATTCGACGTTCATTACTTTTTTTTCTTCTTTTTTCTGCAAGGAAGATTGGCCCTGAGCTAACATATGTTGCCTATCTTCCTCTTTTTGCTTGAGAAAGATTGTCACTGAGCTAACATCTGTGCCAATCTTCCTCTGTTTTGCATGTGGGATGCCGTCACAGCATGGGTTGATGAGTGGTACAAGGTCCGTGCCCGGAATCTGAACCTATGTACCTTGGGCTGCCGAAGTGGAGCACACGAACTTAACCACTATGCCACCAGGCCAGCTCCCTGATGTTCATTATTTATATCTCTGGGACTCTAAGAATACCAGTGTCGTGATTTCAGAAAGAACCCCTACCTCACGAGTTGTCTTTCTGGGTCACCACCCTTGAGGATATTTTAAGCATGTACTTTATGTTCTAGGGACAAAATATCCCAATCTCACTGCAAAAGCCAGCTTTCACAACTCAAAGGCTGTGACAGGTTTAGACTGTCAGTTATTAAGCAGGTTTTTCTAAATAAGCAGGCAAGATCTTGTTATTTTGACATGCAGTTACAGAAAAGAGCTGGTGGCCCCAGGAGCATAAAATGAAATGTCAAAGAGTCCGGGGATATGTCGTTGTCCACGAAAAGCCATCAGCCACCGCCTGAGAAAACATCAGATTTACATTTACTCCACCAAGCAGTAAACAGTATTGACAAGTAAAATGTTTCTCGTGTTGTGTCCCCTGGGAGGATTTTAAGAAAGACAAATGATACCTTTTTGTGGTTGTTTTTTAAGAGGTTCAAATGTGGGTCAAAGTAGTGAGGAAAAGCTGCAGAGCTGTTGTGAGAGAACACTCTGCCCTTTTACAGAAACGCAGCCCATCTGAGAGTAATTGTGGAGGAGTGAGAACAAGGGAAATTCTTGTTATCTCTGTTCTCATATAAAGTTTGAGCTCTGCTAATTATTTCTGGGAAACTGAGGCTAACAACCGGTGAGCTTTCCCAAGGCGTCATTGCTAGCTAGCAGCAGAACCAGGATTGTAACCTAGGCAGCCTGCTCCGAGATCCTGCAGACACTCTCCATATGAAGAAGGAACCGTACATATATCTCTTTCTGGGAGGAAAAATTATCCTAGTCATACTAGTTGGCCAGGTTGAATATCACATCCAATGAAATGCCTTCCCAAGACCCTGAGGCACAATAAGTTACTAACGCCTTTATTTAAAAAAAAATTCTCTACTCAGAGTGCTTTGGAATGCTTTAGCATCTATCGCATTGTATAAATATTGTTAGTTTATGTACTTATCTGCATATCCCAACCTCATTCCCAACTAGAATACTACCTCAAGAGATGCAGTGATTTCTATTTTATATCCTTCATCTTTAGCAAAGAACCTGAAAAGCAGTAAACAAGTTAATGATTAAAGAAATTAATAACTCTGGCGGGAAATAATCTAGCAAATGATACTTCGGAAGCTTTTGACAACCTTGATGATAGCATCATGGCTTGGACACTTTTTTCAATTTCCTGAGATAAAATTGTTCAACCGTTCAACCTTTGACTTGCCCTGGAGAAGAAGGCCGATTTAGCATCATTTATCTTCCAGGTAAGTTCAGAATTATGTGTCAGGTGCTATGAATTATGGTAAAGTTTTCATTTTAATAAAGGAGAGAAATAGCTACCTCTTTCCCAGACTTTCAACATAGCCTATTCCAGGATGAAAAGCATAGGTGGGTTGTATCCAGTCTTGTTTGTTCTCCATTGAGCAGATTTATATAATTATTTATTTTTCTTGGAGATACTGCCGTTTATCTCTGTAGGCGCCCAAATATCTGCAAAGCAACGAGGCAAGGATTTTCAGAGGTTCTTGACCTGAGGTAGCCAGTATGGTGGTGGATTAGCCTTTCATTGATCATCTGATGGGCCCTGATGTGTGAAAGGGACACACTAAATGAGCAGTCCAGGTTTTAATCTTGAAATAAAATCATTTGTGTCTGCAGAAAGGATTAAGAAAACAGTCTGTTTCTCTCCTGTTAACATAAGCTCTAGCTCTATTGTCATCACTTGATGGCTTCAAGCGTCCCAGTGACATCTGGTCAATCAACCTATTGTAGTCCTACTGAGTTCCTAATGGACTATGGATTGGAATATTAGCAGAGCAGAAGTGGTAATAGCATCATGAAGCCAAGATCAAAGTCCAGCCCTGGTGGCCTAATGTTTAAGTTCGGCACACTCTGCTGCAGTGGCCTGGGTTTGGTTCCCGGACACAGACCTACACCACTCATCTATCAAAGGCCATGCTGTGATGGTGGCTCACATATGAAATAGAAGAAGATTGGCAATAAATATTAGCTCAGGGCGTATCTCCATCAACAACAACAATAAAAGAAGCCGAGATTTGTACCTTCCAATCATATATTCTGACATATACTCAGAGCTCCTAAAATTCAAATCCTATTAACATATGATGAGTATCAACTCTGTTCCAGGCACCACCCTAGGCTATTTATATAGTTCACTTAATCTTTACCAGAAAGGCAAATACTATTGCTTCTATTTTACAGATGCAGAAATTGGGAATCAAAGATATTCAATGGTCAAAACAGAGTATAATTCAGTTTTCTGGACGCTTATACTATTGGTCTCTCTATTAGGCCAAAGATAATTAAGACCAGTTAATAGCTATGATCTTTGTACTAATAATCATGATATTTTAAAGTCTGTTATAATCCTATGCTGAAGGTGAATTTTTGTCCATGGATCAATAGATGACATGCATACACCTGTAAGTGAAAAGCGAGTATGAATAAGATGTCCATTTATGATCCTGGTTTTTGTATCTCACAAATAGCCCTCAAATCCTTCCAAACCTCTTTTTATGTATTTCCATCACTCTGGTTTAAGCCACAGTCATCTCTTGATGAGACTACTTCACTAATCATCTAACTTGGCTGCCCATTTTGGCTCTTCTGCCCACTCTAATTCATTCTCTCATCTATAGCTAGAGGTAACATTTTGAAAATGGTAGTCTAATCATTTAATTGCCTTTAAAATGAATCAAAAATATTTAATATGTCCCAAAATCTTTTCTTAACTCTCTAACCTCACCCGAAGCCATTACTCCCTGTGCCCTTTTATTGGATGTCTAATAGGCATCTCAAAGAAAAATGTCCAAAACAGGACTCTTGACAACTTCCAGTTATTTAGTGCTCCATAATATACCATTACAAAAATCAGTGGCTTAAAACAATCACAACATTTATTTTTCACCTGAAATCACCTGAAGTTTGATCACTTATATGTAGAGTGGTTGACGGTGGCTGTGGATTGAGACATTAGCTGGAGCTGTCAGGCAGAACATCTTTAAGTGACCTCTCCATGAGGACTGGACTTCCTCACAACATGGCAGCTGTGTTCTAAGGGTGAGTGTCTCAAGAAACAGAACACCAAGTGGAAGCTGTACTCCTGGTTGTGTCCTAGCATTCAAAGTCAGACATTCTATTTGTTGAGGCAACCATAAAGCCCACACAATTTCAAAAGAAGGACAAATATACTCTCTTTCTACAGAAGGGAGAGAATGGTGACATTCTATAAGAGCATGTAGGACTGGAAAAAGCCCTGTGGCCCTTTCAATGGACAGAGCTAATGTGTATGCGTGTGTGTGTGTGTGTGTGTGTATACATACACATAAATATGGAGATAGAGAGATTTACAAATTAATTTATATCTATTATCTCTATTATTGAAATCTATAAATCCATGAATTAATACTAATATTTCCAATCCAATGATTTCTATCCAATGTCACAATGTTTATTCTACTTTTCTTTCTTTTTGTATCTGTAACTCCCTTCCCTGACAGTGAGGCTCCCCTTTCCCTAATATACTAATTTATTTGATCAATTTCCCTCTATGCCACCAATCTCTCATTGTCACCACTACTACTTTGCATATGTGAACACTTTATTTAACTTTGTTCAGCTTCTTCCGCTGTGCTCAAGGCTGACCATTTGCAGATAGCCTCCTCTCTTTATTAGTCTGCATGCTGTGTGGATGCCCTCTTTATCCTTTTCAAGATCTAAATTCCCACACCAGCTGCCCTGACTAGAGCTCTGTTCTCACTCTGCTTTGGCTCTGTACTCATGAGTTGGTGTGCCCATGCATATGGATGCCCTTCTTATTTCATTGGACTCTCAGCCTCCATATCAGGCTTCTTACTCCCCCTGCCCCTCACCCAGCATGGACACCTTCTTATCCTACTTGTGTTCCAACTCCCAACAAGGACATTCCTCCATGAAGACATTCTCATTACCATGCTTGGGTTCTGAAACTCTAAGCTTTGCCACCCACAGTCATGGATGCCCTCCTCATCCAGCTGGGCTAATTCCCCATGACAACCTGATTTCCCATGACAGTCCCTTCCAACCCATGTGCAGAAACCCTCTTCTACTTGTCTGGGTTTTGATATCACACACAAAGTTACCCTTCCAGGTCAGTAACTAATGGCTTTAGGACTAAATTGTTCAAGAAGTTGCAGGGAAAGGTGTGTCACTTAGGTGATTTGGAAAGCAGACACTGAAATGAAGTTAAGAATGCAAAAGATTTATTGTGGAATAGCACCTGAAAAGTAATAGGACAAAGTGAGGCTTGCCCTCAGCCCATCTGGCGGGGAGACTCAGATGACAACTGTGAAACTGTGAGGCAGATATATCAAGCCTCTGCTGGACCTGTGGAGAGCTCTGGGGCCAATATTGCCCTTCAGATGAGTACTGTGTTATTCTTGGCCCTTATACAACAAGCTTGCTCAATCAAGAAAAGTTTGACCTCAACTCAATCTCTAAGGCAGAGCTGAAGAACTTATAGCTAGCAAGTGCCAGTGGCATAATCCTCACAGCCTGTCAGTAAGTTCTTTCTTGAAGAGGGATGTGCGAGGCACATTTCTGCATCTACCATAGACAGGGTATGGGAAAAGAAAGGGTAGAAATTTCTATTAACTTTTTATATGTGCTAAATAGCAACATAAACACACAGACATATCCTAAATAACTCAATCCTGAAACCCACAAAAATTCAATATCTAGATTATTGGTTCTCAAATATCACTGTCTTTCAACATCACCCTGGGTAATTGGCAAAAATATAGATCCAAGTAACCCACATCATAAATCTAGAATTGGAACCCAAGTCTTAGGAATTTGCATTTGTAACTTTAAGTAACTCAAGTCATTGAAAACATTTTTAACTCTGCCTTTGGATCCCTCATCCACTCAACAAGTATTTCTTGTAAGTCCACTTTTATCACCATAGTGTGTTGGCTGAGCTGGCACTTCAGTCCAGCCCATAACTCTGGGAACTGTAACTATTGTTTTGCTGAGTGCAACATCTTGTTCTTTTTCTGTAAATCTGTTTTGCTCTGGGGCACACTTTTATAGGTCAAGATCTTTGCTGTGTTATTGAGAAATGTAGGTTGGACTGTAAAGAGCAATTGTTTCCTGCAAAGTCACAAAGTTGGGCTTATTATGATGGATATTCTTAGGTTATGTGTGTTATAACATTCCTTGAAAATTAAAGTTATCTTGATAGTATTTTTTATTAATCTGACTTGCCTTGCCAACATGAAACATTAGACATTAGGAGCATGTACAAGAGGAAATATGAGCAAAAGCCAACAGTTTCTGATATTTTCTTAAGTGACACTTCAACCAGACTATTTTAACCTTATTCCTTGTTTTCTGGTTTTCTTTGACATGCTAACCTCTTGACTCTGAGCCTTGACTCTGGATCACTTCTTAAACTTTTCCTTGCTTTGAAACATTCTTCTTCATCTTTGACTGCAACACTATATATTTTTGGCATGATTTGTTTATTTCCCCTGACAAACAGAAATTGCAAGCAATAGGATATATTGGAGAATATGAGGAAGCCATTTAGTGTAAACCTAATTCAGTCTGACTTTGTTTTTCCAAAAGGGCCTGACGTGGCCATTGAGCATGCATTGTATATCTGCTTTAAATGTTTACTATGGCAAGAAAAAATGCCCTTAAGATAAAGGTACAACTTCCCCCACTTTGGCATTTCCTTAAGGATAAGCATCTCTTCCTAGGCTAGGAACTGATTTCTGAGCTCACCCTTGACCACTCAGCTCACTTGTGACCACCCAGCTCGAGACAGCAGATCTGCCACCCTGCTATGTCCACTGAGACAGCAGACCTACCTGCTGTGTCCATCAATCGTGGTGCCAACAGAGCAGTCTTGTGACTATTGTAAAAGGGACATTTCAATCATATGTGAAACATCCTCTTTGGGGGTATATAACCACTCTGTACACCCCACTTCTTTGGTGGCTTTTTTTCTTTTGGGAAGAGAGTCTCTGGGCCATGGTCTTCACATTTTAGCTCAGAATAAATTTACCCAAATTTTCATTTATAGATTGGTTATGGATTATTTTCATCGACACCCCTGTCTATACACATAAACACATACAATTGTTAAATAAACAAAGTGCCCCCTCTGTTTGAGCTAGGAAACTTGATCCAATGAGGAGGCTGATCCTACAAGGGAAGGTAGTCGTTCAATGCACAGTATCCAAAGGTCACTGATAATTTGGTTGTCATGGACTGTTAACAGTATGGTTCATTCTATTTGGTAGAGTCCAGTAGCAATATTAGTATAGTTGATGTTATGTTCTAAGACTGGCATACATCAGGATAAGAATGCCAAGAAATGTTCATTCATGAAAAGACAACATCATGGGATATATGCGGCCAAGACTCAATTCTGTTAGCATGGAGAAGGCCATGATCTGAGCAGGATTGAGAGTCCAATTGAAGCTAATTGAACCTTGCAATATTTATCTCATCCTCAAAGAGTGTTTCATAGGAAGCAGATATGAAAGAGGGAAGTTATGCTTTATTACTTATGTAACATGTACATTGTGCTAGGTGTTGCCCACACACTAGGTTGCTACAAGATTTCTCCTAACTTCCTTCTTTCTCGATTTTTGCCTTTCCATTCTTCGGAAAGTTGCATCCTATACAGCTCAAGGATAGAGACAAAGCACTGAAGTAGGCTAATGACTAGGGTCAGGATAGGAGAGCAGTCCAAAGTTCTGTTCCCATTCTGAGATTTGTCTTCTCCAACTCAGACTTCTGTGGGAGTGCTACAGGACCTGGGACATACCCACATCTTTGGAAGGTTTAATAGGATCAGTACGGGATCAAAGGAAAGGAAGTGTGGAATGAGCAGCATGAGACTGATTTTCATTTAGAATGTCTCAAAAAAGATTAGAAACAGTTCTTAAGTTTGTTTATGACACCTCTGAGTTCTCAAGCATGGACAATAAGAACTTTATGAAAGAAAATAGTGATAAAGAGAACTCATTTACCTAAAGTTTCTTTTATGTTCCAGATCATTCAGAACGAGACGGCTAGATTTAAATTTGAGGTCAAAGTATACCTTGACAGGCACCCATCTTGTGCTTGGCATTTACTTACAAGAAATCATTTAATCCTAATAACAATTCTGCAAAGCCGTCATATTAGTTTCCTATAGCTATTGTAAAATTTTCCATAAACTTGGTGGCTTTAAAACAATACACATTCATGCTCTGACACTTCTGGAGGTCCAATGTTAAAAATCCGTTTCACTGGGTTGAGATGAAGATGTTAGTAGGGCCATGCTGTCTCCTAGGGCTTTAGGACATAATCTGTTTCTTTGCCTTTTCAAGATTCAAGAACTTCATTCATTGCATTCCTTGGCTCTTGGACACTTCCTCCATCTTCAAAGCCAGCAGTGTAAGTTTTTCCTTCAGCAATCACAATGCCTTCATCTGTTGTTGTAAAATCTTCTATTTCCCCTTATAAGGACAAACCTCCCATTCTCAAGATTCTTAACTTAATCACTTACGTAAATTTTCTTTTACCACTTAATAGTCACAGGTTCCTGGGATAAGACTCAAAAACTGTTGGAGACCATTTTTCAGCTTACCAAAGCCATACTTCCCTGCATTTTAAATGAAGTCACATTGAACTAGAGCCTGGATTAAAATTCATATCTTCCATTGGCTTATAATTTTTTCTCCCTTACCCACAACTACTCTATTGCCTTAATCCTAGGAAATGTACAACATTCTTAGACATAAGGAATTCTACTCCCACCAGGATTCCAGAGTGCACAGAGCTCATCCAGAAACACGAGATACCAGGTATGGATGGCAGCAAATTTAATGAGAAAGTGCTTCATCAAGAGAAAACGTGGCAGGAGCTGAGGCACTTTCTCCATCATCAATTATACATATAGCAAGAGACAGATATTTTTACTCCTCTGAGACTCATTTTCCTCATTTTCAAAATGGGAAAATTATAAGTGCCCAATAACCTCGTAAGGATATTGCAAAGATTAGATGAGGAAAAAAGAAGAAAAGCTATTTAAATAATGAAACACTATGATCAGGTACAATCTTCAGGCTTTATGAATCTCTATCCAAACAATGCTGAAGGAAGTAGAATTTTTATTTTTCTGATGATGAAACATCACTCCTTGATTCTTCATCTTCTGGAGATTGTATGAAATACTTGACTTAAATTTTAACTTTTATCTGAAGCTGCAGATATTACTGGCAAAACTTATTGGTAGACAGCAAGAAATAGATTTTGGCCTTCTGAACATGCTAGCAAAACTAATGTTTGCTTTATAAACATTGAAAAAAAACTGAATTAAAAAGTCCCTTAGAAAGAAAACTGATTTTTTAATGGAACAGCTGGACTATTACATTGACTACTTTACAATCTGATTTTATTTTCCTGTCTTTCTGGTTCATTCATATTTATGTATTTCTCCTTATACAAGCATAACATAATCCTGCAGACCACAGGAAAATTTCAGTGGCCAAATGCATTCTGAATAATTGCTACTCAACTGACATAAATCTGTTTGCAACTCCAGGATCATAAAGCAATAGGATTGGAACTGACCTCAGGAGTTGCCAAGGGGATGTGTGGTAAAACAGAAGGATCACTGGACTGGGAGCCTGGAATAGTTAGAACCTTCCTGGGATATTCAGCATTTAAATTAAGGAGGAAAAAGAAAGGACTAATAAGATCAAAACAATGATAGGAAAATACTAGTTTTTTGAAGTTAATAAAGTATAAGTCAAAGAAGTACAAGTGTGGAAGGCAAGAGCACTCAGATTTGGACAACATATTCTCCTGCTCAGGTCTGTAAAATGGGAGTGAGCTAGGGTTTGGACAGGAAATAATGAAGGGCATACCAAGGTACTTTATGGGAGCTCCTCTGAGCTGTAGTATTTTCTGAGTCTCTGAATCTAGATGTCAAAGGGCTATGGGTGTAAGATCTCTTGTGCCCCCAGAATGGAAGAGTTTTAGTAGCCAGACTCGGACGTGAATGGCGTTAGAACTTATAACATTTACTGCATTCATCTTCAGACTAATCAAATTGCTATTATCCAACTAACTGTTTTGCAAGTAGTTTAGGTACTTTGAGAGTGAAAAGTGTTTAACAATGAAATTACTTTCTTAAGTTCTATTTAATAGCATCATATAGACAAAAGGTATCATTAAAGAATTCCCGTTATTCTCTGGAGAGGTTAGTGGATTATACTCTACCTAGTTTCTAAATGTCATGGTCACAATAAAATACATTAAAGAGATTGCATAATAAAAATTATCTCTCAATAAAAATCATAGATAAAAGGTAAACTTATAGTAATGCTTAAGAACAAGCAATACTCTAAAGGATGGGAGAAGGAGAGTACAAGACATCCTCCTTATTTTTATCATCTCCTCCCGTCATCCCCTCCTCTTTTTTCTCCTCCTCTTCCTCATACTCCTTCCCTCTCATAAATCAACCTTACTTTACTAATGCTAAAATAAGCTAAACGTTGGAAAACAAATAAATATACTGTTGTAATTCTGTCTTATATTTTTGTGCTAACAAACTTACATTTAGTGCTAAAATCAGTAAAAAAAAAATCAGTAAAAATGACATGCATCATCATCATCGTCGTCATCATCCCTGATGCAGGCAAGGGTGATGTAAAATAAACTGTGAGTGAGAAAATGGTAAAACCTTTATAAGAAGCCCCTTAGAGATATGTATTGACAGAGTAATATAAGCTTAATAAACTTAGATCCAATAACTACATTTCTGGAACTCTATCTGAAAGAAGTAGTCCTAAATATGCAAATATCAGTATGTTCGAAAACATTTAACATAGTTATTTATAATACTAACAAACTTGAAACAACTTAAATGACCAAGAAAATTGGAATGATTAAACAAATTATAGTATATATACTCAATGGATATCATACAGGATTTAAACTGAATGCCTATGAAGAGGATGTCATAAATTATATTATAACGATTTCCCTTATTAAGGGAAACAGCAGGATAGCTACTATATATAAAGTATGATTATAATCATGTTAAACTTGTTCAGAAAAATGAATCTAAATAAATATGTTACCACTGTAGAATTCAGGCTGTGGGAGAGTTCTCCTCTCCGTTTACTTGTGTTTTACAAATTTTATTTGATGACTCTGAATTGATTTTTATAATGAGATAAAAATAAACATATTTTTGGATGAAGTTATTTTTGAAATTTTGGAGGCCAATGCTTTTTAGTTAACCCAAATTTACATATCATGCTTTGAACAAGCAACTCATGTGCCAGGCACTCTGATAAGCACAGGGAAGGCAGAGATGTTGAAGACACCTTCCCTGTGCTCAACAACGCAGTACCAAGAGGGGGATGCAGATGTGAACCCAATTAAACATAAAGTGAGCCAATGCTGAAGGAGTCCACAAGACAAATTTAAACTAAGCTCTTTGAGGGCACAAGGAAGGAAACGTTAGTTCTAAGCAGTGGACTCAGGAATGGTTGCAAAATTTGAAATAGCGTTTGTATGAGGGGCACCATTTCCACTGACATGATTTGGGAAGGTTAGTTCTGGAGGAAAGTGTTTCCCCAGCAAAGCCCCAGTTAAGATGTGGGAACTCTATTCAGGGAAAAGAGGATAGATCGGCTTTCTGGGAAGCATTCTCTGGAAGCATAATCTCAACAACAGCTGGAGATTTTGTTTGTGCACACACACACAGAGCTCACAGGGAGAAAAAGTGTTGATATGGGTTAAAACACAGGGCCTACTTTAAGAGCAAGAGGAACAGCCAATTAGCAGAGGACAAGAAGTGAAAAATACCTTCTTTTCATAGTAAACATTATACACGATTCACTCTGAGGTATCTGCATACTGCTACTTAGAAAGTCTTTTCCCATTGGGAAGGCTGACAGGGTCAGTGTGTCGAATGGAAGACGGGAGCCATGGAGGGAATTCACTTCTGGCCAATCAAATGTACGCAAACCTATTGTGTGAACTTTGGATTAAAGCTGTGTAAACAGGAAGCTGACTTACCTGAGAAGAGACCCCTTTTGTCTTTCCCGTTCCTCTTTCTTGCTGCTTGGAATGTGGATGTGGTAGCAGGAGCTCTAATATTCATTTTGGACTATGGAGGTAATCTTGAGCATGGAAGCCTGTGTGACGATAAACAAAAAAAGAGAATGAAAGTGACCATCCTGGCCCCAAGCTGCCCATCTCCAAGATTTCTTTTATGGCAGAGAAAAAGTGTATTCTAGAAGTCACTGTTGGTTAGTGTTCCATTTTGTTATATGCAGATAAAGTTAATCCTAACTAAAGAAACAAATGTTTACAGAACTATGGTTTATTTTAGGCCTTGTGATTACATATATATATATATGTAGTAAATATATGTGTGTGTATATATGTGATATATGTACATGCATATGTATGTGATAACTATGTATTTAATCTTCATAATAATTTTTATAACAACAGTGATATATATATTGATTCTGCCTTTTTATAGAGTAGAAAACAGGATGAGAGAGACTAAATAACGTGTTCAAGATCAAATAGTGTATGAGTAGTGTGAACAAACAGCAAATCTACATCTTTGTGTAACCAAAGCTATGGACTTCTACACAACATATGTGCTATTTCTAATTAGCGAAAACACACTATGCTTTCTCTATTTTCCATTTCTGATCTTTCTGGCCATGATCCGTATTTTATGATTCAAATTGACTGTCTTTTTCTTTGCAATTATTTTTTTAGTTCATTTTAACTTAAAAAACTAGTAAAAACATAAAATATTCCACCTTCCAGTGAGACATTTCTACTCAAACTGGGCAAAAATGTCATATGGCTACTTCTAACTTCAAAAGGGGCAGGGCAAGATCGTCTTCCAGGTGTGTGGGAAAAGAGGAAGGAGTGAAGTATTTACAAACAGCCATAAGGACTAAGCAGGAATTTGATATACTAGCAAATCAGCTTCATAAACAATTGTATCAATTTATTTTGCAAACTCCTGGAGGTTCTGCAGCATGGGTCTTTTATTACTTATACCTTCCATGATCTGGCAGGACATGAGAGGAAGACCGCACAGTGAGCAGGTCCGGCAGGGAATCTGATGTCACTTAGTAGAATCTTTCTCAGTTTATCACAATTGTTGCCGTCAGTAAAATGGCAACATAAGAAGTCAGGAGTATACTTCTGGATTTTTGCTTATCTTAGTCTTTTTATAGGAACATATATTCTGTGTTCTGCATTGTTCCTAGAGATACTGGGACTCCTAGGAGTATCTAATCCTACTGTGAGATTTTCATTCAATTCAGTGTCCTTCTGTAAATGAGAAGCTTTGTTGGAAGAAGCTCCACTTCCTTTAGACTTTTTGTTTGGTGTCTCCATGAATGAGTTTCCAGACTGAAAAGAAAGGGGACACAGTTTCATAACGTCAGAGATGAAGAAGGGTTTTGCTTATTTGGTCAGTTTATTTAGTTTCAGGCAAGAGTTTTCAAATTATATATCTGCTCTCCCTCGTTTCCCAGGCTTTTAACCTGAGTCTCTGATTGCCACCACCCCAGTTCTTGGGTAGCACAATAGAACGGCAGAAACCAAACCCCACATCCTCACGAGCACTGCAGAATGCCACTTCTCAGCCTCTGCTGTGATGTCCTTTTGTGTGAGTTCCTTTGTCTCTTTTAACTGATCACAAAAATAATGAATTAAAAGGAAGAGATTCTAAAATTCATTCTCTTTTCTTTAACTTTGTCTATAACCAGATGCATACATTGGAAATGTACACGAGTTAGCTTGTTATTGAGGAATATTTTGTTGCAAAGGAGAATGCCAACTCTAAAAATACATTTTTATGTACATATATATTTTTACCTTGCCTAAATACACAGGAAGGATTAATTCTGTGTGTGTGTGTATTTATATGTATTATCTCCCCATCTGATATGAGAGATTCTAGTCCCTGACTTTTTAGAAGGTGCTAAAAGAAATCATGTACCAGGCCTCTGCTGTTAATCATATTCCTTCAAGTTACCTTGGTGATTTGACTTTTTAATGTGTATTATTGAAACAATATGCATTCACTGATTTGCATGACAAATAAATTACCAGTTTGAAGTGTTGAATGCCTAAAGAAATTTAATCACGGTGTTTCAGAGAAATTATAGTTACAATGTGCTTTCTGTTTAAAAAGCAACTCATAATTTCTGTTCAGTTCAACAAATTTACTGAGGATTTATCCTGTGCCCAACACTTTGCTTTCTGTGGAAGACAAAGAGGGAGAAGAGACAGCCCTTTGCTATAAGAAGCCCACAGTTTGCTGTATTCAGATGGATAAGTGACTTTAATGGCTTCTTCTTCACTAAGGTGTAGGCCCCAAGCGTCCCAGGAAAGATTCTACAGCAAACGTCTTTAAATCATGAGGTTTTTTCAGGCCTAGATTTCCCTCTTCTGATTTGAAGTGTTCATAATTTTTGGATTCCCTAAGTTTTGGTCTGTCCACCTCATACACTTGATCTCCTCTTTGCATAATCAATGTACAGTAAATATTTCTGGGCACTGAGCTTGGCACTGGAGAAGAATGGTGAGCAACAGAGACAGAAGCTCAGCCTTCCTAGAAGTAGACTCTCTCCCCAGAGCAGCAGGGTGAGCGCATGTGAGTTCTTGACCTAGAGTGACGGTGGTGGCAGCAGTTAACTATTCTGGCATTTGTATGCCTGAGCTAGTCTGAGGAAAAAGAGATATTAAGCTGTTTAAATAATCCATAAAGAATTAAATTCTAAACCAGAGCCTTGGGCACTAATAGTATAAATGTAGAAATTGTAAAAGTAATATCAGCATAATTTCAAAACTGATAGAGTGTGGAAACAAAGCAGAGGGAGAAATATATGTTATCTTGAGGATTTTGTCTTAATTTCCTTGGTAAATCGGGATGCTATTAACTAAAGTAGGGAATAAAGAAAAAAAAAGTGTGGAGATGGGTTATGATTTAGGGAGACTATATATGCCATTTTAAACACGCTAGATTTGAGTGTTTAGAAGATCATTTAAATGGCTATATTCAAGAGAAAGTTTATTTATGAAGTCTAAATCTCAAAGAGGAAATCAGAGCCAGAGATGAATAAGAAGACCTCACCTGCATGCAGTTACCAGTTATGTCAAAGAGAGGTTGAAGAAAAGCATGTGTAGTGTGAACTGTTATTATTAATCCTATTTTTTTTAAATGAGGACTGAAATGAACTGAATGTTTTTGTCTTCCTCAAATTCATGTGTTGAAACCTAATCCTCAATGTGACTGTATTAGGAAGTATGGCCTTTGGGAAGAGATTCCGTACTGAGGGTGGAGCCTTCATTAATAGGATTGGTGTTCTTATAAAAGAGATCCCCAGAGAACTCCCTTCCTCATCTCTTCTACCAGTGAGACACAGCGAGAAGGTGGGCTGTGAATAAACGATGAAGTAGGTCCCCACCACACACCGAATCTGCTGATGCCTTGGTCTTGGATTTCTCAGAATAATTAAGTGACTTGACTGGAGTCATGTAGCAAATTAGTACTAGAGCACAAATACAGTATTATTATTTTTTTTTATTATGTTACTACTAATTCTGAAAGAGAATCTGATAGAAGAAGAAGAAAAGAAGAAGATGACGATGATAGATAAACAGATCACATTTCATTGAATAATTACTATTTGACAAACCATAATAAATGTTTCGTAGACATTATCTTATTTTATATTCACAACACTGCTAGGTGTCACCCCTTTATTACACACATTTTACAGAAGAGAATCCTGAAATCCAGAGCTGCTAAGAAATGGATCAGCCAGGATGATAACCCTGGTTTGTCTAACAGTAAAAGTATTCTTTTAGCACCCACACCATTCTCTTTTGCCTTTCATTTGTCCCTCCGTTCATCTATCCAGGTTATCAGTTAACTGACCAGTATTCTGTTCAAGCTGGGAGGCAAACTAAAAGCAGAATCTCAAAGGGAAGGGCTGCAATAGAGAACAAGTAAGCACAAAATATAGCTCCAGGGAAAGTTGATCATATATTGTTATGCTACAGCTCAGCCTCTTTTGAAAAATTTTGTTACCTATCCCCAAGTGACTTGTCTGCTTAGTTTTGAGGACACAGGACTCTAAGCCAACTACCTGATTGTAAGGTATTTATTTCTGTCTCTGGAGTCTGATTCTGTTGCCATGATTTTGACTCTGTAATCAAGAAACTAGAATGTATGGATCAAAATAAGTTGCACTTGCTAAGAAATCCTGTGGGAGGCAGAGGGTGCCTGATTATGCATGTATTAATCTGTACGATTTATTGAGCACTTACTCTGTTCCAGGTAGTTTCCATCCATGATTTAGTGCAATTCTTACTATAAAATTTAGATACTGATACTAGATATTATTACACTAATTTTTACCTCAAATCCAAAGCTTAGAGATAACTCAAGCAACTTGCACTAGTCCAGAAATAATAAGTGGTGAAGCCAAAATTCAAAGTAGGTCTTGCTTTTTATCACTATTATGCATTACAAAACTATTTTCCAGGTCTAGGTTCAAATTTGCTTTACAGTGCCTCTCACAAAGAGGCATTGTACTATATGAAGGAGAGTAATGGGCCCTCAAAATAACAAAATCAAGCAAATACACAAAAAATTATTCTTCTTGGTATACTAGGAATTATTCTTTGATCTCTCACCTTATTTATAACCTTGTTTTATCCCTTACCTTATTTATAAGTTTTGACCAGAAATTAAAATAAAAATAAAATCAGTCCTTCAGAGTTAACAATTTCTCATTATAATAAATGTTTCAAAACATGCTGTAGGACCTATGAGGATACTCCAAGGGTTTGAGTAATGAAAGCATATTTAACCTTGTACTATTACTACTGTTGATAATAATAACTAATGTCTATTGTTAATTCACAGTTTTAAAACTTTGTCATTTTCATTGCTTCATAAAATCAAGTAAACTCTCGAGGGTCTACTTTGAAGATGACTCACTTGAACATCCAAATTAGAATAATGCATCATCTCAAATGAATCGGATACATAAATATAAAAATAAATACACATGATCTTGTATTAAGGGAAATGAGGCATCTTAAAGCCCTTTGTAAACTCTAAAGTTCTGCACCAATGTAGGAACCATTATTAATCTTACAATAACTCAAATATTTTCCTAGGGAAAAGACTCATTCAACAATGTCTGGATAGGTAGTGTCTTGGCCTCTAGTGATAAGGAATCTCAATACCTTATGGAGCAGCTTCCTCCTTTTTTACAAACATCTTCCAAATAATGAGAGAAAGAACTTTGTTATCTTAGGTAAAAATCTATTTTGGTACATGCTAAGGTTTCGGAAAGCCAATCAATACCATGTTTTCTTTCTGGAGTCTGGAACTCATTGAGAACTAGAAGAAAGAATGGAGATAAAGCTATTAACTTTGTGACTGATAAGTAGAATTGGAAAATATTGCTTGAGCCCGGCTACAACTAAATCCCCTAACCTGTTTCTCTCTCATGAATAGAACCTTGCCTGTAAAGCTACATGTTTTCAGGCTTGTTTACCCCCTGGATCAGTAGAGAAGTATGAGTCACTTGGGGACGAGTCATTCAGAAAGAAAACAAGAAAGGGACTGAGCTACAAATACTCTATCTTTCTCTCCTGCTACACCAACAAGATAAATCACTTACAAAGAAAGTAACAACGGAAGCCTTAAGAGAATAAGAGAAATCTCCTGCACCTCCTGGAGAATGGACGATTTCTTTGCTCCATGGGAACAGGAGGAAGGAGAAGTAAGTGCGTCTTCATAACTTCTTAATTTCTTAGGTTTTGCTCCTTAAACTCTTGGTCTTATTAATTTTATGGCTGACAAGACATGTGACTGTCCCCCTCAGGAGACTAGAACACTAGCTTTTAGGGCAGTACTTAATCTTCGTTCATGAGTCTTTTCTCTACTACCAAGCATTGTTCCTTTGTTTTTCCTTCCAGAACCACTAGTGGATAGTTTATCTTTTCCCCTTCCACCAATGCTAAATAGAACAGAACAGTAATCAGAACTAATCCTAAAACCCTCTGGTATCCAAGGACCAAATTTTGTTCCTTGTTCTATTATGCACAACCATTCCGTGTAGCATATAATGCTTCACTGGTTAGCAGTAACTACATAGGACAGCTTAAAGGTACTCATTTATTACAGTGTTCTCAACACAAAATACCCCCAATTTTCATGTAAACACCTTTCTACTCTCAAATCCTCAGAGAAGATATAAAGCTTGAATATCCCATGTCCTTTCTCCTTTAGGTTAAATTAACAATACCATTCTTTACCCACTCTTCATTCTGGGCCAGACTTACTCAGAACTCCACAAAGGGGTAGCTGTCTTCCGGTGTCCAAAGGTGAGTTAATTCAACAGCACCTTTCTTCCATACTTCACTTTTAAGAGTTCAGGTGTTAATATGACATTATAGACTTCCTCATCACCAGTTCAACACATTCTACATTGACTAAACACAAGCAAAACCAGAGTAATATCCACTCTCAGCACCATTTCATGTAGCTGTTCATTCACTCGTTTTACAGATATTTATTGAGTGCCTACTCTGTAACAGACACTATGCCAGAAGTTAGGGACACCGCAATGAACCAAACAGATGGAAATTCCCTCACTCACGGAACTTACATTGAATTGGGCAAGGAAAAAATATTTAAAAGATACACAAACAAATATATGTGGGTTTGATGTTGACCTGCCAAGAAGAGAAAACATACTAAGCTGGGAAGGAGTCAGAAAATATTTTGGGGGTGGGGTATGGAATAATGTTCTAAATAAAGTAGCCAGGGCTGGCCTCACTCTCTCAAACATAAAGGAAAGACCAATGCATAAGTAGAGATAGATGCCAAATGCATTTTCATGGATGCCTAGAGGGAGGAGAGAAGTAAGAGTGGGGACTGGAGATAAAGAGGGAATTTATAGAAATAAAATAAAAAGCAAGATTCTTTCCTGGTACCTATTAAGAAAGTGTGACCTGAACTAAAAAGTATGAATAACTCAACTATATGCAAATGGAAAAACACTTAGACCCTAGGAGCAGTTACTCCAGGTAAAATTAAGTGTCAAGATCCAGTACTTGGTGCAATGCAGAGCCATGTTTCTGTTACCCATCAAAGAGCCTATTGGGGATGCAGTATTTGAGAGACTGCGAGGGCAGAAAAATTATTGCTTTCTGTCTCTCCAGGATACCAGCTAGTCTGTCTGTGCTAAGCATCCAGACAGTAAAACCTGTGACCTTAACCTCTGTTAAGCAGGATCACCCACTGAGAGGAGTGTCAGTTGTAATCCATACCTACTCTTATAGCATGACATCAAGGATATTACCCATTTTCTTGCAAAGGTAGTTGGCAGCCCCAACCACCACATAGTATTACCTTCCCCTCACGTTCAAGGCTCCTAAAATTAATTTCACTCTGAGCCCTGGACTTCTGGTGCTCTGGCTTTGCACTGGGTATGGGCTTCTCTGTGGCTCAGGCTCCATCTCATAAGCAGCCATTCTTAGTTTCATCCCACAGTGCCTCCTGCCATGGCCTTTTGCCATGGAATCTCCTAGGACTATGGGAAACTGTCTGCTAAGGGACAATTTCCTCCTTGGCATCATATGTGTTTCTGTTGGAGGATCACTTTCTGTAGAATCCAGACCAAAGGCCACTGGAGACAGTTACTATGCTTGTGCTCTTAGGCACCTAAGGGAGCATATTAGTTTCAGTTATTTTTCAGTCTACCACAGCAAGAATCAATACCTTTGCTTCAAACTCCTCAAGACTCTGTCTACCTTCAGTTTTTGAGCATTTCAGGCTTCAAGTGATTTTTCTGCTATCTCTTTTTCAGTAGAATAAGATAGGGCCCCCATGTTCTATTTCCATCTAATTTTCTTTCCCTATACTCTTTTAAGGAAGGTTCAATGCTTTAATCCAATTTAGCCACTTTTTCTGTCGCTCCCTGTCCTTCTCCATGATGCCAAACAGTTGACTGGATCTGAGCACCATCTTTCATTTCTCTTTCTTTGGAGGCATAGGTAGTTGTTCCTAGAACCTTCTCTGTATGTTTTCATCATAATGAGAGGTACAAAGCAAATGATTTGTGAGTCTGACAAAAAAGCATCCATTGTCCAGAACAATCCTGCCCTCTCTCACCTTCCTAAGTAGGATAACCCCACCCTGGTGGCATTCTCCTTTCATACCAACATCTAAGCAAGTCCCCTTCTTGATTTATCGTTGTTCTTCCTGGTTCCCTTTGGAGTGGCACTGGCTCCCTGTGCCTTCCTTAGAGTCCTAATCCCTATCATGCTCACTCAAGGCAATAGCTGCATCCCTAACTACACCTGAGCTGCTTGCAATACACTCTCTGTGGTTTCGAGTAGCCAATGTCCCCCTCCTTGATCTTTCCTTCTCCAATCAGAGCAAATTGTCTGTTATCACTCTGTACAGCTGTTCTGGTCTTCTATGGAATTTTTCCCTTTTATTATGATACAGCTCTTAAAGGCCTTGGATATTTCCTGTATTTGGCTTCCTTCTGGGGGTCTTGCACTCTGCTGTCTGGAATACAGCCTTCTTATGCATAATTGGGTGCAGAGACATTGTCCTCTTTGATCTAATATCAACAGAGACCTGTCTCTTCTCTAAACTCCCTTCAAGGGCATTCAACCCAAGTGAGTCCCTTTTCCCCTTTCATATTTGTCCAGTCTGGCCTCAATGATCCAAGCTCTACCTATGAAACCACCCATTCTTTCTGCACAAACACATTGTTTTTTCTCATATGTCTGTCATTCTCCACTGTTGCTATTGTGATAGAAAGACAGAAACACAAATGTCAAACCAATTCAATTTGAGAAAAAAATTCCTAGAGATGAAGTGGATGTTACAAGCACAGGTGTTTTTCTTAATCTTTGAGTTGGGAATTGTTTTATTTCATTGAGTTCCTTTCTACCTCAATCCAAGAATAGTAGCCTCTCTATAGAAAAGATGTTATTCCTTTTTATTTATTTGTTAGTAAAATCCACTACCCTTTCTCCAGGAGGCTGCATCTCTGTAATCTAATACCATTACTCAGAGTACATGTCTGTTAGGGCACTTTATGAATGCAAAGGCTACACCTCATGCTTTGTAGCTATGCTGAACACCACGCAGTCATAGTGTTAAGTCAATGCTGGGGGCTTTTGCAAAAGAAAACTCACGATGGGAGCAAAAATCATCTCATCTGCTAGTGCCTAAAATGTCTCTTCACTAAGGAGTCTTAATTGGGCCCAAATATTTTCCCTATAACCTGCTACCTGACTCAGCCCCACTATGTTAAGTCAGGTCAAGGTTGGCTACAGTGTCCTGTAAGCTAAGGCCCCTGGGATGTGCTTAATAAGAGCCAACGGGGCATCACTCAGGCCCTCACCTTTTTAAAAATAGCTACATGTCTATGACTGAGGGTAGTTGAGATCCACTGCATTCGAAAAGAATTTAGTGACCTGAACTTACTAAAGCTTATATCCTAAAGCATTTCATCCTGGCACAGCCAAAAGTCTCAGTCCATCTGAATTTTATGTGCCTAATTTTAGTCCCTAATTCCTAAGACTTTGAGCCCTTGTGCCCATATATAACAGCACCTTGTGTTCCTCTAATCAAATTAAAACCCATTCGTGAGGAATCAGAAAAAAAGTTAAAATGTTATCTTTATTACTGATATAGCTGATGAGAATATTACTAATACAGTCTTAGAACTGCTACCAACAGGCTTTCAATACATCCTCTTTCTGTGAATTAAACTTACCCACCTAGTCCCTGGGAGTGCTGGAAAAATCAGAACCCTGCATGCAAAAAGGAGGCGGAAAAGGATGCGAGGGTTAATTTTATAGGTCTACTTGGTTGGACCGCAGTGCCTGGATATTTGGTCAAATACTCTTCTGGATGTTTCTGTGAGTGTATTTTTGGATGAGATTTACAAAGAAATTGGTGAATTCTGAGTAAAACAGATTTCCCTCCATAACGTGGATGGGCCTCATCCAATCAGTTGAAGGCTTTACTAGAAAAAAACGATTGACCTCCCCTAAGCAAGAAGGAATGAGTCTGCCAGCAGACTGCTTGTGGACTTCATCTGCAACATGGGTTCTTTCTTGTTAGCCAGTAGACTGCATTTGGACTTGAACTGCAACTCTTTTGAACTGTCAGCCTCCACCATCAGAATTTGGACTCACCAAGTCTCCCCAACTGCATGAGCCAATTCCTTAAAATAAATCTCTTTCTCTATATGTATATACTCATCCTATCAGCTCTCCTTCTCTGGAGAACTCCATCCAATACAGGGGGTCTAGAAGGGAATGTTACTGTACATTCTCGGTTCGCATTCCAAACTCATCATCTCATCAGCCTGATGAATCTTTTTTCTTCCTCAGCAACCAGAGGCTGAAGTGGGGAGATAGGTCAGTAGTGGTTTTCCCATATTTTCCTCCTGGAGCATGAGGAGTGGGAAATGAGCTTTCCTCAACTTCTAACATTTGGGCCCTCTTCCTTCTAGAGTGACAAAGACCCAGTTCAATCTTTCTTATACACAATAGCCTCATACTCATTTTTGCCAGTTTTGATCTTCCAGATAGTCACTTCCAGACTAAATAGAGAACTTTCAACCTTTTGCCTCTTCTGCTAAAACTGATTCACTTTGCATCTGAGTCACAACCCGGGGGCCAGGTGTAAGGCAGCAAATACAGACTTCGATTCAGACAAACCTGATTTCAAACCACAGGTGCTCCCATTTCTACGTTCTTTGGCATTAAATTGCAGAGTCTCTCTGACTCATACTTGCCTCTGTTGTAGATGTGAAATAATAACAACCTTCCTAACAATTTTCACGAGAATTAAATTAGATAGTAAAGGTGAAAATGTCTTGCACAGCGTTAGAGAACAGTTACCAGCTATCACTGCATTTCTGAGGTTGTGAAGATGCTCTGATGAAAAGGAGGCCCAGAATTCCCCAAATTCTGCTTTGTCAACATGGCTGCTTCTCTTCTGTTAGTTTCTGAGGAACATATTGACAAAGATTCTCTTCTTGACCAAACTTTAGTCAGGCTCCTGAATCTTCTCCTGGGCCCATCTGTGAACTTCCTTATAGAATCTACTTTTAACAAGAACCTCCAGTCAATTTAGCAAGAATCCCTGACCCTTGGTATCTGTTCACCTTGGCCTGCCTTCAGCAAAACTCCTGTTAGTTTTATTTCGCCAGAATTCCCCCAGGCTTTATGCCTCCTCTTAGTAATTTCCATTCACTGGCCCTACTCTGCTACTTGGCTAAGTGAGAAAAGACTCCGCTACTAGTCTAAGTGAGAAAATGAGAATGCCGGTTCAGAAAGTTGTAAAATCCAGGGATAGTGTGGCTTGAGGCACAACTGCATCTAGGTGTTTGTGATGCAGTCACATCCCTGTCTTTTACTATATCTCTTAGTTGTACTTTCCACTGTATGATCTCCATTCTTTGGTTTTCCTGCCACATGTCAAAGTGATACAGTCAGAAGTTTCAAGCCTGTATGGTACTTAAGATTCCTGATCTAAGAAGAGTGATCAACTATCTTTCAACATCCATACCACTTACCCAAGTCTCACGGGCCCTGCCTGGCCCATATATTTCCACCTTAATTTAACTTTAATTCCAGGGAGATGGGACCCTCTCACTGGCCAGAGTAGTGAATGTCTACTACATTAGTAGCAGTAGGAATAGTAGTACCATATCTTATGGATATCCCGTATCTTTTAGGATTCTTCCTATGTTTAGAGAATTCCCCCAGAATGAATCTAGCCTCTCCAAGGTATTACCTTGGAATGCCCTTTTCCAGCCTCCCTTGCATCGAGGGAATAGGCGTGAGTGCTACATTTAACCTGTTGGACTCATCCAAGTGAAATTCATTCATAACAGAGCAATGAGAGGGAGCAGATGACATTTCAAATGTATCCATGGCAAGGGTAGCTGCTAGCATAACAGGTTTCAGATTTGTTTAGTCGGTGTCTTCAGGCTTCATTTCTGGACATTTGTCCTTATGTGTGAATGACTCTGTGACACTCTGAGTTTCTTGGTGCCACCTGATAGAAAGAAATTCATTTTCTCACTACATTAGGAAGAATTGATTCAAATGTTTGCAACTAATTACCCTACTGTTATAGTGAACCTAAATCAGAGGCCCACCATGTTGATGGGAAGTGGAGCTCCTAGTTTGACATCGATAGCGTATTGACATAGTTTGGGAAATGGTCAACTCTCCAATGAAAGTAATGCTGTACTGTCAAAAAGTCTCAGATATCTACATAGGTCTGTCATAATGTGCCAGAAGTATTCAGTTATTGATTCATTGGTTTGTTAATTAATGAGAAATTCTCTGGAACATCCTTTGGTGAAAGAAGAATTTCCTTATTTTCATCTGCTTGGCTGGCCCTCCTCTGGCCCTTTATGTGCAACCAACCAGCACAAACTTTCTGCTGGGGAAGGCCCCTGACCCTGCCATGATGGCCAGGACCACACGCCTCTAACTCCTTCTCCCCTCTTCACCTCCAATTCTGACTCCTGGATACTGGTTCCTTCCATCAATATTTAATTGTTTCCTTAATTCTCTTCCACTTTTAGGGTAACCTACTTCTTTCTTTGGCTTTTTGGTCTGTTTATCAGCTTGTTTGCAATTCTGCCTGTTTCTTTAATTTGTGTATTTCCCACAGAGGTTCAGTAGGAGTTCTTCCATCTTGCTTTATTAGACTTTATTGGCCCAGTCAATTCCCACTCTCCACCTGATAAGGAAAAGATAACTTAGACACCCCCTGTTGCGTGTAGGTGTCCTTATTGACACTGAAATCTGCACCATATTTTCTATTATGGTAGGGAGTCCAAACTCATTCCCTTTCCATTCTCTAAATGCTACCATTGAGCAATTTATTTCTATTGTTTACGTTTATGAAAGATCCACAGAAGGAGAATATCCAGCTGACATCTTAATACAATTGGATTTGAGTTATTGATGAAGCCCTGCTTTTTCAGATCAATTTTCTATGAAATTTTGTATGGTTTTGTGACAATTTTCAACTCAGCTTTTATAGGCCCAATTAATGATGCTGCAACTTCCCCTGGGGTTTGACTGGTCCCAGGTGCTTGTGGGTGGCAGATGTTACAAAGCAGCTGAAGATGCTGGGCTTTGCATAGACACTACAAATCATATGTATTGGAAATAAAATGTGCATTTTATAACAAAGTGTAACTAAATTGTTCGTGAATCAGTGTCACTCTTTAGAATAGGAAGACGGGATGCATTTTGATCGAGGAAGATGCTAAGATACTGCAGTTAAGAGACTTGAGTTCTAGTTCCACACTCTAAGACGGTGTAAACTTGAGCAAGTCCTGTCATCCCTCAGAGGCTCACGCTCTTCATCTGCAAAATGAGGGCTTTGGACTAAATCAGGCATTGGCAAACATATTTTGTTGTAAATATTTTAGGCTTTGTGGGCCGTGTATTCTCTGTTGTAACTACTCAGTTCTACCATTTTAGTGTGAAAACAGCCACAGACACTATATAAGTGAATGAACATGGCTGCATTCCAACGAAACTTTGTTTACAAAAGCTGGCAGTGGGTCAATTTGACCTGCGTGGTGTAGTTTGCCACCTCCTTGACTAATGATCTCTAAAGGTCATGCACATTCTCTCTAGTATTACCTGATCCCAAATACGTGTAAGATATCTACTAGAGCAAAATTCCCAAAATAAATGTAAAATTAGATTATAGCAGTGATATTTTATTTGCATTGAAGTTGTCTTTTGTGATATTTTCCATGATCTGTCATCCCTCATCCTAGTTCCTCAATCCCACCACCTCTTCAGTTTGCATGGGCACACACACACACATGCACACACAAACACACACACACATACATTTCCCTCACAAGTTCAAACTGATGCATTCTCAAGTTGTTGCCACCTGAAAATCAGTGTTCTAAATGTGCTCACAACTTACAAGCAATTTTGATAACTTCTAAAGTGTAGGCTGTGTCCCTAACAAGCTGAGCTAGTAACAATCTCATTATTCCCTCAATTCAATGATTATTTGTTAAACACTCACATACTTGGCACTGTGCTTGGAGCTGGTGATAAAATAGTGGGTAAAACAGATATGGTCCAGATCTTCACGGTCTAAATAGTCCGGCATAATTGATGAAATATTTCAGCATCTCATCTGCTTAATAAGGTTTATTAATCTAGTACTAAAAGTACAGAAACATGACCCCAAAAGACCTGTGTTCTTATCTTAATTTACTATCTGAATATCTTTGGTTCATTTCTTTAAGTTTTGTGAGCTTCACTTTCCTCAACTATAAAACAGGGACAGTTATGTACTTACCTTACAGGTAGGTATTTATTCCCAAAGCATAAAAAGGTTCATTCATATGAAATGTTATCTGTAAACTGTGTTTTTCACATGTAATATGCTATTGAGTGAAAGCTTTTATTATTTTTTTTTACCTAATTTCTTTAGTTCAAGGTTGTCAGATGTATGTTCACAATTGTGTCTTTCTTTCATGCCTATTTCAGAATTGTTTGTGTCAGACACACCTGGATAATGCTACTTTACTTTCTAAGTGTATGTTTAATTTCGCATTTTAGTAAAAGGTAGAACTGGTTTTCCTTATGGGTATAGAGCCCTTATATTAAAATTGGCATATTAATTGAGAGTCATCCTCATTGTGCTCACTATAGGAAAATAGATTTGTTGAGGCTCCCATTTTCATTACAGGTTCTATCACACTCATTTCTCCTCCTTGACCTCCCACCCCTAGATGGAGGTAAATTGTAAACCAGTACTAGTAATGCCAATTGTGTAACTTCAAAACAGGACCCTAAGGTAATTAATTTAGCTAACTAATAAAAAAAACACATTGTATTAAATATTATTTACTGATCCAACCATGTTCCTGGGTACCTAATACATATTATTGTATCTTTTATTGCACAAATACCTGTTTGATATTCTCTCCATTTTAAAACATGTCACAGTTAACAAGCAGGTGGACCAGGATTCAAGCCCGTTAGTCTGACTTTAAAACACCTCCTCATTCTGCCAATTATACTGTGTTCTCTCTTTCTGTGTTTTCTTCTTCAGTTTGAATCTAAACTTAGTTTTCATATAGTCTAGAACAATCCTGGAGAGCCATTGAGATAACTCAATTTCTATTCAAATAAGAAAAGAAAAACCTTCCTGAGTAAGAACTCCTCCTAAGGGAGAGACTAGATGCTGGAACAGGGTTCAAATACAACGAATCAGAATCAGAGGGCTGGGAGGACCTTGAGAGCATTCCACTCACATAATCCTCTGATCCATTCCTTTCCTCTTGTTCCTGTATCTCTTCTTGGGAGCTGAGGCCAGGGCTGGTGGGAGAGGTAGTGCAATAGAAGATAAAATAATCCTAAAAGAGAAAGACATGGGGTATCCAGCACATCAACAGCCCAAGTGGCTGGCCTTCCAGATCAGCACTTGTGCCTGAAGCACATTGAGGCTGTCCTGGGTACAGATAGCAGCACCCTTAAGATTTGCCTCAATAGCAATGTTCACCCTCGGTGGAAAACAGCAGTTGCACTCTCTACAGCTGCTACTTCAAGTCTGCTGCTGCCTATTTTCTTAGAAAGAGTGAATAATTCCACAGTTAGCTAAGAGAAAAAAAGCAGAAAAATATCCAGAACTGTCCAATAGAAATTTTCTAGGGATTCAGGTTTCCACAGGCCAATTGGTGGCAGAATTTTATATATATATATATATATTAAATATATTTAATATATATATACATAATACCTTCTGTTTTTAGGGTCATCAGTGCTAGACTCCATCTTTATTCGCCATTTTAGTTCATGAGACAGTCTTTATGGTACAAAAATAGTGGTGACCATAAGAGTTCCTAATCATTTTATGTTCATTTACCGTCACGTTCTTCATAAAATTCTATAAAAGCATATAGATTAAAAATTGCAAATTACCCCCATCCACCTTATTACCATTCACAGGCTTCCCACAGTTTGTTGTGTATCCTTCCAGTCCTTTTGAATGTCAAGTCCATGGAGTTCCTGCTTCCCTGCTCCAAGGATGATTTGGACTGACCAGAGAGGATTGGGGGAGGTGGAGAGCAAAAGGAGTAAAAGGGCACCTATGTACGATGAAGGATGGTAATCGGTCTTCGGGTGGTGAACATGATGTAGTCTACGTAGAAATCAAGATATAACAATGTATACCTGAAACATATATAATGTTATAAACCAATGCTACCTCAATAAAAAAATGGAAAAAGACCAAAAAAGAGGAAAGGAAAATAAAGACCTCATTTATTCTCTTTCTTCTGTCTAGAGCCAATCCTAAACCCCGAGGGTCATATTCTGCCCCTCAGAAAACTACTCTGGTCACCTGACACCCATTGAATCAAAGATGCTCCTTATGCAAGTGAAAGGAAAAGAGAAAAAGCTATTTAGAGGGACCCGCAAAGGCTTTAACACTTTTGCCTGCTAACCTAAGCCCACATGCCATGCCTTTTCTCTACCAAACTTCCTGCTATGAGCTCTGCTTTCCCAGGAGAGGTTCTGAGGAGGGATCCAGCAGTATATTTGGGAAATGAGAGGGCTTCAGGAAAATAATGTAATTAAATTCCATATCCAGTATCTTTTAGAGGCAAGACTTTGGAGAAGTTGCTTATACTTTCTAACCCTCAGTTTCGCTTTAGTGAAATAGGATTAATAAATACTACACCGGTTAGCTCCATTTGTACTGTTTACCACCCAGAACAGTGCCTGGCAGGGGAAGATAACCATTTAACAAAATAAAGGAAGGAGGAGTGGGAGGGAAGGAGACAGAGAAGATGAAATAGAGGAAAGTAAGAGAATTATTTCTATAAAGTGACTATGTCTTAGTAAGCCCTTTGATTAATGCTATTTTCTATTCTCTTTCTCTCCCCTTCCCACCCCAGAGAGGATGTTACCAGATCTTTCTCCCAACTAAGCTGTCCTAAATGTTTATGTTTCATTGTTTTGTATTTTTACACCATTCTAGCTTTGCACATCCTTGGTCTTAGATGTCTAACAATAATGTAATAAAGAGATGGGATGTGCACCAACACTGGACATTCTAGGTCCCCTCCCCTCTTTATATCTCACAGGTGAATGTGAATCCTTGCGTAATGATTGTGATGCATCAGGACCCACCTTTATGATGTGTTTCTCCATTTAAAATGTTTGAAGTAAAAAACAGAGCTATCTTGCTTTCCTCCCTTCCTCTATCTCTTCCTTGTTCTCCTTTTTCCTTTTTTCATTCCTATCCACTTTTCTTCCTTCCTTCTTTTCTCTAAGACAAGACTTCTCTGGAGTTTCCTTCTTCACTGGCTAATAGTCTTGTGGTTTTGTTTACGGAATATGTTATGTCTTGAGTTGAATTGTGTATCCTACCAAAAATTCATATATTGAAGTCCCAACCCTCAGTACCTCAGAGTGAGTCCTTATTTGCAAATAGGGCTGTTGTAAATGTAATTAACTGAGATGAGGTCATACTGGAATAGGGCAGGGCCTTATCTAATGTGATCACTGTTCTTATAAGAAGGGAAATTTGGATACATGCACACACATGAGGGAGAACAGGAAAGCAGAGATCAGGGTGATGCCCCTACAAACTAAAGAACACCAAAGATGCCAAGAAACCACCAGAAACTAGGAAAGAGGCATGGACTAGATCCTTCCTGGCACTTTCCAAGACAACGGCCCTGCTGACACCTTGATCTCAGACTTGTAGCCTCCAGAACTGTGAGACAATTAACTTCTGTTGTTTAAACCACACAGTTTGTGGTACTTTGTTACAGCAGCCACAGGAAACCATCACACATTATAAGTTTATCTTTCTAGACTACTCTTTCTAATTCTAAATGGTTCTCCCTTATTGATTCACTTCCCTCTTTAAGCTTTTATCTTTACAAGAGCCAAATTGATCTTTAAAGCATTAAATATAATCATTTCCCCCTGCCCCATGTCTTAAAATACTCTACTAGCTCCCTCACCCATAGAGTGAGGCTGATAGGGCCCTGTGTGTCCTGGCTCCACTGCTGTCCCCAGTCTCATGTCACCTGCTCCCCCTTACCTTCTATGTTACAGCAACACAGGAGGCCTCTCAGCTCCCCTCATCTCTTTTCTGGTCCTACTGCAAACTGGAGTCTGAATACCATTTCCTGAGCTAGATGTGAATGGCACACAGTGGTCAGCCTGCTTCCTTAACCATCTGTTGTCCAGTTGTCATGTAGCACACGACAAACACATTTTTCTATGATTTTTAGGATTTTGCTGGTTTAAAAGATAGTTATTTGTATAGTTTAAATTCTGTTTGAATCCCCTCAGGCCCAGTATCATAAGATTCAGTAATAAACCAAGCAAACACATCAAAGAAATATAGCTTTCCTGAGCTTCAGTCCTGAATCACCGAAAAACTGTCCTTTAGCACTCTGGCAAAAAGCTGCTTTTAGCTTGATGGTTTTTCCATTGCATTAATTCTTGATTTTAAAGGCATTAGCTGGAAGGGAAGGTGATAGCTCCTCATGGTCTTCAAAACTGGGAGGAATTGAAAACACTTAAAATTCCCATTATGCTTGAACTGCTCCCCTCCACTTAACTGCGATCTTTGGGTTTTTCATTATCTTCTTACTAGTAATTAACTTACCTGAGCATAATCAACAAATAATAAAATGCTGTGGCAGAAGAAATTAGTCTCTAAGCATTTTCTAGAATTATTGCGAGAATAACAGAAACAATCTGTTCAAGATGTAGCTGTCTCTCTGGAGAACTGCACTTACTTTCAGCCATCAGACCCCAGTTCTGATTGGAGTGATTTTCCCAGAGTTCAATCTCTGGGCTCTTATGAAACTATTTTCTGCACACAGACTTGCTTATGTAACAGGTCTACAGAATCAAAATATTCTGCTACCTTCTAGAAAGAAGGAAGAGGAAATTGTTTGGAATATGAAATGAGTGAGGAGGCCTGAAAGTTTCCCAGAAAGTAATTTCTTCTTGAATGAAACATAGTTAGGACTGAAGCAGTGAGTACTGAATCTCTACTTTGAGGCCTTTCTCTAAGATTGAGGGACACTTTTGATACAGAGCCTGGAAAGGTGATTGGATTGTTAATGTTTCCCATTTATTTTTGCCTTGAATGTGAAAGAAAGACAAAAAGAAAAGAGATGATCTTCTACTCTCTGAAATGGGGGGGGTTAGATCGCAGGGAATGTGATTTGCGTTTTATAAGCTGTGGGCTGAAATCAAACCATTCCACCGTCTTAATTCCACAGTCAATTCCACTCTGTGCTAATTAACATGGTAGAGTGATGCTGAGCTGAAGGATTAAGTTACTTTCCTGAAAGAACTTCACGAAGTCTAATTTTATGAAACCTAAAAATGGTATAATGGAGTTTGGGGGTTGCAGATCTCACCGGATGCTTGCAATAGGGTTACTCAGGGAAATGGAAGCCTGAGAAGGAATTAGGAGAGATGCAGAGCAGTTGTCAGACATGAGAGAAGTGTTCTTCACCTACCCTGCTTGTCTCATCTTTTAATCCTTTATACCCTGGAGTAGAATGTGAAAAATAGTGCATGGAGTTAAAGACTGAACACTTAAAGGCTTGAGAACCTACATTGTGGCTTGCTAGTGGCTTCTGGCAAATTGATTAACCTCTTTGACCCTCTACTTCTTCATTCAAAAAATTGAAAGTATCATACCCCCTTCAGGGGTTATTATGAGCATAGAATGATGCACTGTATAGGAAACATTTTGAACTAACAATAAGCAAATTCCTAGTAATGCTTATCATATGCCCGTCTTGTATAAGCACTTTAAAGGTGTTTTAGCAAATAACAGACTTATAACTGAGTATTATTATTATCCCTATTATATGGATAAATAATAGGCACCAAAATGTTTTGTTCCAAAAATTATAAGTATATACAGTGTGCATCTATTATTATTATTATCATTACCATTTTTTTCATTTATAATCTCATTACTTCTCAGTAGCATTAAATGCAAAATTAAGCTGGAACAAAAGGAAGATATTTAAATGTGTAGATGTAAGAGTATAATATTCCGACTCTTACCCTTTTATTTGACTACTTTGCTTATTCCTGGATACATCATTGTGGATATATTCCAGGTAAACAGTTTACGAGCATATCAATAAGCAGCACTTGGTTTGGTTTAGTGTACTTCTGTCCATCTCTTCTGTCACCAACCAAGCCACCATCTTGTCCAGTCTATATTAAAGAAACAAACTCCTCACTGAGCTTCTTGACTAGAGCGTCACTCACTTCCTATCTAATCTCCACACTCCATGCAATCTTTCTAAAACATAATTGGTTCTATTCTTCAGAGTTTATGAATGACCTTATGACAAAGTTTAAACAACTTATGTTTTGACCTTCAATGACCTTGGCTTTCTCAGCTCCACACTTCATCTTCCAGCTCCTCCTCTTCCCCACTTTCCATCCTTGACCCTGCAGTCTATGCCAGCAAAGCATCTGGATTTCTTTCAGTTACAGTCAGTTCTGCTATAACATGGTATGTCCCTTCCTAAAAATCGTGGCACTTTGCAAAAGTATGTAGTATAAACCACAAGGCTTATGGGGTCAAGGGCATAACACTCAAAATTTTCATTTGTGACACATATAAAAAGAAAATGGAAACCTAGTGAAAATAGGAACCCAGTTTCACACATGCCAAATGGATAAGAAATGAATAAATGCTACAAAAAAAACTGGACCTGCACCTTGAAAAAAAGACGTGAAGTTTGTTTATGGACGTGACAATTGGCGGGGGGCAGCATGTAAGCAATTGTAAAGTGGTAGAAGGAGGATTATGTAAAATTGGAGGGAAAGTTGTCACACCAGATGTGGAAAGGTAAGTGTGGATCAAAATACATGGGGTGGACTGTGGTGGCCAATGGATATTTAAGGTGTTGCATGTGGGTGTTTAGTGAATTCCTACACAGCTTTGTTCAGCCAGGTGTGATTTTTCTGCATTCACTAGTGTTTCTCACAGAGAAAATTACTCATAAGCAAATGCAAAATTTACTCGTGCTTAAATCATTCCCTAATATACCAATTGTATCAGAAAAACCTCATTTTTTAAAAACAAGTGCGATGGCCTGACTGTGTTTTGATACGTGGTGGTTTATCTAGCTCCTGGGCCTGAACCCCACTAGGCCTTTCCACGGAACCCTCACCTGTCCTCCTGTTCACTTTCCTCACTCCTAGATATTCTTTAAATCTTATCTTAAACATAATTTATTCCAAGGAGGCTTCTTTCAAAAGAATTCCAACACATGCCAAGTAAACTTTTCTTAAACTAACCTCATCTTATTTCCACTGTAATTGCTCCTAAACCTGGACTCATTGACTTAAATACATTGTGGGAACATGTGTTTCCTTAGCTCTTCTCTCCCTCAACAAACTCACCTCCCCCACAGTCTTCCTCATCTCAATAGATGGAAACTTCATTCTTCTAGTTAATCACAAACTTGGCATCATCCTTAGCTACTCTTTTATACCCCACATTCAATCTATCAAGTAAGTTTGTTGGTTTTGCCCTCAAAATATATTTAAAATCCAACCACGTTTTGCCAACATCACTGTTGTCCTTATTCAAGGACAATACCACCTCTTGCCTGGGAATAGCGGTGTTTTAACTGGTCTCTTTCCGGCTAGTTTTGCCCCCTCTAGTCTATCTTTAACACAGAAGCACAGTGATACTTTTAACATGTAAATCATGTTACTTTTCTGCCCAAAATGGCATCCACAAACCTAACCATCAGCTTACAAGGACTTAAATGATCTCCTCCCATCCCCTGTCCAACTCCAACTCACCTTCAGTTGTCATCTCCTGTCTCTACTCTCCAACCATACCAACTCCTTTGCAATTTCTTGAGTATGGCAAGCACATCACTTCAAGGCTTTAGCCTTGTCCTTTATCTGAAACACTCTTGGCTCAGATAGTGATATAGCTGGATTTCTTGCTCCTTCAAGTCTCTGCCTAAATATTACTTTAGGGGTGAGCTTTTTCCTGACCACCCTAATTTAAGCAGCAAAAATATTGTCCCTTCACTATCAGCATGGTTGTCCCTGTTACCCATCCTGATTCATTTTTGTCTACAGCACTCTACATTTTTCTTCTTTATTTTATTATGATCTCACTTTTCCAACTAGATCATGAGGACATAGGATTTTTGTTCATAGCTGTATCCTCAGCAGGGAGAACATCATCTGGCGTGGAGCAGGCGTTCAATAAATATTTGTTAAATAAAAATTTCAGATTCAAGGTGATTGCATAAGCTACAAATTGTTTTTAAAAATTACTTACTACAGAGGTATCAATATTTTTTTTCTGAAATTGGCTATATTTTTAGAAATCCAAACAGTATCAGCATGATTTGTTTTTTTGATAGTCATGTTCAAAGAGGTTCCAGTTGAACAATTCATTTTGGAAGTGGTTCAATTATGAGTTTATTCTCTAAAGAAGTCTAATCTAATAATCTAAGGGATTAGTCTAATCCCTTAGTCGATTAGGTCTACTAATCTAAGTTTGGAAAAAATAACAATAATACTGTTAATGATAGAGTACTCATATTCTAGGAGTGTGTATCCCATAGAAAATTAGTATGGCAGGTGGCATCTATTAATTGAAAAGTTGGAGTTCTGACCTCTTCTTATTCTTCATGCTGCATAATCATCATTATCTATTGGTAATGATTACACAGCTATAAGGAAGAAATGATGCTTAAGGTTTAAGGGCTTACCAGTTAAGTTTAGCTGGCTAAGAGGTTATTTTACTGCTTTATATATGTACTTACATATTCATTTGTTTTTCTTATTTGTTTCCAACTTCTGAGGTGGCAAAACCTTGGTCTAGCCATGTATTGAAAACCTAAAGCTTAAAATGTGAGTGCCAGAGAGGAAGCATGGGCTTGATGTCAGAACTGAGCTCTAATCTTAGTCTTACCTCCTGTTATTTGTATATCTTTGTGAAGGTCAGGTAAATTCACACTTCTCAGGACCTACCGAGCAAGGGGCAGCAGCATCAATTAGTGTGCTAATTGGATTTTTCTAGGAGAAACTGCTCTCTAGCAGTGAAATTCAGTCTCACCTGTAATGTTGTGTGTAAATTTAAGCTGGTTGGCTTGGCTCTTGTGTGATTTTTGTGATTGATGAGTTTTTGTATTTTCATGACAGTATTTCTCTGGGAGAAGGAACAAGCACTGGGGCCAGATTGCTAACAATATCATTATGATTTTATTATTGTCCTGGTTCTGGAAATCCATAACTTGGTTTTCTATTAGCACATTACTCAAGTGAGACAGTAGGAAAGCAATCACTTTTGTTGTGGGGCAGCACGAGCCACCTGGCTTTTGGAATTGCCAGTTTGGATACATTAGAAACGAGAAAACTAAGTGAAATGACCAGCATGAAAGGTGGTTTTCCTTCCTTGTGCATCTGTATCTAGTGAGTGAGATTATAGTCCCCCTGGAAAGGGAAATGCATAAGACCCATTAACATTTGGAAGATAAATGCATACTCACCAAGAGGTAAATACGCCTATTAGAGTAAGAAACATGTATCAATTTCATTGGCAGTCTCACGCAGGCAAACATTAATGTTGTAAGTCCAGGAAGATTCTAGTGGGACCTGAAATTGATAGGTTTTAATTCAAGAACATTATAAGAAAAAAAAATAGTTATCGTGACCTTAAAAAGATGAGGAAAACTTGGCATGGAAATCTGAATGTAATTCCTGTGGCTTTTCTGTCCGTGGGATTCCAGGACTTGTGGAAAGCTCAAGAAGAGAAAAGAATGATGTGGAAGCACTTCCACATTACTGAATATGCTCTTATCTATTTAAATATAAATTTAGGATAAATCATAACCTCATTGTATTAGTTTACTGGTGCTGACTAACAGAGTGCCACAGGCTGGGGGGCTTAAATAGAAATTTATCTCACATTCTGGAGGCTAGAAGTCTGAGACCCAAATGTCAGCAGAGATGGTTTCTTGGGAGGCCTCTCTCGTTGCCTTGAAGATGGCCATCTTTTCATTGTGTCTTCACCTGATCTTCCTTCTGTTTATCTGTGTCCTAATCTCCTCTGCTTTTAAGGATACCACTCATATTGGATTAGAGCCCCCTTGCTGACCTCATTTAACCTTAATTACTTCTTTAAAGAACCTATCTATAAATACAGTCATTGTTAGGTACTGGGTGTTAGTAATCAGCATATTAGTGATCAACATTTTTTTTTTTTTTTTATGATCAGCACTTTAGTAATCAACAGTTTTTCTTGTGGGGCGGAGGGTAGTAAAATTCAGCCCATAACACTTCTCCATGCAAAATTCAAAGGGTAGATCTTCCAAGCCCATTTTCCAGAAGAGAAAATGGAAGTTCTGAAAGGTCAAAAGCTATCATATTGAAACAGCTAAAAAAGGAGAGAGATTGAATCAGGAAAAACAGTACCATTCCGCCTCTCCTCCAAGGTGCCCTTTGCTTTATTTATTAACATTTAAAGAGGAAGCACCCAGAAAAGGGAAGAAAAAAAATAAAATCATAATACTGTTCTAACTTCTGGGTTTTCATATCAATACAAAATTACTGAGAGAGTACCAACAACAGTGAAAGCATTCATTTAATTTCTCACAAAATTAGATAAGCAATTGAACTTATATCTTCTTCAGTTTCTTTCAATTATAGGTATAGGTCTTTCACCTCTTTGGTTGAATGTATCTGTATATATTTTATTCTTTTTGTTGAGATTGTAAATGGGATTGAATTCTTGACTTCTCTTCCTGCTAGTTTGTTATTATTATATAGAAATGCAACTGATTTCTGTAAGTTATTTTGAAACCTGCAACTTTGCTGTGGTTGTTGATTATTCCTAGTAGTTTTCTGATGGATTCTTTAGGGTTTTCTGTATAAAGAATCATGTCATCTGCCAACAGGTAGAGTTTCATTTTTTCTTTTCCAATTTGAATTCCTTTTATTTCTTTTTCATGCCTAATTGCTCTGGCCAAAACCTCCAATACTGTGTTGAATAGGAGTGGCAAGAGTGGGCACACTTGTCTTGTTCCTGTTCTCAGAGGGATGGCTTTCAGTTTTTCAACGTAAAGTATGATGTTGTCTGTGGGTTTGTCATATATGGCCTTTATTATATTGAAGTACTTTCCTTCTATACCCATTTTATTGAGAGCTTTAATAATAAATGGATGTTGGATCTTGTCAAATGCTTTCTCTGCACCTATTGGGATGATCATGTGATTTTTATGCCTCATTTTGTTAATGTGGTTTATCACATTGATCAATTTGTGAATGTTGAACCATCTCTGTGTCCTTGGTCTTGGCATTGATCATTTTAATGTATTGCTGTATTTGGTTTGCCAATATTTTGTTGAGAATTTTTGCATCTATGTTCATCCATGATATTGGCCTATAATTATCCTTCTTTGTGTTGTCCTTGCCTGGTTTTTGTATCAGGGTGATGTTGTCCTCACAGGATGAGTTAAGAAGCATTCCATCTTCTTCAATTGTTTGGAATAGTTTGAGAAGGAAAGGTATTAAACCTTCTTTGAATGTTTGGTAGAATTCTCCAGAGAAGCCATCTGGTCCTGGGCTTTTGTTTTTGGGCAGGTTTTTGATTACTGTTTCGATCATGTTACTTGTGATTGATCTATTCAGATTCTCTATTTCTCCTTGATTCAGTTTGTGGAGGTCGTATGAGTCTCAGAATGTATTCATTTCTTCTAGGCTATCTTTGTGGGCGTATAGTTTTTCATAATATTCTCTTATAATTCTTTGTATTTCTGTGGTATCCATTGTAATTTCTCCTCTTTCATTTCTAATTTTATTTATTTGGGCCTTCTCTCTTTTTTCCTTAGTGACTCTGGCTAAGGGTTTGTCAATTTTGTTTATCTTCTCAAAGAATCAGCTCTTAGTTTCATTGATCTTTTCTACTGTTCTTTTGGTTTCAATTCATTTATTTCTGCCCTAATTTTTATTATTTCCCTCTTTCTGTTGATTTTGGGGTTTGTTTGTTCTTCTTTTTTATTTCTGTTATGAGTAGTTTAAGTTGAATTATTTGAGATTTTTCTTGTTTGTTGAGGTGGGCCTGCATTGCTATGAATTTCCCTCTTACAACTGAGTTTGCCATATCCAAGAAGAGTTAGTATGTTGTATTTTCATTTTAATTTATTTCTTTATATTTTTTAATTTCTCCTTTGATTTCTTCACTGATCCAATGGTTGTTCAGTAGCATGCTGTTTAGTCTCCACATATTTGTCACTTTCCCAGCTGTTTTCTTGTAACTGATTTCTAGTTTCATGGCATTGTGATTGGAAAAGATGTTTGATATAATTTCTGTCTTCTCAGATTTATTGAGGCTTGCCTTGTTTACCAACATATGGTCTATCTTTGAGAATGTTCCATATGCACTTGAGAGGAATGTGTGTTCTGCTCTTTTTGGATAGAATGCTGTATAAATATCTATTAAATCCATATGATCAAGTGTTTCACTTAAATCCACTATTTCCTTGTTAACTTTCTGTCTGGAAGATCTATCCATTGATGTAAGTGGGGTGGTGAGGTCCCCTACTATTATTGTGATACTATTAATTTCTTTCTTTAGGTCTGTTAATCATTGCTTTATATACTTTGTTGCTCCTGTGTTAGGTGCATATATATTCATAGATGTTATGTACTCTTGGTAGAAAGTCTGTTTTATCATTATATACTGCCCTTTTTGGTCTCTCATTATCTTTTTTATATTGAAGTCTGCTTTGTCTGATATAACTATGCAAACACCTGCTTTCTTTTGTTTTCCATTTACTTGGATATCATCTTCCATCCTTTAACTCTGAGCCTGTGTTCATCTTTAGAGCTGAGATGTGTTTCCTGGGGGCAGCATATTGGTGGGTCTTTTTTTCAACCCATCCAACTACTCTCTGTTTTTGATTTGAGAATTCAATCCATTTACATTTAGAGTTCTTATTGATAAATGAGGGCTTGATCATAAAATTTTATCGCTTGTTTTCCAGTTGTTCTATGTTTCTACTTTTTCTCTTCCTTTGTATTTCTGACTGCCATTTCATTTTGGTGGTTTTATGTGGTTGTTTCCTCGTTTTTCTCTTTTTGTATGAATTGTGGATCTGCTCTGACTTTTTTGTTTGGTGGTTTCCGTGAGGTTTGTATAAAAGATCTCATAGATGAGATAGCACATTTTCTTATAGCCTCTTCTCTTCATTAGCCTAAGCAGGTTCTATCCCTTTCCTCTTCCCCTTCTGAGTTATTGTGTCACAAATTATTCCATTATGTGTAGTTGGTTTGTGACTAAGTTGAAGTGTTTATGGTTACTTTTGATACTCTTCTTCCTTTTTATCTTTTAAGTTATAATTAAGTATTTGCTACTCTGTTCTGAAAGAGAGCTGCAATTTGATGATTTTGTCTGTCTGTTTATCTCCTTGATCAGAGCCTTGTAGATCTTTGCCTTTTTGTTTCAGGCATGAGGACATTTTTTGATCATTTCTTAGAGGAGAGATTTAGTGGTGATGAACTCCCTCAGCTTTTGTTTATCTGGAAAAGCTTTTATTTCCCCATGATATCTGAAGGATAGTTTCACTGGTTATAGTCTTCTTGGCTGAAAGTTTTTGTCTTTCAATATTTTGAATATATCATTCCATTCTCTTCTAGCCTGTAAAGTTTCTGCTGAGAAATCTGCTGACAGCCTGATGCAGGGTTCCTTTGTAGGTTATTTTCTTCTACCTTGCTGAACTTAATATTTTTTCTTTGTCATTGATTTTTGCCAATTTTACTACTATATGCCTTGGAGAAGGTCTTTTTGCATTGATGTAATTAGGGATTCTATTGGGTTCATGTATTTGTAAGTCTAGTTCCTTCCCCAGATTTGGGAAGTTTTCAGCTATTATACAATCTCTGCTTCTTTCTCTCTGTCCTCCCTCTTGAAGACCTATAATTGTTATATTGCTTTTATCAATTGAATCAGATATTTCTTGAAGAATTCCTTCATTTTTAATAAAAGCTTAGTTCTCTCTCCTCCTCCACCTGAAGCATTTTTATATTTCTATTTTTTAAATCACTAATTCTTTCCTCCATAACATCAGCTCTATTTCTTAAGGATTCTAGATTATTTTTATCTCTTTAATTGTGTTCTTCATGTCTAGAATTTATGCTTGTTTTTCTTTTTATAGTTTTAATCTCTTTGGTGAAGCATTCCTTCTTCTCACTAATTTTATTCCTGATCTGATTGAACTCTTTCTGAGTTTTATTGTAACTTGTTGAATTTCTTTATGACAGCTATTTTGAATTCTCTGTCATTTGGATTGTAAATTTCTGTGACTGCATGGTTGGTTTCTGAAGACTTGTCATTTTCCTTCTGCTCTGAATTACTGTAGTAGTTTCTTAGGGTTTTTGACAAACCAGTCCTTTGCCACTGCGTTTGTGGTAGTATCAGGAAAGAAAGTCCATCTCTTACTGCTGGGGGGAAGCAGGAGCTGTGTTTCTGATCCCACCCCATCTACTGGATGTTGTGGGAGTATGGTGGGCACTCCCTCAAGCTAAGATAGTGTTTATACATGGACTCAGGACTGCTGCTACCTCTTCTTACAGTTGCACCAAGGTGCATTCCCAATTTCAGCACTGTAGTGGCACTATGGGCACTCTTGTCAGCAGGGGAAGAATTTGCGTGCATGACAGGGCTGCCAGGGAAGGTTTAGAGAGTGCTCACCTACCTCCCCTACTTCCTGGGGGACACAGTCTATCCACTGTCAAATGTATAGCTGTGTGGGTCTCTCAGGCGTCCTGTTGTGCTGTTTGGATATCCTCCATTGGTCAATGAATGCTCATTTAGTTGTAGTTCAAAGGGGAAGAGATAAAGGAAACAGCTCACTCTGCCATGTTGCTTCACGTTTTCTTTCTTTATTCATCTGCTGATGGACTTTTGGGTTGTTTTCATATCTTGGCTATTGTGAATATTGCTTCAATGAATATGAGGGTGCAGATATCTCTTCTGGATCCTGATTTTAATTCTTTTGGATATAAACCCAGAAGTGGGATTGTTGGATAAAATGCTAGATTTATTTTTAATTTTTTGAAGGACTTTCATACTGTTTTCATGTGGCAGCACCATTTTGCATTCCCACCAACATTGTATAAGGGTACCAATTTCTCCACATCTTCAGCAATGCTTTTCTTTTTCTTTTTTTTAATAACAGACATCCTAAGAGGTATGAAGTGATATCTCATTGTGGTTTTAGTTTGCATTTCCCTAATAATTAGTGATATTGAGCACCTTTTCATACACCTGTTGGCCAATTGAAAGTTTTCTTTGGAGAAATGTTGTTCAAGTCCTTCGTCCATTTTTTAATCATGTTATTTATTTTGTTTTGCTATTGAGTTGTAGAAGTTTCTTATATGTTTTGTAATGAACCTCTTATCAGATACACGGTTTGCAAATATTTTCTCCATTCTGTGGGTTATCTTTTCACTTTGTTGATTATTTAGTTTACAGATCTTTAAATCTATAGAAACTATCCTGGAGCTGTCACACAGAAGGAACTTCATCTGGTTATGGACCTGATTTTGATTATGGGATTCTAGACTTACAGCTGATGCCATAATGGAACAAAAGCTTTTGGAGTGTTAGCACAAAGCATGAGTGTATTTTGTATGTTGGACAGACGTAAATTTTTATGACCAGAGGGTAGACTGTGGCAAGTTGTTTCTATAAAAGATGGCCACGACAACATCACACATGCTTTTTTATAGTGTGAACTTCAAGATTTGGGGATGAGGTCAGGGGTTTATGACTACTTTGAATATGGCAGAAGTGATGTTGCAATTTCCAAGGCTTGATCCTAAAAGGTGATGGAACTTTTGCTTTATCCATTGCAACACTCACACTTGAAGCCCCAGCTGTTACTTAGACAGTCCAACTGCCCTGAAGCTGCCATTCTGTGAGAAAGCCAAGTGGCATAGTGAGATCACATGTATGCTCTACAGTCAGCAGACCTCATTCTCAATTCATTCGGTCCCAGGCACCAGACATGTCAGATAATTCCAGCCCCCAGCCATCAACTTATGGCCAGTCTTTAATTCATTCAAGCTGAGACCACAGACATCATGGAGCAGAGAAAAGATGTCTCTGCTGTACTCTCTCCAAGTTGCTAACCTTCAGAATTTGAGAACATAAGACACGTTGTTTTAAGCCACTAACCTACGATTTAATGTGTTATGCACAAAAGTGACCAGAATAGTACATTCTAGAGAAAACTTTTTAGAACGTATTTTAAGTTAACATCCCTGTTGTAAAATAATTCAAGAAAGAATATAAAGACAAATTAAAAGGCCCCTTCACACACATACCTTCAAGCCATGCCTCTTAGTAAAAAATATCCCCTATTTTAAGCTAGATATGCATTTTTGCAGATGGGTTCTATATTTATATACTTTACATATAAAAGCATACTTTGTGGAAGTATAATTTGTGGAACGCTATTTATATTGTTCAAAATATTATTGTTTGAATTCAACAGGTTGCCTTTGAAATTTTAACATTGCAGCTTATGTAAGTACGTATCATTGCTTTTAATAGCTGAATGAAGAGCCGAAGTAAGACTTTCATGGGCCCTTTCTACATTAAAACAATGTTAAAAGTGATCTTTTATGACTAGATTAGGATAAAACAGAATATAATCTAGGATGAAATAATTATATAATTATTATTATATTTATATTTTTTATGATTTTCAAAGAAATTAAAATTAAAATATTTGTCTGTGCCCTAGGCATTGAGCCTAATGTTGAAGTTGGCTCTGGCTGAATAGAAACTCTTATCATGAATATTCACATTCATTTAACCATTTTTTAATTGAATAAGTTTTAAGATGATTCTACCACATACACAATTTTCACTAATGAAGTGATGCTGCAGTTGACATGCTTGTACTCTCTCTCTCTTTTTTAGGACCATTTATAAGTATTTTTCTAGAGCACATACCTAGAATTACTCCATTGGTGGATATATGTATTTCAAAATTTTTGATAAATGTCCCCAAATTACCTTCTCAAAAGACTATAGCAATTTACAATATTTTCAACAAAGGGAATGGCAAGGCCATTTCCCTTATGTTAAAAGCCATATTTTATAGGGACCAACCCAGTGGTGTAGTGGTTAATTTTGCATGCCCTGCTTCAGCAGCCCGGGGTCCACGGTTTCAGGTCCTGGGCACAGACCTACACACTGCTCATCAAGTCATGGTCTGGCAGCATCTCACATACAAAAAACAGAGGGAGATTTGTAAAACTGTTAGCTCAGCGGCAATCTTCCTCAAGCAAAAAGAGGAAGATTGGCAAGAAATTTTAGCTCAGAGCAATCTTCCTCATTAAAAAACAAAAAAAATTATAATGTCAATCATGTATATATAAAATAGCATTTTTGAAAATCTTTTAACGGAAAAATTCAATGAGTGTGTGCCTGTGTGTGTTTGTCTATGATTATGCTAACATAAGAAATGATATAGAATAATTTGCACAGGCTGTTAATATTGGTTACTTGGGTATGATAATGGAGAGAGAGCAAGGATGGAAGAAAAAAATAAAAAAATCAAGAATTTCAGAAATTGTTTTAAAAATGAACGTTTTAAAGCAGAAAGTTTAATATACGATCTTATAAACAACGATATAAATCCTTTTCTGTTTACAATATATATCCAGACCTCTAGTGAGGGAAGTAGTCTAATTCTGACCCTTAATCAAGAAATGACCATTGGTTTGGTCAGAATTGGACACATAACCTCAAGCATTCAATCCCTAGGCTGTCCAGAAACCTGGGAGGTTTAAATCAATAGGTGACAAAGAATAGGATGGAAGATCTATGACCTGTTGCCACAGAAGGAAAATCTAGTAGCTGATTCTTGGAGCCTGCAGCATAGTGTAGCTCTCCATTCATAGGTGTTAAGCAAAAGCAAACAAACAAAAAAAAGTTGCAAATCATGTATACACAGCATGATTCCATTTATATTAAAAATTATGTGTAGATGTCTCAATTTTGGTTTTGCCCATGAATTACCTGTTTCTTTTGGTTTTAATATCTTTTTTCATTTTAATCCTACCTTTTGTGCATTGGTTTTCCTCAAATGCTTGGTGATTCATGTTTCTTTCTTTAAGGGATTGAGAATGTGTTTCATGTGTGTCTGTTTAGACCTGAAGGAGACACTCAAGTTAGAAATCACTAACTCTATGCCTCTAAAAGATGGCATTTAGGGGAGTAGCCCTTCTAAAAAGTGATTAGGAAGCTGTGTGGAGTGTGTGAACATGCACTTCCTACTGATTTCACACACCGGAAAGAATGTTTTCAGCTGCTCTGTTACACATAGGACAATTGGTATAACTAATAGTCATTTTTTTAAAAGTGGACATTGTGTAAGCAGATAGAAGTCCACAAAAGAGAAATAACTAAGAAATGGTAGTTTTGTGTGTGTCTGTTTTTAAGTATATAAACAAAGAAAGTCAAATTATATTGAGTAATTTGTGATGGAGTTTTGAGCTGAAAATTCCTTTGTGTAAAAACTTCAGTCACCTCTAATCTCAAAACTGATCTGGCCATAAATCCCTTCATGGAGATAGGCTCACATTCCACTTTTAAGCTTACCTTTCTTGTTTCCTTCCCTATACGTCTTCACTCTTTCTTCTCCTTACATCCTTCATCCTCCAGTGAGGAGGGAGCAGAATGTCACCTGATAAGTGAGCTTAAGCAGCCATATCTAACCAAGACATGGTTAGTGTAGAACTAGGGTTTGTGGCCTTGAACGTAGCTGATTTGAAGCAAATAGTGAACATCCCCATCTTAGAATGCTAAAACCAAGCACAATGAACAAATTATGGAGTCAAATTTACACCCTTTAAAAAGGATCTTCAGCATATTACTAGTTAAGGTTATGTAAACATTGGTGGCTGGAAAATAACTACCAGGGATGGAAAACCTGAAACTAAGCAAAGGATAGGTTAGCATAAAAGAGAGTCCGTGAACCCCAGATCTGCTAAGGATAAAAGCTGCACAAACGAGTAGTTTCTAATAATGTTACTATTATTAAAAAATCCAAAAATGGTTTTCATGCTTACATTGACTGCTTTTTGTTGAGTAGCGAGGTAAGGAAGTGGGTTCAGTCTGCCATCTTGTGTTTATTACCCCATTAATGATAATTCATCCACTGAGAAATCCATTTGTTTTCACAGCATTATTTGCCAATTGTACTTATAAGAGCCTCAAAATTCTTTCAATAGTAATAACAAATCCACAACCAAAGCAGGTTCTAGTCTGTATTTAGCACAACTCAGATTCATGAACCTTCAAATATGCTGTTTTGTTTTAATATTTAACATCTCTTATTGGTCTCAAGATCATCTAAAATCAATAAATATGTATTACATATTCATAAAGTTCTTACTGGGAGCTAGGTAATTCCATAGCAATAATTTTCAAATGTTGATGTCTTTCTTTCTGTTTTTGCTTGTTACATCCTTTCCTCTCTTTTGCTCATTTCTGTCTGTCTTTCTTTTCCCCTTTGAGTCACAGGAGCTTTCATGACTATGTCTTGTTTTGAAAAGGGACTGTAAACGTGACTAACATTATATTTACCTAAGATCCCATTGTAAGTAGAAAAGCTGGGAAAAGCACCCAGTTCTTCTATTCTGTCCAGGACTTTTCAGTATAGTTTGGAATTTTTCCGATTATAATTCAAAACCATACACCAAAGATTTATGTGTGTGTGTGCATGGTTCTATGTCATTTGAAAGTCAGTTGCTAAATACTCATTTTACCAATCCCAAAATGCCGGTAATGGTAATGGCTATGTGCCAAAGATATGATGGATATATGACTTTGAGACCTTTGTGTTTTCTGTGCCTACAGCAATTGACCCCAAAATGACTATGGTTTCCCAGGCCCTCCTGTCGTTAAAGGTCTGTCTTTTTCCCTTGTAGGAAGTTTTTGCCTTTTCTTTCTCTAGCAGAGCCGCGTGGCTTGAGGTTGACTAGTAGCCTCTTTGCAGATGTCACTTCTCAAGAATCAACAGCTCTGCCACATTGCTTCCAATTATGTTTGACAGTATACTTGTAAAAATCTGTTGACATCCTATTTCAGCTTGTCACACGTGAATTATATTTTCCTTGCTTGTTGCCCCAGCAACAGATATTAGGCCCAAACAAACTACATGGTCCTGATAGTGAATTAAAAACTTCAGAGGACCTCTCCCATGAATGATATAAATTCACTCTTGGATGAAACAAATTTATCATGGAGATATTGCTGATTAAATTTATTGGTAACCAATGATAGGGGATGTCATTGGATGTGATGGCTCTGAAGGCCGTAGTTACAGGAAATCTGCAATCACACGTTAATTTATACAGCAGAGTCAGGAGTCACATATCTGGATGCTGAAGGAAACTGCTGATGTGATATCTGAACAGCTGCCATTGCACATTGAGAAATCCTAAAGGAAGGGAGAAGTGCCAGGAGCTATAAAGGTGAGAAACTGTCCCGATTTTTTAAAGAGAAGAAAATAACTCATATCATAAATTGCAGATTTTTGGCACTATCGAGAGTAGGCAATTAAATAAATATTGTATTTGAATTTTTAGAATATGTGACGTCTCTGATAAAGATCCTTAAGAAATATCCAATAAACTGAATTAACTCAGATCGAGTGGAATTAGTGATCACTGAAGAACTAAGTGGACTGTTTAAGAGCAAGTCTTGCCAAACTCCTCCAGTACCTTTTTTGGATGAAGGAAGTAATATTTCATCGTGGAGTTAACATAGTGAGATGACAGTGGGATATTATTTTTATTTTATTTGAAGCAGATTTGGCAATCCTTTTGTCTTAAACAGACAAGAGTTTTCTAGAGGAAGAATTCAGTGATCATCCTTAGCTTTGTTCCCTTGATAATTTTATATGATTTGAATAAACGTATAAAAGATCTGTTTAGCAAACTTGGAACAAGTTTAAGATCTCTATTTACCGGAATATAAACTGCATGAAGGCAGAGATTTCTGTCTGATTCACTGTTTTATTTCAAATATGTGTTTGACTGACACACGTGTTCAATATAATTTTGTTTAATAATGTACAAAACCAGGGAAAAGGGCATATACAAAAATGCATTTCACCAGTTCTGCAGGAACTCCAGTGCTCCTTGGTATCTCTCATCCAGTCTTAGACCATCAAATGAATTGGTTCATATTAATCTCCAACCTACCCTTGGCGGCCCAATTGTAACCATAATTTTCCTTCTTTCCCACTCTATCCAAGTGTGACTTGGTCAGAGTAAATGCCTATCAAAGGCACAACTGCCTTGGGACCCACGTGTCATCTCTATTGATGATTCCTAGGCTAAAGCTGTCAAAAGCCAAAAAGAAAAAAAACTGGTGAGAAAGATGCTCCTGAAAGTGCCAACATCTATGAAGAGACTGTTGCTATGGACTTTCAGAATGCTCAAGACTGGGAACACTCATCTTTGGCCTCACTTCTAGTTCCCCAGTGTGGAGGTAACCTCCTGGCAGTGGATTGGAATAAGTTTGAGGGGGGAGTAACTTTATGATAAATGCAGATATTACATGCCATATATCATCACTACTGTTGCAAATATTGCTACTTTCATTGTGGCTTTGCTGTTATAGGCAATTGCGTCTTCATTGTCAGTATTTTTATTTTTCATTGCTATGCAGAAAAGAGATAACTCAGCATATCGGAGACTGCTTTCCTTAAGAAAGTCTTCTTTGTAGGGTTGGCCCTCGGCTGGTGTCTGGGAACTTAGATTCCCTATCATTCCCAGAACTGATAAATATAGCTCACGATGCTTAAACTGTGCAAACACGATGGTTTATGCTGAATACCTGCTTTTCAGTTGGGGTCCCAAATTTTGGTACATTGGGAGGCAGAGGGTGTCTGTGTGACCAGCCACTAATAAAAACTCTGGCGATGCTTCTGTAATGAGCTTCCTTTGTGGACATTTCACATGTGTGGTCATGACTCCTTGTTTGAGGAATTAAGTGTATCTGGTGTGACTCCACCATGAGAAGATTCTTGGAAGCTTGCACTGATTCCTCTGGACTTTGCTCCATGTGCCTTTTCCTTTTGCTAATTGCACTTTGTATCCTTTCACTTCAATAAATCATAGTCATGAGTGTAATTATATACTGATTCCCATGAGCTCTCCTAGTGAATCTCTGAACCTGGGGGGTCTTCCTGAGGACTCCTGACACAATTGTCCAGGAAGAGACCACATTAACCACTACTGATTCTGTCTGACTCTCAAGGTCCCTGGAGATTATCATAACTCAACGTTTTTACTTGTACTTGTTCCTTAATAATTTTTGCCCATTTGAGTTAAAAATCAAGTATGATCCCATAAGAAAACATGAATAAAATAAATACTAATCAAATAATAGCTAAAATTTATTGAGCTTATTTGATTTATTGAGCTTATTTGTATATTTACTCTGTGTGATTCTTCATGGGCACTATGATTAGTACATGGACTGCATTTTCTCATTTAAGCCTTACAACAGCTCTACGAGATATGGAATTTTAAAATCATAAATTTATAGATAGAGAAACTGAGGCACAAGGAAGTTAAATGCCTTGTTAAAAGTTCCACAGTTGAAAAGTAATGGAGTTGGGATTTGAAGCAAGAGTTTTGTAACATCAGACTTTGAGACACAACACTACAGAGGCTGAAATTTTACTGTCTTCAGATTTACCGTACAATCAGACTCTAATTTGCCTCAGACCAATCATTATGCTCATTGTAGATCTCTGTTTTAGGGTATTTTTTTTTTTTTTTACAAAAAAAACCTGAGTCTGTCGATCATATAGAACATATATGATGTATGTACATACCAGAAGTTCTTCAATAATCTGAGATATGTCTGAATCATAGGGAAAAATGAGTGTAGGTTGTGTCAGGGACAAAACTAAGCCTTCACAGAAGCATTTGAAAGTTGGCGGTAGAGTTCATTATGTTTTCAACTTGCTGTTGCCAAAATCCTTGAGAGCAGGAATTCAGTGTTAAACATGCTTGAATCCTTAACAGCATGTACAGTTTCTGGCACATACTAGGTATTTAATCTTAAAAAATGTGGTTGGTGGATAAACAGATGAGTGTTAGGCTACAGAATTTGTTTGGAGATTTGGTCAGATGGAATGTCATCCAGAAAATTCAGTGTTGAAGGCACAATTTGGACTAGAGGTTTGGGCAAATAAATAGAAGTGTATTCATATTATATTCATAGCTAAAAGACAGTATGAATTCATAAAATAAACATGACTCAAAAACAAACTAAGGAAGAAACTTTCATTTTCAATGATAGAAAAAGTGGCTGATTGCATCCGTACTATTGATCCATTAAGAAGAATGAGGTATATCTTTTCCATTATGTGTTAAACAAAAAATGCAAATTTCAGTCCTATGAATATGAAATGACTACAATTTCATTAAAATAATATATGTGTGTGCATATAAAAATGTGCATGTGCACATATATGTATAGGTTTTAATGGGTGTACGTTTTGATATCATATTACATTGTTTTTATATGTAACATACATTTAATTTTCTAAAAAGGAGAAATGATGCATATCAATTTGTCAACCAGGGTTTACCTTATGGAGGTGGGATGGAATAGGTTTGGGGAAATTTAGCTTCTATCAAAAATATAAATATTATTTTTCTAACTATAGTCAGATTATGGATTTTTTTTTTTTAAAGATTTTATTTTTTCCTTTTTCTCCCCAAAGCCCCCCGGTACATAGTTGTGTATTCTTCGTTGTGGGTTCTTCTAGTTGTGGCATGTGGGACGCTGCCTCAGCGTGGTCCGACGAGCAGTGCCATGTCCGCGCCCAGGACCCGAACCAACGAAACACTGGGCCGCCTGCTGCAGAGCGCGCGAACCTAACCACTCGTCCACGGGGCCAGCCCCAGATTATGGATTTTTTAATGCTTTTTAATTATTTTTTCACCAATATCTATATAAATAAGTTGATGAGTTAGATTGATGAGTCTTTCAAGTAAATATCTTCATTTTATGTTAAGTGAAGAAATGCAGAATTACAAAGAAGTAGCTTGTCTACTAAGACTGTGTGCAGGTGTGTTATACATATATGTATGTATTTGTCTGGAAGATAAACTAAACCGTGACTGTGTGTGGAGTAGATTCATACAGGGATTTTATTTTTTGATTTGGTTATTTCTATTTGTTTTCAATGAACTGGATTATTTTACGAAATAAATAAAAACAAACAAGCCAGAAAGACAATATCAGTGCTGATGTAACAGAACCAATAATTCTGCTATGATGACGGCTAGGAAATAAATGCTTCCTTTTATTTATGGAAGCAATGTCTTCTCTATGTCCTAAGCGATGAGGTAAAATTCAAACTTCTAAGCCTGGCAAGCAGCAGGCCCCACAATCTGGCCTTAATATAGCATTTTGACCTTGAATCCCATATTTCTCATAAATTCCATTCTATAAAACTGTTTTGCTCATATCCTTAGAAAGCACTCTGCAATGTCCTGCTCCCACAAATATCCTCATATCAAATTTTATCACCTGGAGTGACTTTTCTTTTCCTCTCTACCTTTTGTAGTTCTGTATTCTGTTGTTATTTGAATTTTTCCTTCTCCTTAAAAGCTATGGCTTCCTGAGATCCAGTGTCGAGTTCCAGTTCAGATTGTCAAAGCTAAGGAGAATTTATTGAACTTACAATGTTCATTAGCGTCTTAGGAATAGATGATGGCTCTAAGAGTAAAATTTTCCCAAAGTTTATATATGTTAGGCATGTCCCACTTTGATGTCCCCCACACATGCATACACAAAACATGACTGTAACGTCAGCCCACTGCAACAAATATTTAAGGACATTAAAAAAGAGAGAGAGGGGCCGGCCCCGTGGCAGAGTGGTTAAGTTCGTGAGCTCTGCTTCTCCGGCCCAGGGCTTTGCTGGTTAGGATCCTGGGCACGGACATGGCCCTGCTCATCAAGCCATGCTGAGGTGGCATCCCACATGCCACAAGAAGAAGGACACACAACAAAAATATATAACTATATACTGGGGGGGATTTGGGGAGAAAAAAAGGAGAAAAGTAAAACAATAATAATAATAAAGAGATTGGAAACAGTTGTTAGCTCAGGTGCCAATCTTTAAAAACAAAAAAAGAGAGCGAGAGACATAGAGGTTTATACTACCCCATTTTAGAGATTCATTTATTTCTAAATCCATTTTCAAAAACTATTGCAGGCTATTCGCATATTTTAATTTATAGCTTCTTCCAATTAGCCCCAGAGAGAGCCAACTTTTCCAACTCACTAGCTGCCAAGTAAGGAATGTAGATGAAAGGTCAAGAATTGGAGCACTGAAGTAGGATGACATTCAGGGTTTGGAACCCAGCATCTTTGCTTACTACCTGTGTGACTGTGAGCAAATTAACTAACTTCTCTGAACATCAGTTTCCTTATTTATAAAGTAGGAGTGAGAATAATACTGATTGCATGGAGTTATGAAAATTTATTATGTAATATGTGTAAAGTTGCTGTCAGTGACAAATTCACATCCCTTACCATTTTGGGGAATGACTGTTCAACTTCCAGCTACCAGCATTTACTGTTCCTTGCCTGATGGTTTAACTCACTACTGAGTCTTTTCTGCCTGAAAATGGGCAGAGTGTATGCTTCCTTCCTCAACAGCAGGACTGTACTGTGACTTTTGGGAGCTGGCCTTTAAAAACCCAATTCTCTCTCCCTTGGGTAGGATACATCTAAAGTGCTGTTTTGTATTGTCTTCCAGCTTCCCCAGGGAAATTAAGCCCTCAGTAGTAATTTGCTGACAACATACCTTTCATAGGTTTTTTTGCTTTCTCTGTCACATTTTTCTCTATTCCCATACGTACATTTCCTAGAGTCATCTCTCAATTAAACCACTTGTGCTTTAGTCCTTGTCTCAGAGTCTGCTTCTAGGGGAACCCAAACTAGCACAACAGAGAGCGCGTATTATGGATGGAGTGTTTGTGTTCCCCAACATTTATATGTTGAAATCCCAACTGCCAGTGTGAAGGTTGGGCCTTTGGGAGGTGATTAGGTCATGAAGGTGGAACCCTCATGAATGCAATGAATGCCCTTATGAAAGAGACCCCAGAGAGCTCTCTCACCCCTTCTCACCATATGAGGACACCCATGAAAAGGTGGCTGTCTATGAACTAGATCAGGCTCTCACCAGACACTGAACCTGCCAGAACCTTGTTCTTGGACTTCCCAGTCTCCAGAACTCTGAGAAATACATTTCTGTTGTTTAAACCACCCAGCTCATGGTACTTTTTATAGCAGCCTGAGCTGACTAAGGCAGTATGGCATATAATAAGCATGTAGCAAATGTTAAGTTGCATGTTGAGCGCTTCTACACTATTTATCTTAATAATTCATATTGTATTTTTCACCATGATTCAGTATCCATACCTCAAAAGAAAGTAAGCCTGGAAGTTTAATACACGTTACATAGAAAATAGGAAAAGGCAAAAGCTTACATTTCTAATTATCTATGATGTAGTCATCATTGAAGCTGTCAAAACTACCCTGAGGTAAAGTGGAATAGCTCTGGAAAGTTATACAAAGAAAAGAAGTGCTCAGGGCACATGGTACAAATCAAATCAATTTGCCTTATAAATGTTTTCAGTGCAGTGTCATATGTACGTTCTACACTTGAAGCCAACCCAATCAAATCCATCCATTGACTGTCTGCTCTGGAATGACATCTCTCATAGCGCCTTCTCCCTCAACATCAGATATATGGTATATATCATGTAATGACTTGCTAACTAGTTTTCTCTTCATTTATAGGTATATTAAATTGATCAAATTGTACTTTATAGTCTTTATAGTGAATTATAATAACATATAAATATCATGACTCACTAAGTTATTTCACATCCATTCTCTCTCTGTCATTTCACATCCAATACTACAAAGAAATCTGAGTGTGTTTTACCAGCCTCTTAAAACAGATGAAGAACCTATTATTTAGAGAAAATAAATTATTTACTCAAGGACATAGCCAGAAAGTACTAGTTAAGAGTTGATGGACTTGAGGCCATTAAATTACCTTGCACTTATTAGAAGACTGACTTCAATGTTCTCAGTAGCTAATTGGTACTCGTTTAAGAATAGGCATAAAGGTATGTACAAATTTCCAACACAGTGATATTCAATTAACTTTATCCCTTACGATTTTGATCTCCAAATTCAAGTTAGGTACACCTCCTATATTCTATAACACCTCTTCCATCACACTATTTTTGCCTGTCTGTTACCTTGTGGTTATCCACTTCCAGATGCCCTGTGCAGCAAGTGCAGTGACCATCGTACCAGAATGTGTTTGTGCGTGGCAGCACCTCAGTTGTCTGGAGCAGTGCCTGGTACTAGAGTAGGGGCATTCTAAATATTTACTGAATGTAGCATAGATTAACCATTCTGGACATGTGATGTTTTCCTTGTATAGAAGTACTGATTTAGAAATGTGTTTTAAAAAACAGTTCTTAGCTTCCTGGCAGATATCTGCTGGAATGCTTCCTGCCGTTGTAAATCAAAGGAGGTTAAGGGTCAGGGAATTGTTTTCTGTGAAAAAATTATTCGTAGTACTTGTGAGGTCAATGGGATTGTGTCATGTTGTAGAAAAAGACTCTGTGGCCAGGATACCAGTATGAATACCCACTTTGCATTTCTGCACTGTGAAACTTTGACAAAGATACATTTCGGTATCTACAGTCTTCTGTGAAATGGAAATGATGTTAATTTTTGTGACTATTGGGATTGAAAAAATGTATATGAAATAACTTCACATTATAAGTATTCAATAAATGGGACAGTCATTCTCTTATCTTGGTGTTTTACCTTGCCCTGTTGGATTTTTCAACATAATACTTATTAATGGACATGTCTGTTTATTAGTGTATTTATTGTCTGTCTCACTCCCAACCAGAATAGCAGCTCTCCAAGAGCAGAGACTGTTGTATACATTGCTGTATTTCCTCTTAGAACAGTGTCTAGAACAGAGTATGTGCTCAATTACTCTATTTTGAGTAAATGAATGTCTCTCTTTTGTAAATCGATGGCCCTTTCAGCATGCTTACTCTAAAATAACTCAAATGTTTGAACACAATTTGAAGATATTGTTTTATCCTGCCATGGTCAGACCTTACGTCATGAAAATTCAGAGGATTTCAGGTTTGTTGGGGACAAATGAGTGTCAAAATGACTCATCTTCTAACTAATTACAAAGTGCAAAGCAATTAACAACAAAATTTGATTCAAAACCAGGTCCCTTGATTTAAATTTATGTTCCTCCTATTCTGCCATCCAGACTTCAATCAGTAACAGTATATTTAAAAAATAGTATATGTGTCAACCACCAGCATTTCATGTACTCTGGGAGTCTGTTCGGATGTAACTCTCAGGATAACTTCCTCTTTTCCTCTTCCCCTGTTTTCTCTCCTTAGTTTTGATCGGTATTTGGTTTGTTTATTTTTATCCCTTTGCATGTCTCCTGACATTTTTTAATACTATCTTAAATGACAAGTTTTCATTTTCTCGAAAAATCTGTTCTTTAGTAGAACGGAATAATCTTTATAAACACACACTCAGCAAAAGTAGCAGTTTATTACAGCATGCATGAAACGAATATTCAAAATCATGCATATTCCATGTACAAACACAAATTAGGTTATTTATGATCATGTTTACACGATTCAGACATAAACAGTAAACAGAAGGAAACTGTAATTTCTCACTATGACTGGGGCCAACACGTTGAGACACATCTTTGTGATTGGAAAATTGGAATGTTTATTTTTAGAATAGATATCTGAAAAGTGTGCTCTCCTCTAATAAAAGTATTTCCACTCTAAAAGCACCATGCACTTATAAATATTCTGTATTTTCTCCTTTAAAGTTGCCGGGCATTTTTTTTTAAGACTTGAAAATCTCATTTCCATGAGAAAAAAGCAGCTGTGTTCCTATTATAGAACTGAGACACGACTGCTTTACAAGTGGGCCCTGACAGATTAATTCAAACTTTTCCCATCTTCAGTTGTTAGACATTCGGTGAAAAGGCAGTGATGGGCTATGGAAAATGTAAGGAGTACTAAAAAATATATTTTCCACCTAAGCTCAGTATTTTCTTGAAAATAAAAAAAGAAAAACAATGAAGCAGTTGTCTTTACTTGGTACTTTTTTTCCGTTTATCTTTCTTCACATATGTATTCCTACAAAAGCATCTTCACACCAGCTGAGATTTCCGTCCTGTGTCACAGCCTTGAATAGGAGCATCCTAACCAAGAACCTTGGGAAATTGAATTTCAGAGGTTAAATGTATTATAGATTGAAACAGGACATTCTAATTAAAATGAAGACTTATCAAAGGGATCATCAATATTTCCCAGGTGATCATTTTTTGCTGCCCTATTTTTCTTGCCCATACTACATATATTATGGATTCTTTAAAGCAGTAGCTCAAATTAATACATCTCTATACCCACGCTTGGCGATGCTAATCATTCTTTAACAAGAAATAACTTTGGAATGTTACACTTAGACAACTTTGAATAAAACCCGTTGATTTTACCAAAGGGGAAACTGAGGCTCAGAGAAGGAAAATGGTTTTTCATATGACACTTCCAATTTTTGAAATTTTAAAGTCCTGATGATATTGAGAGTAATGGTGGCGATAATGCTATGCACACACGAGCACGATCCAGGATAATCCAAGTGGATTGTTCTACTGATTCATATATTATTCATCTAGGACCTGCTTAATGGGCAATGCATATTGAGAAAAGAATGTAGGGGATAAATTATTTTCTTGCCTTTGTTGGTAGTTATTCAAGTATCGTTACTAGAAACCAAGTTATTACTAAGAAGTTTTTTGCAGAATTAATTCTTGAATTTAATATATATATCAATCAAGAAACTCATAAGATTTCATGTAATGAAAACAAATGGCCCAAAGCTGCACAGAAAGTTTGTAGTGAAATGAGTCCCCACAGCTCCTAACACTGTAGCAACAGCACTAGGTTGATTATTTGACTCCTTTTGAGGGTCAAAACTGTTTATGTTTGTTTTTGTTTCTATATGGCTTTTAAAAAAAAAAAACTAAAATGCAGACTTTATTTTGATTACACCAGTTTTTCCATTAATGTTCTTCTTCGGTTCCAGAATTTAATCCAGGATCCTGATTTCATTTAGTTATCTTATCTCCCCAGCTTTCTCTATCTGTGACAGTTCCTCACACTTTCCTTGTCTTTCATGACCTTGGATGTTTTGAACAGTACTTGTCCGTTATTTTGTAGGATAACTTTCAATATAGGTTTGCCTGAATTTTCTCACGATTAAATTGAGTAATATTAATTTATGGATATGCCTAATTGGGAATGATACCACAGAGATGATGTGGCTTTCTCACAAAAGACTATTTTTTAAATACTAAATAGTGATACCTATAGATAACATCATTAGCAATTTTATCACTGAGTTATTTCATCCAGCCACCATTTAAGGATTTCAGGTGCATCATTCCTTTCAGTTGTCCTAGTACTCATACTTTCTCTCTTCCGGTTGCTTGAAGAGATAAATTTCAATTACACACAAAGAAACTGAGGCCCAAGAAGACGGTATGATTTAGAGTCATGCAACTAGCAGAAGAGCTATGCCTTAAATTTTTGTCTTCAGAGCCTTAGTTCATAGATCTCCCCACAAAGTTCACTGTGAAAACTTAGGAGACTCATGACCTCAGGGTGTCCTAAAAAGATTCCTGTGAACTCCACATTTCCTTTTATTTCCAGTCACAAGGCCCTAATTAGACATGCTACTTTTCAGCTTCATATGTAAGATTCATGAAGAATGTTTCCTTAGAAATTCATCATCAGTACATTGGACTTCCATCCTCTTTCTTCCTCCTCTCCAGGAGTAACTCCATCTCTGCATGGCCATGAGGGAAAGGAGTGCTTCCTGCTTCCCCTAATTGGAGTGAGATATGCCACCGCTCAGAGTTGAGGATTCTTGGTGTGCCTTCGAAATAAATCTGACTCCTGAATAATGATTTGGCTCTGCAAAAATCGCTGCCTTGGAATCCTGCTGAGGTGCTGCCATCAAAACAGAAAAAATCAAATTTTACTCTGAATGGAGTCTTAATAACAGTCGGAAACTTCAGCCTCCTGCCTATAATTTATTTATAAAGAATCTTTTGGAAGGGAACTATCTTGGAGAATTCTGTGTGGCTTTGATGTTTGCAAAAGTAACCCTGTCAAGATAGAAAGATGATAGATAGAAAAATAGATGGATAAACCTACAGATAGAATATAAGGCAGATTAAAACAAGAAATCCTGTGTCAAGTAACTCAAATGTAAGCATTTGATTCTTACATTTTTTCTATGGCTGGACCTACCCTCACTTGACCCTAGGAACTGTTTTAATCATTTATGACCAAAGTCTCAGCATAGCTCTTCCATAAACATTCTTAGACAACATATTTAGTGAAAGTAGATTTGTTTTTGGGGAGTGGGGTGGGGGTCAGGATGTGATACACAGAAGGGAAGAAGCTCTTAAATGGTGTGTTAAGGACTGAATTGTGTCCTCCTAAAATTCACAGGTCAAAGCCCTAATCCCGACATGATTATACTTGGAGATAGGACCATTAAGGATGCAATTCAAGTTAAACAAAGTCATAAGAGTTGGGCTCTAATCCAATAGGACTAGTGTCCTTACAGGAAGAAGATGAGACCCCAGAGCTCTCTATCTCTCTTAGTGCGAGCATAGAGGAAACGCCATTTGAGGACCCAGCGAGAAGGTGGCTATCTGCAAGCCAGGAACACAGCCTCACCTGAAACCTATCCTGCTGGCACCTTAATCTTGGACTTGCCTCCAGAACTGTGAGAAAATAAATGTTTGTTGTTTAAGTCATCTCATCTGTGGTGTTTTGTTATGGCAGCCTGAGCTGACTAATAAAGGGCGCATCATTTATCCGGCTAGCACAGTGAGCAACTGAAGCATATTTTTTCTGGGAAACCCTGGGAGTTGGTGTACCTAAGATTTATCTCCTCCCAAGGGATGAAGAAGCTGGAGCATTTACACTTCAACTTATAACAAGCATGGGCTGATGACTGCTCTCATGGGTTATCAATTTCTCCAAACATTCATCTAGATGCAGAGTGGCTTCCCACAATTTAGGTAAAAAAAGGAGGCCTCTGGAATGCATGCAGATACCGGCAGTCGGGAGTGGTCATGAGCATAGTGAAAGGGACAGTGAATTCAAATAGGGCTCTAACAGTGTCTAACACACCCAAAATACATACCCAATTCAATTCCAGAAGAGTTCTTGCTTCCTAGTTTTTCCTACAAGGAAACTGATGCCAGAATCTGTAATGTGTGTGCAAATACAGGCAAATGTGAGGTGTGTGTATGCATGTGATTCATATGTGTATGCATGTATGATATATGTGATATATTCCCCCATTTTACCAGATTAGGGGTAAAAATGAGGTCCCACTACCAGTAATAGTCTGATCAGGCTAGTTATCAGGTCCATCTGCCAACAGTGTCTCCAGCCCCAGCTACATCATCTCCCTTCATGGTAAATCCATGGAGTTGTTCACAGATGCTCACAAGAATGTTCTGTCAGTTTTACAAGGAATAAATCATGCTCTTCTCTTCTGGACTTAGTCCCTTTGGTGAGACTTTTTTTTTTTTTTTTTGAAGACTGGCACCTGAACTAACAACTGTTGCCAATCTCCCCCCCGCCTTCTTCTTCTCCCCAAAGTCCCCCAGTACATAGTTGTATATTCTAGTTGTGGGTGCCTCTGGTTGTGCTATGTGGGACGGCACCTCAACATGACTTGATGAGCATTTCCATGTCCATGTCCAGGATCCGAACCCGCGAAATCCTACGCCTCTGAAGTAGAGCGCATGAACTTAACCACTTGGCAATGGGGCTGGCCCCTGGTGAGAGTTTTGACTGATGTCTGTGAAGCTACATATAATATACTTACTCCAAGGCAGTTCCAGAAGCTGTCCGGGGAATCTGATCTTATTCGAATCAACGTTTACTTCTCCATCTGAATCTTGTTTCATTCCTCAGCCCCTTTCACCTAAGTACAGTAATCTGCCACTAGGACTTGCAATATGTGTTCTGTTCTTAAATCACGCTAAAGTTGTAATAGTAAGTTACTGCAAAAGCCCTTAATGTGAACTTTGAAAATCAAATACAGAACTGTATAAAGTAAAAGCGATTTTTCTTAAGTTTTAAACTCACTTTTCGATCTTAGCAGTAGATAGTTAAAAAAAAATCAACACAACATAATACGTAAAATATATGAAGTATCATATTATAATAAATATAATAGGAAGTTACCACAGCAGCAGAAACAAGAGGTAATTTGATTAATATTTTGTGTGTAGAAATTTTTTTCCCATTGAGTTTTAGCAGGTCACTATATAGACCTACTTAGTGTGTGATATAAGCATATATTTCAAATACGTGAATCTCCCTTCATAAATGATGGAGATTTATTTGGTTAAGAAATAGATGTTTACTTGCCACCTAGATTTGCATACTAGAGATTTTATCTGAAACACCTTGAAATGAGGAAACAGCTGAAATCTTTAATTCAGTATATCACCATTGCATCTATATTTTAGACACTTCTTTTTAAAGAAACTCCTTCTATTATCAGAAAAAAATGTTATGGCTCTATAAGGATCTGCATGAGTCCTTGTAATTTACTAATGTCTAGAATAAAATTAGTATGGGACAATTAATGGTGATTTTAACGTAAACAATAAATTGAACTTATAATGTGTTCACAAGGAACCAGGAGAAAACAAGTTGTTCTCAGTCTATTATATGTGAAACACTTTCACGAATAAATAAATTCAGTAAAGAGCTGATGGACATAGATTAGAAAAAAAGATCAAGTAAAATTTTTCTAAAGTGCTCATAATTTAGAAAATGCAGTAAGACAGTCGGGGGAAATTATCCTGAGAGCGACACAAATATCAGCACTTGCTGTTCCCATGGAAAGGTATTTCTCTAAAGCCAGTTTTGCAAAGTGCGAAAGAGATGGCTCCACTTCAAGGATACCTGAACAGGAACTTCAAGGAAAAGAAAAGTTTTGTCTAGAAAGGCCTGGATCATCAGCCCATCCATGTTTCTGGCTTATCTAACTACTGCAAAATAGACTCTCTTTTATTTTTAATATCATCAATAAAATGTTACGGAAGAGTCAGTGATTCCCTGACTCTCAAGCCCTTCTTCCACCCACAATCAACATCAAATAAACATTTGTTAAATATCCGTGCTTTTTACCAAGGTCTGTGTTGAAGTTTGGAGGGAAAAGCTGACAATTATCAAACTTCACACCATTAACAGCCTAGTGAAAGGGTAGATAAATATAGTTTAATCAACGCAACAATAGAAATTTGTAAAAGTGGCAAACTATCTGAGGTGGTCAAAGAAGGCCTCCTGGAAAGAGTTGTATTGATCTGGGTCTTGAAAAACAACGGCAATAACCAATACTCATCAATGCTGGAGCATTTGTACGGGGAGTTCATTGCCTCATTGCCACACTCACTGTCTTCCAACATCACCTTTACTTGCCCCACCCTACAGACAAGGAAATGGGGGCAAAGAAAAGCTGAGTAAGCCACCCAAGGTGACAGGATTCGTGAATATCAAAGGGTTTTTGTTGTTTTGGTCTCCAAAATCATGTTATCGCTGTACTAATTGTGAGTTAAAGTTTGCCAAGATAGATTGTGGTAGAGAGCGTGGCTACTGGAGTATCTGAATAATCCCAAAAGTGAACACTTACAAGGTTAGCCTGACCCAGTTTTAGGGAGAAATTGGCCTGTGGGCTGAAGTGATTTTATTGGCCTAGGTAATTAATAAATGTGATTTAATGCCCATTTGAGCAGGTTGCTGGCCTTCTCTGACCCTGTGCTCCCAGGCTTCTCCTTGATCTTCTGATAACCTCTCCACTTTGAACTACACTTCTAGAAGATGTATGTGTACATAAAGCACTGACTCATTAGATTTAAAAGAAATTTTAGATCAGGATTATTTTGATGTAATATAAGTATAGATGATTAAATTTCATCTTTTTATTATCAATAAACATACAGAACATTTATTCACTTATTCATCTATCCATTCATCCATCCATGGTCTCGTATAGTCATTCACTTAAACATTTTATTGAGTGTCTTCTATGTGTCAGACATTGGTCGAGGTGCTAGTGGAGAAAAGAGAGCAAGAGAACACATGGCATTGTCAGTCCACATGAAGCCTCTTACAGTCTAGTGAGAAAGACATAATCATATTAAAAATATGAAATTCAACATTGAGAAGCCTTACAAAGAAGCGCCATCATTATCCCTAACCTTAAGTTATAGCTCAAGTACATGAGAAAGGAGGGATAGTGATGGGGAAATTCAAGGATGTAAATAAAACAATTTTATATTTTGACATAATGGCTTTGATATAAATATCAAATAAATACACAATGAGTCTATCATGCAAAATGTCTTCCTTCACACTTTAATGTATTGTTAACAACCATAGCTAAGAGGTAGCAGAGAATTACTGTGTTATAGATGCTGGGGTAAATGTGTTACACTCATTGCCTCATTTAATCTGCCCTACTACTCCTATTTCAAGTGAGAAAAATGTAACATCAAAAAACAAACTCACCAAATGTCACACACATTGAGTGGGACAGCCCAAACTTCAACCAGGTGAGTTGGGCCTGAAGGTGCACATTCTCAACCCTTCTGCTGTACTTCCTGTGGCAGACAAACTCCAGGATGGCCCTCAATGAACCTTACATCCTGGCATATATGCCCTTGTATAATCTGTATTTGAATATGTGTTGGATTTACTGACTTGCTTCTAAACAATAGGGTACAGCAAAGATGATGGGCTATCACTTTCATGATTATCTTAAGATTGCAACCTCAGTCTTGCTAGCAGACTCTCTCTATTGCCTTCTTGGCTTGTATGGTTGGATGAAGCCAGCTGCCATGTTGGTGAGGCCCGTGTGGAAAGGAACTGAGGCTTGTCTCCAGCCAATAGCCAATGAAGAATTTCATCTGTCAGTTCAATTGCCCAACGAGGAATTCAGACCCTCAATCTTACAACCCACAGGGAAATGAATTCTACTAAAAATCATGTAAATTTGGAATCAGATCCTTCTCTAGTCAAGCCTTCAAATGAAACTCTAGCCCTGAACAACATCTTAATTTCAGGTCTGTGAGAGACCTTTAAGCGAAAGACTCAACTAAGCCATGCCCGTTTTCCTGACCTACAGAAGTTGTGAGACAATAAACGTGTGTTGTTTTAAGCCACTAAGTTTGTGTTAATTTGTTACACAGCAATATAGAACTAGTGTGTTGGCTATAGAGTATCTGGAACTACTTTATTTTCTGTGGGTAGTTATTCTCTGGATACAATGCCTGGGGTATAGAAATAGAGCCTTCTTTCCTTTTGCCTACATTTCTCAAGGTAAGAAAAAAATTCCAAGCTAGTTGGCTGGATTTTTGGATACCTCTTGACAACCTACCAAAATGACAACTTACTGCCTATTTTTCTGGACTTTTGAATATTCACTTTGCCAAACTCTGCCATTTAAGACATCCTGACTAATCCTAATTCAAAGATGGTTGGTTATAGTGGAAAGTGTGTGGACTTTGGAGCCAAATATGCCAAGGTTTGAGTCTTTTCTCTGCCATTTATATACTGATTCTGTTGGCAAATGCGTATAGCAATATAGGCTACTATATGAATTCAAAATAACATATGTTTATATAATTATATAATAATATGTATTCCTCCTGCCATATAGTGGATCCTTGATTAATATTAGCTATTATTAGTTTTATACTTACTGTTGCATATCCTTCAAGATTACATTTCAATTGATTTTCTTTTCCTATACTCTTTAAATACCTAATTTCTGCCTTCCTGGTTGAAATCCCAGCCAAAGATTACAAGTGGGTCATTTATTTCCCACTCTTTTGAGCATTCACTGGATGTCAGAAGTTTTCTTTTTTTTAATGTTAAATGCCCATGACACTGAGACATTGTTATTACTAATAACTTCATTTCTTAGAGGAAAATTTGGAAGCTTAGATGGTCAGTAGTATGGTAAGGATTGGAATCCACATCCTGCCTCAAAGTAGAGTGTGTTTTGAACAAGTACACATCTGCACCTATTCACCATTAATTCTGGACCTTTCAGAAGTATATACCAAAAAAATGTATTGTGGTAGGAAGGATTCTAAATGGACTCAAAGCTTTCTTTCCCCTGGTGTATAGTTTTGATTACTCCATTAAGTAAGGGAAAGACTTATGAATGTGATGAATGTCCCTCTTGATTAGGTTACTTTATATGGAAAAGATAAAGATATTTTGCAAATTAAGGCCCTTAAAGGGTTGATTTTAACTTAATCAAAAAGGCTGAATCATGGGTCCACCTGACCTAATCAGATGAGCCCTGTAAGGGAGGATCAGGAAGTCAGAGATAAGAGAAGTCAGAGAGATTTAAAGCAACACAGATACTCTTTTAGCCATCCGTGGTGGTCTAGTGGTTAAGATTTGGTGTTCTCACTGCAGTGACCAGGTTTCTTTCCCAATCAGGGAACCATACTACCTATCTGTCAGTTGTCATACAGTGGCAGCTGCTTGTGCTGGGATGTTGAAAGCTCTGCCCCCAGCATTTTAAATACCAGCAGGATACTTGTGGTGGACAGATTTCAGCAGAGCTTCCAGAGTAGGACAGACTAGGAAGAAGGACCTGGCCACCCACTTCTGAAAAAACTGGCCATGAAAACCCTGTGAATAACAGCGGAATATTGTCTGATATTGCCCTGGATGGTGAGAGGATGGCACAAAAAGACCAGGCAGAGTTCCGCTCTGCTGTCCACAGGGTTATTAGGAGTTGGAGTCAACTCTTTGACTCTACAGCACTAAAAACAAAGATGCTGTTTTGTTGGTCTTAAAGCAGAAAACTCTTATTGTGAAGAGGACTGAATGGCAATGAGCTTCTGTAAGCTGAGCGCTTCAATCAAAAGGAACTGAATTTTGCAAACAACCAGTTAGCCTGGAAGAGCCCCAGCCAATATTCTGATTTCAGCCTGGTGAGACCCTAGGCAGAGGACCCAACTAATAAGTGCCTGGAAACTTGACTATAAAAATGGTGGGATAATTATATTTGTGTTATTTTAAGCTCAAAGTTTGTGGTAAATTGTTATGCAGCAATAGAAAACTAATATACACATATATAGAAAAATATTTAATTTTTCTAGAATAATGCCTTATGTTATAAATATTTCTTTAATTACTTGAGTCATTAAACTTGCGTCACTATCCAGCTCAAAATGTTTCTTGTCATCTAACCCCAATTCTGCCGAGTCCATCTGAAACAAACCAAGTAACAAGCATTTCTTCCATCCAGTTCAATTTATGTCCTTATTTGGGGCTAACCCAGTTAAAAACTGGTCAGCAATTAACGAGTAATTTGCCTGAGTCATCATTCTTGAGTGCTCATTTCTGAAAGGAGGCTTTGTCAAAATGTCAATCCTTGTATTCTGCTGTGCCTATAATCTGGTGTCTTTCCAGTTCTTGCTGAATAAGGAGCTAAATATGCATTTCTATTTTTGCTCCTAATTAAATGTGCATGATATAGTGGAGTTGAGAAGAACGGAGCTCACTACTGTTCTTGTTCTCTTTCTGGTGAACGCTGTAAACCAGAAGTAGAGTGAGACCAGCTTCATTACATATTAGCTTTCCATTTTAAATATTAACAATATATCATGGGAACCAAGGAGGTTAACATTCACACAATTGTATTTTATTGTATATGTGATCTTTATGGCCAAAAGAAAAGCAACAGACAGTTTGGGGAAAGGACCTTGTAGTTTGAGGACTAAGAAAGTTTAGGGGAATAAGCTATAATTTTTGACCTTGGAAAAAATCATTTAACTCATCTGAGCTTCAAGTTTCTCATTTGTATTTTAAAATTCCCTTTGCTCTTTCTCTTACCTAAATAAATGAGTGACTTTATTATTTTCCACAATGTCCCTCTCACCCATCCCATCCTATCAATCTCCACTTCTTTTTAACTTCTTCTAGCCAAAATGATTTCACCTGTACTATTTTAATAGTCTCACTGTCTACATTTTTTATCTTTCCAATTTATCCTTCACACTGAAGCCAGAATTCTCTCTCCCACATACATTTGTAGAGGTGATGAATCGCCCTTCCTCAAAACCCCGATCATTTTTCAAGTTCCTCATTCCTATGAGACTAACTGGTACAATCCCTTAGCATCCCATACAAGGTGAGTGGTGACGTCATATCCTTGCCAGACCTAAAATCCAATGCATCCTGTGTTCAAGCTACTGAGGACTACTTATAATTTCAAAATAGATTTTCCTCTCTGTGCCTGTTTTCATGCTGTCTTCCTCTTCCTTTGTCTGTTGAAACCCATTCGTCTTTCAAAGACCTAGCTAGGATGAGTTTCCTTAGAAAAGCCTTCTCCCTCACTTGTTAGATAAAATAAGTCCACTCTCCTCTGCACTCCCATAGCACTTTACTTATACAACTACCATGACACCAAAGCAGTTGATTTTAATGACAGCTCTCTCCCATGCTGAATAGGGAGCACCATGAAAACAAATTGTTTATTTCACTATTCCTTGATATGTTCACTGAACCTTACGTGCTCACTGTAAGCTTAGTAAATGTGCATTAATGAATAAGAGCTGAATGAATGAATGTGGTAATAATAATTATAACTAACTTTTATTGATTATTTGCTAAATATTTGTTGCTTGCTAAGAGCTTTATATGGATTAAGCCTCTTGATTCTTACAATAGTTCTTCAGGGTAAATATCACTATGTTCTCCATGTTGTAGAAAGTTCAAACTAAGTTTAAGGTGAGTATTTCCTCTAAAGTCAAACAGCTAGTAAGAGGAATGAGTTAAAAGAATGTCATAGGATTTGTTACATATTTAAAATGTCTTTATTTTCTTTCATTATCAGAAGGCAGATTATTCTAACAAGTATTGTAATATTTTTGTGGCCTGGCACATTACAATTCTCAAAGGGGATCATCCTAAATAGCAATTCTCATTGTAAAGCATTTTAAATATCAGAAAGGTAGGAAATTTGGGGTGAATCAGTAGTTGTTGGAAGGTGCTTTTGAAATAAAGGGAGTGTAAATGCACAGCACAAACTTATTTCCTTATATTTTAAGATTTGACAGCTATACAATGAGGACTTCCAAAATTATGGAATGTTTTGGGCTTTCATTATAACTTTACTACATTTAGTATAAACTCTCCCAGCATAAATCATAGTAATATTTAAAGAATTCATAGACATTACTTATTTGGAAGACATTAATTTAGGAGAATTGAAAGATTGCTATAAATTATATCATCTAGTGTTTCAGACCAGGTAACATCTTTGTGAAAGATCGCCTAAAAATTAAATATCTCAGTTTGAACAAATTATGTGTGTGGTTACTGAAGATATCGGATGTCCTTTAATTGTCTTGTATTGTCCTATATATTTTATGCGATGGGGTTTCTTGCCATTGGTCCATAGGTACTGCACATTTGAATTTTTCCTATAACTCAATGAGTCTGCCACACCTCATCCTTTTGGATTTCTAATCTTCAAGAGATAACTGAGAGTGGAGACTATTGAAATGGAAGGAAGGACACTAAGCAGACATATTCATGAACTAAATTTACTGCTTTGCCTGCCAAGCACCATATTTTTAACCAGACAAGCTAACTTGTTATGAGTCTCCTTCATTCTTAGCAGTCTCTGAGAAACCTGGCATCTGAATTTGCTTTCTCCAAGAGTATCTATTTTAGAAATTATGTTCTTTCTTTTGTGTTTCCTTGAAAGAAAAGAAAAACTAAAAAATAAAAAGGTAGGGGAAATGAAATTGATGGTAGAGAAGTTGCTGATCCAAGAAACTGCTTTTTAAAAGGATATATTTTAGGGGCCAGCCTGGCGGTGCAATGGTTAAGCTCGCACGTTTCGCTTTGGCAGCTTGGGGTTCTCTGGTTCTGATCCTAGGGGTGGACCTATGCACAGCTTGTCAAGCCATGCTGTGGCAGGCGTCCCACATATAAAGTGGAGGAATACGGGCACAGATGTTAGCTCAGGGCCAGTCTTCCTCAGCAGAAAGAGGAGGTTTGATGGCAGATGTTAGTTTGGGGCTAATCTTCCTCAAAAAAAAAAAAAAAATATATATATATATATAATATTACTTAAAGAGGAAAAAAATGCTGAGACTGAGTGAAAATTCTATTGAAATTAGGGCAGTCTTTTTCTACATTCTGGGCAATAGCTAAAACAGGCAAAGCTAAGCTTTTTACTCTGTTAAACTGTTAAACTGCTAAACTGTTTTTAACTGTGCATTGGGGAGTAAATTAGCTGGATAAGTCTTGGTATACATGATGATTTTCTCAAAGATTCATAGGTGTCACAGACCACTTTTTGTTCATGAATCATTCAAACTTCCCTGAGATCCTGGAGCCATGATAATTTTGGAAGGTGGGCTATGTGAATTTCCACTTCCTGTGGCATTAAATCTCTCTCATCGTGATTGATGTCATTGTACATATTTCTTTGGAATAGTGGAAGGGTGGAGGACTGAAAATAATCTCTAGAGATGGAGCTGACTCAGGCTAGAGAAAGGCTGGGAGGTGGGACAGAAACATAATCATGAAGCTTCAAAGTGAATCAGAAAAATAAGGTAAGAAGGAATGGGCAGCTGAGCAAGCATCGTGGGCAAGGGCCTGGGGTGGCATAGAGCAGCAGTTTATTCCGAAGGTGGGGGAACAGTGCTGGAAAGATATCAGGGCCAGATTATGAGACCCTCTGGAATACCAAGCCCTGCACGAACACTGATCTGGCAGCACCAGTAACAGACTAAAAGTTGTTTAATGCCCACTGTGTATTTCACACAATGATTTACAAAAGTGTTCCTAACAAAAGGGAAACATGAGGACACCCTCTGTAGTTACTTTGACATGAATAAACAGTGTTCTCTCTTTGAAGACAGAATTCATCACAGGCACACAGAGGGTCGAATTCAACATTCTGTCTTTGAACAACTCAAGCTAGCTTCTTGTGGAACCTATACAAAGCTTCACCCCAGGAATACATGATGATTTTTAAGGCCTTTGACTTTGGCAGAAAAGTAGAATGATTCATAATGCTAAAATGCCTCAGCTACCACAAACACTTGATTTTGCCCGAATGTTTATCCCTAAGAAGAGTGAAGTGTAAATATAGTTCTCTAACAAAACTCAGTGGAACTGAATGATGCTTTGAGAACAAATAATAACAGCGATGTTTTCCATCAAAGAATCTAAAAGAATGAGGAATCCAAAAAGGTCAGTTAATCCAACCTAAAAAACGATACTGAAATTTCATTAACCACCCAAAAATACTTGCTGAATCGTCAACTACATTTTGCTTGAATACTCTAGCTACAGTCAGTTATAGCTAACTAATGTATCCTTTCCATTTTTGTGGAAAATGCAATTGTGAGAAAAATGTACCTGAGACTGAGCAAAGTTACCATACTTCCCCTAACTCCATCCAAAATTTCTATCCCTGGGGCAAATAAAATTTATTTTCCATGTAACAGCTATTCTTATAGACTAGGAGTTATTTTTACTTACATCCACTCAACAGACTCACTGGAATAACCAATGATCTTTACTCCCTCTGAAATTTGTACTGGCTGATGCCCACTGCACGCTGGATGCTCCTAGGCAATATGCCCCTACTCTCACGCGAGCACTTGAGTTGTAAACCTACCAAGAGCCAAGAGCTTTTATTTCCAAACTTGTTGACACTAAGTGTGCTTGTTATTGCAATTATGTAATTTAATTATTGAGTAGTATAAGAAATCATGAATAAAGAGAGTTGAATTGTTTGGAAAGACTAATAAGAGATGAGCTACTATGAAGAAAGAGTAAATTATCTGTGGGCAAAATAACTTTAAAAGAGGAGGAAGCTCTCTAAACTCTTGTTCTTAAAGAGAACAAATTGGCAGTCAAGTACAGATGTGGTTTTATTTTAAAAAGTGGAATGAAGTCCCTTGGTTCCTCACACGCAATCCCTTGACACTCTCCATCTCCACTCACATCAGAAAAACTTTCTGGTGCAGCATTTGCAGTTGTTGGTGTAAAGTCTTTTGCTTCCAAAGCTCTCTTTACCCCCCAGCCTGGGAGCCCAGAAATTCCTCAAAATTAACATCCCCTGGGAACACTCCTCAACAAATGATTGACAGAAATGGATGTAAGGTACTCTGCTCCATAGCCGCATGGCGGAACGTCTCTGAAGGCCATGTTCTATATTGGCACTTAGTTTCCCCAGTGAGCTCAGATTCTGCTTACTCACAGTCTTAACTTGCCTCATAAATAACTCTTTTAGCCGCTGTCTTCCATTTCCTGTCTCTTGTCTCCAGTTTCCTACCGAAATTTCCTGGAATCACTTCCCAATAAACTACATATATTGGAATTCTAGTCTCTCTGGATGTGCTTCTTGTAGGCATCTTAGTCAGCTCAGGCTGGAATAACAAAATACCATGACTGGATGGTTTAAACAACTGAAATTTATTTTCTCACAGTTCTGGAGACTGGAAGTCTGAGATCAGAGAGTCAGGGTCAGTTTCTGCTGAAGGCTCTCTGTTTTGCAGATGGCCACCTTCTCCTTGTGTCCTCACATGGTGGAGAGAGAGATTGAGTTCCGTTCTCTCCTCCTCTTCTTATACAGCCGTAAATCTCATCATGAGAGCCCTGTCCTCATGACCTCCTTTATGACTCTATGACCTTCAAAGGTTTCGTCTCTAAACCCATCACAAGCAAGGTTAGGACTTCAACACATGAGTTTAGGAGGGCCACAATTCAGTCTATAGCAGATACTCAGCCCCTTTGCCTCAATGTGTAGTAACTCTGAAGAGCTGTCTAGCTCCAGAACTTCCTGTAGGACGGGCTGGGAACTCGGTTACAAACATATTGTGACTTGGCTTCTCACTCTTCCCTCTTCCGCTTTTCTCACTTTCTTATCTCTTCCTAGGGCAATATCCTCTAAATTTTTTGCACACAACTCTTCATCTTTCAGTGTGCCTACAGGGAACCCAATGGAAAGGAAACATAAATATATTTGTTATTGTTTTATGTGCTTTAAAATTTACATAAATAGAATCAAACTGCTTTATTCACTCTTTTATGATTTTCAGATATACCCATATTGATACATATGGATATAATTCAACTTAACTGCTATGTAGAATATGATTATGTGAATAAACTGTGATTTATTAATTTATTCCTCTACTGAGAAACAGTTTATTCCACTTTTGCTATTGCAATCACTGTTTCAATGAAACATTCTTTTCTTTTGCATATAAGTGTGAGTTTCTGCATAATAGACATCAAGATGCATACTACTCATTGAGAGATTATGATGCTACATGTTACCAACCATTTTCCAATAGCTTTCTAAAGTGGTTGTAACTATTTTAATTCCTGCCAATAATATGAGTTCCCATCTCCCTACATGCTTGCCAAAACATCTTGTTAAAAATATTAACATGTTAATTTTTGCAAGTTTTTAAGCATGACACATGAAATTTTACTTACTTAAAACTTGGGTTTTGCCAATTACTAGTGAGACAAAGCGTCTTTTCATGTTTTGTGCTTTTTTTGCCATTCATATTTCTTCCTCTGTAAACTACCTGCATATTATTTTATAAATATATATAAAAATTTTCTTTATGTTTATTAGATTCAATCTTTTGTTGGTTACATACCAAATCTGGGGTGTGACCTTCTACTGTATTTATTGTTCCTTTGCCTCATTTAAGAGGTTTAAGCTAGTGGGGAAAAAAGAACAAAAGAGCATCAGGAAATAATGTTCCCAGTTCAGAGGTGCTATGAAAACGTAGAAGAGGGCAAGTTAAATCAATTTTCAAGTTGCTTATGAAGTAAGAGAAGAGAATAAAGGGAGGGGTTGTTTTTGAGAAGGTGCTTCACATCTAACTTTTAAAAAATGAGTGGTATTGTTCTAGCGAAAGTAGTGGAGATGGTTTGTGTGCAAGTAGGATCCCTGAGAAGGTGACTGAGGAAACTTGCCCGGAGGAAGTCTGTTCGGGAGGGCTCTCAGGAGCTACACCTTTCAGGGAGGGAGGAATTAGGAAGCAAGATTCATTTTCCAGAAGAATTTGGATTGATATACAGCTTAATAGAGAATTCAGCTGATTCTGTGCGACCTCTGGAGCTGCAACTGCCAGTTTCACAAGCCAGGAATGCCCTTCTCAAGGACCTGGGAATTATCTCTGTGAAACGTAATCATCGAGATAGACAGTGACTCTATCTCCCAGTCTCTGTGAGAGGGTAGGGGCCACTTTGGTAAGGGATAATTAGCAAACACAGATTCCCCAATTACATTGACCAATCTAACATTGTCTAATACTTTTCCACTACCTCACCCAGTGCTTAAAACCTCTCCTATGCTTTGTTTCAGGGGAGTTAAGTTCAATCTCTCTCCTTTATTGCAATAGTCTTGAATAAAGTTTTGTCTGTTTAACTCATCTAGTGCAATATTTCTTTGACGTGCATCATCGTGGACAGGAGGAGATCTGGTCCCGAGCAAAGCAGTTCTCTTCTGCAATGGACAATTTCCAGTGATGAACTTGGCTGTGATTTGTTGGTAGTCCACACTCCCAGCAGGTGGGGACATAAGATTCTCTGTTCTGAAGTGTGAGATCTGGGCAGCACAGCATGACCTCCACTATATGGGCATTCCAAGAAGATTTGTAAACAAAAGTCAACCGCCCTGGCTTTGACAGAGTCTTGCACATTGGAAGAAAGAGCTTCAGTAATGCCTTCCTATGTCATACTTTATACTTAAAAAATTATGAAGATATGTGTCATCTAGAGCATTTCTAAGTTTTCTCCAAAAGGTGAATGCTCTTCTTTGCAATTTATTTCTTCCTTTTTTATTCTGTGACTGGGTTCCTAAGGCTGTAGTCTTTCTACCTCAGCTTCTCCTCTCCAAATTCTGGACCAAAATTCTTATTAGCTGTCCAATTAAAATTAAAAATCAAGCCCAAGGGACTGGCCCCGTGGCCAAGTGGTTAAGTTCGCGTGCTCCGCTGCAGGCAGCCCAGTGTTTTGTTGGTTCAAATCCTGGGCATGGACATGGCACTGCTCATCAAACCACGTTGAGGCAGTGTCCCACATGCCACAACTAGAAGGACCCACAGCGAAGAATATACAACTATGTACCGAGGGTCTTTGAGGAGAAAAAAAGAAAAAATAAAATCTTAAAAAAAAAAATCAAGCCCAAATACATGCAGTCAATATTCTTCTCAAGGACCAAGCGTGTTCACAGCAGTACCATTCCAAGATTTAAAATGGTCATACTTCTACCATCTTATTGCAAAACTTCTCAAAGCCAACCTAAGACTACTATTTTATTGATCCTTCCTTGACTGTAGACCCCATGGACAAGGATTTTGTTGGGGTTAGGCTGCATGAATTTAATATAAATCCCCAGTTTACTGATGTTTGTATGAACCAGAAACTTAATACCACCTTGAAAGCCAGGATCTGCAGAATAAGTTTTCAGATAACCTAGAAAATAATGGCAAAATGATGAAATAGGAATGTGTAATGAATAGCTTTCTTCTTTTGCTAATTTGAATATTAAAGCTTTTCAAACCTTTTGAAATATTTCTATTGAAGAATAACATTCATTGAAAGATGTGCACAAATCAGAGGTATACAGCTCCGTAAATTACCAAGAAATGAACACATCCATATAACATCACACAAATCAATAAATAGAATATTAATACTTCCAAAAATACCATTCTGCCCCCACCCAAATATTAACTTCATTCTCTTCCCCAAATGTAACTACTATTTTGATTTCTTACACCATAGATTTTTTTATGTTTTCCACGTTTATATAAATAGAATAATACAGTATGATATTTATTATATCTGGCTTCTTTTGCTCAAAATTATGTTTATGAGATTGATCCTTATTATGTTTAGTTAGAATTTATTTATTTTCATGAGTGTATAGTATCCTATTATATGAATACTCAAGAATTTAAGTATCCATTCAGTTGTTAATGGAATTTGGGGTTGTTTCCAGAATTTGGTTACAATTAATACTGCTATGGACCATGTTGTATTTTTTGGTGCACCTGTGTAAATGTCCCTGCTGAGACACACCTAGGCATGTAATTGCTGGATTATGTGGTATATATCATGTTGTGTGCTGGTATGTATATTCAGTTTTAGTAAATTCTGCCAATTTTTAAAGTAATATACCAATACCCTTTTGCCATGTATGAGAATTCCACCTGATTCATATTCTTCTCAATACTTACTTTTTAAATTTGGCAATTCAGGTATTATGAAGTGAAACTGATATTTCATTATAGTTTTACCGATTTGATTTGCATTTTACTTATGATTAATGAGGTTGAGCATTTTTCCAATGCTTTATTTGGATATATCTCTTTTGTGAAGTGCCTAATCAAATATTCTGTCCACCTTTATGCTGTTGTTTGTCCTTTTCAAGTCATTTGTATTAATCTTTCTATATTCTGAAAACAAGACCTATGTCAGTCATTATTGCTGGAAGTTCATTTTACCCCCCTGTTGCTTGCTTTTTCATTCTGCTTACAGTGTATTTTGAAAACTGAAAGTTCCCAATTTCACTAAGTTCCTAAACTCACTTTATCAATCTTTCCCTTTATGGCCAATGTTGTCCTTTAAATTTCATTTCCTAAGTGTTTATTGCTATATATAGGAATACAATTAAATATTGTATTTTGACTTTAGATGAATAAATTTAGTAAGATTTATGATTTATAATTCTCTGTCAGTTGTCTCAATTTCTATTAATTAGTTTGATCAATTAATCGCTCCTTTTTTAAAATCCATGTCTGAGAACTGATTCTCTATTCTCAGTATTGTCTATTGTCTCTATCCATTTTCAGTTACACCTTTTCTCCCGTGTGCTTGATTATTTTGATAATTTCTGCATAATGGTCTCTTGCTCTAGAAAGATTTTAGCCTCTGAAAGTAAAGTAGGAAAAGGCACAAGTAGCTTCAGATGATGTTAATCATATCAGGAATTGAGATCATTCAAATCCGGGCTTCGATCTCTGTGAGAGTTGATATATTTCTGGTTCATCCTTACTCTTTGAGACTGGCTATTCTGAGATTCAACCCAGACCTGAGCTTTTACCTGGGCTTTCCTCCATGATAAACCTTGAATTCTATTTTTTTTTTCCTTCCAGTTTTATGAGATTCTCAAAAGCTGTTTTCAGTTGTCTTTAGGAATCAGCAATAACTCATTTGGAAAAGCAGACCTAAATGTGCTTGCCACTTTCTCAGACTCCAGCCCCACAAAGCTTCATTGTATTGATAGCCCCCCATTTCCTTCAAACCAATTTTAATACAAATTCTGTGAACCTTTTCTTGTTCTTCTTTATGAGAGAGTTGGTGTGAACCACATCATCAACAACTGCTAAAACATAATTTCTTCAAGTCTTGAAGGTCTTGTTGGGATTTGAAAGACTCTATTAAATAATACCCTAGCTTTGACCCAAAGATTGAAAGTGATCGAGAGATGCAAGGGTCAGGAAGATGGAGACCACATATCAACTTTTTTGCTGAATAAAACTGGTTTGGAGATTTTGACTTACATGAATGGCAACAATGTACTTCCAAACAACAACCTTAGAATTCTGTCTGTTTGACACTCAATGATGGGGAGATAAAGAGTCAGAGTGATCTCAGGTAATCTCTCTGACTCACACTGCCTCCACCCTTGCAGAGGCAAAACTTGTACATTTAGGCTTATTTCATGTCTGAGACCAAAGAAAATCATGTCTTTTGTTTGTTTGTTTATTTAGCTGCAGCCTTTCTCCCTCCCTTCCCCTTAAAAGTGGAACTGAATTAGATACGTACAGGTATTTAGCACAAATGCAGCAATCAGATCACTGTCTTTTCCTCCGTGAAAAGAATATCAGTAGCAGATAAAATCACATCTACTACTAAGATAGCATATCTTTTACATGACAAAGACGTAATTTTATTGCCTTAAGTGAGGGAAAGATTCAATATATTCATTATTAAAATCTATTCAGTATGCATAGCTGACGACCATCCACTCTGATAAAAATCACAATTTGTGGCAGATTGCCTTCAACCTCAACAACTGGTCAACTCATGGGTTCCCCTCTAGCACATTTTGCAAACAGATTACTTTTTTCAGTATGACTAGGATATTCTGTAACTTAAAATTAGGTATTCAATCTATGCTGTACAATTTCTTGTTTGTTTGTTTATTACCCTGCTGGCCTTAATACTTGTTTTGACAATTCTTCATTCAAATATTTGTCCCTGACTTGGAGCTAAGTCAGAACTGATTCCTGAGAGAAATTCTGGACCTGCTAACTTCATGCTGACCCTCAGGAAAATGTGTGACAACTATTTTTTTGGCACAAAATTCTTGTTCATCAGTTTTTATGAGTATATTATCTCTGCCCTTCACCCAGTTGATTGCCAAAGCATATACTTCTATATTACGTCGATAAAATAGAACATTCAAACTCCTTGTTCCTGACATGTAACATCACCTTGAACTCTTTGTTGTCATTACACATCAAAACTTTGGTCATAGGAAATAATAATCATAAAAACAGATATGCAAGTCAGTTATGTGACTGAAGATTTGCCTTACATTTTTGGAGTTAAGTAATGCCTGATTGAGACAAGGTGAAATAGCCAGTAAGAATGTGGGTTCTGGAGCTAAACCACTTGTGCTAGAAATGTGGTTAAATCACTAATATATTGTGTGAAGAAGTCACTTAACTTCTCTGTAAATGCGTTTCTTCTTTTGTAAAATCATGATAGCGTTGTTTTAAGGAGTAAATTAATTAGTACATACGAAACACTTCAAATAATTCCTGGTACATAAGAAGTTCTGTAAATTTAGTTGCTCTTATTTTGATTTTTACACTTAAATTTTTATCTTAGCTAGTTTTAGAACTCTTACATTGACTGCAATTTCCATCAGTGCAGACCTCTTGTATGTTCATTGCTTCACATTCTTCATGTAGTAGATGTTCAATAAATATTTGTTGAAAAGATGAATTTTGCATGGACCCCAAATTTGCCTTTTGATGTGTTAGCTGTCAGCCTTCTTTGAGGGATATATGCAAGATTCATAAAAAATGTGATATTACCTTTATTTGTGGCAATCTGTCAAGACAAATATTTGCACAATTATACAGCATCCACTTTGTGGGAGTTCATGGGAAAAGTCTCTAACAGATCTCAATTATAGGAAGATTTTATCCGTCTTGAGGAGAACATGAGATTGCTACTGGGGACACGGAAATGCAGAAACGAAAACAATTTCTGGTCTTAGGACCTCCCAGTATTGTGGATATTGAGGCAATCTATTTAGAGATAGAAAATATGTTCTGAATCTGGATACAGAAAGAGAGCTGTAATTTTAGGGCACTAGTGCTGGTGGATGGAAGTACCATAACGAGAGAAAGAGAAAAGTTAAACTTAACACCCATACACACAAACACACACATACACACTCATCCTTGTGATTCCAATTACATTCTAATTCATCGCTCAGAAAAAAAATGAGAAGTTTTATAACTGCCTTTTGCAGCAATAGGAGATTATACTTGCTATAAAATCTAGCATCTGCCAAATTCAAATCTGTGATTAATGCTAATGCCAATTGCACCTTGTCAGCATACAGTGCACCTGCTCACACATTTCCAACGACAAGCACCATATATTACCTTCAAATCAGTAAGAATTGTTTCCAAACTTGGAACTGATTTAACATATATTAACTCCCAGTGCAAGTATGTGTTGCAAGCTAATGCCAAAACATCTTGAAAGGCCACATTTTAAAAACAATACAGGAAACAAATTGTACTTAAAAAAAGCACAAAGTCTGTTGCCAAAACCTTACGTAAGATATGTTGGGTTCTACGATCATGAGGATCCTGGATGGGTTATATATTGTTTTCCCATAACCACTGAATTTTTGATTTTCAGTTTGAAAGAAGAGAGAGAAAAAAAAGACACATTTAGAAAATTATTAACAAAAAATTCTTGGCCTGCTACAATATTAGTAGAAAGGGTGAATATATTATATCCTAATTAATATTTGTGTAGTACCTGCACTTTTCTAAAAATATATCTTATAAACCTCATCTCATTTTGTGCAACATTAAAGCTGTTCTTATGCTCCCCTTCTTACAGGTAAGTAAGTAGAGGGTCTCTGTAACTAATAAATATCAACTGGGTGGTTTGACCGTGGTCATTTGTCTTTAGTGTACCCCATATTCCACAGACTGGGCTCCTATGAATGCTGTGAATTAGAAATTGTCACTAGTGTATTACAGATTGCTCTTTCTCTGACTACATGAGTTATCATATGCAAGGCTCATAATGAGCACCTCATGACCATTTGTTGTTGTTGAACTATTAATATTAGTGGCAGTGTTGATGTTGTTATTATCATTGTTCTAAGTGGGCATGCACCAAGGTCAGAAGTCTTTCTTATCCCCAATATCTATAAAGACACTAGATAAAAATAAATGAGTAGGCATTTAAGCAGGAGGCTAACCATAACAGAGTTTGAGAAAGTTTGGTCACCTGAGATTGGTACAAATTTTTTCAGTTAACAATAAGTCCAATGTGTACAAAACTCAACCAAGATAGCTATCTGATAAAAAGCAATTGTGTAAAGTGAATTCCTCACTGAGGTCTGCTCTCAAATAGCAAATCAATAAAATAAGGATAACTCCAACCACTTATTTAATTAAACTGTTTATATCTATGAACCTTCTTTCTGTTTACAAGGTGCAGCTGCAATGCAGTAACCTGGTTAGACTTAGGAAAAAAGAGAACTCCTTTTAGCATCCCATTTTTTAATGCAGGGTCAAGATACTACAGCGTATGGTCCAAATTCAGCCTGCTGTGATCCAAATCAGGCCACATCCATTTCATTTGTCTACATACTGTCTATGGCTGCTTTGGGCTACAATGTCAGCATTGAACAGTTGCAATAGAGACTATATGGCCTGCAAAACCAAAAATATTTACTATGTGATCCTTTACAGAAAACAGTTTGTTGATTCTTGATTTAGATGCTCACTCCTATCACAAAAATGTACACACATACATACATACACAGAGAAAGAAAAAATATATATATACATATATTATATATATATGTATGTATGTGTGTGTATATATATAGCTAGCTTGGTGGTATAGTGGTTAACATTTGGTGCTCTCACCACTGTGGTCTGGGTTCACTCCTCAGTCAGAGAACCACATGACCTGCAGGGTCACTCATGGTGGACAGACTTCAGTGGAACTTCCAGACTAAGACAGACTAAGAAGAAGGCTCTGGGCCACCCACTTATGAAAAATTGGCCATGAAAACTCTATGAATAGAAACACAGCATTGCCTGATACAGGCCTAGAAGGTGAAGAGATGGCACAAAAAGACCAGGCAGGGTTCTGCTCCTCTGTATACAAGGATGCTAGCAGCGAGAATCAACTCAACAACACTAATGACAAATATTAATATATTACGCAGTCACCTCAGTAATCGGGAATCTGTCTCTCAGGACCAGCCTGATGGCACCTATAACTCTGAACATTCAAACATTCACTCTTGGAATTAACACTGTTTAAACCCTGGGGAATTCTCTGTACATCTCTAGCCTTATGGCATTTGCACATGGTAGCTGCATATTGCAGCTATGGAATATTCTACAATTTTAAATATTTCATATTACTCTTACATTTATATATTCATTGGTCTAGAAATAACACACATGAAAGATGATATTGATTCTTTAATTTGTCAACTAGATACACGTTGAATGCTGTAATTGAGAAATTTTATTTTTAGAAAATATTGAATAGAAGTGATTTCTTTTTTTTGATAAGAAAGATTCTAGCTGAGCTAACATCTATGCTAATCTTCCTCTACTTTGTATGTGGGACACTGCCACAGCATGGCTTGATGAACAGTGTGAAAGTCCACGCCCAGGATCCGAACCCACAAACCGTGGCCTGCCAAAGCAGAGCACGTGGCCTTAACCACTATGCCACCAGTCAGGTCCCAAAAAATGAATTTTAAAATAAAGCAATACTAACTTTATTAAAATAATCTTGATATAAAAATAATATTCCTTATTAAATTCATATTTTAGCTTTAGCTTTGTTAGTCAGTTTGAATATTTAAAAAACATTGTTTGATAATAGATACAAAATAATTCTACTGTTTATATTTTACATTTATTGAAATTTACATTTCACATAAAAATTTATTAACATTTACTAACCTTGGAATAAATTTAAATTTTATTTTTAGCTGGAAAATTGTCAAAATAACAAAAACATAAAAATCTTAATTATACAACATGGTAATATTACTGAAATAAAGGTAATTAAAGTAAATTATAAAATAAATATATAAAAATTTATTCATTATATTTGTCTCTAATCAAATCATCCAAACACCTTTCCATCAATAGAACACCCAGACATGCACAATGATAATTAAATTAGGGCTTCTTTGATAACTTTGGACTTCTGTTGACTTCCAATGGTATAGAAGTTATACATATGTTTTTCTTTTGCAAACATATTTGTCAATAAAAGAGCACATAGCATATGTGTCTATTAGCTTGATTTATGATACTCAACCCTTCAAATATATGGTAAGTGGGCAAAGACCTATTCACATGAATGGACTGAGATCCAGGTCAGAATATCAGCAGCGCCATGTGTTCCTTGCTGTTTAGGCTCAGATTACTAATCTAACCTCTCTGTAACCGATTTTCTTATCTGTACAGCTGAGCATCATCAGCCACATCATGAGATTTCTGTAATGATCATATGAGTCATTATATGTAAAAGTGTCCAGCACAACACTTGGCTTACACTAATTTCTTCCCCTAAACTTATTGTATCACTCGAACCTCAAAATAGTGACATTGATTTTATTAAATTCTACCTATATTCCTCTTTAACAGATGATGAAACTGAGGTTGAGAGAAGATAGTATCTACTGGACATCATAAAGATTGTGAATGGAAGCTATGGGATCATCATGCCTGACATAATATAAAGATGAAAATAAAGGGTATGTGGTCTTTAGGGCTGGGGATTCAGCTATAAATCCCATCTTGACCACTTACTGGCTATGTGTCCTTGAACAATTGTCCGTTGAGATCCAGAGTAGCTATCTCTAAAATTTGTAAGGATTAAATAAAGTAGCATAAAATACCACATAGATGTATATGATTTATTGTATAGTTTCCAAACTTATGTCTCTAAATTTGCTTTTATTGAATTCAAAACATACTTTTTGGCGGTGGGAATATTTCTTTCAAATAAAATTTTATGCATCCTATATTATTATTATGCCCCTATATTATTAATATATAACACATGACGAATAGCTTTGCATGAGTTAGAGCAGAGGACTCCTGTGTATCGGAATGCCACTTCTTTCCCTTGCTCTCCAAGACCATGGCAGCTCTTGAGGCACTTCCTCTGAACTTTAGGCCCTGGGAAACAAGATTTGAAATAAATGCCCTAAAACTATTTTACTTCTTACATCACTGCATATATCTACATAAGAAATCATCTGCATCTGGCTTTCTTCATGAAGCAGTTCTGACAGCCCAAGTGGAGAAGAATTTTCCATCTGCCTCTGTTGGCTGGCATTGCCATTTCTGAGCATCATGAAAATGTCTCCCCACGATGCCGCTCCCACTTGTCTTCCCTCACCCCATTTTGTTCCAATGCTGGGCCAGTAGACCATCAGGCATCACTATGACCTTGACTTACCTTGACTCAATCTCTTGTTCACATAAAAACATTTTGAGACTCTTCACACATCAGACTGGTGGCCAGAGGTATGCCACCAGTTTAAATGCCATCTGGCATTACCTGTGTTTGCTAACGCTAGGGTCACATTTTATACACCTGCTGTTTTCTTTTAGCTTTTCAGACAAGCCTAGATTTTGCCAACGCTGGCATTTTTCAGTAACAATGTATTTCCCTGACAGTCCCACTGAAAGCAAGTAGAGCTTAGCACCTTTCAGCACTGATATTGCCTTTGGCCCTCACACAGCTGTCTGTCATTGTAGCTTCTATTTTGGGGGTTCAGGAATGCATAAGGCTTGGATGACTGCACTATGCCAGTCATCAACATAAATCTGCTCATGTCACTCTGCTGCTTACTACTCTCCAAAGGTTTCCTGTAATACTTAAAACTCTTCATCGTGCCTTTAAAAACCTGCATAAGCTAATCCCTCCATACTCCTACAATTTCTGAGAAGGTGGCTCTCCTCTCTCACTCTGCTCCATCCACAGTGACCCACTTTCTGTTCCGTTGTCACCCAGAGCTTATTTCTGCAACAAAGACTTTGGACTAACCTCTTCCTGTCTAATATTTCTCTTCCTGACTTCACATGACTGTTCCTTCATGTCATTCAAATTTCTGTTTAATTATCACATGCTCAAAGAGATCTTTGCTGACTACCTAATCTAAATTAGCTACTGAGAAATTCTTCATCACATAATGCTACAATGATTCTCTGAAAGTATCTGGCTGTATTCTTTAATTTTAAAAAATATTACATTTGGGGATTATTTTGTGTGTTTGTCTCTCATTTTGTCATGAAAACTCTGCAATGAACCTCTATGTTTTGTTTACCACTGAATCTCCAGCATGTAAACAGAGCCTGACACAGAGTAGATATTCAATAAAGCTTGTTTAATTAACTGCTTAGCCACTCAACTCTTTGATGACCTTATTCCCATAATTTTAAATCTTTTAATTTAATATTAAACTGGACAAGAAGACACAATGCTACGTCAGTTCACTCAATCTCACTTGATATTCCTTCCATCTGGCCACACAAAATGAACCATACTGATCAGCCCTTTGTAGGTAGGCAGAGTTACCTTGCTTTCACTCATTAACTAATTATTTCACCAAACAAATATTAAGCATCTGCTGTTTGCTAGTCACTGTGGTTGGTACTGAAGGCACAAGCATGATTGTGGTTTTCATAGAATAAGTGTAAGACATTTAGCTAACAGAAATATAATTATACACGGTGAGATAATAGAGATATACATAAGTTCTACAGAAGTACAGAAGAGGAGTCCTCTAACTCCTTCTGGAATGTCAAGGAAGGCTTCCTGGGTGAGGTGATATTTGAAGTGAACCACAAAGGTAATGAAGAGATGTTTCCTAGGTATCAAGGAGAGAGGACATTTCAAGAGGAGGGAATAGACCTTGAATAGAGAAGTGCGCTGTGAGAAATGGACTTATATTGTCATAGTGAGAAAGGAATAGATTTTAGAAACATTTTCAAAGCTAATTAACAGGACTTTAAATAAGTAGGTAAGTCACAGGGAGCTACGAAGAATGACTCCTAGCTTTGTGCTCTGATAGAGCTATGTTCTGAGATAGGTAGAAACTAGAAGAGGAATATGTTTTGGGGGGGGGTACACTCAGGTCAGTTACAGGCATGTTGACTTTGACGTGTGTTCCAGTTATCCAAGTGGATAATTCAAGCAAGAAGTTAGATATATAGAGCTCAGATAAAAAGTCTGGAAAAATGATGTATATTTGGGAATCATCACAACAAAAATATGCAAATTAGAACATGTGGGTAAGACAATTTTCAAGCAAAGACTATAACATGAGAAATTGATCTAGGATCAGCACCAAGGAAGTTCCTCATCTAACACGGAATGAAGGAGAATGAATCAGTAAAGACGACCGAGCAGAAAAATGGTAAACATAGGACAGAAATCATGAGATTTCAAAGCCAGAGAAAAACAGAGTTAATAAAGGATTGTCCGCCACATGTGTAAAATTACCAAGAGATCAAGTAAAATGGGAAGCAACAAGAATCCTTTGATTAGAAGCATGGGAGTTATTACAAGCCTTAACAATAGAGGTGGAGCAGAGAAGGTAGAAACCATATTTGATTGAAAGGAGAGATGATAAATGAGACCTGGAGAAAGAAATTGTGAAGTGTGAACAACTATACAAGAGGTTCAGAAACAAAGAGAGAGTTGAGACAAAATGGACTTGTGGCAGAAATGGCCCAAGATACCAGTGCCATGACTCTTTTTTTTTCCTGAGCTTTGCACCCATTTGGCTTTGAAAGGGCATGAGCACTTCCCAATTAGAATTGATCAGAGTCCTTCTTGTCACTTATCTGACCAACTTTTTTGAAGTGAATGTAAGTGAATCAGAGAGGTCAGAAGAGCTCTTTGATCCCCTTCACTCCTTCCAACTTAAAATTCCACCTCTGTCCAGAACATCTACCATGTTCCCAAGTGTTTTTAGGAACCCATTTCATTTTGTTCTTAATCAATTATGGGACAGTTCTTTTTAATAAGGCCCTTGTGAAATGAAAGAATTTTGCACTTCCCAAGGGAAATCAAAGTTTGTGACCAATACATGTCAGGCTTCTATAAATCTCAGAATTTAGTAAATTGATAAGTAATACCATTTTATTCCATTACCTAAAATAGGGTCATGGTTTTGCAAGCAGCCATGACCAAGTGCCAAGGACTTTGATCCCATAAAGAAAGCTTCTGACTAAAACCTAGTGAAAAAACTTTCCTCAAAATACCAGTAAGTGTCCATTAAGTAGTTTTAGACAGACTTTAATAGTCCTCATTTTTAGGTCTGATTCTGCCACTTTTCCATGGAGAGAGATTTTGAAAAATCACTCTTCTCTAGGAGTTCATTTTCTTCATCTGTAAAGGAAGGGAAGTTAGCCTAAATTATTTTTCAACAGTTAAGTTTTGCATTGTATTACTTGTACAATTTACAATTAGATAGAAAAGATGCAAAGGCTTTATTCTGTCTGTTCAATTTTGTTCCTTAATAAAACGGAGTTTTCAGACTAAAGAGGATTACAGGGTTGTGTTAAGGACAATCCCCAAGGAAACTATGAAAAGTTAAACAAACATCTACTGGTGGCATTAATGCAGTAGTAGTGTTTTGCTATGATTCTGAAATGGATGGAAGCCGTAAGTATACAAAAAAGAAGAGAGAAAAAATTCGCTGCTGAAGGCAGTTATTCTGGGAACCTGGTGAGCTGCACACCAGGTATCATCCTAACCTGCCAATCATGAGATGATTTCAAAGAAGGTAGGTGAGTTATGATGCACCTAACTTCAGTCTCTGAGGAAGTTGGGAGCTGATGTGAGGAGAATACACTAATGAATGTAATCTGTCTAGACTTTGCAGGAGGCTGAAAGGATCACTTCCTGAGAGTGAAGGTTACATAGTAGTAGAGCTGCATTGGCTACTCTAGAGGAGAGACAGCTCTTCCAACTTGCTAGCAGAGTTGAGTGATACTGATCAAAAATAATCTGTATTAATGAAAAAAGTAATTTCAGTATTGACTCCAGATTTTTAACTAAAAATAAAAATGCCACTGCTTTATTATCCTTGTTTGATTTGTCATAGCAACGCAAAGAACACAGCATGACTCCAGCCTTAGAGCAAAGAGGATGAGTCTTCCATAGAGATTCAGAGCAAGACAGCTTGGGTTCAAAGGCAACCCGGGAGTGACATCAGCATCATGGTGGGATGAGCTCTGCCCTTAGACTCTCCCCCATAAGATACAATGAAAAGGACATTCATAAACGAACAGAGGACATTCACACAACACAATAGATGTCTGGAAGACCCAAGCAGCCATACCTCTGAAGGTAGAGGTGCTAGACATCCAATGAGGAAATGGAAGGAGTAAGGGGATCTCCTCTCCCTCCCTGGCAGCAACCTAAGGCATGATGCTGCTCTACTCTGAGAAAACGGGGTGGGGGGGGGGGATGACCCTCTGAAGGAATGTCTTCACTCTCAAACTTGCTTCCTACCAATGAGTAAGCTCTACACAGAAGAAGCTAAGCACTCCAGAAGGACAGATAGTGAGGGCAGAATAAGAATGCCCCTGGAAAGAAAACCTCCCTCTCTCTACCTGGTGCACCAGTCCACCCAGTCAGACAGAGCAAGAGACCCTCACCAGAGCACTTGCACTTATGTTAGTAAAGCAGAAACTGTGAGTGGGGAATTGAAGATGGCCCCTGTCAGCATAGGGCCCTGTCCAATGCACAGGCACAGATGCCATGAATCACAGTGGGCCCCAAATACACAGATCCCGGCTCTGCCTCCCACCCCCAGTGATGGCAGGTGGAATCTGCAAGATACTAGCGACATGTGAAGGAACAAATACACTCCATAGAATAATATGAGGAAGTACATTAATACTCCAGACCAGAATGAAAATAACAAACACCCAGAAATCAATACTGAAGGCACTGAAATTTACAGTTTAAAAGATAGAGAATTCAAAAAAGATATAATAAAAAGCTCAATGAATCATAAGAAAATTCAGAAAGGGAGTTCAATGAAATCAGTAATAAAATTAATGAACAGAGGAAATTCTTCACCAAAGAGATTAAAGCTATAAAGAAAAACCAACCAGAAATCTTGGAGATGAAAAACACAATGAATAAGATAAAGAAAAATCTAGAGTCCTTGAATAACAGAGCTGATATTATGGAGGACAGAATTAGCAATTTGGAGCACAGAAACATAGAAATGCTTCAGATAGAGGAGGAGAGAGAAGTAAGACTGAAGAAAATGAGGAAATTCTCTGCAAAATATCTGACAATTAGGAAATGCAACATAAGGATTATAGGTATTCCAGAGGGAGAAGGAGCTGAAATCTTGTTCAAAGAAATGATAGCTGGGAACTTCCCAAACCTGGGGAAAAAGTTGGAATTACAAGTAAACGAAGCTAATAGCACTCTCAATTGCATCAATGTAAAAAGACTTTCTCCAAGGAATATATTAGTAAAACTGGCAAATGTAAATGACAAAGAAAAAATATTGATAGCAGCAAGGCAGAAGAAAATAACTTACAAAGGAAGCCCTGTCGGGCTTTCAGTGGATTTCTCAGCAGAAAGCTTACAGTCTAGGAGAGAATGGAATGATATGTTCAAATCTCTGAAGAACAAAAACTTTCAGCCAAGAATAGTCTATTCAGCAAAAACATCCTTCAGATATGATGGAGTAATAAAAACCCTCTCAGATAAACAAAAACTGAAGGAGTTCATAGCCACAAAACTCCCTCTACAATAAAGGATCAAGAAGTCCCTCATTTCTGAAAAAAAAAGAAAGTTTATAAAGCCCTGAGTAAGGAGATAAATAGGCAGGCAATATTGGAAAATTACAGCTCTCTATCAAACACATTAGCAAACAGTTAATTATAACATTAAAGATAAAGGGAATGAAAACATCAAAAATAATATAATCTTGTCATTTTAACTACAAACTCACAACACAAAAAGGGAGAAGTTGGAACAGGAATAATTTAGAAGGTGAAGAAGAAAAGAATGGGACCTACTTAGACTAAGGAAATAAGAGGCTATCAGAAAATGCACTCTCTCATCTGTGAGATTTTTTTATACAAACCTCATGGTAACCATGAAACAAATAATCAGAACAGAGATATAAATGATAAATAGAGTGAAAACTGAGAAAACTATCATAGAGAACAACCAAACTTAATTGGCAGTCCAAAATACATGGGGCAAGAAACAAGAGAAATACAGAACAAGTAGAAAACAAGAGATAAAATGTCAGCATTAAGCACTCATGTATCAATAATTACTGTAAATGTAAGTGGATTGAATTCTCCAATCAAAAGACACAGAACGGCTGGATGGACTAAAAAAACAAGACACAAAGTTATGCTGCCTCCAGGCAACACATTTCAGCTGTAAAGACAAACACAGGCTCAGAGTGAAGGGATGGAAGACAATATTCCAAGCTAATGGCATATAAAGTAAAGCAGAAGTTGCCACAGTTATATCAGACAAAGTAGACTTCAAGATAAAAAAGGAAACAAGAGACAAAGGGGGATAGTATATAATGACAAAAGAGACTCTCCACCAAGAAGACATAATGCATAAATATATAGGTATGCAAGATAGGAGCACCAAAGTACATAAAGCATCTATTAACAAACTTAAAAACAGATATTAACAACAACACAATAATAGCAGGAGACCTTAACACCCTACTCACATCAATGGCTAGATTATCCAAACAGAAAGTCAACAGGGAAATAATGGACTTAAATGAAAAACTAGACCAGGTGGACTTAATAGATGTATATATAGAACACTCCATCCAAAAACAGCAGAATATACATTCTTCTCAAGTGCACATGGAACATTTTCAAAGATAGACCATATGTTGGGAAACAAGGCATGCCTCAATACATTTGAGAAGATTGAAATCTTATAAAACATCTTTTCTGACCATAATACTATGAAACTAGACAGAAATCAGCTGCAAGAAAAAAGCTGGGAAAGTGACAAATATGTGGAGACTAAACAACATACTACTGAACAATGAGTGGATCATTGAAGAAATTAAAGGAGAAATAAAAAAATATCTGGAGACAAATGAAAATGAACATACCATACCAACTCATATAAGATGCCACATAAGCAGTCTTAAGGGGGAAATCCATCTCAATACGGGCCCAACTTAATAAACAAGAAAAATATGAAATAAGCAATCTTAAACTACACCTAAAAGAGCTAGAAAAAGAAAAACAAAGCCCAAAGTCAGCAGAATGAGGGAAATAATAAAAATTAGAGCAGAAATAAATGAATTGAAATGAAAAAAATGGTAGAAAGGATCAACAAATCTAAGAGGTGGTTCTTTGAGAAGATAGATGAAAGTGAAAAACACGTAGCCAGATTCACTAAGAAAACAAGAGAGAAGTTTCAAATAAATAAAATTAAAAATGAAAGAGGAGAAATTACAACAAATACCACAGAAATACAAAGGATTATAAGAGAATACTATGAAAAATGGTACAACAAATTGGGTAATCTAGAAGAAATGGCTAAATTCTTAGACTCATACAACCTCCTAAAAGGGAATCAAGAAGAAAAAGAGAATCTGAATAAACTGATTACATTAAAGAGATTGAAACAGTAATCAAAAAACCTCCCAAAAAATAAAAGTCCAGGACCAGATGGCTTCTCTGAAGAATTCTACCAAACATTCAAAGAAAGTTTAATATCCATCCTTCTCAAACTATTCCAAAAAAGTGAAGAAGATGGAACACTTCCTAACACATTTAAGGAGTCCAACATCACCCTGATCCCAAAGCCAGACAAGGACAACACAAAAAAAGAAAATTACAGGCCAACATCACTGATGAACATGGGTGCAAAAACCCTCAACAAAATATTGGCAAACCACATACAGCAATACATTAAAAGGATCATACACCAAGATTAAGTGGGTTTTATACCAGGGATGGAGGGATGGTTCAACATCCACAAATCAATCAACATGATGTACCACGTTAACAAAATGAAGAATAAAAACCACATGATCATCTCAATAGATGAAGAGAAAGCATTTGACAAGATCCAACAGTCATGATAAAAACTCATTAAAACAAGTATAGAAGGAAAGTACCTCAACATAATAAAGGCCATGTATGACAAACCCACAACCAACATCATACTCAATGGGGAAAAAAAACTCAATGCCGTCCCTCTGAAAACAGGAACAATACAAGTGTGCCCACTCTCACCACTCTTATTCAAAATAGTACTGGAGGTTTGGGCCACAGAAATTAGGCAAGGAAAAGAAATAAAGGGTATCCAAAATGGCAACGAAGAAGTGAAACTCTCACTGTTGGCAGATGACATGATTTTATATGTAGAAAACACTAAAGAATCCATCAGATAACTACTGGAAATGATCAAAACCTACAGCAAACTTGCAGGGTACAAAATCAACTTACAAAAATCAGTTGCAATTTCTATAACAACAACCTAACAGAAAGAGAACTCAAGAACACAATCCCATTTACAGTTGCAACAAAAATAATAAAATATCTGGAAATAAATTTAACCATGGAGGTGAAAGACCTACGCAATGAAAACTGTAAGACTTTATTGAAAGAAATCAATGATGACATAAAGAAATGGAAAGATACTCCATGCATATGGATTGAAAGAATAAATATAGTTAAAATGCCCATACTAACTAAAGCAATTTACAGATTAAATGCAATCTCAATTAGAATCCTAAGGACATTCTTCATGGAAATAGAACAAAGAATCCTAAAATTCATGTGAGCCAACAAAAGACACCAAATAGCTAAAGCAATCCTGAGAAATAAGAACAAATCTGTAAGCATCACAGTCCCTGGCTTCAAAATATACTACAATTTTTTTTTTTTTTTTGAGTAAGATTAGCCCTGAGATAACTACTGCCAGTCCTCCTCTTTTTCTTTGCAGAGGAAGCCTGGCCCTGAGCTAACATCCATGCCCATCTTCCTCTACTTTATATGTGGGATGCCTACCACAGCATGGTGTGACAAGCGGTGCCATGACAGCATCTGGGATCCGAACCGGCGAACCCCGGGCCACAGAGAAGCAGAAAGCACGAACTTAACCGCTGCGCCACTGGGCCGGCCCCCATACTACAAATCTATAGCAATCAAAACAGCATGGTACTGGTGCAAAAACAGGCACACAGTTCAATGAATGGAACACAACTGAAAGCCCGGAAATAAAACCACACATCTGTGGACAGCTAATCTTCAACAGAGGAACCAAGAGCAAACAGTGGAGAAACAAAGGCAGCCTTCATTTTTAAAAGAGTTGGAGACCTGAGCAACTTACTAATTCTTTCAGCATCAGTTTCCTTATCTGCAAAAGGAACCTTGATAGTACCTAACTCACAGGTTATTTTAAGAATTAAAAGAGTAACTATAAAAAAATTGTAACAGGGCCGGCCCCATGGCCAAGTAGTTAAATTCTCGTGCTCCGCTTCGGTGGCCCAGGGTGTTGCAGGTTTGGATTCTGGGCATGGACATGGCACCGCTCATGAGGTCACGTTGAGGCAGCATCCCACATGCCACAACTAGAGGGATCCACAACTACAATATACAACTATATACTGGGGGGATTAGGGGAGAAAAAGAAAGCAGAAGAAAAAAAAAAGATTGGCAACAGTTGTTAGCTCAGGTGCCAATCTTTAAAGAAAAAAAGAAATTGTAGCATTCCTAACATACAGTATTATATTAGCTATTATTATTATCTCTGCATTTAGAATATCTGCCAAAGTCTGTTTACCTCTAAAGTGTACATTTCTAAAAGGCTGTATGATTTTAAATAATGAGGTTGTGCTAATAGCCATGTAACATACACTGACCTCCCAGTCTGAAAGGTGATAACAGCTCTAACAATAGAAATCCCCTGGAAGTGAAAGCCACTGAGGCAAATGTTTCCATTTACTTTCAACACTGTGCAGGAGAGAGAATATCATATCCTGTGAAAATAAATAGTCCCCCCATGGAAGAAAGTGTGTCCATGTGGTAGAAATGGACTCAGTAATCCATCACATGACAATAACATCCACAGTTTTGATCTAACTAATTGACTCCGCTCTGGTTCAATGCTCATTAAAAAAACTGTCTGATTATAATTTTACTTCTGGTATGGATTTGTAAACAGAACAAATGCATTGACTAGTAAACAGTATTTCTTAATTCACTTGATATATTATCTTTCTCAATATAAATTAGCAAATAGGTATTCTAATTTATATACAAGCTTCTTGGATGAGAAATTAGAATGAGTTATTCCTAGGAAGCCCATTCATTTTCAGGTGTACTACTGACTTTTTTAACTTACAAGACTGACAACTATTCCCTGGAAATCAAGGACATTTTCAAATTACCAGCATCATTGACAGATCTCTCTGATGACTAGCCAGACTTCACCAGGCAATGTCCTTCTGTAAGAGTCCTTTCAAATTGGAAGAAAGTCTCCAGTCATAATGTGAATTGAATAAACCTAATGTAGGCATTTGGTGGCACCACTGAAGCTCATTTTCAGGATTCTGAATACAGGTGTTCTTGAAAACAAACGTTATAACTTAATAGAACTCATTCCTTCACGTTCTCTTTCCTTCTCCACTCTTCTGAAAGGTTTTTTTTTCTCCTGCTCTGTCCTTAGAGTCGAGTTCCCACACAGGGTAGTCGAACCACAGAACCATTGATGACTTGACCTGGCATGCATCGTAATGAGGAGGCCAGATTCCAGCTGTCCCATTCTGATCGGTTTCCTCTTGGGCCTATTAATAGGCAGAACCAATGTCAGAACCCAGAATGTCTGCAGACCTGAGTTCCCCCCATCTGCCTTCCATGGCTGTTTTAAAGCATATTTCACTCTTCTCTGAGTTTTCCAACTGGAAACCATGAGGAAAAAGATCAATTTCCAAATGACATCACGTGACATCAAGCATATTTAAACCAGTCCTTGGGTCTCTGGGGGAGCATCATCACTTATTTGCATAGTTTTTGTTTGTGTTTGTGCTTGTGTGGAAGGTGTATATATGAGTTTATATATATAAGTATATATATGAGAGTACGATTAACTATTTCTCTTCAACTCGCATAAATACTATTCCTTTAACAGCTATTTTAATATTCTCCTTTTCTAAACCTTCATTTTCTCACTTCTAAAATGGTAATGATAACAGTCATATCTGTTTAGGTTTGTTAGGAAAGTTAAGTGAGATAATACATCTAAAGTACTTAGTGCATTGCTCCGCACATTGAAGCACCGCTTCCTGCCAGTTTAGCCGTTCATGTTACAGCATTTAGGGATTATTTGTTATTTCTTTTCATTATGACTTGGTGTTTGACACGCACGGTCACTCCTTGTTACTCCCTACTCTCTTTCCATAATTTACCACATTACTTTCTATAGTACTTATCCTCTAAGGTGTCTTATTACTCATTTTTAACTTTGTACTTTCTCTCCCTACCCACTAAATTACAGAAACCATCAAGGTGGAACCCTGGGACTTCTTTGTTCACAGCTTTAGTCCCAATGCTCAGAACAGTGCCTGACCCATCACATGTGACCAGTAACTATTAGTCGGATGAATGACAGAAGGGCAACAGTCAGAGTGGGACTTATCCTCTTCATTTTGCAGCAGAGGAAGGTGAATCTCCCTGCAGTTTTGTCATTTCCCCAAAACCACACAGCTAGAAATCCCCTGGCCCACTGGTAGAAACCTGGGGGTGTATCTGAGCAAAGATTTGGAAGGAGGAAAACATCTGGAGTCGTCAGTCAGATTCTGAGGTTGGTGAGAATGTAGAGTGAAACTGACAAAGAGAGAAGCAACTTAGTGGGAGAAAATTAACTTGAATGAGTGAGGCTGGGACAGGTTATAGTGAATCTGGAATTTCAGCCTGGAAGGCTTGAAATGTATCAAAGAGGCAATGGGAACCAGTAAATATTTCAGAAGATGTAAATGGCATAGTCAGGTTGGGGTTTATGATTTCTGTATTAAAATGATTTTATTTATCCTCTGCTGGTATACTTATAACTTAATATGCTTTGGGGGAAGAAGTTTAGGGTTTATACAAATATATACTTTGTAATGTATACCATCTCCCAACTCTGACTCTCCTCCACTACATGACCCTGAAAAGGATGTGTGCCTGACATGTGATCTGGGCACAGCAAGTCTTGGATTCTTCAGGCAGCTGACTGTGAGATCCTTAGGCAGTTGATATTTCTGCCCGTGGTTAAGACTTTTACTTAAAAACTCTAAACTCCTTAGTGATGAACGTAATGTAATTTATAATCTTGCTCCTTCCTCCTTCTGTAGGCTTGTCTATCACTATACCAGCCTCTTGCACACATGAACACATGTCCTCTGTGCCTGTCAGGGTGTATTCATGATAATTTCTGAGACTCCCAAGCTATCAACTCCCAGCCTTCTTTCTTGCTTCTATGGAGCCTAGAACACGAAAATATGTAGCATAGTGGCTATATCACAGAAAGTGCTAAAAAATTACATATTACATTATATTACACTTTATCATACAGATTGAATTATATATGACCATTAAAATATTACATAAACATTCATATTCATATTATTATTCTACCCAACAATTCTTCTTAGTAAATTGACAAATATATATATATATATTTCAGAAGTCTTTTTCTTGCCCAATTTCCCTACCCTCATCTCTGTGTCCTGACTCCACCTTGCATAGATGTTGGTTATATAACCTGGAATATTTTATTATTCATTTTTTATATATGTGCTTATCATACAAAATGTTCTTTTCCTAGGGACTAGGCTCTACCTTTTTCATGTCTGTATCTCCAGTCTCTACCAGCACTTGGCACGTGGTCAGTGCTCAGTTGAATTTATAAACTTAAGGAATAAGTGTATTCCCCATTGTAGATAAAGGCAAAGCCAAAAGGACTTCTGTCTTTTAAAATGTCCAGAGGTTTTCTTTGTCAGGCTTTCAAACCACTGAGTTTTCTTTAGCTCTTGTAATCTATTTCATTATAATTCATTTGAGGGGCTTATTAAAATCTACCCCTGAAATCCTCTTACTTTCTGAAAAAAGCAGAGCTAGTTCTGACACTTTAAACATTCTGTGCAGGGACGGCAATCAGAAGCCTCAGCCCTTTGGCTTTGTGGCCAACAGATAACTTTTTGCCTCTTTCACAGCTTGGCTGAATATATTCATCACCGCGGGGGGCTGCATATTCTGCGGAAACATTAAAACGACTCTTTAAATCATCCTTGGATTTGTGTAATTGCCTCGTCTATGTGACTCATAAAATCAAGCCTCCTGAAATTGCTTCCTCAATGTTCACTAGAAGCCTCTATGTCACTAGTGTCAACTGCATCTCACCTGAAGAACTGGACCATGGCTCTGAGCTACCTCACACTTTTGAGGTACCTCATTTCAATGGCCAGAGTCAGTCCCAACTTAGAACTTTGGGACAAAGCAGCATTCACCATCCCCTCTCCAAAAAATTCCTAGATCATATAATATAAGATTATGAGGAGCCATTAAATTGCCTGGAAACACACGCACACACACACACACACACACACACTTTGCTGTTCTTTACTGGAAAACATGTTAGAACACACGCTTCCTTCTCGTCTCTTCCTCTTCTGCCTCCTCCTTTCACGTGACCCTTTGGTAGGACACATCTCCTTTGTGATACACCCAGTCCCATCTAATGGAAAGCAGAAAGCTGATTGCAGATGTTCATCAATCACATCATCTGATAACTAGATCCGGCCAAAGATGGAAAGTCACCCCTGCAGTCTTTTCCCCGAGGTCTCATCTCTTATACTCCATTCCAGGTATAATTCAGTCGCTCTCTGTTCATTCTTCTACAATTTCACTAATTCTATTGGACTAAGTATTGATGGGGGTGAGAGAATAAACTAGGATGTATTGAGTATCAGCTAATTTCCAGACCAGGTGCTGGATGGACATATGCAAATAGGCATACATAGTATCACTTAATTGTCATTATTAGACTTTTGAAGTAATATTGTTGTTGTCTCCATACTTCCTGTGGGCTAATGGGGCTCAGAGAGATTTGGAGATTTCCCTGAGTCTAAGGACTGACAGCTGGTAAATGATAGAACTAAAATTACAAATCCTGAGCTGTATGACTCAGCAGCCTGTGCTCTTTCACTGTATGCTTTTCTCCATCCTATCCATGACTCCTTTATGCCTATGGCTTCTGCAGTGATCAGTACATGGTGCACCCTCATTAAATATTTGTTTACTGAATTAAATTATACTGACAACAACTAGCATGAGGATGACAAACTGTTTATTGTTTTTCCAGACTTAGAGATTTCCTGGGACCTGGGACTTTCAGTGCTAAAAACAGGAAAATCCCAGGAACAGATTGGTTACCTTAAGCAGCACCGAAGTAAGAAGAACATGATATACTGCTTCACTCAAAACACATTTGTGTCCATTATCATTCCCTCAAAATCCTATTCCTCAATAGGTGTGAGAAAAGTAATGGAACACAATAGATTAGTGGGTGTCAAGCACCTGCTTTAAAAGTAAAAAGCTCTGTTATAACAATAACAACTTCAAAAATTGTCCTTCTTTCTATGAAGTGGAATTATGTTTAAAAATATGATAAAATACATCTATTTGCCTACCTACCTAGGCATACATAAAATATAACTACGTTTATTTTCAAACTTGGTTCTGATAATCATAATTGATGGTATAAGCACAAATAATCTGTACTTCCAGGAAAATAAACTATTTACAAGCTCCTCAGAAACATTGTATAACTTTAGACTTGTCTAAAATTCTTGACTAACAATTCTGAGCTGATGATGGCAATGTATGTAGCACTTGTTACATTTCTAAAAGCACTTTCGTATATAACATTGTATTAGTTCCCCAAAACAAGTATGTTCTTAACCCATATCTCATTTAGCTTTTTATATATACTAGAAATTCTTTTACAAAGATCACCTAAAATTGCTGATAAATAAACTGGAACCATGGAGATTAATTGATTTCACCAAGATAACTTGAACTTTTAAGTGGCAAGGCCAGGATGAATAGCAGGTGTCTGTTCTTTCCAAAGTGCCAAACTTACTTTAGTTAATGGAAAAGTGAGAATGGAGCTGATGTTCTGTTCTCTGCAGCTTATTCCATATCAATTCACCAATGTCCTCTTACATTTTCAGGCCTTTAATCTGTGGTGATATTCTCCATGTAGGCAGCAACATCAACACTCTCCAATGTCAACTACTCCCACAGCATAGCCCAGAAATTTTTGTGTTTCCTTCATCTTCCATTTCAATTTCTCAACAGTATGTAATTCAACATTTTTTCACTTTACTCAAGCTTCCGATCCTACCAAGAACCCCTTCATTCTTAGTGGTGACCTAATCTCAAAATCCGCAGAAGTAGGATAAATTTGGATAATAACTCTGTCGCCCTCTTACCAAGAAGATGGAGGGATTATTTCTTCTTACTAGAGTCATCCCTCTGGTCTTCATTCCATGTCCTTCTTTTGGGGAAGCTGATTTATTACTGTCTCTTTCAGTTCTGTATCTTCACACTCTCACTGTCTCTTAGTTCCTTTCCTTCTGTAATTAACTCACCCAACTTGCTTCGAGTTTTTAAGTGAGCAAGAGAAACAAACTAACAAGCCAACAACAACATTAGATACAACAAGTACAACACATTCTTGTTCTAGGAATCCCCTCTGGGGATTTATTGTACACGTGAACTTGTGCAAAATGATGCATGAACAAGGTTATCCATTGTAGTCCTGTTGCAACAGAAAAAGCTTGGGAGCAAGTTAAGGGTCCTCCAGTAGAGAATTGGTTAAATAATGGATGATACAATGAGATAACATGAGGCTGTGAAAAAGAACAAGGAAACTCTTTATGAGTTGACATTGGAAAGATTCTTAAGATATACTATAAAGTGAAAAAGACAAGGAGAAGAATTGTATAAATAATATAACTTCTGTTTAGATAAGTGTGAAAAGATAAGAACCTATATTTTGATTTGCTATATATGTATAGGGAAACTTGTGAGGCTACATAAGAAACAACATAGTGGACATCGAGATGGGGTTAAAGTGGGAACTGTGCAGGAATAGAGGGGGCCATGACAGAGACTTCTCACTATATAAGTTTGTATGCTTTTTGCTTTATGAACCATATGGATGCATTATCTATTTTTAAATTATGTTAAAACACCTTATTTCCACATCTCGCTCCAGTTACGAAATTCTCCCTACTTTTTCTTTTGTATCCAAATTTCTTGAAAGCTGTCCACTTTGTTGCATGAAAGTTTTCATTTCTCTTTTATCCTTTCCTCTATTGCTTTCCAACTTCAGCCTTCATCTGGACATTGAAACTGATCTCGCTAAATTTCTGCTTGCTAAATCCTATAGCCACCTCTCAATCAATCTAAATTAAACTATGTGTAGTATTCAACATCTTTGCCTCTTTAAAATACTCCCTTCCTTGATCGCGTGATGTACTGTTTTCTTGCCTGCCCACTTCCTCTCTAGAATGCCTTCTCAGTTTGCTTGTGAGCTTTGAGATGGAATTACCAGAATCTGAAAGGAGCTGGGGAGTACCAGTTGCATCTAGGTTGGAATGAGTACTCAACGCCTGAGGAATTAGACACAAAATCTCATCCCTCCTCTGTGTCAATTCAAATACTCAGTGATTTCCATTCCATGTCATTTCATGGAAGCTATATGCTGATAACTCATAAGTTAGTATTTCCACTTCCAGTTGCTCTCCTTAACTCTAAGTTCTTATATCCAGTGATCTATTCGCCATGTCTTTTTGGATGTTACTAAGAGCATCTCAATCTTAACATGTCTCAAACTGAACACTTGATTTCTCCTCTTCATCCACACTCTCACTCTCCTGCACCCTCCCTCTCTGGGACATCAGCACTCCCTCCTTTCTTCCAACTATCCCAGCCAAAGCCTTGGTGAGATGCTTACATCGTTCTATTTTTTTTTATCCTCCATATCAATCAATCAATAAGTAAATCCAATTGTCTCTAACTTCTAAAATAATCCAACTATTTTTCACATCTTTAACCAAGACCACCCCAGTCAAAACCACCATCATCTTTCTCCTGGACTATTGCAATGGCCTCCTGCTGGCTATCCTGCATGGCTGCAGTCCATTCCCTTCAAGGTAGCCTGAACTATCCTCAAAAATAAAGGCAGACTATGCCATACCCTTATGCAAAGCACTTCCTGTCTGCGATCACCTTCTGTATCTGTTTTCTTCTGAGCATAAAAAATTACCACATGCTCGTAGCTTGAAACAATAGCCATTTATTAACTCATAGCTCTATAGGTTAGAAGTCCAGGGATTGTGTAGCTGGGCTCTCTGAGTTAGAAATCTCACGGGCTACAATGAAGATCTTGGCTGGGACTGTGGTTCCATTTGAGGCTTGGGGTCTTCTTCCAAGCATATTCAAGTCATTGGCAGAATTCACTTTCTTACATCTGTAGAAGGCATACCAGCTTCCATCCTCTTCCAGGCCAGCAGAAAAAAATTTCTCACTTCAAATCCCAGGTCAGGCTCACTGAGGATAATCTCCCTTTTTAAAATCTTCTGTGCCATACAATGTTACTATTCATGATAGTGACTATCCTTCATCTTCAGAGTCCACACTCTAGGGGAGGGGTTATATGGCACATCTACAGCAGAGGGTGGATATCTTGTTATCTTGAGGGTCTTCACAAATTTCTGCCTACCACGTCTTCCCACTCAGAGTAAAATCCAGATCTTTGCTCTGGTCTGACAAGATCTGCCCCTGCCTACCTCTCCAGCCCCATCTTCCACATCTCTCCCCCTTATTCCCCGTTATTTGTTCCAACGACCCTGGTCTCTTAGCTGCTCCTCAAACTTGCCAAGCCTTTCAAGGGCTTTTGTATTTTCCATTTTCTCTACCTGTAATATTTGGTTATATATTCTCATAGCTAACTCCTTCTGCTTAAGTGTCATCTCAGCAAAGAGGCCATCCTATATCAAAGAACACCTAAGCACCAGTATCTCTTTTATCTGTATTTTCCTTTCCTTCAAAGTACATCAGCACTCTGAATGCCACATCTCTACTTGTTCATTTTGTGTGTGTGTGCGTGTGTGTGTGTGTCTGTGTGTGTGTGTGTCCTCAACAGAAATCTAAGTAACACATGAGCAGGGCTTTTGTTTGGTATAAACTGAATATCCCAGCATTTAGAGGAGTGACTGGCACATAGTAGGTATCAGTAAATATGGATTAAATCAATGAATGAAAATCATTTGACTGAGGAAATGAATTAATGGACAAGTAAATCAGGTCATGGAATTCAGTGTTTGGTTCTGAAACTTTGGTCTTCTTAAGAATTCATAGGTGAGATGCTAAGACCCCATCCCTAGATATTTTGAATGTCAATCTAGGATAGAATGTCAAAATGTACATTTTGTATATTTCTCCTATTGTTAAGCTTCTGGAATCCATAGACTTCACTTACAAAATATCCATGATGCCATTGAGTTGTTTATTTGGGCCTTAAAAACTGCCCATAGCCACCTACCAAGTCAGATTTGTATCTAGGTCTAGAGCCAAGATCTGTATCTTCCCATCCAGTGACCTGTATTTATTAATTTAATGGCATATAATATGACAGAGGGTGCTCTAGGCAGCAAGTGGCAGCTGGGAACAAGTGTGAGAGGGAACCCTCATCCTCGCAGAACTTATGTTACTGTGGGAGAGACAGACAGTGGACAAGTGATGAATAACCATCCCATAATTCCTATTCAGGCCATCTTCAGCCAGCTTCCTCAGCTTTGATTTTGTGATGGTTGCAAACTACCTGAAAATTGTGCTGGGGAATTTATTTTAGACATCGATTTCAGTTCACTCAGTGATTTTATGTATCCTGTTCTTTGAATAGCCACCTCTCTGGAGAAGGCCTGGTGCGCTTATATCTTCCTTCTAGTAAATAATTAAAGGCACTCAGCCTAGGACAATTGTCAGGCTGCCTTTCCTGGACCTGGCCTTCTGCCCTCCATAGAACACATGGGCTTCGTTTGACAAATGTCATTGGTCCCCAAAGGATGCTTATTCCTGGTAGCAAGTTTAATGATCTGAAGATTACATATCATGTCCCCTTGTAAAGTTGAACGTGTATAAAAAGTACCTCCTACATCCTGCAATTAAAGCGCTGTCTGTAAAATAATTAGTCACAAAGAAAGAATGTCAGGCACTTTTAGGGGTTTGCAGGATGACATTAATTTCATCAGTAATTACTTAGGCAGGCCAAGATCTTTTCAGAAAGATACTAAAAGAAATAATTTCCATTCTACCAAATTTCATATCCACACGTTTCATTGTTTCAAAACAGTTAAAGGTAAGTGGCAAGGTGAGTGACACCAAATATGCACAGTAAGAGAAAGATGAGAGGAAATGTTGTTTTAAGAGGCAGTATAGTGCAGTGGGAAAATTATATGCTTAGGAGTCACTTAGAGCTAGTTAAATGTGTGACCTTGACCAGGTAACGTAAGCTTATCCTGCTTATTATCCACATCTGCAATAATGGAGGGAGTTAACATCTATTGCATAGGGTTACTCTGAGAGTTCTGGGAGCTAATATATGGATATGCCTCCCACAGAGATGTGAAAATGGGTAAAAGAGGATAAATTGACTGTAACAACAAAGAAGATGCTAAAAAGCATGTAATTGCAGAATGTAAGACCTGGGACAGATCTGAGGTGCTTGGTGGAAATCCCTTATTTTAGAGATAAAGAGATTGAATATGGTACTGTATCAAAGTCTTGGGACCTTATCCAGCAAATTTTGCTGGAATATCCTGGAGTATAATCCATGCCTTAGGATACCAAAGGCAATATTTATTCACCCAACCCACCCTCTTCCCCTTAATTCTTAGGTATTTTTAAAGCATACCCAAAAAGCTTTGTAATTTATTTTACAGGTGCTTTCATTAAAAAATTATGTATCGTTATTAATCAATAGGATTTAAAATTGGTCAAATAGCTGCTGGCCCCATGACCTAGTGGTTAAGTTCGCGTGCTCCAATTCAGCAGCCCAGGATTTGCAGGTTTGGATCTTGAGTGTGGACCTATGCACTGCTCGTCAAGCCATGCTGTGGTGGCATCCCACATAGAAGAACTAAAATGACCTACAACTAGGACATATAACTATTTACTGGGGCTTTGGGGAGGGAAAAAAACCCAGGAAAATTGGCAATAGATGTTAGCTCAGGGCCAATCTTCCTCACCAAAAAAAACATACTTAAAAAAAAAAAACCTTCATAAAATTGGTCAAAGAATCATTGAACCTACCACTGTTCACTTAATAGAAGACAATAACATAAATGACAGTTTAGTTGCAAATATGCATATACACATATAAATAATACATTCATATTGAGATTAAAATGGTGAATTCGGACTTTTTAAAATTTTTCCAGTGGTGCAGGCTAATGGAAGCCAGATGCATGTAGTGGAAACAGATTTTAGAGGGATTATGCTCAGAATTTTAGTGGCTTTATTCTTATCTCAGATTTTGTTTCTCACTATTGGAAAAGAGTATGGACCAGTCTCACTCTGCTTGTTTGCTCGTCCAAGGTGGAGTCTGTTTGGAAATGGTTAATAAATGTAGCACAACGTCACCCCCTATCAGAATGAGCCGATCTGGGATAGTCAGGTTTCCATTACTTAAGGAACCAATCTCCCTTTTCTCCTTCCTCATTTGCTCTCCTTTAATACACCTGCTGCAGAGTAGTCAGCAGAGGGGGGATTTGAATAATAACAGTACTTAACATGTAAATGGGGCCTTTCACCCAACTATCTCAAGCCTCTCTGTAAAGATTATCCAGCTCAATATAGATCATGAGCATCATTTTGAACCTAGGAAAATGCGTACCATGCAGGTAAGTGACTTTCCTAAGGTCACACATGCAGACTGGTGCTGCTCAAAGGATGCTACCAGTAATTTGAGGATTTACTCACCTCAATTCACCCAGGTAAGGGAATCTATCTGAATTGCAACTCAGAGCTTCTGTATATTCCTACTTAAGTATCATTCGTTATATTCATATAACCCACAATTACAGCCTTTCCATTCCGTCAGACCTTTCACCTCATAATCCATCTTACGACTTTCTGTCAATGTTGACAATTCGTGTAATGCCATATATCACTATAATTCTTGAGGTTAAAAGCAGTGTTTATGACTTTCCCTTGTTGAGTTTTAATTTCCACATTTTAAAACCTGGCTCAATGAAACATAACATAACGCAGTATGTAAAAGGGATAGTTTAGAATGAAGAGAGAATCCACAATTCTTATTTGCAAATCTAATCTGCAGGATAAATGAAATGCAAAGGTTGATGGTAATGGAACTATGAGTTTGCCAAGTGGAAGATTTTAAAACCTGGAAATGGAAAAGGCATTTCTACTCAATTATACAAATGTGATATTTATCGTGTTTGACTTCTGGAGGATGAGGCTAGGCTATCTGTGTTACAAAATATACATTGTAGAGTAACACATTTTAGGAGAAAAAGCTCAACTTTTCCACAGGAAGATGGCAATTTGTCATTAAATAATGTACGAAATGTTAAGAAATGTGAATGCATATAAGTCGCCAGCACCCTGTGGGAACTCCATGGTGCCTCTCCCCTTCCTTGCCCATTTAAGAGTAGGTATAATGCTCTCACGAGATCCAAAGGAGGGAGCACTCCAGTCCTGTCTTACAAAATGTGACCTCAACTGGAAAACAAGAGAGCTGGCTTGGTTTCAGTCCTGTTGTCAATTCCCTGTATGGCCTTGGTAGATTATGCATCCTCTCTTGAATGCAATTCCTGCAACTGAAACAGAAAGATTTATATCACACGATCTCTCAAGTTTCTCCCAGATCTAAAATTTTATGAGTGTTCTATGATGTGAGCATGCTATGATTGACAATAGAGTTTTAAACTATGACATCAACTCTAGAATATTAAATATGTTGCTCCAAATAGCCCTAATTTCCCTAGATAGCTGCTTTTATTACTCTGTATCTCTGCCGTCCAATACGGAAGCCGCTAGCTTCATATGGCTATTAAACAACTGAAGCGCATCTGGTCCAAATTGGGATGTGCTCTAGGTATAAAATACACACTATATTTCAAGACTCATTAAAAATAAGCATCTAAAATGTCATTTTACTTTTTATTTTAATTGGATGTTGAAGTGTTTTATTTTGATAAAATATAAATTAATTTTATCTCCTTTAACTTTTTTAACATGGCTTCTGGCAAACTTTAAATTTGGTAGTCTATTTCTATTTCTGTTGGACAGCACTAGCCTAGAAAATATGAAAAATATACACATGTATGCTTATATGCATACTAATGGGTATAATATGTGCATAATCAAACTGTAGGTTTTTACCTTGAATATAGCCTAAAACACCATTTGATTCAATTCCCTGACCTCAGTGCAGTCACATATTATTATTCCTATTTTACCGATGAGGCTCCAATAGATCAACTCAATGGCCCCAAGTCAGAAAGCCTGTAAAGGTGGCATAGTGCCCACAGAGGGGGTCTCCTCCCATGGTGTACTTTCTAAAAACTGCTGTACAAAGTCACTTTAAAAATAGTATACATAACAGATTCTTTCATTTTCTGCTCATTTTTGTAAAGTGATATCTTATGCTTAAAAACATTTTTTGTCAATTTTAGAAAATGTTCTTTGACTCTAGCATTCTTGAATTCGATTCTTAAAGTTACTATCACCTGAACAAAAATATTAGGATCGGAGACTGCACTATAAATGGCACTACACCTTCTTACCTAAGTTGTGAACAGTTGAGAAATGAGACTAAGGAACGGCAAAAAGGAGAGGAGGGAAAAACACGCCTTTCATCACCAATAAGGCCTGAGTTGTTGGACTGCTGGACATGGTAATCACAAGAAGAATAACACCTGCTTCTCCTTGACAATCCCCTTTCTGGAATTTCTACTCTGTAGTTTACATTTTACCCTCAGAAGCCTCTCGGATCTGTCAGGACATTAATTACATGAATCACACTGTTACTTAGAGTCCTTATTCCTTATTCTATTTCCCATCCCCACTTACATCCAGCCACATTGTCCAATACAGCAAATGTATTAACAGTTCTGAATGAATGAAATAAAAAAATAAGATTCTACAATAAAAATGTATAATGATATTCAGGTAATAAAACGCCAAAAAATGGACATATCCGAAACTAGAATATAAACTGCCTCTAATTATAAAATTTCCCAAGGAGAAATTAAAGTTCAAGAATTACTTCCCATTGCACTTTAAGTCTAAAGATGTTAAAGTCTGAAGGTATTAAAATCTGAAATCAAATTGTCTTGCCCTTGTGAGTTAAAATTTAAAGAAGTTAAAGTCTAAAATTAATTCTCTTCAACTTTCTATTCTTCTCAGTCTCAGCTGGAGGGTTATCAATGCCTGGATGGATTGGCATTCCCTTAGCAACTCCACCTGAGCTCTTTCTCCCTGGAATGGTAATCCCAGTGGTTGTATTCATTTAATACATGCTCTCAGGATGCTCACTTTTAACATGCCTTACAAGTGAAATGTGCACCCGTGAGTATCAAAGTGATGGCTCCATATTTACTGAATTTAGAGGCCAATGCTCAACTCTTAAAACAGCTATCCAAAGAAAATTGTGTTCCTAGAATGTGTATTTAGCATCGACAAAGATTGAAGTTTAAACCAGCAAGGCCTGCATTTAGAAGGATTCTTACTCCTATGGTTGAATCATTGTCAATCATATAGCAGAGACTCAGTGATATCTGAATAAAGGAGGATAGATGGGAAAGCAAACAAATAAAATGTTTTCTTGCTTTTGTCCTTACTAGGATATTGTCAGCCTATACCAGTTGTCTAAAGTCTACAACAAATATACTTGAACTCGGTTGAAATAAATCCTCAACTGGTGGTTAATTTTCATTCTATAAGTTAACCATTTCTCAAGGAAGAAGACAGCTTGGGGAGGGGTCCACATATGCATAATATTTTTAATTCCATTTTTTCTTTTGAGTCTCATGTTTCTGGCACCTCAGCACTAAAATGAGCACAAGCTGTTTGTAATTGTATAATGTGCTGCTTTAATGAACCCAGGCATTTTCAGTTTTAACGGAATTGTCATTCACTGCCTACCTAAGGCTGGCCTGGACACTTCAAGCTATAACTTTGTTAGCTCATTGTTGTAAATACAGAACTCAGTTGCCTTGAAGTATAAAAGAAAATGGCCTATATTTAGAATGATTCTTACCCCTGTAGGTGAATCTTTTCTATGTTGCTTAGGAAAAGCTTTTCCTGTACAATATGTCTTGACCCTATCAGGCCCTATATGGCCCCTTCCAATCTTACTGAATTTTTACCCTTGTATGGGATCCCGTTGCCTGCCCATGTAAGCTAAATGTAGTTCTTAGCCAAGCTGAGTAGAATGAACTCTAGTATCATCTTTTCTGAGTCATCTAAACTTTGCTGAGGACAGAGTGGCCAACATTTACTATCTAGAATGACTGGGTCTCCTGGGTCCAGTAATGAAGTCCATGGACTTTTACTAAAGTCTGAGCATCCCAGTATCCAGGTCTGCCTCTATAGAAACAGTCATTTTCCTTGGACAAAGTCATCTAACACTGTAGTTGTCCACCAAGGTCAAAAATCCTATAGCCAGCTAAAGTCTTTTGGCTAAGCTTCAGCAGTTAAAAGATATCACACAATTCTAACAACCTGCTCAGTCTAAGGTATTCTTCTACAAACCACCAACATCAAAATGCATGTCCTATCCAAAGTCTGAAGACCCGGCACACCAGCATAATCAGCCACTCTTTGCATTTTTTGCTCCATAATTTTTCTCCATGTCTCATTTCTTGATTTTCTTGGCCTATCCACCCATTGTAGGGATCTTTAAGTGGCCCAATGAATAACACCTCTCTTCTATGCCCAGGTTATAAAAACATTAAGAAATAGAACAAAGGAATAGAAGACAGAAGTAAAAATATTATCCTTACTACTAATAAAAGCTGGGTGGAAAATATGGCTTATGGTGGACATATCTGTAAGTAAGTCAACTTACAATCCGTAGACTCCAGAATTGGCTGGACTCACTCTTTCAGTTAGCAGCAACAGTGGATGAGACACACCTGCATAGGTAGAGTACACGCTCAGGTAAGGGTAGGGCACGAACAATCAAAGACGTCCTTTCCCTGAGGCAGTCTCAATTCTAAAATGAAGAAAGGAGGTACTTAGTTGAATATAGTCATTTATCCTCAAATTACCAATCATGTGAGTCTCCGCATCTCCTCTTCAAAGGAGTTTAGAGACAGAATTGGGACAGCTATACTAATGGCATTCTATCCAACATGAAGGAAATCTCAGGGTAAGGAAGCAGTCTTACCCCCAATTATAACTTTTATAAAATTAGAATATAATGGTGCATTCATCCAAATTTTATCTTTCAGCCTCATATTCCTACCTTGTACTAGTTTATCTAAATCAAGGCATTTGAATAAAAGTCAAATTGCTTGACTTCATATTCTCAGGTGTTTACAGCAAATGGAAAAACCAACTGTTTCTCCCAAGCTCTTATGACAGCCCACATAACATCGTAGATTCCACTCATATTGATCCACCAAAAATTTCCTTAACGTGTTCTGGGCTGTCGAGCCTGCCTACCTGTATTCACACAGTCCCATAAGTGAGAAATATCAGTTTTCAGTCTCTGTCTATTTCAACAATACTCATTCTATGAAGCCCAGTTAAAAGCCGAGAAAACTTTCTTTAAAATGTGGAATACCTTAGTAGAGTGCCTTCTCCCATCTGTGATGCCCACGGCACTTTGAAGTGCTGGTACAAAACTTACTACGCGCTGCCTTATGTTATTGATATTTGCCTCTGTATTTGTTTGCCTTTCACAAACCAGCATTTACATTGCTAAAGAGCAGGAGTCACGCTATCCATCACCTCTGAATGTTCACAGTGCCTCCATGACTTATTCTGCATTGGAGGACTCTAACGATGCATTTGAGTTAAATTAATTGGCCCAAATGTTGAAATGTATAGAAGAAAGATGGTGGGATGCCCAGAAAAGGGCATTAGCTCAGCAGTCTGTACTAGCTAGGACACTTCATGTCCATGGGAAGGAAACTCAGCTTAAATGGGTTTAAGCAAAAGAGGAATATGTTGGTTTACGTAACCGGGAATCCTTTAGGTTGAAACCGGTTTCGGGCACAGTTGTATTCACGTTTCCAAGCATTGACATGAAGCAGCCATCTCTCTCTCCTTTTCTTGACTCCATTTGCCTTTGCCTTATTTTCAGACAGTTTTTGTATGAATCATGGCAAAAAAGCCTTACTGAGGCCCAAGTCCACCTTAAACTTATGGCTCTTAATTCCAGAGAGAATGAGGGCATTTTTTCCCTAATTGTCCAGAAGAAATGTCTGATTCACTAAGTTTGGTTGATGCACCTCCCCTTGAACCATATACTATTTCCAGGAAGCTGAAACACTTCCTCTGGATCAAGGGGTTAGAATCAGCTTTACCTGGACTTCTCTGAATGAATGTTATTGCTAAGAATGGAGGATGGAATGTTTCCTCAAAGGAGGACACACTGTGTACACAAAATAGCAAATGTCTATTAAAAAATTAGACAGAACTAGGGTCAATCCTAGTGTTGCCATGTACTAGCTATTTGAACTCATGCTAGGTGTTAACCCTCTTTTAAACTCTTTGTAAGATTTTTGTGAGGATTAAATGAGACACTATAAATAAAGCACCTAAGATACATAACATACTCAATAAATGTAATTTTCCTAAAACACTTCCTATATGTATTTCTTAATGTCATACCTATTTAAAATAAAGTGCTCCAGAAAAAAGTTAAGTAGAAAATAGAGAAAGTGGGAGAAGGTGATAGATGGACATAGAAAAGTCTACTGAAACACAATATAAACCAACAGTGATGTGAATGTCAGAGGCCACATATATAAAAAATTGCATTGAAATCTCTTTTGGAGAAAAATATGTTGCTGTGTGAATGCACTTGCTAACAAGTGCCAGCGCCACCTTACTTGTGAGCTTTGCTATGGTGTGATCCATTACACCCAGGTACCTTTCATTTATTTTTCAAAACTCATGTACCCAAGATACTTCAAGAAAAAATGTAAACATAAATAACATTGGGCATATGAGCATTCAAATATCATGTCACCTTCCCCTGTTGGCTTATGATTCTTACATCCATTACACCACAAATGACTCTTTAAACTGAAGAAGAATTCATTCACGTTAAGTTTTCAACAAAGATCTTGTGCTCATGTTAGATAAACAAACATTGCTGCTGTGTAAAGGGAGTTTAATATTTCTGAAAGATGCCCATTGGGGAGTGGTGACAATGATGAAAAATATTTTTTAAATATGTAGACTCTTCTATGAAACCACACAACAATGGCAGAGCAGCTCTGAACTAATTGCAAATAATGACTAATTTGGCTGCCACAAGCCACTGCTCTTTAAGCTCATCACCCTTGGTTCTTTAACCACATGGCCTCCACTGTCATATAATTCCAACTATCCTCACGATAACAGTTTTCAAGCTAACTTTTCTGATTCCTGTCACTAATTGAGCTGATTATTAAATTTGCAGCAACTTTTAGAGCTTCTTGTTAAACACTGCATCTATTAAATGCTAAATTATACACATATAAAATTTAATAAATTCCATTAAAAACACAATTAGTAAATTTACAAAACTCATCACTCTCTAATTATTTTAATTTCTTCAAACAGTATATGCCCTTAAGGCACTGTTCCAAGATCTGGAGATGCAAGAGGATAACATACAGTCTTTGCCCTCCAAAGGCCCACAGCCTAGAGTTCAGCTATATTTCTCAGACTGTGGTTTGATACACACGAGAAATGTCATATATTAATAAGGGCTAAGGGGGCCGGCCCGTGGCCGAGTGGTTAAGTTGGCGCACTCTGCCTTGGCGGCCCGGGTTTTGCTGAGTTGGATCCTGGGTGCAGACACGGCACCACTTGTCAGGCCATGTTGAGGCGGCGTCCCACATGCCACAACTGAAAGGACCTGCAACTAAGATATACAACTATGTACCGGGGGGATTTGGGGAGATAAAGCAGGAAAAGAAAAAAAAAAACAGATTGGCAACTGTTGTTATCTCAGGTGCCAATCTTTAAAAAGAAAAAAATAAATAAATAAAAAATAAGTGATAAGGCAGGGATGGATTCTATGGTCAAATGGATTTGGAATCAGTAGATTTTACAAAGTAAAATACATTACGTTACTGTAGAACTTTTCTGAAATGTTTATATGCTAACATACTTTGAAGAGCTCAAAAGGAAATGCAATAATCGGTATTTTTGGACTTAGTCAAATAGAATGCTTTTTGGAGGGATGTTCTTCTAGAACTAGGATCCATAGGCTAGGATTTTGGGAAATAATGCGCTAATGAGACAATACTTGTACTCTTTTTGAGGACTCACCTTTTGTCATTTACTCTCTGATTTCATGCTCTATAATGACTGATAAGGGACTAGATCATTCCTGCCTACCCTTCCAACTTTCTTCGTGGTCAAGTCAGCTTCCTGCTAATACAGGAAAATTGGGCAGCTTCCAAAACACTTTCATTCATAAGTCAACCCACCAGCAGAGCAAATGACCTCTAAAAGTAGAGGAAGGTTTAAAATATACTCTTGTAAGTAGTCATCTGACACTTTGTGTGAGGCAACTATTCATTCTCTTGAGGTATTTTTTGTAGCAATACTTTCCAGCTAGAATTTAGCATTGTTTAAAAGGACAGGTTGAATAATGAAAAAGAGTAATTCCATATAAATCAACCCAGGAGCAAATTAGGTTGATGGACTTAATAGAACACAGGGCTGGCAGATTGTCAATCCTCTAGGTCATCCATTGCTCTATGAGCTTTTGCTGAGAATTTCTCCGAAAAACTTACAGCAAATTATCGCTGTATTCTGTGGATGTCTGAGGCCTATTTTATCGCTAGAGGAGACAGCTTTTAAAGCTTGGAAGGAAATTCAGTGCGCAGCCTTACATCTCAGGGTTTTGGTGAAGCTGTATTTCATCTTCTTGGAGAAAACCAATTCAGATATAGTACAAACCACTGATATCATACAATGCCACTTATCACACTGAACGCAATGTTCTTGCTTGATGTTGCACACATACGTGTGCACACATGCATGCATGCACACGTGCGCACACAAGATTTATCTGTGTGGCACATTGAATTTCAATCTTTTACCAACATTGTTGTCATTGTAGCAGGTACCAGGTATCAAATCCAATAAAATTATCAAATTTTCTTCTATACATTCTCCTTTGGGAATCTCAGGTAAAGTTTTCAGAATTCCTTATTTTCTCCATGTGATGATTACTATCAAATACTTTTGCTCAACCCTGAGCCTTCTTCTAATCTCCTGGACTGCATTTCTATCTTTCTGATGGGCATCTCTACCTGGATAACCCAACAGTAACACAAACTCAACATGACATGGATTGAACTCTTGATCTTCTCATTCCACAGTACTCCTATTTTCATGTTTACCATTTATATAAAAGACAACTTCCAGAGCCAGCCCAGTGGCACAGCAGTTAGGTTCACATGTTCCACTTTGGTGGCCCAGGGTTTGCCGGTTCAGATCCTGGGTATGGACCTATGCACAGCTTGTCAAGCCATGCTGTAGCAGGAGTCCCACATATAAAGTAGAGGAAGATGGGCACGGATGTTAGTTCAGGGCCAGTCTTCCTCAGTAAAAAGAGGAAGAATTGGCGGCAGATGTTAGCTCAGAGCTAATCTTCCTCAAGAAACAAAAAGTAAAATAAATAAATAAATAAATAGACAACTTTCTTCACTCCCTCTCCCACTCAGCCATTTAAGCATAAAACCTTTTTCTTTGTTTCTCACATTTCTTAAGCTGTTATATACTACATTCACGATCCTATAAAAAAAATCTCATGAAGGAATATAAATTTGATATAAGAAAACAAACATTTGAAACTTCACTTTAACATAAGAATTCCATTTAATGAGCATTTTTAGACCATTGCTATGACGTAGGTAAACACAAACTAGCTGCATAACCTCAGGAAAGTCATTCAACCTTTCTGTGCTTCATTTTTATGAGGAAAAAGAAAATCTCAGCCTCACAAGATTATTGGGAGGATCCAAAGGGATGATGTCCATGGGGTTCTTTGCAAATAATAAAACAGTAAAAAAATGCAAATAGCTCAGCCATTTCTGTTCCATAAACTCACTGATACAACCTTAAATTCAAGCCTCAATAATTTCTTTCCTCCTAAAATAGTATTAAAATTTTAACAGGTTTTTCTTCTGGTCTCTGTTGCCTTCTGATCCATGAAAATTAAGCCTTCATTCATTTATTCATTCACTTACTCACTTATTCACTCAACTAACATTTAATAAAGACTACAAAGAGCTCAGCATTATGCCATGGACATATCCTGAGCTTTATTATCTAAAAAACTAGTGATCACACTTCTACAGAGGGTTAGTAAGAGTTAATGGGTGAGATAGGTCTCCCAACACAATACCTGACATCAGGTAGTGGGTGTTTGTTACCTGTTAGTTACTACCCTTTTATTAGTGTTAATAGATAACACCCACTTTTCCTGGCTCCCTGCCCAGTTTTCTCTAGATATGAAACACTGTCTTCTTTACACAAACATTTTTTTTCTTCTGCCTAAACAGCTAAGTCTCTATGATACACGATCATATATAGGCCTGTACATTGTGTCCCCAGGGATTTCAATATTGAATGAATAAACATTTAATGAATAAAACTTCCTAAATATCATATTGATGTGAAAAAAAATGGTTTTAAAGTTATTTTAAAACTTTTAAGGCAGTAGGCTATCAGGATACAAAGAGGCACCTGGCATCCCTATCAACACCCATAGAACAGAATAATCCCTCTTCCTCCTCTTTTCTTTCCCAGGCACTTCAACTTTTCCAACCATTCATTTGCATTTCCTTTGAATCCTCAAGCAGTCTTCAAAAATAGCTCTTTTACAGAAAGCAAATTAATCAACAGACATGCAGTTCTCACTGGGAGCAACATCCCAAGGAACTCCCGCATTCCTGAGCTCACCAACACGGTCACCTCAGTCTCTCCCTCCCTCCCTTCCTCCCCCCCCTCTCTGTCTCTTATACACACTCCTGTTTATGTTCTCCTGTCTCTCTATGTATCCAAGAAATTTGGCTGAGTAAGCTTATTGGTGATGAATTACTTTGCCACTGCATTACGAAGTTAAAAAAGAATGCGTTTCAACAACTCTTGCTTTCCTCACATTTGATTAACTCAAACCCATTTGTATGGTTCCCCATAGTTGTTTCTATAAATATCTGCCAGAATAACAATAATACTAGTCATAATTTATAACAATCTGATCCATAGACCCCAGAATATACCTGATGTATAGGATTAAAACATGAAATTGCTGATAGTCAGCTGGTTTTGACATAGAAAAACAGCAATGTTATGACTTAACCTAAAAGAACACATGCCACAACTTTGTAACTGTTCTCTTGTTTCTCCCACCACTGGACTCAGTTCTCCTTCAGGATAGAAATTTTATCTTATTCTCTTTTGGATGCAAGCCTCCAAGCCGTGGTACCTAATAGGTACTCACAAATGCTTGTAGGTAGGAAACAACTCTTTTAGAGAGAATTCATGTGCATCATGCTGGATGATTGACAGAACACTTTTCAGGATAGATGAGGCAGGGACTATCAGAAAGGGTAACTGTGTTGCTGATGAAACAAATCTTGGGTCAACAGACCAGCCTTAGAATCAAGGCTTTCCTCATAGCCAGCTCCATCATCTAAGCTAATTCATTTAATCTCATCGTCAAATCCCAATTCTCTCATCTATCAGATAACATTAACATGTTATCAGATATTTTTCAGTATTTAAATCTGGATAAGGCACCATGCAATTTGCCTCCATGACTTATTCAATAATCAAACCAACTTGATGAGTAAGAAATTATAGTTAATACCATTTTACAGACTTGACATGGAGTCCAAGGCCCTCTAACTAAGAGATACAGGAACTGGATTCCAACAGGGTTTGTCCAACTTCAAAGTGAGATTCCTAACCACTTCGTTATGATGTTCTCCCAAAGGCCTACCTAGCAAAATAGAGACGAAAATCAAATAAGATGATAAATGCTCAAATACTTTAGTTACCATTGATTGTACACCTAGGCTCATGCTCTATATTAGACACTTTATTTATTTTATCTTATTTAATCCGTAAAATAGAACTCAAAATTGGCACTATTTTCACCATTTAATAAATAAACTGAAGTTCAGAATAAAATGATGCCCATGGTCGCTAAGCTGTTATGTAACAGTCTTAAAATCTTAACAACCTACGTGACCCAAGCACATCCTCATTGACCCCGGATCCGCCCAGTCATGGCACTCATCGCATTCTGTCCCAATAATCTGGATTATTTCTCTAACTTCTCCACTGTATGTATATGCCAGAAAGGTGGTAGCATAACCTCCCTTATGATGACCGTGTTGCTATATTCTAGCGACGTGTGCCTTACATTTACCAGATTTGAATGAATAAATTGTCAATTTCATGAATAAATTATTTAATGAATAAAATAAGTCCTTCGCGTATTTGTCTCCCCAGAAGAGTTTAATCTCCATTGATGGCACTCCGTACATCTGGGTTGGTTAAACCTAAAAGCTCTACTTTTAGGTGAGGAATCGGGGATTCACCAAAGTGAAACATTTTCCCTAAGGTCACAGTCATACAATTATTAAAAGGAGAAGAGGGAACCAGAATCGGAGCCTTCTGACTTGAATCCAGGGCCCCGCCTCCTATTCCAGCGCTGGCAGGTAGTCACACTCATTACAGCCACCTTTATATTTAACTTCCCTTTTAATTTAGGCTCAGGTTTCCAGTATCGTACCTGGCAATTTAGCTTGTATTCACTGCTGATATATATTTCTAAATATATGCAGTAAATTTGAATGAATAAGATGCCTGGTTGAGCGGAAAATCTGGATTATTATGTCCTGAAAGCAGATCAACACAACCATTATATGCACATAAAAATAACCTTAGGATTGTTAATATGAATAATACGTTTTTTCACCATTAAAGCAAGATTTAGATGTTTAGCCTTTTCTCACATAACAGGCTGTTCATTTTAGTGCAGGAAGACTCTTAATAAAAAAGATTAATGAGGTAAATAGCTTTCTTTTTATATACACAGTTTTTTCCTCTTTCGGAAATGATATCCCTCCTGAAGACTCAGCTGCTCTCTTTGCCATAAATAAAGGCCACTTTTGGTCCCAAAGAAAAGACTGAACAGGTGTAGTCAACAAGAGATAATCTTAAATATTGAAACTAAAGCACTTGTTGAAGAAAATTCCCTTACTAACTTATTAGTAGGTAAAATTAAACCTCTACGAGATCTCTCTTCCTCCAAACACTTTTTCAGCTGGTAAACATATATGGCCATGATTCAGCCAAAGAAATGAAGCAGTAAAAATGAAAGGAGGTAAAATGTCTTCTTTTTCATTTAAAATTTGAATAGAACATCAAGTTTGATCTGAATTAATACTCTCTTCAACAATTCAAATTCTTTTTTCAATGGGAGGCAGAATTCTTGATTGCCAGTAATTCCTTCCAATTCATGTTCTCCTTAGACATTGATCCCTGAATCCTTTGGTTTAAGCGTCTTTGCTTCCTGTTAATAGACAGGTGATCTTGGGGAAGAGGCAAATAGTCCTAGGAAGAATGAGGTGTCTCTGACCTCAGGCCACTCAGGGATGCCTGAATTAAGCACTATTGTTCGCCAGTCTTCAAAGTGGCCCCCGATGATTCTTGCCTCCTGGCAGTGCCCTCCCCCACTGAATAAGGCTGACTTGTGTAATAAGTAAGATATTGTGGAAATGATGAAGTATGGCTTCTGAGGCTAGGGAGTAAAGAACAATGTCCCCTTTTCCTTGCTGTCTTGAATCATTCTCACCACAGAAAGCCAGTCTTGAAGCCATCAGGACACTTAAATGGCACTGTGACTCGTATGGTAAGGAACTGAGGCCTCCTGCCAACAGCCATATGAATAAGCCATCTTGAGTATGAATTCTCCAGGCCCAGTCAAGCCTTCAAATAACTGGAGACCTGGATAACATCTTAACTGCAACCACACGACAGACCCAGTGTCAGAAATACTCAATTGACCTTCTCTCAGATTCCTGGTGCCCAGAAACTGTAATACATTTTTTTCATTGAATCCACTAAAATCAGGATAATTAGTTACATAGCATTAGATAACTGATTAAAGCATTAATAAAATCAATTAAATGGCACTTTTACTTACTAAACGTGTTAATGGCTGTTCCCATTTTAAAAGGCATAGAATTGCTATATTACTATTGTTGGCAAAACAGGAAACAGGCCAGAGAGGATGGTAGAGCAAACCGGTGTCACATGGCTTGTAAATGGTAGAGCAAGAATTCAAACCCAGGTCTAGAGAATTCTAAATAACTTTTTCCCACCACTCTATGTTCAGAGTTTCAGTGTTCAAAGTTGCATTCAATCAGCTAACACATAGACAAACAAGGCAATCTGCCTGAGCTTCCAGGTCCAATGCCTGTGTTCTTCTTAGTATCTTGCAGGAAGGAGAACATCAGGGCTCCTGGACTCAGGCACTCATTCTCCCAGGTGCCAGGAGTCCACCCTGGGGGCAGATCACCTCCAGTGACTGGCTGATGTGAAGGAAGTGAGAAGGTATGAAAGACGTAGCCATAGTGCCTCAATTGAAGACTATCCTGAAGGTCCAAACCTGTCCCCGGCCTTTGTGGTCAAAGACCTTTATTGTGACGTCATTGCAGTTCCACTTCTTGTTCTGCCTGATCCTCTTGCTTTCACTTCCTCAGTGGTGGTGTTTGTGAGACCACGCCTCAAAAAGCTTCCTACATACGAATTTCTATTTCAGGGTCTATTTCTCAGATAACCTTCACAAATTTCCTTCTTCTCAATCCATTGCCCTGTTTTTGAAACGATTGAGCTGGCCTAGATATGTCTAGTCCCACAACCAGCTGTATTACTGACATCTAGGAAATTGAAAAAAATACAAATTCTCTCACTCTACCCCAGTCCTACTGAACCAGAATATTGAGAGGTGGAGGTCCAGTATGCCACTGCTTCCCCCACTTCTACTGAAAGCAGTTGAAGATATAAAGTCAAATCTTGAGTATCTTATAGTCTGAGTAGGGAAGACATACTCTTAAAAGTAACTGTAAAACAATGAGACTGAATATGATTATTGAGGATGACAAGAGCACAAGAAATACAGGTGAGGATGCGACAAAGACAGGGAAACCTGGAACTGAATGGTGTCTGTGGAAAGACTTGGAAAGGGTTGATTATAGACACCCTGGCTTGGCTGGAGTGGAAGTGATGATACAGGAGGATGCAGGAGATGCAGCTAGAGAACAAAGCAGAAGCAAGTTGACAAGCATCCTTCTGTGTCGGGTGAAAGAGTTGGAGTCTATCTTCGAGGCAGTGAGTGGACAATGAGAAAGTTTAATCAGTGGTGAAAGCTGGTGACATTTTTGCTTTAGGAAGATCACTACGCCAACCATGAGAAAGATAAATCTGAAAGCAGCAAGACCTTGCCTACCTTGGGGATAGCCCGAGGGCATCTTAGAGCCTCTGACAATGTGTGTCTCTGGTTTCTCTCGTATCAATTTTCACCCTGAAACACTGCCCACTGGAATATCATTAAGCAGCTCTCATGCACAGTTTAAACAACTCACAGTTGGAAATGCCTAGATGTTTTAAGGGTAGGCTATTTGATTTGCCTTTTTCTATTCCACATTAAAATGAAAAATAAATGGCTCCTAACCTGTGCCTCCAGCACTTCCTCTACACAAACCAGTATCAATTTAGACTATTAGGCCAAGCTGGCTTCTCCTCAAAGGCTGATTTGGGACTGAAGGATCAACCCAAAATTCTTGATAATACAGAAGAAATTGCCTGTCTAGGTCTAAATTTGCCATCCATAGCCCCCCATAGTCTATTGTTCTTACTGCCTTATTCCTTTACTTTACAGTATGCATCATTTTCTAGAGTTCTGCATGTATGTGGAGCTTTGTTTATGATTTGTTCTCACCACTAGACTGGCAGCTTATGAGCATCAACCATGTATCTCTCATTTGTTGTCCTCATGCTACTCAGCACAGTGCCTGTCACATAAAAATCAGTGGCTGAGTAAACATGATCAGAAGGGGAAATGATCTCATTTTGTCCAAATTCCATTTTCCAAAGAAAGCTTCAGGACTGTCACTCAAATCTGTGTTATAAAAGCTAAGCCTGATGAAGTATCACTTTGTAGTGGGAAAAGAAAGGTCTTTGGAGTCCAATAGACTCAGATTCAAAGCATGAATTTGCACAGACAGCTGTGTAACTTCGCATAATGTGTATTAGTTTCCTCTGGCTGCCTTAACAAATTACCAGATACTGGATGGCTTAAAACAACATAAATTTATTCTTTCATAGTTCTGGAGATCAGAAGTCTGAAATCAAGGTAATAACAGGGCCGCACTCCCTCCAAAGGTTATAGAAGATAACACTTCCTTGACTTTTCTAGATTTGGTGTCTCCTGGCATTCCTCAGCTTGTGGCAGCATAACTTCAAACACTGCCTCTGTCTTCGCATGGTCTTCATGCATCTCTGTGTATATTAGTTTGGGTTTTCCAGAGAAACAGAACCAACCAGAATTGGCTGTTGTGCTTATAGAGGCTGAGAAGTCTCAAGATCTGCAGTTGGCAAGCTCAAGACCCAGGAGAGGCAACAGTACAGTTCCAGTCTAAATCTGAAGGCCTGTGAACCAGGAGAGCTGATGGTGTGAATTCTAGTCTAAGCCCAAGTCTGGAGCAGGAGAAGACTGATGTCCGACCGCTAAGATAGTCAGGTAGAGAGAGTGAATTCTCTTTTATCCTATTTAGGCTTTCAATGGGCCAGATGTAGCCCATTCACATTAGAGAGGACAGTCTATTTTACTGAATGTATGGATTCAAATGTTAATCTCATCCAGAAACACCCTCACAGACACACGCAAAATCATGTTTAACCAAATATCTGGACATCTCACGGCCCAGTCTAGCTGAGACATAAAATTAACCATCACATTGTATCCTTTTTTTTGCCCTCCTTTATAAGGACATTCTCATTGGATTTAGGGCTGCTCTAATTCAAGATGATCTTATCTTGATCCTTACTTTAATTATATCTTTAAAGATCCTATTTTATAGGTGCTAAGGGTTAAGACTTGGACATATCTTTTTCTGAGAACTCAATTGAATTCATTACGGTATTAATTTTCTAGGGCCACCATGACAAAATACCATAGACTGGTTGGTTTAAACAAAAGAAATTTATTCTCTCACAGTTCTGGAGGCTAGAAGTCTCCAGAGGAGGTAGCCCCACCCTTTGGACCCTTGGAGGAGATAGGCCCACCCTTGGGATCATTCTTCCCTTTTCTTGAAGGATAACACATGTTTGCAGCTGTATCACTCTATTGGCTCATCCTATAGAATCACAGAAATATAACAGACTTCCCACATTTCGCCCCATCTCTGTGCCCTGCTGTCCAAGCTGGCAGTGTTTCTCTTGGTGTAACTCCATCTCTATTTCTGGTTTCTGCTGAGATGCCTGATTAGATTCATGAATCACACCATAATCTCTTCATCAAATGATTTTTTACAGCCACACTCTTGGTGCTCTCTCCCCAACACATTTTCTCACTTTTTGCAGTATGGTAGACTGAGAAATTTCCAAATCTTCAAGTTCTTATTCATCTTCACTTTGCAATTCCTTCAATTATCTCTCTCCTCTCATATTTTCCTATACACAGCAAAGAGAAATATTTTGCTTAGAAATAAACATACAAATGCATGGCTTACAATTTCTACTTTCGACAAAACACAAGAATACAGTTTGGCCAAGTTCTTTGCCACTTTATGACAAGGATCACCTTTCTTCCAGTTTCCAATAATATGTTCCTCATTTCTGTCTGAGAATGCACCAAAATCACACTCATATTTCTACCAACAACCACTTCTAGGCTTTTTCTAGCATGCACCTGAAAATTCTTCTAGTGTCTATCCATTACCCAGTTCCAAGACCACTTTCACATTCTTAGGCATTACTTACAGAAGCACTTCACTTCTCAGTACCAAAATCTTTTTCAGTTTGCTACGGCTGCCATAACAAAATACCACAAACTGGGTGGCTTAAACAGCAGGAATTTATTATTTTTTTACTGTTCTAGAGGCTTAATGTCCAAGATCATGGTGACAGCAAAGTTGGTTTACTCTGAGGCTTCTCTCCTTGTCTTACAGATGGCTACGCTCTTGCTGACTTTTCATATGCCTGTTCCTCTGCACACACACATCCCTGGTGTCTCTCTTTGTGTGTCCAAATTTTATCTTCTTATATGGACAGCAGTCACACTGAATTAGGGACAATCTGTATGACCTCATTTAACTTTACCTACCCCTTTAAAGGCCCTATCTCTATATACAGTCACATTCTGAGGTGCTGAAGGTTAAAGCTTCAACAAATGAATTGGGGGGGGGGATTCATCTAGCAACATTTGTGCAATGTATGTACATGCTCAGAGGTAAATAGAAAACATTCTGTATGTGATATGGAAGAGCTCCACTGACCATGACCTGGACTATGTTATTGGGTGGCATTAGAATGATTCTCTCAAATGATGATCACAACCAAAACATTTTGTATCAGAAGCTCCAGTGCTCGGGCCCAAACCGTAATGCTTTTGAATCTCAAAGTCTTAAAGTTTGGCCTGATTTCCGTGGTCTGCAGGGAGAACAACCATTAGTACTGTGGATTCATATAACCAAGGTTGCATATCTGACATGGAAGAGAGAGCCTCCTCTTTTGCAAACAAGAGATAAGATAATCCTCAAAAAGCCAAACTTCTTCTCTCTTCTGTATCTGTTTGGTAAATGCCAGCAATGAATCAGGACCTTCTTTAAGTGTGGGGAATACATAGCTCCTAGCAGGTTAAGCAAGATGACTAGTTACATGTCCCAAGGCAGCTTATATATTAGAGGGGGAGAAAAATAAGAAATAAATATATAAAAAGATAAATATACTATGTGATAAGAGTTTAGAATAATAAGGATGATGGTATAAAGAATATATTGGGGCTGGAGTAGAGAAAATAAGAAGTCATTCCAGACTGAGTGGTCAGAAAACCTGTCTGAGGAAGACACTTGAATTGAGATCTGAAAAATGGAAAGTAATGTCAGGGCAAAAATGAAGGAAAATATTTTATACAAAAAGAATAATAAATTCAAATATCCAGGGAAAAGAAAGTAGTGCCATGTTCTAGTGAAAAAAATAATAATAAAAGGTGGGTAGTATGATTACAGTATGATGATTGAGGGAAAGTGTTAGGTTGGTGAGACAGTTGGAGTTTAGAATGACCTATTTTTTAAAAGATGGAAATATATTTCAGTTAAAAAATAAAGAGCTGAAGAATTTTAAGCCAGGGAATGACAAAATCTAAAATATATTTCTCAAGGAATGCTGTCAGCTGTGTGAAGAATTGCAACTTCTAGCTCAGGCCAAGAAGGAGTAAACTCACCACAGCTAACCTCTCCCCATGATTACACTAAAACTCAGTATGAAATACACAAAGAAACTGTTTGAAAACCCTGAGAAGTAAATAAAGCAGAAAGAGTGTGGAGAAGAGTTGAAACTTAGAGAGCAGGTGATGCAAAGGTAAAATCACTTAGTTTCTTCTTATACTTGTGACTTTGTTCCAAGGGCAGGCCCAAGCTACAGTACTGCACATCCATGTCATTGAAGTCCCAGAAGGAGAGAGAAGGTTACACAAAAAAGTTCTGAGTAAATAATGACCAGAAACTGCCCAAATATCATGAAAGACATAAATTTGCATGTTCTGGAGCTTAGTGAATCCTAAGTAGGATAAACTAAAAGCAAACAACGTCCAGCATATCATAACCAGTCTTTTGAAAATTAAAGACAAAAGAAAGCTCTTTAAAACAACTAGAGTAATATAACATATTACATCATATGGGGAAATAATGGTTCAAAATTATGGATTTCTCATTAGACACTATGGAAGACAAAACAGAGTGAAAACAGCATTTTAAAATGCTGAGAGGAAAGAACTGCCCAACCAGGATTCCATATCCACTGGGAACATCCTAAAGAAAAGATGACAAAATAAAGAAACTCATGAATTAAGGACACTTCAGAGAAATGATTTCCAGAAGACTTGACTTAAAAGAAATAATAAAATAATGTCTTTACATTGAAGAGAAAAAATGTTAAGGGAAAACTTGGAGCTTCAGAAATAAAGATAAAAACAACAGAAATTGTAAATATATGGGTAAATATAAAAGTCTATTTTTGTTCTCTGAAATCCTTTAAAATATTCATGACTGTTGAAAGCAAAGACGGCAACATTGTTTAGCAGAGCATTCATTGTAGATGTAACACTATAAGGTAGATGTCGTTAGTGTGTCACAGTGTAGTGTAGTGTTTTAGTGTAGTGTTGTAGTGTAGCATAGTGTTATAGTGTAGATGGCACTGTAACATAAATGTCAATGAGGATGGATAAAGATCCTGATATGATTGCAAGACTTCTGCTCTTTGTTGAAACAGTAAAATAATAACTGTGTAAACAATGAAAGTTTAAACCCTAGAACAACCACTAAAAATAAATAAATACATGACATTGATATAAGATATGGCAGAAAACTCCAATGGATAAAAATTCAACTAATTAAAATAAAAGCAAGAAAGGGAGAATGGAGAAACAAAACCCAGAAAGGACAAACATAAAACCAATGATAAAATGGCAAACATAAATCAACCATATTAATATCACAATAAATGTAAATGGTCTAAATGCAGTGATTGAAAACCATGGACTGTCAGGTTGAAAAAAAAGGAAAATCCAACTATATATTTTCACAAAAACTCTACTTTAAATATAAAGACAGATAGGAGTAATTTTTTAAAAGATGGAAAATGTGATATAATAAAAGACATAAGTCAAAAGAAATCTTGGATGGCAATATTAATATCAGAGAAAGTAAACTTTAGTATAAGAAAAATTACCAAAGATAAAGAGGAAAATTACATAATGATATACTATTCAGTTTACCAAAAGGATTTTAAGTTTGTAAGTGTATATGGTCTTAACCATAGGATTTCAATGCTTGAAGTAAAACCAAAAGTAGATATAAGTCAATCCAATAATTTTAGTTGGAGATTTCAACAATCCATGTTCAGTAATACGTAGAAAAAATAGCCAGAATATTAGTAAGGACATAGAAGGCCTGAACAACACTAATAACAGATTTGAACTATTTGATATTTCTAGGCTAATCCACTCAACAAAAGCAGGATAAAAATTATTTTTAAGTGCACTTTGGATATGTGCTAAAATGGACCGTATTCTGAGACATACAATAAAACTCAGCAAATTAAAAAGTATAGAAAGCATCTAAAGTATGGGTTGTGGTCATAAAATAAAATTGAAGTCAGTAGCAGAAAAATACCTTGAAAATCTACAAGTATTTGAAAATTTAAAACACTTAACTAAAAAAATCCATGAGTCAAGAGGAATTCAAAATTAAATTGGAAGATATTTTGATTGAATGAAAAATTTTAAAAATACGTATCAAAAACAGTGGGATATAGTTAAAGCAGTGCTTAGGGAGAAATTGATAGCATTACATACTTCTATTAGAATAAAAACAAAAGTTTTAAATCAGTAGTCTCATCTTTCACCTTACAAAAGAGAGATATGACAGCAAATTAAACACAAAGCAAACAAAGAGAAATACTAAAGATAATATCCGAAATCAATTACACTGAAATCAGACAAGTGGAAAATAATACAATGAAAGTAAACTTGGTTCTTTGAAAATATAAATAAATTGATAAACATCTAGAAGTAATTTCATAAATTATTATTTTAAATAGGCCAGTTCTATAAAGACACAAGCAGAACTCACTAAGAAGAAATAGAAGGCCAGAATAGTCCTATATTTAGTAAGAAACTTTAATTCTTAGTTTAATAACTTTCAGAAAGAAAACCTCAGTCACAGATGGCTTCACTGGTGATTCTTATCAAGCATTTAAGAAAGAAATACTACCAATGCTAAACAAACTTCCATAAAAGAGAATATGTGTGCACACTGAATTCATTTCATAAATCCAGAATGAGCCAAACCAGAGCAAAACATTAAAAGGACACCCACATATCAATATTTCTTATGAATGTAGATGCGAATGTAATGAGAAAATATTAACAAATCAAATACAGAAATATATAAAAAAATAATGCATCATGATAAAAATTAATGTTTTTCCTGAGAATGCAGAGCAGATTCACCATTTGGAAATCAAGTAATGTGATTTACCATATCAGCAGATTCACTAGATGCAGAGAAAGCGTTTGACAAAATTCAATGTCCATTCACACTGAAAACCCTTAGGAACAAGAAATAGAAGGGAACCTTGATAACTTGATATTTATTGATGAAAGACTGAATATTCCTTTTCTATGATTGAGATCAAGAAAAGATGTTTGCTCTTAACATTCTAATTCAACAACAAATTGGCTGTTCAAGATAGTGCAAAAAGGCAAATGAATGAATAGATAGGTGGTTGAAAGATAGGAAGGATATGAATTGAAAAAAAAACCTCTTTCTATTCACAAATGACATTATTTCCTGCATAAAGTAATGTCAAAGACTTAAGAAAAAAGATTATTGAACTAAAAATATTTAACAGTTCATAATATACAACATCATTATAAAGATCAATTTTATCTTTATATACTACCAATGAAGAATTGGAAATGGGAATTTTAAAAATAGCATAAAAAAACAATAAATACTTAGGTAAAACTAGCAAAACGTGCAGAATATGTGCATTGAAAACTACAATACATTGGCAAAAGGAATCAGTGTAGACTTAAATGGAGTGATATACTGAGCTCATGGATTAGATGACACAGCGTTAAGATTTCAGTTCTCACCAAATTGATCCATAGATATAATGAATTCTTTATTAAAATCCCAGCAGGATTTTTTTTAGTTGTCAACAAGCTTCTTAGAAAGTTCATATGGAAAATCAAAGGCTTGAAATAACCAAAATGATTTTGAAAAAGAAGAAAGTTGGAGGACCTATACTCCCTGATTTCAAGACTTACCATAAATCTACAATAATCAAGACAATGTGGTATTTATGAAAGGCTAGATATAGACCAATGAAATAGAATAGAGAATATAGGATCAGACTCCATGTATATGACCAATTGATTTTTGTCAAAGGTGACAAGGGATTCCAGTGGCGGAAATGTAGTCTTTTTAATAAGGAATGCTTAAAGTATTGGAAAACTATTGGCCTCCTCTCTGCCAAAAAGAAACAAAAAGAACCTTGACACACATCTGACATCTTTTACAAAAATGTAACTCAAAATCAGTTATGGATAGGACTATAAAACTTAAAATTATAAAACTGTGATCTTGGGCTGAGTGAAGGTATCTTAGATATGACATGAAAATCATGATCTAGAAAAGAAAAAAGACAGGTAAGTTAAACTTAATCACATTTAAACTTTCTCAGCAGAATACCTTGCTAAGAGAATAAAAGACTAGATATAGACTGGGATAAAATATTTGGAAACTCATATCTGACAAATAATATATAATAAATTTTCACCAAAAAATATTTACAAGTGGCAAATAAGCACATGAAAAGATGCTTAACATTACATATAATACTATAATATATAATACTATATATGTATAAAATGAAAATATGTTAAATTATGTATAGAATATATATATATATACACATACATATATATATATCTTCAAGTGCTCAAGTGCTGGCAAGGATATAGAGCAATTGGAGCTCTCTCATACACTTCTCATGAAAATGAAAAGTGGTAAAGACAATCTGGAAAACAATTTGGCAGTTTTATGAAGTTAAACATACACATACCCAGCAATCCCACTCCTTGGAAATTACCAAAGTTCGATAAAAAGTTATGTTCACATAAAAATCTATGTGTGAATATACACAGTGACTTTATTCATAATAATCCTTAACTGAAACAACCCAAATGACCTGCAACTCGTTAATGGATAAACAAATTGTAATATATCTTTACAAGGGAATACTACTCAGGAATGTGAAAGATCAAACTGCCAATATACACAACAATATGGATGAATCTCAAATGCATTTTTCTAAGTGAGAGAAGCCAGACTTAAAAGGTTGCACAACATATGATACCATTTTCATGGTATCCTAGAAAAGGCAAAATTATAGGAAAGGAAAGCAGATCAGTGGATGTCACCGATTTGGACAGGGAAAGGAGCAGTAAGAAGGAATTTTGAAAGATAATGAAACTGTCTTGTATGTATTTGTCAAACTTCATAGAATTGTAAAAGAGTGATTTTACTCATGTAAAAACATTTAAAAAGTGAGTGAAGATTAGATTATAGGGAATGAAGATTAAATTATGGGGCTAATTAAAAAAGAATTGTGGTAGTCAAGGCAAGGAATAGAGGTTTGCACTGGGGCAGTGGAGATGGAGAGCAGCGAACGGATTTTGGGTGTGTTTTCAAAGTTTGATGGGCTTTGCAATAGTCATGACTAGGGGAGCAGAATCAGCCAACAAGACTCAGTTTTTGGCTGCGTCAATGAGTGTCTCTTAAAGGCATTTACTGAGACTAAAAGAGGGAAAGTTCTGGAAGATAGGTTGATGAAAGAGTTCAGGAGTTGTATTTTGGGAGCATTAATTGTTAGATGCCTACTTGGCATCAATATGTGGATTCCATCACCCAAAATGAGCCCGTTAAACAGAGATTTTCCCAGTCTCTCAATGCACCACATACATATAAATCTTCCATCAATCCTTTACCTGAATTTCTCTTTTTATTTTCCTCACAAAATTGTTTGGAGTATATTCTACTTACTGCGCTCATGACTCTCTGTCCATCCTTGATCTCTTACTGAAAACCATCCAAAACTGTAAGCATAAGTGTGGTTCTCAACAGTACAATAACTTCTTCCTTAGACATTCTGTATGAGTCTTTTCCAATCCACAAATTCACAGACATTTCTGAGAGTATTGTATTTGCTTAGCACCATGCTACTCTGCTAACTGCTGAGACAAGTCATTTGTTCCAAAGGAGCTCTTAGTGGTTGGGAAAACACACACACTGTATACGCACACACGCGCACACACACACCATCTCACACTATTACAGATCAAAGGACAGTCTAGTTAAACAGGAAGTTGTGAGATTTAAGGTAAAAATTGTTCTCTAAGCTAATGACAGAAGCCCAAGCTTCATGTGGGAGGTATGGTCTGACCTGAGCCTGGACGAATGACAATAATCTGTTCACATTGAAGGCAGGAGTATGCCAGAATCCTCCTTCCATGCCAAAATTTGTGCTTATTTATGCTGAGGAGAAAACAATTGAAGCAATATGTGTACAATACTTTGTGAACAGTAATGTGCCATATAATTGTCAGTTCTACCATTATTGTTATTAATGTGTGCATTATTATCCCCTCAATCCATGCGCTGTGGCTGTTAAGCCTGGGTTTTAAAACCAATGAGTGTAACAGAATAATGTTTGCTGAGACTGAAATAAAAAACCGCAGCAATGTAAATCTGACACAGTTTTAGTGTTACGGTATGTTTAATTGTTATTGTCCACATGGCAATTCAGCAGCAGGACAAGGGGACAGAAAAGAGAGGTGGCCCTGGACTCAGTAGATTTGTGTTCTGGATTTATCCCTTCCATGAATTAACTCTGTGACCTTGGGCAAGACTCTTGCCCTCTCTGATCCTCAGATTTACCATCTGTTCAGTGAAAGGGCAAGGTAACATGCTCTTCCAGGGTCCTTTCCCACATAACATTGCATGAAATTGTACGAACCGAACAGATGAAAGCACGTCAGAGAGAACTCGCTAAATACATTTTATAAGGATGAGGCAGAGCCAGAGGAGAAAGTGAGCAGCAGTAGTTTTCATGGAACTGAGACACATGTATTGCGAGGGACACATAGCACAGCCAGCCCAGACCACCAGGCCAGGAGGCTACACAATCTAGAGTAATGCTGTGTTAAGATCTGGCCATGAATGTGTCAAGTTACTGAGAAGAAAATGTTACATAGATTGGCTAGACTCAAGTTGCTGCTTTTGATGGTTATGAATCTCAAGGCCTCACTCTGAGCAGAAGAGTTTCTACAGAGAAGTAAATTCTATCAATAATAATAACAACAATAACACTAACGGTATTATAGTTATTGTAATAATGGCTGGGTTTATTGTGTATTTACCCTGTTCAATGGTCAGACACTCTGAAATGCAGCTTGTACGTATAAAATCACATAATTTTCACAACTCTATAAAGTAGATACTATTATTACCTCGAGTTTACAGATAAGGAAACTAAGACAAAGAAAAGCTAAGTTAATGGCCCACAGTCACATACCAGTAAGTGCTGGAGCTAGAATTCGTATTCTAGCAGTCTATCACCATAATTGGCAAGTGCGTTCACTATGGTATAACACACACACCTTTCCATACAGACATGTGTTATCAAACGTCGAACACATCCACCATTACCATTGGATGACTATTTCCTGTTTACCTAAATCCAAATCTTTCAGTTTTTCTTTTTAATTTTACATTTTGTCCGTATAAATTTTACAGCAACATGCATCACTTTTGGTTCTCTCCTTGACAAAACTCAACATCCTTCGAGATCCTAGTGAAATGCCAACACAGCTGTAAAGAGTTGCTGACTCCTTTAGTGGAGTAACCCCCTATCCTCTGTGCTCACATCCCTTTGAGTTTACTCTTCCCATTCCTTCCAACTTTGGTCAAGTTTACTTCGTTGACTGTTTATGGAGATTTATAAATTCTGTCTATGTGATAGTGAGTGTCTCAGGCTCCAAAGAGGATGTTTTATACACTTTTGTATACCTAGTCTCTTCTGTTGTTCCTGGAATAGAGTAAGTGCTTGGTAAATGTTTGATGAATGAATGAATGAATGAGTAGCAAAATACATTGTCTCAACTGATCCTACCAACAGCCTTGTGAGCTAAGCAGGGCACCATTCATAGTCTCCATTTCCAAGAAAACAAAAATGAGGCTCAAAGAAGTAAAATGTCTTCTCTGAGTTCTCCGTAGTTATCAGAAATATAGGAAGGCTAGAAGCTCAAGTCTTTTGACTCTCGGTCCAGAGCTCTGTCTAGCCTTGTTATAGCTTGTCCTAAGCTACTGAGAAACGTACGAAGACATAAGACTCTAGAGGTGCCTACAGGGCGGGAATGGTGACTGCAAATTCCCACGCAGGAGAGTGTTTCTTTCCCTTGGAGTCCTAGTACACCAAAGGGTGAGGCATAGATAATGCCTGGAATACCAGCTTTGGGATTCCACCATTCACTTGCTCACTCATTCATTCAACAAGAAATTTTTTGATTGTCGACTAAATTTCAGCTCCTGGTTTATGTGTTTTGACTAAATCAAAAAACGTAGAGAAAATAGACAAAGTCCTTGCTCTCATGGAGCTTATAATTTTGTAGGGAAGACAGAAATAAGCATATATGTATGCCAGATGTTGTTGATATTTTCTTATCCCTGTCCTTCTAAGCTTTCCTGGAGATATAAGGCTTTAAGTTCTCAAAAACTACATTTCCCAAATCTCTTGTAGTCAGGTCTCCTCTAGGAGTTCACCAATAAGAGATGCTTTCACAAAATCTGGAGAGTAGAAGAAAAAGAAAAGCCAAAATTCACCTGTGAAAGCTGAGGCAGACTGTTGAGCAGACGCCCAAGGTGGAGTTTGCAGCAGCTATCAGGCTAACTCTTGTGCATTCACATTCTTGAGGTTTGGCTGGCAGCTGAGGCCCCTGTTGCAGCTGCCTGGCAATTCCAGTTCTTCCAAATTTCCTGAATGTCATCTAAGGCTTTGCATGATGTTTGCTCTCCCATACCGTCATCCAGTGGTTTCACATTGAAGTGTTTCCTCTATTAAAATTTTCCGTCTTAAAATACCTACTGTTTCTGTTTTTCTGATTGAACTGTGAGTTATAATGCCAGGTAGCAATTAACGCGGAGGAACATGAAGCAGGTAAGTGGACCAAGTGAATGGGGTGCTACTTCAGAGATCCCAGAAGGCTTCTCTGAGGAGGTGACATTTGCAGAGAGAACTGAATGAAGAGGCCATGTGATATCTGAGGGAAGTGCATTCCAGCCCTAGGGAATGGCAAGGACAGTGGACAGATGGCAGGTACGTAATTGCTGTCTTCACAGAAAAAAAACTCAAGGCCAATATGGCTATAGGAGTGTGAGAAAAGGAATAATGGGTAGGAGATGATGTCAACGGAGAGGCAGGGCTCAGTTCAGAGAGAAACCTGAGTGCCAAACAGTTTGGATTTTATCATCAAAGGTTTTTGAGAAGGAGAATTACACAACAGAACAGGACTGGGGTACCCCACCCCATGTCAGCACAGCCCATGCCAAATTATCAACTCTGCTTCAATATTAAGGACTAATACACATGAAGAATTGTAAAGTTTACAAAATGATTTCATATTATTGCCTCATTAGATCTTCACATTAACTCTGAGATGTTACTGTTGTGGGTTTTAGAGATTTGGAATCTGAAATTCAGGGAATTTGAATAGGGTACCTGAGATAAAACAGGTGCGAAGCGATAAAGTTAAGACTTAAATCCAGGTCTCCTGATTCAAAGTCATGAGGGCCTTCTGCTACACCACAGGTGGCTTTGTGACCCAAGCGATGAAACCACCTCTCTTTGCATGTCCAATAATAATAGTTTAGAGATCCTTCACGTAAAGTGATGGACATTCAAAACAATGAGGCTTCAATCAAAATGCAGATTCCAGGGCCAGCCCAGTGGCACAGCAGTTAAGTTCACATGTTTGCTTTGGTGGCCCGGGGTTCGTCGGTTCGGATCCTGGGGGTGCACATGGCACTGCTTGTCAAGCCATGCTGTGGCAGGCGTCCCACATATGAAGTAGAGGAGGATGGGCACGGATGTTAGCTCAGGGTCAGTCTTCCTCAGCAAAAAGAGAAGGATTCGCAGCAGATATCAGCTCAGGGCTAATCTTCCTCAAAAAAAAAAAAAAAAATGCAATTTCCAATTCATTAGGACTGGAGCAGATCTGAATTCTACCTTTGCAACTACCTCTCAGGTGGGGCCAACGCTGCTTGCCCAAGACCACACTTTGACCCTACAGCACTGTGTCAAGTTAATTGTTTGCTCAAAAAATAGTTTTGAGTCTACAGTCCATGCTTGAGTCTGTGAGAACAGGCACATGGCAACTTCTAAGGCCAACAGCACACACTGAGAAATTTGAAAAGCAAAGTGATTGATATCCATTTAGATAAACCAGTTATGAGCCAATTGCAAAGGCTTTTGCTTTTGCTGCCAAAATATCTATCTTTGGACTCTATTCAATATTTTTATAAGAGACATCTCTGTGTTTCTCAGTTAAAATCCTCAATATGTTTCCTAAGACTTAAACATTTTACCATTCTGATGACTGAGATTTTGCTAATGAATGTAGTCCATAAAAGAGTTAAATATTTTTATTTATTTAATAAAAGGAGAATTTTCTGGAATAAGAAATCAATTACTTTTGAAGGATTTGAAAAAATATACATGTGTGCTTTTCATTATAACTGAAGATTGATCTTAGATTAGGGATTATATAATGTTACTTTAATGGCTTTTACATATAAAATATGGCCATTTTACTGAATTATTGAGTACACTTAATTGCAGGTTGTATACTGTGAACTATTGATCCAATAATTACTCATGTGGACTATTAAAAAAGAATGATTCATTTTTTATTTTACCATTTTAAGCGAGGCTTATATATTATTTACAATTTGAGAGCTAGGAATAAAATACTTTTTAGTACAATACAATATTTCTAATGTAGGGCAAGACTTTGTGGAAGTCCGAGGTAACATTATACAATCAAAAATTAAATAACTTTAAATTTCAGTAGGGGAAAAAAGATATTCTTTTCCTTCAGTTAAATATTTTAATTGCAGGACTATTCACTGGGAGTTATGAACCTTTCCAATGTAACTGAAATATTTAATATGAAGTATAAAATATTTTAAGTGCTCTGCAGATTTCTCAAAAAAAGTTGAAGGTTTTTTTTTTTTTCTTTTCCTCTCCTAGAAAAGAATTTCCTCCTTAATTCAGTTATTTTTCCATATATATTAAGAGCAAAGGAATTGGGTCAGTGAAGAGTTTCAGCAAGGGGTATCTTGAGCTCATCACTTAACTACTGGTTAAAAAAGGCAATTTAATAAAATACTTTGTAGGTGTGGTGTCTTACTCTTGCTTTTATGCACCTTCCTTTGATTGGCAGGTCATCAGCACATTTCCACGTTTGTGTTCACTGTGGATCTAGTGCTCTGATAGGTGGCAGATGCACCATTACTAATTAAGTACATACTATGTGCAGGTCTGGGGGCCGCCAGTGTTTTATGTGCATCATCTCATTTAAAATGATTCTGTCATTAACCTCCTTGTATAGATTAGTGAAATGAAAGGCAAAGAAGGTCAATTGAATTTCCAACCAAATAAATCCAGGAAAGGACAGAACTCAGATTCACAAGGCAGCTCTGATTTTCACAAACTACTCTCTTTCTTGCCTACCATCATCTTACTTCAGCTATTGTGTGGCTGCGTTTCTCAACTGAGTGCTGTGGTACACAGGTGTTTGGTAAGGGCAGGAGACTGTTTCCTGCAGAGGGAGCAGCTTATGAAGAGCATCAAAGTGCAGGAGGCTGTGTTTAGGGAAAGCCAGGGTCAGGGGATTTGGGAAGAGGGTGGCAGAAGGCAGACCTTGCATGACAAAGAAAGGAGTTTCAATGTGAACATCGGGAGAATAGGAGACATTTCCATCAAGTTAATCTTATGATCATAGGTATGATTGGATATGCATGTTAGAAAGAAATGTGAAAGGCAGGTTAGAGATGGGTAAGAACAAATAACAAAGAAACTAATAAGTAGTCCAGATGGCAGATGACTAAGGCAATAATCCAGGCTCTGTTCACACTTTACTGTTCCTACTAACCCCCTGGAGATGTTGTTAAAATGCAGAATATGATTCAGTAGATCTGGGATGGGGCCCCCAATTCTGCATTTCTAATCAGCTTCCAGGTGATGCTGATGTTGCTCTTGCATGGAACATACATCAAGTAGCATCAAACAGCAAGAAATGAGAACAGTGTTCTCAAAGTTTGATTCCTGGACCAACAGCATCAACATCACCCATGACTGAGAAGCACAAACTCTGCCCCACTCCAATTAAATCAGAATGTCTTGGGGCAGCATCACGCATCATGTAAGGTTTAAACTTCCAAGGTGATTCTAATGTGCAGTTTTGAGAACTAACCAGTGACCTGGAGTGGGGAAAAGTAGGGATAGAAGAAAAAAATGACACCTGTAATATATATTTAGGGAGCAGAACCAATAGGGGTCAGTGAACAAGTAGTTTATTTAGAGTCTGTTTATGTTAACAGGGTTTAGAATGACCTAATTTTATGTTCAAACCTCTGCTTTTTTCCTTAAATATGAAAGTTCTTATAATCTTTCTGCCAAAAGCATAGGTCATGCTTGGAAAAATTTAACATCCTTTGTCAGACAATTAAGCAATTTAAACACTTACTTTAATTAACAATTGTGCCTAAACAAAAACCCATTGCATAAAAGAACTTTTAATGAAACACAAGAATTAGCTGGAAAAATGCAGGGTGGTAATATGGAGTAAGAATGATGAAAATTATGATTTCCTAAACAAATAAACAAAATTACTTTCAACTTTTATTGTAAACCACCCATGAAATATCAGGCGATCTAAATGGAAAGAAAATGTTCTTGCTGCTTTGTGTAATACTGTATTTCATGTTAGAGAATGAACTTTAATTAGAACATCACTGGTGTCAAATTAGTAATAAATGTTTAAGACAAACTGAGATAACGAAACTATGGGAATACTGCCACTAATGTAAAATCTGCTGTAAATTGCAAAGAATTTACATTTTCCATTAGCACACAGTCATAAGCATAAAAATGATAAAAGGTTACATACAGTTTGGATGTTCTTTAACACTGTTGAAATTATTGCAAAGAAATGGTGTTTCTGGTGCTTAAAAATGTGTGAGTTCAAGTCCCTCCGCCTTTACTCTTTAGCTACATAATGTTGGGAAAACTACTTAACTTAAGCCTGGCTTGTCTTATTTGTGAAATGGGAAGGAATTATGGCTCCAGTCCCAGCAACACATAGGTCTCATACAGAATGTGGGACGGCAATGTATCTTTACGGAAAGACCATAGAATTTAATATCAGAGAACTTCAACTCCAAAGTTTTAACTGTCTGCTCTGGGACAACAAAACTAGCGTTTCTGAATATCAGTTCCCTCACTGGCGATATGAAGATAAAATGCCTCTCTCAAAGTGGTGGTTGTGAAGCCATATGAAATAATGCAAGTAAAAAATGTGGCATGAAGAAGATCTTTAACAATAGCAATTAACACTATTACTAATAAACATAAAGATGTTTTATATCCTCTGTAGACATTAAGGTCATTTTAATTTATTGTCATTTACCCCCTCTAGAGTCTTTAAGACATGTCACTTGATAATATAGACACAACCATAAAGGGCCTAATACTCTGTTTTCCTTCTTCTTATGGTGTGGAAGGTTCTGGGTGGATAAGTAATGTTCTACGTAAGTCTGTGGTGGTAGATTAAAGATGACCACACATTATCTGACATTCCTTTTACCAAAAGATAGGGTCTATTTCCCTCCCCGTGAGTCTGGGTTGCCCTGATACTGTTTTGACCAGTAGAACACAGGGCAGGTGAAGCTCTTCAGGTTCCAAGCTCCAACTCTCACCTGTAAGAGAACAGGCAACTCGTGGCCAGCCCAGTGGTGCAGCAGTTACGTGCGTACCATCTGCTTAGGCAGCCCGGGGTTCTCGGGTTCAGATCCCTGGTGCAGACCTGGCACCGCTTGGCAGGCCATGCTGTGGTAGGCATCCCACATATAAAGTAGAGGAAGATGGGCACGGATGTTAGCTCAGGGCCAGTCTTCCTCAGCAAAAAGAGAAGGATTGGTGGCAGATGTTAGCTCAGGGTTAATCTTCCTCAGAAAAAGAAAAAAAAAAAGAAAGAAAACAGGCATCTCCTGCCTTGGTGTCTGGGAGTTCTGAGTCCCCCAACTACCTTGCTGGAGAGAGTAGGTGGAAGAGCACTCATGGAGAGGGAGATGGGCACAGATAAGCCTGAACTTCCAGCTGTGCTTTCTAAGTCACAGGCGTGAAAGAGAAGCCACCACTTAAAAAGTCACAGAATGACCCAACTGATGCCACATGGGGAGGAATAATTGCCCAACTGGATCTTGTTTGAGTTTCTCACCCACAAAAGCATGAGCTGTAAGAAAATAGTTGGTCTTTTAGGTCACTAAGGTTTGGGTAGTTTGGTGTGACGCAGTAGATAACAGAAACCTCTGTCTTCCCAGGCACATGCTTCCTGCAGGGACTCCCTGCCACCCTTGTTTTCCAGGATAACCTGTTGATCACTCTGTTTGGTGCAAGTATCTTCTAATGTCCTCTAGCAGGAGTTGATCATATGGACATCTCAGTAGTATCAGGGATCTTTGCTTGAGGAAGTCAAAGAGCTAACAAGTAGATGAATCTTTGACTGTCACATGAAGAACTGAGATGTTAACTTGTTAGCACTGATGACCATTCTCTTGCATTTTTAGAATTTTCCAGACTCTGCATTACTATGTTCTCTTTGCACATGCTATTTTCACCATCTGGGAAATGGCATTTTTTTCTCCCTCACTGCCCATTCCAAATGTTAATTCTTTAGGGAAAAGCGAAATGAGGAGTATTCCATGATTAAGTGAGAACTGTAAAATCTTTCAGCATTTAATGACTCTACCTAAACCTCTTTACTTAGAGACTTGATAAAACTCTAGTATGGCTTCTAGCAGCTTAAGCTGTGTCCCTAGGATGTCCTCTGAGACCTTAAAATACCTGCCTGAGACAGCTCAATGTTGCCAGGAGAATTTACTGTTCATTCCAGCCAAAACCTGAGAACAGAACGACAGGTCCCTGAGCCACCTTTAGAGTAGTTACTTTAGAAAGCTTTCAATGACAAATCCTTTATCTGCCCCTTTGAAATATGAATCTTCTATCCCCTTGAACTCTCTCCTCAAGGACTTGGGAGCATACTCTTGGAAATGCAGACATTCAAAGAGATAACTCAATCCCCGTCTCCCCCAGGCCTTGTGGTAGGAAAAGGCCCAGTTTGGTGGAAGCCTTGCTCCAACTTGCACAACTACCTCCTTCATCAAGAAGTTTGTTTCTCCCCCCTCCAGATAAGGGCCAATTAGCAAACCCAGATGGACTCATATGGACCAACCACCCTCCCTTTATGCCCTTCAGAGCCTTTCATTTAACACATCCCAGCAGTAAAAAGTCTCCTGCTTTCCATTTGGACAAGATTGAGCTCAGTTTAGACTGGACTGGACTTTCTTCACTATTGTAGGATTTATCACTAAACAACATCTTTATTTACCATCTTTAACTAGAGTCTAGCTTTGTTTCTCTTTAACACAAAGCATAAAATAGTTCGTGAGAGAGAGAAAGAGAGAGGGAGTGGGAGAGGAAGAAGAGAGTTGTTTCTTATGAGTGGATCTACGGATGAATGATGAAAATGAAATAGAATGAAACTTTCAGATGCTTGGGTCAGACTTGGAAGGTTTTGTTTCTCACAAGGAGGAGTGTGGATTTAGTTATGTGAGAAGTAGAGACACATTCTATGACTAGAAGAGCTTCTTTTTGATCACAGAAGACCCAGAACTCAGGGATATATTCAAATCTCATATATCTTCTCTTCACCTTCTCTCTGATATGTTGATTTATTACTACTTTTCTTCTCCATCATTTAAAAATTATTATCAGGAAAGTCACTCACATTTTTTTCAGAATATATCACCTACTATGACCTTTAAATACAATCAATTCAGGTCTATACTCATGCTGAAATTTGCTTGGTTTTATATTGTCTACAGCCAAGATTTCTCCAAACTAATCTGACTCTGATAAGCTGCTGCAGAATTGATGTCAGTTCTCCAAGTAGAGGGATGTCTGCTGATACAAAACCAAAGTTAAAAAAAACAAAACCAAAACAAAACAAAAAACACATGTAATCTCAGATAGAATTCAGCAGTAGGACATGTGGAATTTTTTCTCATGGTGACTTGGAAAGATTTCTGTAGATAATCTGAGAGGTCTGTTTATTATTTCATCCTAAGAGTATTCTTACATTAGCTCATCCATTTAATAAATAATATCTGAAGACCTGTGCAATTCCAGGCACTGAACTCGGAAATCAATCCTGAAGAATGTGCAGCTACTCTCCTAAAGCGCACTACAAGCTAGGGGCAGACAGGCTTGCCAACAGACAATTTTAATGCAACTTACTATTTTGTCCGTTTAAGTAGGACTAAAACTTGTCTAATCATAAGATTGATTGTGGAACTTATGAAAGTTAATGTTTACAGGCACCTCTATTGGAAGTTTTGATTTGGTTGACTTGGATCTAGTTCAGGAATCTGTTTTTTACAAGGTTCCTCTGTGTGTGTGTGTGTGTGTGTGTGTGCGTGCTTGTGTTTTAAGATTGGCAGATTTTTGAAATATTGAGTTGAAAATTAGCTCCCAGTGTTATGGGAATGATGAGGAGGGGTACCCACCACGGCCTGGATGAAGGGAATGGCAAAAAGGGAGGAACAATGTGAACGGGAGTTTTCAGGATGTGTAGGAGTTCCCTAACAGACTAAGAGAAGATGACTCTATTGCAAGTATAGTGAACATTCTGTTCCAAATTACAGAGGCATGAACATAGCTAGTGCATTTGGGGAAGATAAGTCACTAGGCGTTCATGGAATTAATATGAGAATGCAGAAAAGTCAAAGAATGAGGCATAAAAATATAATAGGAGGATTATCAAAAAGTGGCTTTTTAAGCCTTCATGTGGAATTTTGTAACTATCTATTGAATGGCTTTAAGTGGAGGGTTGACATGTAGCAAAGTGGAATCCAAACTAAAGATGAGGCAACAGTAGACTCCACACCACTTAAAAGGCTCTTGCAATAGTCCTGGCGAGCTCTGATGAAGATATATTTTACATGTATTACGGGAAGACTCAGATTTTAAGTCAATCAAACCTGGGACCTATCTTCTCCTGATCCTTAATGTACGTGATTAATCATAACTCTCTTTGCTCATCACTAAAATAAAGATAATCATAACTGCTTTCAAGAATCCATGAAAATTAACCCATAAAAAGCAGACAAAAAAACAAACCACATGTAAATCTGGTGGTGACATGACTCAGAATAGAGATATAAGAGCATTCAGGAGGCTGATGTATACAGCATCTGATTTAATTTCCACATTATTCCAAGATGCTAATTATTATATCCGTTGTATAAATGATAAAACATGCTCAGAGAAGTTATATATTTTGCCTAATAACGTAGAAACCAATAGCTAACCAAGATTCAAACCCAGGTCTGAACTTCAAAGCTGCAACTTCTCTCTTTGTCCAATTCACCCTGCCCAAACTTGCCTCCTGAACAATTTGCCTAAGTCATAGAAGGGGTTCAATATATGCTCTTTCTCATCCTCAAGACTGCCGCGTACTTTCCACATCCAGATACAGGCAGACAATATTCTTCGGTTTTATCTTGCACTGTTTCTCAGCTTACGCTGTTTGGGCTCCCTTACAGTTGATGCAATGCTGCTGAAGTAGCAAGCTATGGCTTACTTCAGCAAGCTTTCTTAAGCACATATCATATTAAACACATACAGAGTAGCAGATAGTTACAAAGCACGGTGCATGCTGTTGGAAAACAAAAATAAGTACAGCTTGATTCCTGTTTTCAATAGAATGTTACACTATTCTGAGGGTAAAGAGAACTGTCTCTGAAGTCAGAAGCTCGGGTTCAAAATTTCAGGTCTATCACTTACCAGCTATATGAACTTGAGAAAGTACTTCACTCCCTCTGACTCTCAGCTTCCCTTTCTATAAAATGGTGATGACAGCATGTCTATCTCCCAGCTTATTGTGATTAAACTAGATAACACCTATACATGTAAACCACTTAGTGCCTGGTAGACCATGCACCATAGATTTTAGCCATTATTGTCATCATTATCATAATTGTCATCATCATTGCCATTTTATTACTGTTATTTTTATTATAATTAGAAGTTCTAATATATTTATGGTTTTAGACTTGGAAATAACTAACTTCTACCTAGAATGAATTGAGTTAGAGTTATAACAGATGCTATAAGAGAGGTGTAATACTGACTGATGGATGGAGAAAGAAGCTTGAGAGAAGACTTGTTTAGGGTGAAAATTGCCCTGGGTTAAGAATAAGATGAACAGATTTGAGTCCTGAGTCTGCAACTGCCTGTCTGGTTGACTTTGCTACAGCCCTTTCAACTGTTTGAGGCTTATATATTTTTCCTTGGTAAAAAGGACATGATATCCTCACCACGCTCTGCTCTTCATGGTGCTCTGAAGCTTGCCTGGGACAGCATTGTTGGAATTGTTGAGCTCCCTCTTCACCTCCTTGGGCCCTTCTGGAGGCAGAGCCTCATAGGCCAGCACTTGTCAGCTACGATTTCCCAGATTCTCCACAGACAGTCAGCTCTGTGCCCACTTTCAGTTTGAAGAGATCCAGAAATTCCTATTCATGATTTGCCATTTCCCCACAGCTCAGTGACCCTTTTAAGAGCTTTGATTCTCTCATACTAGAGTCATTTGGCCAAGTGTGCATTTTAAGGCTCACCGAGCTTTGATCAAATGGTCTCAATATCAAAGCCCTCATCTCTGGTTCACTGGGACGCTGCTATTTCCTGCTTCTCTCTCGTTTGATCTGGCACTATCTCTTAAGGGGTAAACTTGGTCTGGCTTTCTCCTATTCATGTCCCACATTTATGCTCAGTTTGAATCTGCCCTGATGCTCAATTCAATTTTCCTATAGCCACTAATGTAAGCCCCAACTCCTCTTTTCAGTGTTTCCAACATCCATTCCAATCACTCAGAAAGGTGCACGTGACAAGAAATGGTCAAATGTCAGAAACTCCCTCATTCTAGTTAATCAAAATGGAATGCTGGTGTCATCAAAAATAAGTACACTAGCAACCAGCGTCCTTAAGCTGGGATGTTCCTCATAATCTAAATTCTTTGATAGACTGGCTTAGGTGCCAAATAGAGCTCATTTACTGATCCTCAGGAACCAGGGTAAAACGTGTGCGTGGTATATGGGAAACAATGCAAAAACCAAAATGTTCAAACCTAAGCTCAGTGGCAAGTCCTTTTATCATTGTGTTTTCTAGATAATTTCCTTTAAAGCATCTGAAATAATCATTGGAAATGACCATGTATATGCACATATAGTGCCAGGAACAATACGGGTTCTTGCTAAAGAATTTAGGAGGATTATGATGATGATGATAATCATGACGACGATGATGATAATAATGACCATCATCATCGTATTCTGTAGATATTGGCACTCTGGCTCACTAAACAGCCACATCCAGTTTGAAATCCCTTTACTGAATCATGCTGCAATATATTCCTTGCTTTTATGCAAATCTCCGGAAAGCACCATGATCAGCTAAAAGTTGGAAAGTCATATGAAGCAGATCAGGCAAAGTAACTGAGCACACTTTGTCCAGGAATAAGATTCATTTGGTACACATATGTAGTCCCTTAAATCTGAGTCTGCTGCATGTGACTGGCTCCTCAGTAGTGAACATTGATCAGGACTTAAATTGAAATGAAAATTTTCTCTCCTGGCTGATCAATCTCTTCATATCTACCTCCATTCAGCATGATAACCTTATATTTGTAGTTGTCTTTTTACATATCTCTCTCTCTCTTTAGACTTAAGCTCCCTGAGGGTAGGACCTTAGCTGTGACTTATTCATCTTGGTTTACTTACCATCTAATAGCATAGCCAGTGGAAATCAGTTGTTCAATAAGAAAGAAGAAAAGAAGGAAAGACTGACTTTTACAGGATATATACATTCAAGGAAAATACTCAAAACTGAGTGATACAGGCCTCAAGACACTCAATGAGGTGACTGAAGACTCTATCAGGTATATTCATAAAATTATATTTTGTGAAGAATTTTAATGGTCCAGCCTTGGCTGGGAGCTCTGCCTTCACAGTCAAACCTGGACCGTGACTTGTTCTATAGGCTTGAGCAAGTAGTATCATCTCTTTTAGTTAGTATCTGTTGATAAATTGATTTCCTCATTAATGTTTCATTTTATAAAGGGATTTTAAAGATTAGCTAATTAATGCACATAAAATGCTTCGATTAAGGTAATTGCTATTAGCTGCAGAGAGTCTCGTCAGTCCTGTTTTGGGAACAATCCAAAATAACTTCTTTCTCAAGAGAGTTCTGATAATTACTCCAATGTTCTCCAGATGGTCCTACATCAAAGGACCCATTTCTAAAATAATTAATTTTTCCTTTCTAAAAGTTTGACTCTAGCCATTAATATGTCCATAGTTCATCTCAGTCATCCTTTAGATGGACTTACACAACATTAGAGCTGGTGATGTTAGAGATAATCTACGCTTCTCGACCTTTTTACGTAGCAAGGGACTGAGGCTCAGAAATATTAAGTAAATGGCCCAAGTAAAAAAATCTTTAGCAGCATAATAAGGCCTTAAACCGGGCTATTTCTTGAAAACTGTGGCAAAATTGTCCTCCCTAAATACCAAGCTGTATCCTACTTTTAAAGATGAAGAAAAGGTTGCCTACAATGGTGTGGTTCAAGGTATACCTTTCATTAGTGGCAGATGTGTTCTTTACATATTATGATGGAAGAAATGAGGTTTAGCTAAGCAAAAAAGTTTCAGAAACAATAATATTTATACACATATAGTTCTTTACAGAATATTTTTATTTATGCTGTCATATTTAATTTGTATCAGCTTCCTGCAAGCTGAGAACTATTATTACCTCTTTACATGATACAGTATACCTCAGTATGGTGGTTAAGTGTGGGTCTGTATATCTATACAATGGGATATTATTTAGCTATAAAAAAGGAGTAGAGTTCTGATACATGTTACAACATGGATGAGCCTTGAAAATATTATGCTAAGTGAAATATTCCAGATACAAAAAGATAAATATTGTATTTTACACTTATAAGAAATGTCTAGAATGTGCTAATTTATGGAGATGCGAATAGATTAGAGGTTGCCATGAGCTGGGGGAAAGGGAATGGTGACATTGCTTAGTGGCTACAGAGTTTCTGTAGGGGTGATGAGAGCTTTTTGAAAAATAGTTAGTGGTGGTGGTTGAACAATATTTTGAATTTAATTAATGACACTGAATTGCATGGTTAAAAATGGTCAAAATGGCAAATCTTATGTTTTATAAATTTTACCACACTTACAAAATCAAAAAAGAGAGTGGCTCTGAAGTACATAGGGCCACCTGGGTTTGGAATCCATTCCACCACTTCCTGGCTGTTTGACATTTGTCAATTCCTTATCTTTGTGTCTTCATTTGTAAAATGGGATAAAAGTAATAATGGTTTGGAGATGTTATTATTAATGAGCTGAGGAAGCCTAGATATAATCCCAAATTCAGATTGTAAATTCCCAGCAAAGTCTGAACTCAGTCCCAAGTCCTTTGACACTCAAAGTCTGCACTCTTTCCACTTTTTTACCACATTTTTGGAATTTAAATTGGGAATCTTCTATGCATTTTATAAATTTCTAAATTTGTATCTTTCTCTTCTCCAATAATTCATAACTATTTTTCTGTAACATATTTGTTTGGATGATATTTAAACTCTCAGAGATAGATTGGTAGAAATAAGATGGGAAATAAAGTCTTATGAAACAGAAATTCAGTAGATTTGTTGTCTAATAGTAGTTCCATGTAACCACATTCAAGCTATATACCTTTTCAATTTCAAAACTTCAATTTTCTCATCTTAGAAATATGTGAATCAGAAGTTCAGATGATCTCTTCATTCCAATCAAATTAAACTTTTGTGAATTTTAAGTCACATAATGCTTCCCCGTGTGTGTGTGTGCTCATGCACATGCACGCACATGTGTAGAAGGATGAGAAACAGAGAGAGTGAGAAGTTTGCATTAAGTTGTGGCAGATGTTAAGTGGTAGAGTTATGATGGAACCCAGGCAATCTGATGATTCCAGGGTCTGTGTGCTAAGCCATCAAATTGTACTTCCTCTTTGTAGAAAGTACATGAAGATAGATTCGAAAATGAATGAGAATCCAAAATGAATTTGACTGATTAGTCCTACCATGTTATGATTACATAAGGAATTTTGGCCTAGGTCTGATGGGATTTTAAATATTAAATTATTATCTATATGAACTTGGGCAATTCATTCAGCATCTCTGAGTTTCACCTTCAAAAACTGAAATTTGGAAAGAGCAATATTTAATTCATAGTTTTATTGGGAGATTATGCATATAAAGACTGGAGATGTAGCATCTGCCATAGAATAGGTCTCAATAAGTGGCTCTTATGTTTATTGCCCTTGTCCAGCCCAACACAGGTCCACTGATTTACTTTGGTTACCTGCTTGGTTTTATACTTTATTGTATTATGCTATCAAGCTTGATTGGATTTTCATTTTTAATCTTTTGTTTAGTGTTGCATTGATTTCACTTTTTATCTATGAGGATTAAACCTAAGTGGAAATTAATAAAACAACCTCATTTACAGTAGTGTAATAAAGACTAAAATACTTAGGAATAAAATTAAACAAGGATGTGAAAGTCTTGTACACTAAAAGCTACAAACATTGATGAAAGAAATTAAACAATACACAAATTAATGAAAAGATATCCTGTGTTCATGGTTGGAAAACATTATTGTCAAAATGTCCATCTTGCACAAAGAGATCTACAGACTCAATGCTATCCCCATGAAAAAAATCAATGACATTTTTTACAGAAATAGAAAAATAATCTCAAAATTCATACAGAGACAGAAAAGACTCAGAATTTTCAAAGCAATCTTGAAAAAAAATAACAAAGCTGGAAGCATCACAGTTCCTGATTTCAAAATATACTACAAAGCTACAGTAATTAAAACGCTATAGTACTGGCATAAAGACCAACTTGTAGACCAATGGAACAGAATCAGAGAGCCCAGAATTAAACTCACACGTATTTGGTCAACTGATCTTTGACAAGGATGCCAAGAATGCACAATGGAGAAAAGAATCTCTTCAACAAATGGTGTTGGGAAAACTGGATATCCACATGCAAATGAATGAAACTGAAACCCTTTCTTACACCATACACAAAAATAAACTCAAAGTTTATTAAAGACTTAAACCATACACCTGAAACTATAAAATTCCTAGAAGAAAACATAGAGCAAAATCTTCTTAATGGTTGTCTTGGGAATGATTCCTTGGATATGACACTAAAAGCACTAGCAGCAAAAGCAAAATTAGACAAGTGGGATTATATCAAACTAAAAATCTTCCACACAGCAAAGGAAACAATCAACACAATGAAAAGGCAACCTAAAGAATGGGAGAAAATAAATGCAAGTCATATATATGATAAGTAGTTGATTTCCAAAATTTATAAGGAATTCCTACAATTTAATAGCAAAAAACAAAAACAACAAATAAGCCAATTAAAAAACAGACAAAGATGTGAACAAATTGTTTCTCCAAAGAAGATATACTGATAGCTATTAGGTATATAAAAAGATATCATCAATTAACAGGAAAGTGCAGATCAAAACTACAATGAGACATCATCCCAAATCTGTTAGATTGGCTCTTATTAAAAAAAATAAAAGATACATCTTGGCTAGGATATGGAGAAGTGGAAACTCTTGTATAGTGTTGATAAGAATGTAATTTGCTGAAGCAACTATGAGAAATAGTGTGGGAGAACTTCAAAAAATTAAAAATAGAACTACCATTTGAGAGATCTTGTCAAGATGGATGCGTAAGCAGACTATGAACTCATCTGCTCTCACGAAAACAACCAAGTTACAACTATTTTTCAAAAAATTACTCTGGATAGAAAACTGAAAACTGGATTAAAAAAACCCACAGCAAGGGACAGTCCTGAGTAATGTGGAAGAGGCAGAAATTCCTTCTGAAGAGAAAAAAAAAACATCTTCAGGAGCAGCGGAGTTTCTCAGCCAGCCAGGTGGGAGCCACCCTAAGATACCCAGCCGTCCCTGGAGGAGTGAGGTCTGGAGCAGAGGCTGATGCTGCTATAAGCATCTTCAGACTCAGCACAGCAGAGATGAGGGTATTACTGTCTGGCTTCTCTGGCTATTAACTGCAGTGGGGAATACCCCCAGAAAAGCTATTGGACGAAAGCGGAAAACACCTGGGCCTTAAAGGGCCCATCACAAACTCACCCATCTCAGCAACCTAAAATCACCAGAGAGAAGGCTGACAGTCCTTTGGTGAAATGAGACTCACCTGGTGGGTTCTGGGTGCATCTCGGTGAGAGTACAGTCCTCTCCAGAGACTGAAACATTGAGGATGGCCATTATTGTGATGCTGTCCAGGGGTGCTGACATGGAGCCTAACAGACACAATTGGAGTTCATCCCCTGGCCTGTTAGCCCAGGAGTCTGCCACACCCACTAGAGCGTAGATTCAAACAAGTTCAGCTAGGTCAGGCAGCTGGCCCTAGGGACAAGACCTGCCCAGCAGCAAGCCCTCAGGCTACTTGCTGGCTTGCATTCACTGGGTGCCTTGATCTTCTACAGGCAGGCAAGTGTGTCCACCTCTGTGGGGCAGGGCCTGTGTAAAGACCAGGTGAACTGTGGGGGGCATTGTTGGAGAGGTGGGAGCCTCTACAGTGGGGCATCAGGGTACACTCCAGGGGGTTGGGAAGTGTGCACAGACAAGGACTGTGTTGACGATGGGTGTGTGTGGTCCTGTGGGGGCTGAGGCTTATCAGCAGCGGAAGACCTGTGTTTCACAAATAGCCATAAAAAGGATCATCCCCACCTTCCAAAACCTGAAAAAAACCTGGCTCCTATGCCTAGAGCCAGCTCCACTCAGCTGCACCCCTAAGATAACTGATAACTGCCTTATAGTCCTGAGGCATAGAGCAACTGGAAGCCCCTGAGCCTGAACCAGCCTGAACCAGCTACAGAGGGTACCTACCCAATTAAGAGGAAAAATGCAACAAGAGTGTGCTGTTAGACCTTGTAGCCAATGGTGCTGAGGCTCCCCAAACTGGATTTACAAACAGCTGGCTAGGGAAGGAAAGACTAGACTCCCTGGGTACCTGCATTAAAAGCAACTTTACCATGACAGAAGAACACAAGTAGCCCACAAAGGTGTCACTCCTGGATCATTGGACTGGTGACAAGACAGAAGCACACTGCTGGGCATTTAAAGGCATCTCTTACTTTAGGCCACTTCTCCAAGATCATGAAACATAGCCGACTCACCTAGTACACATATATAAGCACAGGGAAAGAGGCATAATGAGGAGACAAAGGAATGCATTCCAAGCAAGGGAACAGGACAAAATCCCAGAAAAAGGACTAAATGAAAGAGAAATAAGCAATCTACCTCACAATGAGTTCAAACAAAAACTCATAAAATGCTCACAGATGTTGGGAGAGGACTGGATGAACACAGTGAGCTCATCAACAAAGAAATGGAAAATATAAAAAAGAACCAATCAGAAATGAAGAATACAATACTGTAAATGAAAAATTCACTAGAGGGACTCAATAGCAGAGAATATGATGCAGAAGAATGGATCAGCAAGCTAGATGAAAGACTAGAGGCAATCACCCAAGTTGAACAGAAAAGAGAATTAGACAGAATGAGAACAGTCTAAGGGGACTCTAGGACAATATCTAGCACACTAACATTTGTATTATAGGTGTCCCAGAAGGAGAAGAGAGAGACAAAGGGGCAGAAAATTTATTTGAAGAAATAATAGCTGAAAATTTTCCTAACCTGAGGAAGAAAACAGACATCCAAGTACAGGAAGCACAGAGAGCTCCAAACAAGATAAGACCAAAGAGGCCCACACCAAGACATATTATAATTAAAATGTGCAGAATTAAAGATAAAGAGAGAATCCTAAAAGTAGCAAGGGAAAGGCCACAAGTGACATACAAAGGAAAGCCCATAAGGATATCCACAGACTTCTCAGTTGAAACCCTACAGGTGAGAAGAGAAGGGCATAACATGTTTAAAGTGCTAAGAGGAAAAAACCTACAGCCAAGAATACTCTATCCATCAAGGTTGTCATTCAGAATGGAAGGAGAGATAAAGAGCTTCCCAGACAAGCAAAAATTAAAGGAGTTTATCACCAAGAAACCAGTTCTACAAGAAATGTTGAATGGACTTATTTAAGTGGGAAAGCAATGACCACAAATAGGGATAAAAAATGATCAAACTGCTCCCTCCCCCCAAAAAACAGGCAATAAAATCAATGGTAAAACATAAAAATATACTAAAGATAGAAGATCAGCCACCTGGGAAGATAATATGAAGGTTAAAAGACAAAAGTACTAACATAACCTGCTTCAATGATAAGAAGATAATGGATAGACACACACAAAACAAGATATTGGATATGATTTCAAAAACATAAAATGTGGGAAGAGGGGAGTGAAAAAGTAGAGTTTTAGAAAGAGGTCAAGCTAAAGAGTCTATCAACTCAATATAGACTGTTATATACATATAATATTATATGGGATCCTCATGGTAATCACAAATCAGAAAGCTATAAGTAAGTAAACAAGGAAGACAAAAGAAATCAAACATATTACTAAAGAAAGCCATCAAACCACAGGGAAGAGAGCAAGAGAAAAAGAAAGAACAGAGAAGAACTACTAAAACACCCAGTAAAAAAGTAACAAAATGGCAATAAATACATATTTATCAATAGCTATTTTAAATGTCAATGCACTAAATGCTCCAATCAAAAGGCTTAGAGTGGCCAATTGGATCAAAAAAAACAAGACCCATATATATGCTGCATACAAGAGACACACTTCAGAACTAAAGACACTCAAAAACTGAAAGTGAAAGGACGGAAAATGATATTCCATGCAAATGGCAAAGAAAAGAATGTGGGGGTAGCAATACTTATATCAGACAAACTAGACTTTAAAGCAAAAACTGTAACAAGAGACAAAGAAGGACATTACATAATGATAAAGGGAACGATCCAACAAGAAGATATAACACTTGTAAATATTTACGCACCCAACATGGGATGGATTACATATTAGGCCACAAAACAAGTCTCAATAAATTTAAGAAGATCGAAATAATATCATGCATCTTTTCTGACCACAAAGAACTAGAAATCAACTATAGGAAGAAAACCAGAAATGCCACAAAAATGTGGAGATTAAATAAAATGCTACTGAACAACGATTGGATCAATGAAGAAATCAAAGGAGAAATAAAAAAATTCCTGGAGACGAATCAAAATGAAAACACAACATGCCAAATTCTATGGGATACAGCAAAAGTGGTTCTAAGAGGGGAGTTTATTGCAATTCAGGCCTACTTCAAAAAAGAAGAAAAATCCTAAATAAACAATCTAACAGCGCATCTCAAGGTACTGGAAAAAGAAGAAAAAACAAAGCTCAAAATCAACAGCAGGAAGGAAATAATAAAAATCAGAGCAGAAATAAATGAAATAGAGACTAAAAAAAAATAGAAAAAATTCGTGAACCCAAGAGCTTGTTCTTTGAAAAGATAAACAAAATTGACAAACTCTTAGCTAGACTCACCAAGAAAAAAAGAGAGAAGCCTCAAATAAATAAAATCAAAAATGAAGGAGAAGAACTTATAACGGACACCTCAGAAATACAAAAGATAATAAAAGAATACTATGGAAAGCTATACGCCAACGAATTAGATAATCTGGAAGAAATGGATAAATACTTGGAAACATACTACCTTCCAAAACTAGACCAAGAAGAAGTAGAGATTTTGAATAGACCAATCACCAGTAAGGAGATCGAAACATTAATCAAAAACCTCCCAGAAAATAAACGTCCAGGACCAAGTGGCTTCCCTGGTGAATTCTACCAAATATTCAAAGAAGACTTAATACCTATCCTTCTCAAACTCTTCCAAAAAATTGAAGAGGAGTGGAGCCTTCCTAACTCATTATGTGAAGCCAACATTATCCTGATATCAAAACCAGACAGGGACAATGCAAAAAAAAAAAGAAAATTAGAGGCCATTATCACTGATGAACATCCATGTAAAAATCCTCAACAAAATACTGGCAAATCGAATACAGCAATACATTAAAAAGACCATACATCATGATCAAGTGGGTTTCATTCCAGGGAGGAAGGGATGGTTCAACATCCACAAATATATCAACGTGATACACCACATTAACAAAATGAAGACTAAAAATCACATGATCATCTCAATAGATGAAGAGAAAGCATTTGACAAGATCCAACAGTCATTTATGATAAAAACTCATTAAAACAAGTATAGAAGGAAAGTACCTCAACATAATAAAGGCCATGTATGACAAACCCACAACCAACATCATACTCAATGGGGAAAAACTCAATGCCGTCCCTCTGAAAACAGGAACAAGACAAGTGTGCCCACTCTCATCACTCTTATTTAACCTAGTATTGGAACTCCTAGACAGAGCAATCAGGCAAGAAAAAGAAATAAAAGTGATCCATATTGGAAAAGAAGAAGTGAAACTCACTCTTTGCAGATGACATGACTTAATATATAGAAAACCCTAAAGAATCCACTAAAAAAACTTTTAGAAATAATAAATGAATGCAGTTAAGTTCCAGAATACAAAATCAACATACAAAAATCAGTTGCGTTTCTATACACTAACAATGAAGTAGCAGAAAGAGAAATTAAGAATACAATCCCATTTACAATTACAACAAAAACAATAAAATACCTAGGAATAAACTTAACCAAAGAGGTGAAAGATCCATACACTGAAAACTAAGAAACATTGTTGAAAGAAATCGAAAAAGACACAAAGAAATGGAAAGATATCCTATGCTCTTAGATTGGAAGAATTAACATTGTTAAAATGTCCATACTTCCTAAAGCAATCTGTAGATTCAACTCAATCCCTATCAAATGTCCAACAACATTATTCACAGAAATAGAACAAATAATCCTAAAATTTATATGAAACAACAAAAGACCCCGAATAGCCATGATTCCTGAGAAAAAAGAACAAAGCTTGAGGTATCACACTGCCTGATTTCAAAATATACTACAAAGTCATAGTAACCAAAACAACATGGTACTAGCACAAAAACGCATCCACAGATCAATGGAACCAAATCTAGAGTCCAGAAATAAACCTACACATTTCTGGACAACTAATATTCGACGAGGGAGCCAAGAGCATACAATGGAGAAAGGAGAGTCTCTTCAATAAATGGTGTTGGGAAAACTGGACAGCCACATGCAAAAGAATGAAAGTAGACCATTACCTTAGACCGTGCACAAAATTCAACTCAAAATGGATTAAAGACTTGAATGTAAGACCCGAAACCATGAAACTTCTAGAAGATAACATAGGCAGTACGCTCTTTGACATCAGTCTTAGCAGAATATTTTCAAGTACCATGTCTGACCGGGCAAGGGAAACAAACGAAAAAAATTAACAAATGGGACCAGATCAAACTAAAGATCTTCTGCACAGCAAAGGAAATCATCAACAAAACGAAAAGACAAGCTAACAATTGGGAGAAGATATTTGCAATCACATATGAGATAAGGGATTAATATCCAAAATATGCAAAGAACTCATACATCTCAACAACAAAAAAACCAACAACCAAATTAAAAAATGGGCAAAAAATCTGAACAGAGATTTCTCCAAAGAAGATATATGGATGGATAACAGGTATATAAAAAGATGCTCAACATAATTAGCTATCAGGGAAATGCAAATCAAAGCTACAATAAGGTATCACCTCAGTCCGGTCAGAATGTCTATAATTAACAAGACAGGAAACAACAAATGTTGGAGAGGATGTGGAGAGAAGGCAACCCTCATACACTGCTGGTGGGAGTGCAAACTGGTGCATCCACTATGGAAAGAAGTATGGAGTATCCTTAGAAAATTAAGAATAGATCTACCGTATGATCCAGCTATCCCACTACTGGGTATTTATCCAAAGAACTTGAAAACACAAATGCATAAAGATACATGCACCCTTATGTTCATTGCAGCATTATTGACGATAGCCAAGACTTGGAAGCAACCTAGGTGCCCGTCAAGGGACAAATGGATAAAGAAGAGGTGGTATATATACACAATGGAATACTACTCAGCCATAAGAAATGATGAAATCCAGCCATTTGTGACAACATGGATGGACCTTGACGGTATTATGCTAAGTGAAACAAGTCAGAGGGAGAAAGTCAGATACCATATGATCTCGCTCATAAGTAGAAGATAAAACAATGACAAACGAACACATAGAAGTGGAGATTGGATTGGTGGTTACCATAGGGGAAGGGAGGACTGGGAAGGGCAAAAGGGGTGATCAGGTTGACACGTAAGGTGATGGACTATAATTAAGTTTTGGGTGGTGAACATGATGTAATCTACACAGAATTTGAAATACATTACAAGGTAGATCTGAAAGCTGTATAATTTTATAATCCAATGTTGCTGCAATAAATAAATAAATAAATACACACATACCTACATACATAAAAACGAACTACCATTTGATCAGCAATCCCACTTCTGAGTATATATCCAAAATAATTGAAATCAGGATTGTGAAGCAATATATACACTCCCATGATCATTGCAGCTTTACAAGAGCCAATAAATGGAAATACCCCCTGTCCATTGATGGATGAATAGATAAAGATAATGTGGCACCTACATCAGCCATGAGAAAGAAGGAAATACCCCTGTTGGAGACAGCATAGATGAACCTGAAAGACATTAGTCAAAGTGAGATAAACCAGCCACAGAAGAACAAATACTGCACGATTCCACTTATATGAGGTACCTAAAATAGTCAAACTCATAGAAGCAGAGAACACAATAGTGGTTGCTGAATCCTGTGGGGTGGGGAAAAAGGGGATCTGTTCAATGGATACAAAGATTCAGCTTGGTTAAATGAATAAGTTCTAGTGATTTGCTGTACAATGTAGTGCCTAGAGTTAACAATATGGTATTATTCACTTCAAAATTTGTTAGCAGGTTAGATCTCCTGTTAACAGTTCTTACCACACAAAACAAAAATATAGGGATACAGGAAATTTTGGAGAGGTTTTGGATATATCTGTTACGTTGATTGTGGTGGTGCTATCATAGGTGTTTGTATATGTCCAAATTCATCAAATTGTACACATTCAGTATGTGCAGTTCTTTATCAATTATATTTCAATAAAGCTTTTTAAAAAACCTAAATGGAATTAAATACATCCATTTTAAACTCACATGTATCTAAGTCAAACTCTTACAGTTTAAGAGGGTGAATTAAGTTCTTT